>NW_018743050.1:2174551-2879341 GCF_001683475.1 Chenopodium quinoa | reverse complement strand
ATCCGTCCTTAAACATGCACCTAAAAGAAAGGTTTCGTAACATGTACGTACCTTGAGAAAACGAATTGGTATGCCACTTTACTAACTAGAAATCACCTTCAATAAACTTCTCAGCTAAACCAAATAATAACATCTCAATCAATACTCAATCAATCAAATTTACAGCAATACTAACTTACTTTAAAACCTTCAAAAACCCAAATCAAACAACACTTTAAAACTTTCCTTGTAGTTAAAATTAAAGGCTTATATATAGTTCTTTAAATTTTCTTCATAAAAACCTTAAAATACACTCTTATACATGAAATTACAGCGACTTTAAAGTTTAATAAAAATCTGAAATTATTTAAAAACCCCTAACAATCTCCCTTTTTAATGGGTGATTAAACCATCTTTAAAAAAACATCAAAAGTATTACTTAGAAACTATATCCAACACTTAAAACTTTAATAAAACATATATTCATGCTTAATTAACTTTAAACATAATTAATTTTATTAATCAAACTCAAGGATAATATTTTAAGTATAAAAAAACTTCGTTAAAATCAAAAAATGCCCGAAAATCATATTTAGAGGTTGAATTTGGCCACGAGAGGGTGATTCTCACTACTATGTTAGTGAGTCTTTCTTAAAACGTTGTTTCCGCATGAAAAACACTACTTTTTAATCAAAATCGGATAAGTTCAGAATCTGATCGGGATTAAAACGGGATTAATATTAACGAACGGAAATCTAAAAATTAAAACATGAATTTACGTGTTCAAAAAAATCTGGAATTAAGTTAAACTAATCAATAGTTATAATCACCAAAATTTCAAAACATCATTACTATAAAAGCCCTAAATCAGTTGTTCATAAAAACCCTAAAATCATGATTTTCAATAATTAAAAACTCTAGGTTATAAAATTTACAAAATCTGAAAATTATGACATTTATAAAATCTAAAATTATAAAGTTTAATCATCAAAATACATTTTGATACTAATTAAATTACTTTCAAACAATAAAATTAAAACCCATAAATCCGTAATTATAATTACACAAATTAATAAAACAAAGGAGAAAGAAAATAAGACAGACCTTTTTGTGTGGGAATTTTTTGGGGATTCATGGGGTATTTATAGGAGAGAATTGTAGGGTAAATAAGAAGATTGGGCCTCATAAAAAAAATGGGTCATTAAGTAAACAAATGGGTTAGGCTTGTTTGATTGGACATAAATTGTAGAATAAAGGTGCATAAAATAATTAGTTCAAATAATTTTCGACCCAAATTAATAATTTGAAACTTTTGAAAGTAAATTCCGGAAAATAACAAATAAATATTATAAATAAAATAACATTTTATTTATAAAATATTTAAAAAATACAGGGGATTACAACTTGTTTGAATTGGATGTTGTGCTAGAAAGTCGGAAATTAATTTTCCTTTCATTGATTTTTCAGGAATATATTTTAGCTCAAATTCGACCAACATCACCAACTACTTAGATATCCTTCCTTGTATGGGTGGTTGTTCAACAAAAACTTTATCGGATATTATTGAGAAATCACATGAGTAGTGTGTGGTAACATATAATGTTGTAATTTTTCGGTTGCCCACACTAATGCTAGGCTTGTCTTTTCCAAGGTGCTATATTTTGTTTCATATTGGATGAATTTTTTACTTATGTAATATATTGCACGCTTGAATTTTTCTACCTCTTTTGCTAACATAACACCTATGGTTGTGTATGTAACTGTAATGTATAGCCAAAGAGGTAGTTTGGGTACTGGTGGTGCTAAAATTGGTGGACTTTTAAGATAATCTTTGATTTTCTCAAAGGCCTTTTGGCATTGATCGTCCCATTCATGTTTTTCCTCTTTTTCAATTTTTTAAATATTGGCTCAAATTTGTTAATAAATCGACTAATGTGTTGTAGTTTGCCAAGGAATCCCCTAATTTCTATTTCTGTTTGAGGGGGAGGCAGGTCAACAATTACCTTTATTTTAGAGGGATCGATCTCGATGTCACGTGTGCTTACTATGTATCCGAGTAACTTGCCAGAAGTTACTCCGAAGGCGCATTTTTGTGGATTCAATCGCATTTTGTTTTCTTTTATACGAGTGAAAAATTTGCGTAAAGATTTTACATGTCCCATTCTATCTTTGGACTTTACGATCATATCATCCACATACACTTCTATTTCTTTATGCATCATATCATGCAAGAGAGTCGTAGCCGTTCTTTGGTACATAGCTCCTGCATATTTTAAACCGAATGGCATGACTGTGTAGTAATACTTACCCCAAAGGGTAATAAAGCATGTCTTTTCTTCGTCTTCTATTTCCATTAAAATTTGGTTGTAACCTGCGTATCCATCCATAAAGGATAACATCACATGTTCAATTTAACCGTGTTATCTACCTATATATCAATATAAGAGGAAAATCGTCTTTAGGGCTAGCTTTATTAAGATCCCTAAATTCGACACACATGCGAACTCGTCGATCCTTTTTAGGGACTGTGATGATGTTCGCTACCCATTCTAGGTAATTACATACGCAAATAAAACCGGCGTTGTAGACACCCATTTGTGTCTCCCAAAAACCAAACCCAGTGATGAGTGCCTTTCACGTCGAATCATAATCGAATGAAACGAAAGTGTGGAAAGGTCTAGTGTTGCGGAAGTTTTATTTCTTTTCTTTTCTTTTCTCTTCTCTCTGTTTTTGAAAACTTTATTTTAAGAAAACATCCAATCCAGTTTGGTTGGTCCATGATATGGGTCCAATAGTGGTGTAGTTGGATGAAGCTTGCAAAGACCTTTCCAACGACATATTATAAGCCCAATTCCGATGAATATTGAGGAATTTATGGCCAATTTACTAAATTGGGCCTGGTTTGAGCTTTAAGTACGGCCCAATGATCTAGGGGAGGGCCTAATATGATTTATCATTCCTAATGTAATTAGGAATGGTTTTGGTCTTCTAGAACATTCTAGAAGGTTCTTATCATTCTTAATTCAATTAGGATTCTTTAAAGTTTTAATTAGATCAAATAGCATTTTCGACTGAAATTATATTATTTTATCTTCCAGTACGGTAAAATTATCAGATTTTCGAAAATGTGTTAAAAGTCGGTTTGGCGTCCAACCCCAGGCCTTGGCGCCTGGAACCAGGATTGGCGCCAGACGCTAGCCACTGGTCCTGGCGCCAATGAGCCAGGGCTGGCGCCAAATGGTTTTGCGATCTTCGGACTCTGTTTTGATAAATTATCTTTTTTGGCTGATTTTCTCTATAAATATCGTATCAAAAACTCCGTTTTGAGGGACGGATTATCATCTATCATTCACCACTTCTTTTATTCTTAAGTTTTAATAAATTCCGTTTTCATCTACAATCTTCAATCGTCAACAAATTAGTGTATGAATCATTAATCTTTCATTTATTCTTTCTAAACTTTACTCTTTAACACAAAATTCCGCATTCACAAGATCTAGAAACACCTAGCCATATTCGAAGTTGCCTTCGCCCTAGACGTAAAAGGTTTTAATTTCTGAGGGTTTGGTCCCTAATCTCTATTTCAATTATTTAATTTAATTGCTTTGTTTATTATTTTCCTTGAAGTTACTAACGTGTGTATTTTGTAATTAGAAAGAGGTACGAGGCATCCAAGTAAGTACTTTAATGGTTTAATTGATTTTATGATGTAGATATCATGCTTAAATTGTTATTTTGATGATTCCTAGTATCATGTCTAGGGTATTTCTAATATTAAGCGTGATTAAAAGTATGATGCTTCCTATGTTCTTTCTAACATTTATGATTATGATTGATGATGATTATTTATTATGTTTCTTGATATATATTATATATTGTTATTGCTTAATCACCTTTTATGTATGTTTAAAGGGAATTGGTATTTGCAATCACGTTTGATAAGATAATTAATAATCTTGTTAAGGTTAATTGTGATTATAAATTCAAGTGATCACCAATAATAGTTTATATGTGCATTAAATTCAACCAACATAGATTAAACAGGTTTAGGGTTAATCCTATTGATTGTATGTTAGTCAGAAAGCGCACATGAATACGAGCAGAATAAAGTAGAAGCCTATTATAAGTGCAGGTTCAGTCTCTTTTAGGCTGGATTTGTACCTTCATCCCCGAACCCTTATTTGGTTCATGACCTTATGGAGTTGACGATCTCTTGGATCGTTAAGGGGTGTAACCTTCACCTTGTGAACGGTTTACAAGTTCCTTAAAAACTTGTTGGCGACTCTCTTGCTCTATCTTCTTCCCTTTTGGACGCCACCGTACTTTAGTGTATGATCACAGTGGGGTTCGAGCTAGTGGGATTTTAAAGGCTTGAAACTATTCCCTACAGTTTTTGGCGACTCCACTGGGGAGGATTTCTACTTTAATTCCTGAATTTGTTTCGGCAATGATTTAGAATGAGTGGATGAGACTCGAAAAGTTCTAAGTATTTCATGTGCTTAATTTTGATTAACATTGTGGCGTATGCATAAAAAGGTTCTCATTGGAAAGACCATCCGTAATGAGTCAAAAACATAGGATTTTACACGTAGGAAATTTGAGAAATGTCTTTCACAACTAGGACTGAAATAACACCGCGCGAAACTGGATGATTTTATTGAGCACAGAAAGCTGCTGAGGCATGTGGGAAGTAGCGTCAGGGGCCAGAGCTTGGCGCCACACTTTTTGCCGTAGAGCCAGACGCCAGTATTGGCGTCAGGCGCTACAGTTAAAAGGTGGCGCCAGTCTCTGTTTTCTGGCGCTAATTTCCCCCAATACCGAGCCAGAAATATGCGTTCTAATTTCGACCGGTTTTTCGTATTGTTTGCTCGATCCTACTTCCTGATTGAATTTTTTCTCATTTTTCTGAAACCCATATGTGTTCTACATATGGACATAACCCTCTGGGAATTCATGCTCTATCTACCCGATTGAACGCTCCTGGCAACAAAGGGTACATCTGAGATGTTGAATTCACCAAACCATGGAAATGAGTTTTTTCTAAAAACTTGCGGTCTTCTATCCACACGCGTTAACCCTTCACGGTTAGGCTTCTACGCGGTGCATCTGAACAATTAACAATGGACCCTGTTTGACTAAACCATATCTCGAACTTTAGAGAACTATAGCCATGGTTAGGTTGCGAACTCATTGCATCATATTGTGCTTACTTGCCTAATTGTGCATTATTTGTTGTGCATATGTATTCTATGCTCCTCCTAACCGTTTGTTGATTTGTGTTGAGATTAAGATTAATGACTTAAAGAAATTTGCCTAATTAATTAATTCGAGTCAATAAAGCTTTTTCTTTTTTTTTTTTATTCGGAATTGACCTAACACAACTTTGAGCATACCCCAGTTGACTAATAATATCGAAAACAGTCCCAGACCGAGGCTCCAATATTGGTGCCAAAATCTGGGCTGTAGTACCACTGTATGGTGTGTAGCGCCAGACATTTATTAAAAAGTCTGGCGCTAACCACCATATTGTGACTCCAGTCCTGTCGCTTGGCCGACAGTTCGGATTATTTGTCGAGTCATCACCTAATGTCTAATTAATCAGTTTTCTGTTTAATTCGGTTAATACTGCTTAATTAAATCAATATTCGAGTTTAGGCACTAAGTCTCATGGTCTTACACAAGAGTCCAAGCATGTCACTTACACCCAATACACACACTAATACACATGTCTTGACCATGATTAAGGGAGTCTTGTGTGCGCGCGTTATTTTTCGTCATTTTTTTTAGGGGGGTTAGTCAGATATTAATCCTCCAATAAATAATAGTACTTCAGTTCCCTAAACACATGTACATTATTGCTCCCTAAAAATATGCATACATTTTTTCTTTTCCCTAAAAATATGCATACCTTTTTTTTAAACAAAGCCGCAAAGTCAAACTGATTCGAGTTAAGTAATTAAAATGCAAACTGGCTTAATTTACAGCGCGTGGTCAAGAAAGGAAGGACGATTAATCAAAGATAACCTCTTCGTACAAGTCCAACTTTTCGACAAACCTATAGCTCGCAAGAGGAAAGCAAGAGTTATAATGGCAACTCAGGAAGAAGTTAACGATCTCAAGAACCAATTGGCTACTGTGACTGAGACACTAAAGCTTCTCGCACTTAAGATCGAGGATCCCGCGAAGCAACAACAAATGGACCTCATGCAAGAAAGCCTAAGCAAGTTGTCCAGCGACTACAATTTTCAAGAACTCACATCCCAAGGGGTTTCGGTGGATAAGGATCTTCTTCCGCAGAAGTTTAGTGCCAACGACATCCCAAAGCTTAGGGCAATCGACAACCCCTACTTCCATCTAAGGGCATTTGAAACAATAATGAGTATCAAGGGTATCGATAAGAAAATTTTCCCTTCTCTGTTCTCGCTATCTCTCGAGACCGTTTGCCAACAATGGTTCTTTTCTCTTGAAAAAGAAAAGACCTCTACCTGGGAATCCATAGCAAACGCTTTCGTTGATAGGTACAAGTGCAACGTTCAAGTCGAAACTGACCATAGAGAACTTGAAATTCTCAAGCAGAAGGAAAATGAAGGCTTCACATCTTTCTTTAACAAGTGGAGAGAAACCTCAGCTAAAATGATTGAGGTACCAAGTGAAAAAGAGTCCGTGATATTGTTCATTAAAAATCTCCAAGAAAAATATTCAAAACATCTTAAATATCAAAATAACCTTCATACCTTTAAGGCTGTTTATGATATTGGAATTAATATTGAAGATGACTTAGCTAAATCTAAAGCTGCCAACAATAATCCAACAGTGGCTGGAAAGGAAAGAAGAGCGACAATCCTTCTTCTTCCAAAACCGCCCACTCGAATAATGTTAGTACCTTTAATCTAGGAGAAGTCCTTGCCATGAACAACCAAGGACAAAAGAAACTGTTTAGGAGAAACTTCACTCCTATTGGCATGAGTTATGACACCGCGTTTTGATCGGCTAAATGCAAAAGGTCTTATAACTCCCATTGGACCATTTGGAGATCCACCAGTCGAGAAGAGATCGCCTAATTGGAACCCCAATGCACATTGCAAGTATCATCAAGGTAGGGGCATTCTACTGAAAGCTGTTGGAAGCTTAAGGAAGCTTTCCAAGACCTGATTGACAGTAATAAGCTGTCGTTGCCTCCTGCCATTAAGAAACCGAGTATTGACAATGCACCTCTAGCTCACACATTGGCTATCTCCGATGAAGAAAGCGAAGTTGATCCCTCATCTCTCATTAAGCCTGTCAAAGGAACCAACGTCGAAGAGGAAGAAGAAGAGATCTTTTTCGATGTCGAAGATAATCCTCCAGAACTAGCAAATGAGGTAGAAATACGAATACTCACGCTATATCTGAGAGAGACATCACAACTGTTACATGAAACTCTCAAAATTCTGAATGAACTTCGCAAAGAATATGATCAAGAACCTAAGAGAGAATTCACACCAGTAAAAACGACTTATGAGGCAAAACACTTTCCCTTACAAGTCACCGAAAGACCCAAGAAGAGCAATAAAGTTTATACTCCAATTGGGATCCTGTATGCACAAATGTTTAAAATGCTCTCTGAAAGTGGCAAGGTCAAACCTCTCGAACCAAGACCATTTGAATCATTAAAAAGAACAGGTAGATATTACTGTCAATACTATCAGTCAGGAGGACACACCATAGAAAGCTGCTTCAAATTCAAGGATTTGGTGCAGAAAATGATTGATAGAAAGGAATTAGTCCGAATTCAACAAGAAGAGGATATAAATGTTAATGGAGTATGGGACAGTGATGAAGAAGATGTCTATCTAAAAGACATATTAGGACCTTCACCTTCCATATCATACACCACGGACGACATTTGGGCTGAAGAAGATTCATCAATAGACGTCCTCACAAGATCCGGGAGAATACAACCTCCTGTTTCAACACAAGTTCCCATACCTATCATCGAAGACAATGACATCGTAAACAATTCAAGAAGACAAAAGTGGAGATGAATGTATGGAAAATTCTGGCAACATCTCGAGAACATAGGTTGGCTGTGATGAATGCCTTGGATAAAATCGGGATAGATTCTGACACCACTCCTGAGGGACTAGCTAACTTCCTCACGAGTGATCTCCCTAGTCCAATTAATATAATCACCTTCTCTGATAAAGATTTACCCCCGGAAGGTGACAAGCACTACAAAGCATTAAACCTCACAGTAGTCTGCAAAAGAATGAATGTTCCCATGACGCTTGTAGACAATGGATCGGCTATTAACGTCTGTCCACTTAGGACTGCGAGGATGCTCGGCATAAAGGATGAGGATTTAACTCCGTCCACACAAGGAATAAGAGCTTACAATAATACTCGACGTCAAGCTCTTGGCAAAATAACCCTAAATGTGACGGCAGGAGCAATAGAACATGCTACTACTTTTCAAGTGGTAGACATCAAAGCCTCATTTAATATGTTGTTAGGACGCCCTTGGCTCCATGATCTAAAGGCCGTCCCTTCATCTCTCCACCAACAAGTGAAAGCTATAGTTGGAGGAATCCCATCACTATTGATGCTTCGCCAATGAGGATCAAGTCAATAGAGAATCCAATCATCAACGTGGAGCACGACGAAGATGATGAAGACCTATGGGGCTTTAACGAAGAAGTCTCCTTAATCCAAGAGGATGAAAGGACATCTCTTTGCCACGACCCCCATTCCAACATGATTATCAACACTATGCTAAAGAAACAAGGACACTTCCCTGGGATGACCTTAGGAAAGAAGAAGGGGATAGCAAAATCGATAGAGTCACCTGGCCTCCCTAAACTAGATACTTTCGGACTTGGTTTCGAACCGACTCGGAAAGATCTCAAGCGAGCCCAGGACAAATTAAAAGCACGTAGGGACGCTCGCATTCAAAAGAAAGCAATTCCAATGGATCAGTACCCTCTTACGCTTAATGGTCAGTTTATAAAAGAAGGAGAGGACTATCCATGCCATGAATTTCCCGAACCATTTGTTGTAAATGGTATACGACAACCAGGATTCGAGATTTTTTTGGATTGCTATTTCACTGACGAAATCCCAACTCCCGTTCATAAGGAGAAAGCACCCCCATGCTTTGACTTTAACGTCATGGGATTATTGTTTGGGCGAGAAAAGAATGAGCTAGTTTATGAGGAAGACATCTCCTCACTCATTCAAACGGTCCTACAAAGCGAAAACTTCGACCCCTCGAAGCTAATTACTCCAGCTGAAGGATCGCTGAAAGGGTGGCGCAAGACTATCAAGGTGATTACTCCGAGTGGGAGGAAGATATCAATCACGACAGGACAAGGGCCAATGTTTGAAGAATCGTCAGGGTCAGAGTCAGAGTCAGAGTCAGAGTCTTTCCTTTTAGAATCTTCTAAGTATTTAGCTATAACGCCTTCCCTTTCTATTTCTTCTCCTAGGATAGTTAGTGATCTAGTCCCTGAGGACATATCACTCTTTGATGTAATGATCTCAGAGTATAATAATATCGCTCATTCTCCTTACTTCTCGTGTTCTTCCCTAACCTAAGATGACGAACATTGCTTAGCTAACGATGAAAAAAATAAAGAATTTATTAAAGCAATGGAAACACTTGAAAAGAAAACACCAGTAATTGAAGAGACCTGAAACAGTTGACATCTCAAATGATTCAACTCATAAAAGAGAAGTTAAAATCGGACTAACATTGAATAAACAAGAAAGAACCGATTTAATTAACTTGCTTAAAGAATTTATCGATGTATTTGCTTGGTCATATGAAGATATGCCAGGCATTAACAGAGAAATAGCTCAACACACTATACCATTAATTCCAGGAATGAAACCTGTAAAACAAAAGTTACGTCGAATGAAACCCGACGTAGCACTTAAGATAAAAGAAGAAGTTCAAAAACAAATAATTGCAGGTTTCATCAAGGTATCCAAATACCCCGAATGGGTCGCTAACGTCGTCCCAGTTCCAAAGAAAGATGGAAGGGTAAGGATGTGTGTCGACTACCGAGATCTAAATAAGGCAAGTCCAAAGGACGACTTCCCTTTGCCACACATCGATATTCTGGTAGACAACACAGCAAATCACGCGCTTCTCTCATTCATGGACGGATACGCAGGGTACAATCAGATTCTCATGGCGGAAGAAGACATGGAGAAGACAACTTTTATCACACCATGGGGCACTTACTGTTACACGGTAATGCCATTTGGGTTGAAAAATGCAAGTGCTACTTACCAACGTGCAGCAACTGCCTTGCTCCATGACATGATGCACAAAGAAGTCGAGGTATATGTAGACGACATGATTGTGAAATCAAAAGACCGTCCAGGCCATCAAGTAGCCTTAAGGAAATTTTTCGAAAGGCTAAGAAAATACAATATGAGGTTAAATCCCTCAAAATGTGCTTTTGGAGTCACCTCGGGCAAGCTCTTGGGATACGTCATAAGCTCTAGAGGAATAGAGATAGATCCAACCAATATTAAAGCAATCATGTCAATGCCACCACCCAAGACCGAGAAACAGATTCGAGGATTCATTGGTCGGTTACAATACATAAGCAGGTTCATATCAAAACTAACAACGATATGTGAACCAATCTTCAAAAAGCTCAAGAAGAATGTACCAGTAATATGGGATGACGAGTGTCAAAAAGCCTTTGAACGGATCAAAGCCTATCTCGCAAATCCTCCCGTATTAGCGCCAGCACTTCCTGGAATACCTCTTAGGTTATATCTGACGGTTACCAAAGAGACAATGGGAGCCATGCTAGCACAAAAGGTAGAAAACAAAGAGAATGCAATCTATTACTTAAGTAAGAAGATGCTCGAATACGAAACACTCTATACACCACTCGAGAAATTGTGCCTCGCTTTGGTGTGGGCCACAACTAAGTTGAGACATTACATGTTGGTGCATACCGTTTTCGTGGTATCTCGATTGGATCCATTCAAATACTTATTCGAGAAATCAACGCTCAATGGACGTATTTCAAGATGGATAGTCAACTTAGCCCAGTTCGATGTACGGTTTATGCCACAAAAAGCTATTAAAGGATCCATGGTGTCAGACTTTCTGGCAGACTTTCCAATAGAAGACTCGACACCAATACAGGACAATGAATTTCCAGATGAAGATTTGATGGTCACCGAAGATGATACTTGGACCTTGTATTTTGACGGAGCCTCAAACCAATAGGGATGTAGTGTCGGAGTGCTACTAGTATCATCTAAAGAAGAACACGTCCCAATATCAATAAAGCTTGATTTCGACGTTACCAACAATGCTGCTGAATATGAAGCATGTGTGGTAGGCCTTGAAACAGCCCTGGCATTGGGAGTAAAGAAGTTAAGGATATTCGGAGATTCCTCTCTAATCATCAATCAAATATCTAAAAGGTGGAAAGTAAGGAGTGAAAGCCTAGCTCCTTACCAAACTTATCTGGAAACTCTTACCGATCAGTTAGAGAAGGTAGAATACACATATCTACCTAGAGAAGAAAATCAATTTGCTGATGCCTTGGCAAGATTAGCCTCAATGGTTAGGATTCCCACGGATATCGAGCAAATGCCTCTAACTATCGAAAAAAGGCACAAACCGGCATATATACAGGCTATAGAAGATGACGATCCAGTCCAAGACGAAGATGAAGAACGAGAAGAAAAACCATGGTACACAGACATTCTCAACTATGTAACCAATGGAGAATACCCTCCTCATGCTGACAAAAGAGCTAAGCGAGCCTTGAGACTTTTGGCTTCTCAATATGTACTCATAGACAACGAGCTACATAAAAGGGTACCTAAAGGTCGAGCCCTCCTATGTGTAGGGAAGGTGGATGCACAAAGAATAATGAGAATGGTCCACGAAGGAATCTGTGGAACTCATATAAATGGCAAAATGTTAGTCCAGAAAATAATGCGAGAAGGGTATTATTGGACTACCATGAATAGGGATTGCCATCAATATGTAAAAAGATGCCCTAAGTGTCAAATTTATGCCAACTTACAGCACGTTCCTCCATCTTTGCTCTACACCTACACATCACCATGGCCATTCTCTACATGGGGAATTGACATAATTGGCAAGATCGCTCCTCCAGGGACAGGAGGCCATGAATTTATTCTAGTAGCGATTGATTACTTTACGAAGTGGGTTGAAGCACAATCATATGCTAAACTCACCGCAAAACATGTAGCACTTTTTATCGAGAGAAATATCATTTGTCGATATGGAGTCCCACATGAAATGATAAGTGACAATGAAACTCACTTTCAAGCCTAATGTGAAGAATTGCTACATAAATACGGTATCCAACGTCATCATTCGTCCCCTTATAGACCTCAAGCAAACGGAGCAGTCGAGGCAGCTAATAAAAATTTAAAGACTATCATCGAGAAAATGACAGAAAATTACAAGGATTGGCCTGACAAGCTTCACTTTGCATTGTGGGGTTATCGCACGTCAATCCGTACGTCAACCGGAAATACACCATTTTCTCTGGTATATGGAATGGATGCCGTACAACCTGTCGAACTAGAAATACCATCTCTACGTATTGCGCTAGAAAGTAAACTCGATGAAGTCGAATGGACTAGGGCACGATATAAAGAATTGATCCTACTCGACGAAAAACGACTAGAAGCTCTACATCACACTCAGTGTTATCAAACTCGTATGGCTAGAGATTTTAATAAGAAGGTCAAGACAAGAAATATCAAAATAGGAGATTTGGTATTAAAAGCGCTAAGGAAAAATGTTTTAGATCCAAGGGGAAAGTTTAGACCTAATTGGTCTGGCCCCTACATTGTCAAAACAATCCTGTCAGGTGGTGCAACAAAATTAACCGATATGGATGGCAATGAATTCTCAAACATGACCAATCTTGACCAACTTAAAAAATACTACCCATAATTACTTGATTAGGACACTCAAGAGAGCTACGTTCAGCCTGATTCCTTAGGAAAGGATACGTAGACAACCCATTACGGGTGCGACCACTTTATTTTTCGACATCTCCGCGTTCCAGAATCAACAAAAAGTCAACAAAAGTCAGAAAAGCAATTGGCGTCGCAGAATAGAGCCTGGCGCCAGCAAAAAGCCATTAGCGCCAGACGACAGTATTGGCGCCTGGCGCCAGACCTCGATATCTGGCGCCAATTCGCAATTATTGACGCCAATTCAGTAATAAAATCTGGGCGAATTTCGGTGTTTTTCGGAAAATTTTCGACTTCCGCACTCGAAAAATTTCTAGAAAATCAATTTTTTTCGGTTTTTCATTGCTTTAATAATATAAATTTAAAGTAACAATTTAATTGAAAGCTGAAATTTCATTAATAAAATAAAATTGCATTGTTAATGGAATTTAAATAAGGCTGAAATAAATTAACTTTAAATAAAAACTAAGAATCTAATAAATCGAAAGCTAAGCAATGTTCTAATCTTTCTTCTCCTTCTTTGCTCTTTTCCAATTCTTTTCTGCCTCCTCCTCTTCATCCATTACTTTAGCTAGTAGGCATCCTTTAGAGGACCTACATTCAATCTTAGAATAGATTGTTTCTCCTTCAGCTAGCACCCCATGCTTCTTTTCCACCCAAGCCTTCTTGTCTATAATCTTCCTTTTCCCCTTGTCTTTAGTAGTATTCTTCTTCTTAGGAATTATAGGTGTCTTGAACTCAATTATTGCACCTAAGCGTTCCTAGGCCGGTGTCACCCTGTCACCTAGACGATTCTTCACATCGGTTCTACCCTGATCAATTGAAGACTTCTTCAGCAACCACTTCTTTACGTCATTGGGTGAAGAAGGGGAAACCTTTTGGGTAATCACTTCCCATAAAGGTCTAGCGCTCCAGTAAGTGTTAAATTTATCTACTTCTTGAGATATGGGATACTCATAGGGAGGACGAAGATCCCCGGAAGGAATATTTTGAAGCAAGCCATATTGTCTCTTTACTCTGCAGGGATAATAATATGTCATGCGAGACAAGCTTGGAAGACGGCATAAAGGTTGCTTGTTAACACCAACCATCCTTTTTATTTTCCACCATGGGATGACCCACTTGATAGCAAAGTCACGTGATTCAAAGACTTTCTTCCACCCATAGTGCCCAATTTTAGGGATGCGCTTCTTTCTTCTTACAAAGCAAGTGGGCGTATAACTTTCAATGTCGTCCGGAGGGCTAATTAATCCTAGCCTTTCCATTAGCCACATCTGAAAAAAAATAAAATTCTTTCAATAAATTAATATTACAATACAAAAATATATTTTTGATTTCTGTAAATTAAAAATATTATTTTTCTACCTGTAATAAAATTGGAGAACCGCGAAGAGGTGCTTTTGGGTCCCTTTTTAACTCATCTAGACTAATCATAGTCTCTCCAACTATTAAAGGCATCGGATTTCTCCCTGATTCAATTTGTTCTAGCGCAGTGGTTATAATTGATTGACCCTCATTAATTTTACCACTACTAAGACTATTGATTAAGCATGCAGAATAAGAACGCCCTTCTTCTATATATGTGAAAAGATTCAGAAAGCGGTTTATCAAAATAATAGCGTGCGAATTCTTTTAAGTTCACCACGTTGTCATTCACTATCCTTGATAAATCCCTTTCCTTCAAGTTGAAGAAGCGCTCAAAATCCTTATAGTAATATGCATCTACTCTAGGGATCACTACCAGGTCTATTGCAGGAAAGCCTAAAATAGCACCAAATTCCTCTGGCAAAGGGCTAATTTCGTCATACCCTATTCTAAAACAATGTGTGTCAATGTTCCAATATTCTAAAGCGGTATGAATGAAGTATATGTCTAGATCTACCCCTTTAATGCCATATATTCCCCCCAAGTGAAATAAATCCAATTCTTTTCTTTCTCTAGCATTGAGAGATCGACACCATTCATGAGAATATTGGGTGAAGGTTTTAGTGGCTAGAGACATGATTATTATTTTTTCTAAAGAGAAGAATAATTTTTTCGCTGGAATTATGTGAATAATTGGCTGAGCAGGGGGCTATTTATGCACAAATTGCGAGGAATTTCAACCTGACTGGAATACGTAGTCAGCGTCAATTGGCGTCACACACCCGAAATAGGCGCCACACATCTGCTATTGGCGCCACACGCTAGCAACAGCGCCTGGCGCCACGCGCCACAGGCTGGCGCCAGCTGGCGCCAAGTCAGCAGGACAACCGCGCGTGCTCAGTTTGCGTTTTGATATTAAATTGGAGTCGGTTAATGACTTTATGGCCCCGTTTTAATTTCTTCTAAATAACTTTCTATCCTTTTCTTAATTAATTAAATATAACAATTATGTTTATTTAATTTTTATTTCCTTTTTTTTGGATTTTATATTAAAATTCATAAATCATCCTTTCTCTCCGTTTTATTTTCCTTTTTATTTGTCCTTTTGGGGGAGAGAGTCGGATAATACCCTCCATCAATAATAAAAATGACGAAATTTTTACGTAAAATTGTTATCACATTTGCACACACTAACATACACTAACATAATAATAATACATAATAATAGATTTACAGAACAAAGTGTCTAAGTAACAAGTCAAAGGCAAAGTTCTATAAAAAGTCAAAATAAAATGCATATACAGAAATAAACTACGACGCCGGAGGACGTAGGCCCATTACGCCATAAAACTGCGCCGTCCGAGGAGTCACCTCTCCACCATCTCTACCCTCTCCACCAGCTCCAGTCTCCATAGGAGGAGGGAAACTCAAAACAGGACCGCTCCAACCAAGGTCAACCTGAGGCTGAGACCGCGGAGGCTGCTGCAATGACGAGCCAACCTCGTACATCCCACCACCTCTGAAAGCCGAGGTAGCCTCTCCCACCGGTGCAGCAGGAGCACCCTCAAAAGAAGACCCTGAGCCCTCAGCAACATCGGCTCGAGCAGCCTCGGAACGGCCACCTCTACCTCCTGAAGAAGTGCGACGACGTCTTGAGCTAGACCTCGCCGGCTCTCTTCGCCCCTCAAGCCTCGTACGGGTGTGAGAAGCAATCGGCTGACCCTGCAAAAAGAAATAAATCAGAAACAAGGTGAAAACTGAAGCATAGTGCAGAAACAATAAGTAAAGAAAAGTTACCTCTCGGACAGCGTCGTCTCGACGACAGGTAGCTGCGTTCCTCATCCGGATGAGTTGGCTCCTGAAGGCATCTATGCATCGTGCCATAGCCGAAACCACCTCGCGTGAGAATTGTCAAGGAAATTTAAGTCAGTAAAAATGCATGATAACTGAATACAAGATTCTGAATTAGAGCTAGACTTACCCTGGTCTCGTGACGAGGAATCGACCGCTCCACGAAGCGCTCGCCCTCAGGAGCCGGAGAAATCATCTCCTCGATCGACCCGTACGTCCCCTGGTAGTGGATGGACATACGGGGTGGCACAAACTCAGTGGGACCATCCTGATAAAACAGAAAAGTAATCAGTAAGGTGTTACTTGGGGGCTACTCAGTGAAAAACAAAAAGTTAAGAATCTTACCCTCACATCCTCGGCAGGCACGGGGGCTGGAGCTAACAAAGGAAGTAGCTCCTCAGCATAACTCCGCCCAAGGATCACATGGGACCACCAAAGAGAACCAGGCTCCTAAGCCATGCTCGAAAACTCTCTCTCGTCGAACATGTGGCGTGGTGGAGGAGCAGGAACGACAAAGACATCGGAAGAGTGTTGTCTAGCAACTCTCTCTCCTAAGTACGCAACCGCTCCGTAGGTCCCCGGAAAGTAACGGCGCTCAGCAGAGTACTGTGCAGCTAATCCAGGGACTGTCCAACCACCCCATGGCCGGTATACTACCTCAGGTCCCTATAAAAATACCAATCGGGTAAGAACATGTCAAAAACACGCAGAAGAGCAAGATAAGCACCAAAAATTATACCGAGATGATCCGACTCCGGACGCGTGCAGTAGACAGGTCCACATGGTGGCCGCCCCAAGAGGCGCTCACCGGATACCCCCTCGGCGATGGTCTCGCCGGCGCAATGGAAGGAAAGTATTCATAGAACCAGATCTACAAAAAGCTAAAGCACGAGTAAATGCTAACTAAACATATAGGGCTAAACTTTACAGGGAATAATGTTTACCTCTACGACTTTCCAGAAAGCAGACAAAGCAACATTCGTCCTAAGAGACCGGTGGCGACACGAGTCCCTCAATGCGCGAACGAAGTCAGTATAGGCCAAGCTGGCCCAGTCATAAGACCCGATCCGCCGGAGATCACGAACAGCAGGGAGATAGTAAAGCAACGCCCTACTACCCCTATCAGGGGAGAATGTCCCTGACAATAACATCAGCACAAAGATGCGCACCCGCTACTCTCGGGTGGTCGCATCGTCATCAAGAGCTGCTGCCAGTGTCGAGCGTCGGATCCCTCTAACACTGAACTGAGTCGTCTCGACCTCAGCTCGGGCCCGAACAGTAATCGGCCCCTGTAGTTCCTCGACCTATGGAGAAAAGACGTCGATGCCGCCGTAAAATGGCAGCGGCACAGAAGAGAACTCCAGTCCTGTGATAAGACTGAAGTCTGTAGGAGTGACCATCATCTCACCCCATGGAAAATGAAATGTGTTGGTGGAGTCCCAAAAGAACTCCACCAGAGCGCGTACTACGTGGTGACCCCCGCTGGAGGCGACCATAGCCTCGAAGGTCTCAAACAGGGCAACCAGTCCGCAAGACTCCCATAGGAGTCTCGTCTCTCGATCTCTGGCGATATGCATCCTATACAAATCGTCGAGACCATCGCAGCCAGAGCCGTGATGCCGTGTCCTTCCAGGCTCGATTCCCCGTCTCACCCTCTCAGAAATGTGGTGGACAGGGGCAAAGAACAAGGTCCGCTCATCCCACTCTGGGAACTGACCAAGCGAAGTGGACGGTGTGGTGTCATCTTCCACGGGCTCATGCTCCCGTCTAGTGTTTCGGGACCGTGAACCTGAGCCTCGTTTTCTAGCCGTGCTACATTGTGCAGAATCATCATAAATCAAGGTTCTATAGTATTTAAAGGTTTTCCTAGCCGCATGATACTATGTTCGCAAAATACAGAGTACGTAGTACTAAAACAGAGCACAAATTCCAATTGAGCATGATAGCATTTTTTAAGCAATCAAACAATTTATTGCAACACTATAGTGATTATTGTGACAAATTGAACAAGAATTGCTAGCAAAAACATCAAGAACGAGTCACATTGTTTTTCACGACCTTAGGAGGTCCAACAATGGCGGATTGCTCATTTCTTCACCAAATTGAGTCAAACAAGTCTCAAATTACTCCCAAAGAAATATACAAACATAAACAAGCAATTTCATGGCATGAAGTTTGATAAACAAAGAAAATTGAGCATTATAAGTTTCGAATTTACATGAAATTCGTGAATGAACATGCCAATAATTCATAAAAACCGGTGTGAGTTGGAGGAAAACTTACATAGATCGGGAATATGGATGAAAAGAGCTTTGATTTGCAACAAATTTGAGCAAATTCGGTTGAGAAACGAATGAGCAACGATCAATTGAAGTTTCGACTTCTTTCGAGCAGCGTTCGCAACAAACCAGAGCACGAAATGAACTGAAAACGGGAATTTAAAGTGATTCCCGTACTGGCGCCAGTCCCTAAGCATTGGCGTCACATTCTGTGCTTGGCTCCAGACGCCAATTTCAGCGCATGGCGCTAATGCCATATGTTTGGCGCTGATTGATTTTCAGCGACGCCAAAGCAGCCAGCCACCTTTTGGGGAAGTGCCAGCCTTCTGCAATATATTTTGGGTTCCTTGGTACGCCAGTTAGCCCCTCTAAGCAATTTGACATGATTAGGTAATCGGCTTGATTACATGAAGTGATCGACCGGATGAAAAGATCGTCTCACTAAGCTTAAAGCGCCTAAGCATTGGCTCATTAGCAAAAAGCACCGAGATACAGGTTCATTAGCAAAAGGCACCGACATACAGGTTCATTATCAAGAGGCACCGACATACAGGTTCATTAGCAAAAGGCATCGACATATAGGTTCAAGAGAAAAGAGCGCCGACGTACAGGCATAGCAAAAAAGCAAAGTTCAGGCGAACTTTTAAAGATCGACGGGCGTGGATCTTTGGTATTTTCCTTTGGGAGATTATCGCATCAAATGAGGATGAATTCAAGAGAAGATGTCTTCGACATCATTCCCTAGCTTGCGGAAAGTTGTCACAAACAACTGAAGGTAATTTCGGGCGAAATTGTTTTCGATCATAATTCCTGAGGCATGGAACGTGATCATAATGCGGATGAGAATTATTTCAAGAGAAATAATTTTCGATGGTATTCCCTAGGATGTGGAATATTATCATTACGGAGAGGATAGTTTCAAGAGAAGCAATCTTCTAAATTGGAAGCAGTTACGGGCGTAGCGGTTTTCAAGGGGGATGACATTCTCTAGCTTGCAGGAGGTCATCAAAACAATCAGTTACTTTCAGAGACGTGTGCTCGACGGTGCAAGATACGCGTTTCTTAACTCTTTTATCTGTTTAACTAATGCTAAGTTTTGCAGGTATCGGCGTTATAAGATTGATTTAGGATCGCAGAACGTTCTGAATCATTCTCCGTCCCTTTCGATACTTTGACTTTCGTTTTCGAAACTTGCGTTTCTCCAAACTCAGTCAAAGTGGGGGCTTCTGTAGACACTCATTTGTGTCTTCCAAAAACCAAACCCAGTGATGAGTGCCTTTCACGTCGAATCATAATCGAATGAAACGAAAGTGTGGAAAGGTCTAGTGTTGCGGAAAGTTTTATTTCTTTTCTTTTCTTTTCTCTTGTCTCTGTTTTTGAAAACTTTTATTTTAATAAAACAGCCAATCCAGTTTTGTTGGTCCATGATATGGGTCCAATAGTGGTGTAGTTGGATGGGGCTTGCAAAGACCTTTCCAACGATATATTATAAGCCCAATTCCGATGAATATTGAGGAATTTATGGCCAATTTACTAAACTGGGCCCGGTTTGAGCTTTAAGTACGGCCCAATGATCTAGGGGAGGGCCTAATATGATTTATCATTCCTAATGTAATTAGGAATGGTTTTGGTCTTCTAGAAGTTTCTAGAAGGTTCTTATCATTCTTAATTCAATTAGGATTCTTTAGAGTTTTAATTAGATCAAATAGCATTTTCGACTGAAATTATATTATTTTATCTTCCAGTACGGAAATTTATCAGATTTTCGAAAACGCGTTGAAATCCAATTTGGCGTCCAACCCCAGGCCTTGGCGCCTGGAATCAGGATTGGCGCCAGACGCCAGCCATTGGCGCCTGACGCTAGCCACTGGTCCTGGCGCCAATGAGCCAGGGCTGGCGCCAAGGTGGTTTTGCGATCTTCAGACTCTGTTTTGATAAATTATCTTTTTTGGCTGATTTTCTCTATAAATATCGTATCAAAAACTCCGTTTTCATGGACGGATTATCATCTATCATTCACCACTTCTTTTATTCTTAAGTTTTAATAAATTCCGTTTTCATTCATCATCTACAATCTTCAATCGTCAACAAATTAGTTTATGAATCATTAATCTTTCATTCATTCTTTCTAAACTTTATTTTTTAACACAAAATTCCGCATTCACAAGATCTAGATACACCTAGCTATATTCAAAGTTGCCTTCGCCCTAGACGTGAAACGTTTTAATTTCTGAGGGTTTGGTCCCTAATCTCTATTTCAATTATTTAATTTAATTGTTTTGATTACTATTTTCCTTGAAGTTACTAACGTGTGTATTTTGTAATTAGAAAGAGGTACGAGGCATCCAAGTAAGTACTTTAATGGTTTAATTGATTTCATGATGTAGATATCATGCTTAAATTGTTATTTTGATGATTCCTAGTATCATGTCTAGGGTATTTTTAATATTAAGCGTGATTAAAAGTATGATGCTTCCTATGTTCTTTCTAACATTTATGATTATGATTGATGATGATTATTTATTATGTTGCTTGATGTGTATTATTATATATTGTTATTGCTTGATCACCTTTATTGCATGTTTAAAGGGAATTGGTATTTGCAATCACGCTTGATAAGATAATTAATAATCTTGTTAGGGTTAATTGTGATTATAAATTCAAGTGATCGCCAATAATAGTTTATTTGTGCATTAAATTCAACCAACATAGATTAAAAAGGTTTAGGGTTAATCCTATTGATTGCATGTTAATCAGAAAGCGCACATGAATACGAGCAGAATAAAGTAGAGGCCTATTATTAGGGTAGGTTCAATCTCTTTTAGGTTGGATTTGTACCATCATCCCCGAACCCTTATTTGGTTCATGACCTTATGGAGTTGACGATCTCTTGGATCGTTAAGGGGTGTAACCTTCACCTCGTGAACGGTTTACAAGTTCCTTAAAAACTTGTTGGCGACTCTTTTGCTCTATCTTCTTCCCTTTTGGACGCCACCGTACTTTAGTGTATGATCACAGTGGGGTTCGAGCTAGTGGGATTTTTAAAGGCTTGAAACTATTCCCTACAATTCCTTACTACTTCCAGAGCATCAATTTGTTCCTTTCCCCATTCGAATGCCTTGTTCTTTCTCAGCACCATGAAAAACGGAAGCGCCTTGTCAGCTGACTTGCTGATAAATCTGGTCAATCCTGCCATCCTACCAGTCAATCTCTGTATATCACGAATGGTTTTTGGTTGTTTCATTTGGAGCACCGCATTCACCTTATCTGGGTTTGCATCTGTTCCTCGTTCACTGACCATGAAGCCTAAAAACTTCCCTGATCTAACCCCCAACACACACTTCTCTGGATTCAACTTCATCTGATATCTCCTTTATGTCTCAAATGTTTCCCTCAGATCTGCTATATGGTCTTCTTTTTCCTTACTCTTCACTATTGTATCATCCACATAGACCTCAACATTTCGGCCCTTCTGCCTCTCAAATATTTTGTCCACCAACTTTTGATATGTCGCTCCTGCATTTTTCAACCCAAACGGCATTGCCTTATAACAGTACACGCCGGCATCCGTTATAAAAGTTGTTTTATTCCTATCAGCCTTATGCAAGCTGACCTGGTGATAACCCGAAAATGCATCCAAGAAACTAAGCATGGAATGACCTGAAGTTGAGTCTACTAGCCTATCTATTCGAGGTAATGGGTAACAATCCTTAGGGCAAGCCTTATTCAAATCTGTAAAATCCACGCACATTCGCCACTTCCCTGTCGGCTTTCTCACCATTACTACATTTTCCAACCATTCTGGATATGTGCAAGGCTCAATGAACCCTGCCGCTAAGAGCTTATTCACCTCAGCCTGAATTGCTTCTATCTTTTCAGTTGAGAAATTGCGCTTCTTTTGCCTTATCGGTCTGAACTTTCTATCAACATTCAACTTATGCTGCATCACCTCTGGATGTATCCCCGGCATCTCACTTGCTGAAAACGCAAAGACATCTGCATTTTCACGCAATAGACTTATCAGATGGCATCTTGTATCTATATCCATATCAGCCCCAACTTTCACTGTCCTACTCGGATCTGAACAGTTTCTCCCCCTGGTAACGACCTAGGAGCTTCCTCTGGCCTCGTGTCAAAGTTCTTCATGGTTAAGTCTTGGACTGTTGGCTCACCTTCCCTTATCGGATTGCACGGTACCGAAGCACTGCCAAATGGATTCTTTAAAGCAGTCACATAACAAGCTTTTGACATTACCTGACCTCCATACACCTTTTCTACAACTCTCGAATTTGACACATAAGCTATTGCCAAATGATAAGTTGATACAATGGCCTGCATATCATGTATTATCGGTCTGCCGATAATCGCATTGTAGGCTGACTTAACGTCCACTACCAGAAACTCTCCCATCACATCTCTTGCATGTGGCCCATCACCCAGCTTAACTGGTAATACTATGCTTCCTTCTGGCCTTACTGTTGACCCATTGAACCCAATTACAGGATACGATACCGGCTTCAGGTACTGTCTCCCTATATTCATCTCATTAAAAGCTTGCACAAACAACACATTTGCTGAACTACCTCTATCAACCAACACTCTTTTGATGTCAGCCCTGTTTATTTTAGTTATTAAGACTAACGGGTCATCATGCGGGAACACTACACCCCTTGCATCTTCTTCTGTGAACACCACCTCAGGTATCGCAACTGGTCGAGGACGATTGTCCACATCCAGGGCACAAACTAGATGACGATGTTCAGCCAAATGCTTCTTTTCTCCACTAATCGTTCCTCCGTGAACTGGCCCCCCCGTTATCACATCTACCCTTCCAGTTGATAACGGCGGTATTCCTACATCTCCTTGTCGGACTACTCCCCCTTGCACCCTTTCTGGCCTTGCTTCTATCCGTTGCCTCTCAACTGTTTGTGCCGGTTGTTGATTCCTGCCCGTGTTCAACCGGTATTGTGTCAAATGACCTTTTCTGATCAACTCCTCAATGTTATCTTTCAACTGCGTACACTCTTCTGTGTAATGCCCTACATCCCTATGAAACATACAATACTTTTTCACATCTCTTGGCCTTGCCTTCATGGGAATCGACCTTGACCAATCTTCTCTATTTTGATTCACTGAGTAGATTGCTGCCCTTGGTGAATTCAAGGGAGTGTAAGTGTTGTATCTCATTGGCGGCCTTGACGCCCTTGGATCTTGCCGACTTCCTCCTCCCCTTCCTGGGGCAAGAGCTCTCGGCCTATTACTTCCGGACGATGTCCCTTCATGCTGATTTTGCCCTCTTCCAACAGCGACATGTCTACTACTTGTCTTCATCAATTCCTCACTCTTAATGTAATCATGGGCTTTGCTAAATGCTGCTGCTAATGTTGGCAGATTTTTCCTTGTCAGATAACGCTTGAAATCAGAATCAACCAAGCCATTCATCAAAGCCATCACAGCTATTTCTTGTTGCAGTTTTGGGATCGTGTTCGCCTCATTGTTTAACCGTCTAATATAATCCCTCAGGGATTCATCTAACCTCTGCTCTACAGCCATCAATTCTCCAGAGGTTCTCTGCCGCACACTATTACTGACATATTGACCTACAAACATTTCGGTCAACCTTTCAAAACTATCTACCGATCCAACTTCAAGGTTGTTAAACCAATCGGCTGCAGCCCCAATCAAAGTAGTCGGAAAGACCTTACACCAAACTGCATCTGAGTTAGTATACAACATCATATGTCCCTCATAGGACGTTATAAACCTCGCTAGGTCTCCTCTTCCATCATACCTGCAAGTCGGCATTTTCACCTTCTCCATTGGCTGGTCCAAGATATGTTGGGCAAAAGGAGATGCCCTTAACTGCACCACTGTTCGCACTGCCTGCCAATCTACATGCGAACTTCTCTGCTGCTGGGTTCTTGTACTTACGGTGTGACTTGAGGATTGCTCATCCCGTCGTGACATTGTATGCGTTCTTACCGGTGACTCATGTCGGGGTCTCCTAGGCGAGTTCATCAACGGATTATATTGCTCTTCTTGATTGCGGTGCGGTGTTCCACTACCGGCTTGAGCGGCCCCCCTTTCAGCATGTGTCGTCTCAGCCTCCTTTCTCTTCTTACTCATTGCGCTTATCACCCTTGCTGTTGTCTCCAATTCATCTGGTGTGAATGCTGCCATAGGATCCTCTGCCTCCCCTCCACCTTCAGGGGGGGTTATCGGCATATGAAACTGGTTATCCTCCAAGGTATAAGTTTCATCCACTATTTCTATCTGAGGCTGCTCTACTGACTGATTTACTACTTTTCTAGTCATTGGTGTTTCATTGTTTCCGGCCATGATTGTTGTTGTTATATATATATTTTTTGTGTGAGGTTCTTAGGCGATAGAAGTGATCAATGTCCCCTCCTTCTAGCGCCAAATTGTTTCTGACTGGACCTGAGATCCTGATACCCCTATCGGCAAGCTGAGAACCTGAGATCCTGATACCCCTATCGGCAAGCTGAGAACCTACACAATGAGAAGAAGTTAGCTAACCCCGGGGTGATCTGGGGATAACCACTCCGATGATAAAGTCAGAAAGTGGTTAAGAAAGGAAGATAAGTATGAGAGAGAAAGTAGAGAGAGAGAGAGAGTGTGTAATTCATATCCTCATTAATGACGTCTTACCTACTATTTATAATGACCCAACTTGACAGGTGGCTCTCATCCATGCAAAGCCTCTTGAGCCAAGTGTCAAACTTCTGCTGCCACGTGCCGAATTCCGACAAGCCAATATGTCTGCTTTCTGGTACATATCAGCGCCTTTTACGATTACTCAAGATTTGGTCACGCGTTTCTTCAAGATATCGGCCTTACCTAGATATCATCCTATACAACTAGCTCGATAATCTTCGAGCAAATGCTCATATCATCTATAAATGGAGCAATCTCGTTTTATAGATATTACTTTTGTATAAAAAAATCAAGACATATTAAATTAGGAAATATGAGCAGTTTGGAGAAAAACACAATCATTAATTAGAATTAATAAATAAAATTGATAATCTACTCAAAACTCAATGCCTTTTTTGAGCAACTTACCACTTCGTGTGATCACTTAAAAAAAAAAAAAAAAAAAAAAAAAAAAAGGTAATCCTTATAATATTGATATGGTAACCTCATTATATGGACAAAGTAACTCCTCTTTATACTTATTGAGTAACCCATAAATAACAAAGTAACCCCTACCTATATGACAAAGTAACTCCTATAATTGTAACAAAATAACCCCTAAAACACTAACCTAAAAACCCTATGGTGATTTACCACACTTTGTGGCCAGAGACATATATATAACCTGGAGGTCAGGGTGTAGCTAATAAGCATAGTTATTAAGTCCTAGACTTGCCAAACGGGTCGCTTTCGGGTCAGCAAATATTCGAGTCGGGTTCGGGTCAGGGTCAACACTTCGAGTTTGGTCAAGTTTGAGTCAGGTCAGACGGTTCGGGTCACTTCGGGTTGGGTCAACTTCAGATTTTGAGTCAGTTTCAGGCCGGGTCGGGTCGAGTCATTTCGGGCATCGGGTCACGTTCGTGTCAACTCGTGTCTAGTTAGTTCAAGTTCAAGTTATTTTCGAATCGTGAGTTGGGTCATTCGGGTCGAGTCAGATCAGGATCCCTTTATATATATAATAATGGAAATAAAGAAGATAAAGGGATTATGATACCTCTAGATTCTTTGAACATAAATATCTGGTTTATGTTTCTTTAACTGCTATGCCCCATCTTCCTCTTTAGTTACTTGTCAATTGTGATCCTTAAACGTACATTCAAGCGACCATTTACAATTATAAAAGCCACAGTTATGTCTTTGGTCTTGTCAAGAAAAAAGTTTCTCACTCACAAAACCAACTAAACACTGAATATTACTATTACCATGGGTTTTGGGTGGTCTACTACTTACATATTCCTCCTAGTTTTATCTTTTTCTTCTTTACTTGTTACTGATTTCTTCGTGTTTGCTAATTCCACATTCCCCTTGGTACAAAATCGTAAGCCATTGTGCCATGATCATGAGAAGATTGCATTGCTATGTTTCAAGCAAAGCTTTCTTCTTAACTGCTCAGCATCACTTTATGCCGCCTTTGCATATCCAAAGGTGAAATCATGGCATGATGATTTACATAATCATCATTCGAAAAATGCGACTTTAAGTGGTGATTGTTGTAAGTGGGATGGTGTAAAGTGCAATGAGGAGACGGGTCATGTGATTGGCCTCGACCTTAGTAGCAGTTGCCTTTATGGCACCATCCCTCACAACACCACCCTTTTCAACCTTAGTCATCTCCGTGAGCTTGATCTTTCTTATAATAACTTCAATTATTCTCAAATCCCTTCTGACATTGGTCGTCTTTACAATCTCACACATCTCAATCTCTCTAAGTCAGTTTTCAGTGGCCAAATACCATTAGAAATTTCGACTTTATCCCATCTTTCTCTTCTTGATCTTTCCCTTAATGGAAATCCTATGGTTGTCGATGAGGAGTTAGATTTGAAAATTAATGATCTGAGTCTAAAGAAGTTGGTTTCTAATTTAAGTAGTTTAACCCATCTTTATCTAGATAGGACTGATATATCATCTGAGGTACCCCTCATCTTAAGCCGTCGAACTTCTTTAAAGGCTATCTCAATGAATTACTGCAATTTGTTGGGTGAATTCCCAGCAAATATTTTCCAGTTACCAAATCTTGAAGTAGTTTCATTGACATTCAATCCTAAATTAGGAGGACAATTTCCTGAATTTTACTCTAACAGTCCTCTTCGTATTTTATACGTTGATGCAACAGGATTTTCAGGGGAGTTGCCAGCTTCGCTTGGAAATCTAGTCTCTTTGACTAAACTGGACTTACAAGAAAGTGAATTCTATGGAAAAATTCCGTCTTCAATAGGTAATTTGACAAATCTGTCTGTTTTAAACCTTGGTCGCAATTATTTTAGCAATGACCTTCCTGATTCTATCATGAACTTAACAAGCCTTACTTTCTTAGGTCTTTCAGACATGCCAAATGTTGGGAATGCTAGAATATTGAAATCTTGGTTGCCTAAGATAAACTCACTCACTCAGCTACGCCTTAGCCAAATGAATTTACGCAATTCCATTTTACCTTCTTTGTCTAACTCTACTAGACTCACTCTTTTGGATCTTGGCAACAACTTGTTAACAGGAAAGCTACCAAGTTGGTTTGTAAATCTAACCCAATTACGCACCTTAGAGCTATATGGTAATCACTTTCAAGGTCCAATCCCACACTGGATTTCTAAACTTGTGAATCTTAGCACATTAATATTGTCATTTAGGGACTCGGTTGCCGAGTTTGATTCATTTTTGGAACTCCCAAATCTCAGTATTTTGTTGTTGACCGGTGTTAGCTTAACCTTTCCTAGAGATCTAAGCACAAGTAATTCATCTCTTTTGAAGTTTGAGATTCTAGGTTTTGAATCACGCAACTTGACTGAATTCCCAGAGTTCCTACGTTATCAAGGTGAGCTAAAAACGTTATTTCTCTCGGGAAACAAAATCAAAGGTGAAATTCCGCAATGGTTTGTAAACACAACTAGAGAGAATCTCTTGTTCTTAAACCTTTCTAATAATCTTTTGACGGGTTTTGAACAACCTTTAGTTTTCATCCCATGGTACAATTTGGAAATATTGGATCTTAATGACAACAAGTTAAGAGGACTACTTCCAACTCCTCCAAGCTCCACACAAGTTTATCAAGTCTCAAACAATCAATTTTATGGAGTTATTCCCAACCATATATGTCAAGCAACATCTTTAGTTTACCTTGACTTGTCTAAAAACAATCTTATGGGCAAGATTCCAAGTTGCATTAGTCATCATCTTAGTGATTCATTGCAAGTATTAAACATACAAGGCAATAAATTTAGTGGTGTCATTCCTCAAAAGTTCTCATAATCATGCAATTTAAAAATGATCAATTTAAGCAAAAATCAATTTGAGGGAAAGCTCCCAAAGTCCTTAATCAATTGTACGTTGCTTGAGGTACTTGACATAGGAAGAAATCGTATTAATGACACTTTTCCATCATGGTTAATAAGTCTTCCCAAGTTGCAAGTTCTTGTCTTGAGGCATAACAATTTCCATGGGAAGATAACATCACCATTGTCTACTCCAACGGTTCATGATTTTCCTTGCTTGCGTATATTTGACCTGTCATGTAATTTTCTATCTGGTAAATTACCATCTAGGTATGTTCAAAGTTTGGTTGCGATGACAGTTTCAACTGAAAACTTGTGAAACTCATCCAACTCTTTTTTTAGGTTTTATTATAGGATTGGTTATAGTAACTATGCATTTTATGATGAGAAATACAATTATGTTGTCACCATGACAAATAAGGGGAGTGAAACATTTTACACAAAGATATTGACTGTATTGCGAGTCATTGATTTCTCAAGCAATAAGTTCACTGGTAGAATCCCTATGATGATTGGAAATCTTAGAGGACTTCAAGCACTTAATCTATCCAACAACAATCTTGTTGGTGAAATCCCATCTTCTCTAGCCAACATTACAGACCTCGAGTCCTTAGACCTTTCTCAAAACATACTTTCAGGAGTGATCCCTCAAGAGTTGACAAAGCTAACCTTTCTTGGGGTCTTTAATGTTTCACACAATCATCTGGTTGGACCGATACCTGAAGGAGAACAGTTCAATACTTTTGACAATAGTTCTTTTGCCGGGAACTTGGCATTATGTGGAGCTCCATTGTCTAAGAAATGCTTGAAAGACTCCGTGGCATCATCACTACCACAACAGTCAATAAATGATGATGTGATAGAAGAGGACTCGAAGCTCATTGATTGGATCATCAAATCATTGGGGTGTGTAAGTGGGTTTATAATAGGCTATGCCATTGGTAAAATCTACGTGACTGATCAACATCATGATTGGTTTGTGGAGACTTTCGGAAGGAGAGGGAGGTTAAAGATCAAAGTGAAGAGATCAAGACAAAGGCATAGCGGCATAGCAAGGGGGAATTAAGAACCTGAAGATGCAACTCCAATGTATCTAGGGATTATCTTCTACCTTTATACTTTGTATTGTAAAAACAGTTCATTGTTTCCTAGATAGTAGCTTGTATTGTTGGTTATGCCAAGAGTGGTTTTGTTTTGGTGTGTTTTTATGTATTTTTTTTAGGTTTGTTTCGTTTTGATTTATCTTGTCATTCCATTTTATCTTCAATAAAATGCTCATAAACTGATGTCCTAATTTCAGCAAACCTTGTGAAGGGAATAGCTCTCAACTTTAAAGTATAACAGAAGATTTGGAAAATGTTACAAAGAATTGATTAGCAACGTTGCAATGCTCAAAACTTGCTATATGCTAACCATTATTTGGAGAAGGTGCATTAAGAAGACCAGTATTGTTCCTATAAATGAGCAATTATATTGTGCTCTTATAAAAGTCATAGACTTACCCAACTTCAACATTTATATCTTTGGCTCTTTGATTTGGTACGTCAAGTTGTTAATGAATAAAAACATAAAGTCCTATTAATTAATTTGCTTATTTGATTATAGACTACTAGAACCATATACAAAGATCTGACATTGTTAAACAAGTTTTTGGCCTGTTTTTCACATTCCTCTCGTCTCTTCTCTGATATTAATTCTGGTTCCCGCGGCCCAAAATGAAGGAATGTTGACTATTTCATAACCAATAATCAGGGCCGTCTTAAACAATTTAGGGGCCCTGTGCTATTAATAATTATAGGCCCTCTAAACGTAAAAACCACGCAAATTTTGTTATCAAATTATGCTATTTGATCTTTTTGACATGCTAAAATATGGAAACTTGTACTCGTTTTATTAACTTAAGTTATAGACTTATAGTATACCATTTTTTTTCACGCTAACTTTATTATTAACATGAACTCCAATCCATAAAACTATACTCACATCACTCCGTATTGATAGAATATAAGTTATAAGTGTATGAATTGATAGAATTAAAAAAAAAAAAAAAAATAGAACTCTTACATTACTCCGTTTTGATAGAGTTGAAGTACGTATATGATTGACAGAATTTAGTTTTTTAACATGAAAAATGGGAAAAAAAATTTAAAAAATAAAAAACTGCAGTTACACAACTAACAAAAGTGCTCGATCCCCTGACCTTAGTTTTCAATTGATAGTTGAAGTAATGTAGCGCTTAACCAATTTTCCAAATTCCATTTTGTTTTCTTACTGACATATCAAAATATTCGGGGCCCCTTAACTTCAATATGAGGCCCCTTAACTTTCGGGGCCCTGTGCAGTAGGGCTGGTTGCACAGGGCCTTAGACGGGCCTGCCAATAATCGTGTTAAGATAACTATGTATATAATTAGTTTAGTCAAGTATATATCTTGTTTCCTTATACTTAGGATAGGATTATTGTTTCCTAGTATTTTGCCTTCATTGTAGCCGTGAATTATGGCTGATGATATTGATGTAAATTGTGTATATTAATGAATGAGCAAAGGAGGAAACTTCACGGAAAACATTCTTTTAAATCGAACTCTACACCTTACCAGATCAGCAATAGCAATTCTTGAGTCTCACAACTTAGATTACGAGTTATATTACGTAGGAAACATTGATGAACCTGCAGATGTAATCGGCATTTGTTTTGTGTATCAACTATCAAGTGTGATAGCATCAGTAGTTAATCAATGTTTATATTTTTTATATTTTTGGATACAATGTGTTGTCAACTCCGAACTCTAGTGAGTAAAGCTATGGCTTGAGAACTATGAGATGAGATAGCAACACGACTAGATTACCTGCGTGCTGCGAGGCCTGTGATCTGTGACGTTTTATCCACACTTATTCCAAGCAATATTGTAGTACTTTTGTTATCTTCCCTCAAAAAAAAAAAAAAAAGTACTTTACTTGTGTTATCAATATGTACTGTTAGCGAAAATTCAGTACAAATTGCATAGATTTCTTAAGGAATTGATGCCCAATTTTTGCGAATTAGTCTTCTAAGACCGCTCTCTAATTTACTGAGTGAGTTATGTTGTTCAAGCTAAACCAGCTGAGTAGCTGACTACTAAAAAGCTTTCTTGATATTAACCAAAAAAAAAAAAAAACATGAATTTCTTGCATATTATTCAGTGCATGTGTTTGGATATTCTTGAAACTCGACTGCAGGCTTAACCTACGGTGTTAGAAATACTTTGGTACGTCGATGAATAAAATCATGAATTCTGATATATGCGTATCATTAAGCTTGCCAATTATCTGTTCATTGACAAGGATTGAACATTGTTAGAAAATTCTTTGCCCTGCTCTTAACGTTTTTTGTCTCTTTTGATGAATCAGCAGGCGCTATTATCATTGGTTCCCAAACGATGCCCAATATTAATATTTTTCATAGCATTAATGTTAGAGCTACCATTGTTCATGCCAAACCGGCAATATCATTTTCAGCTATTAATTTTTATGAATGAACATACGGGAAAAACATTTAATTTATGAATAAGAACCAATACGTAGAACCTGGAAACTTCATTGCACGGTACAAAAAAGAAATGAATTTTACAACTAATGGATTCACTTATCAGTAATATACACTACATACATACATACATAAAAGGCTCATCTAATACCAGAACAGCCTTCAGCATTTTCGAGCTAGGCAATAATAACATAAACCTTATGTGGAGCTCTATGGTGCACAGCGTATAGTTTCTGTATACCAATTTGCATTGTCAACGATTAGTGAAGCTCTGAATTTACTCTATGTACATGAAAGGGGGCTACCTAAGTGTATTGTTAAAGATCCAAGGAAATGCCTAAAGTAATTTTTGTCTACTTAGTGTTGTATTACAGACACAAAAGAGAGTAGAACACTAATGGAATAAATGCATTGTCGAGTTGTGCTGTATAAGCCTCCAGCAAGCCGCTTGCTATCACTGCCAAGAGAAGTGAGCTCCAATTCTGCACAATTTTCAATCACCCAATTAGCCAATCTGATATGGGTATTAGTAGATTCATGCATTGTCAAAGAATGATTGAATAGCAACTGAACATGTTGATTTTGTTGACAATACAAACCTGTATATATCCAGCCGATGCAAGAAGTGGGAGGAGGAAAGAGCATGCTGCCATGACTGATGTTATACCAGCAGCAGTCCCTTCAATAGTTTTCTCTGAACAACACATCCGAAGACCATTAAAAATAAAATAAATAAAAAAAGTTCAGAAAAGAAATCTAAAGTTCAACCAATGGACAAATGCAACTGAGCATAACAACTTACTGCCAGACTTGCTCCACCTCAGAACACCATATTTATAACCAACCATTGATGCCTACAGGAAAAAAACAACATCAGATATCTAAGTCAGCAAAATGCAGATGTTTAAGCTACATCATACCCAACCACTTCACTTAAAATTCATTTTGCAGGCTTTCTTTTCCTCAAACTGTCTTTTCAGGTTCAATAATCAGCACATAACACTAACGGTGTGTTTGGATTGAAGGAAATGGAGGGAAAGGAAGGGAAGAGAAATGGAGAGATGGAGTATCTTTCATTTGGATAGCAAATGAGGAAGGGAGGGAATTGGAGGGGAGAGAAATGCAAGGATTAAATGTAGAAAATTAATCCCTCCAACAATGGAGAGATTTGGAAGGAAAACTCATCATTCTTCCCTCCCCTCCTCTTCTCCTCCCTACCCTTCTTTTCCTTCCCCTTTCTTTATCCAAACAAACTGTAAAAGACAATTAGCAGTTTTGACATATCTTCATTAATATAAAACTTACCATTGTATCTCCAATTCCAAGGCTCAAAATGCCAGCAAAGGGTGCAAGTGGACGATCATTAAATCCAGAAGATATCCATATAGGCAGCGCACATCCCAATAAGAGAGAAAAGTGGCTAAAAGAGAAGAATGAACAAAAAAGGCATAAGTTATTACTAACTGATTTACAGGCACACCTCACAAGAATTTCAGAATTTCAAAAAAGGCACAAGTAATTAGTGATCATGTGCAAAATGGACACATACCTCACAACAAGAATTTCAGAATCACGATGGTCTGTAAAAGCATTCATGAAATGATGGATCATCTCCCCAAATGGCCAAATTCTCCATACCTGCCTATAAAGATTATGATTAGACAAGTAAACTGATGATTAATACAGCTCAGGTCAGGTGACCGAGTGCTTAAAAAGGTGAAAGTTAAACAATTATGCAAATGAAACTGTCTCGAGTGCAAAAACATATTTTTTGATAATGATGACAGCCAATACAGAAGAACTTGATACCAGTAAGCTGCCAGTACAATTAAAAAAGAAACATATTAAAAAGACCCAGAATTTAGTTTGGCAAGTTCATGAAACACTACAGATACCCATATTAAAGAGGGAAAAAAAAAGGTTGCATGATATGTATAGCTACTAGTCTACCACGGGAGCATCCACCATGCAGAACTCTGAAAAGAATTTCACCATACAATTGTTGAGCAAGGGGACCAGAAAAAATAGAGGTCAATTCATCCATAATTTATAAAAATGGTGAACGGTATCTTGTACTACGTATATAATGCCTATTGAGCTGTTCAAAGCATCCTATATAATTAGTATCTTTAGATTTTCGCAAAGTTCTGGTGATCTTCAGTCAATGTAGTTCATATCTGGCACATTAACAAGGCCGACAAGATTGATATTCACCTGGTAGTGTGGGACTATATATTAATTGAAGGCTTTGGGAGGAAAAGGGGTTAGAGTCGTTAGACTAACATTTCAAGTGTTTAATAATTTACTTTTAGCAAGGCAAGTGTGGAGGCTAATTATGGTTTTATGGAACCTAGTTTACTAATTGGACGTGTGCTTAAAGTCATTACTTCCAAAATTCAAGAGTGTGGAAGCTGTGACAGGATGTAACCCCAACTATAATTAGAACAGTATATTTAATGCTTATTAGAGGGTTAAGAGGTTGAGGTGACATGTAGTGAAAGTCTCTTCCTAAACCTGAGAGATTAGTACCAGAGGAACACCTAGATATGATTTGAGAAACAATGAAAGGAGGGCTTATTACTTTATAAGAAATAATTGTGATGTGGCTGTTAGGGATGATGGTGTTGTGGGTATGGGATTGCGATATTACTTTACAAGAAATAATTGTGATGCAACTGTTAAGGATGATAGTGTAGTGGGTATGAGATTGCTACCAAAGGGAAATATGGTGGGAACTGGCTGTGAAAGTGGTAAGTCAGTTGAGAGCTAGCAGTGATCCACATGGACCACATATTGCTGAGGCAAAAAGTGGCAAGTCATTTGAGCTAAAGGTTTGTACTCCACTGTAGCCTAAATGTAATTAATTGTTTAAAGCATTAGGAGATGCAGTAAGAACTTATTAATTAATGAAATGCACCCTTTTCTAAAAAAAAAGAAAAAAGTTTTGAAGGCAAGATTTCATGGCCTTACCTTTCACTGGCCTCAAATATATTTTCTCTATATTTTTTAGTTTAAAGTTTTGGTCATTGTCTCATGTTATGTGGCTCCATTTTACTGGTCACTTCTCACTAGGTACCCAGCAGAGCTGGGTAAGCCAGTTTCTGTTAGGAATAGTCTCATGACTAGAAGCATTGCTATTATTGTATCTCATATTCTCATTCTTCTTGAATCAATAAATAACTTCCCTCAATTTACCTTCAAGATCATTTTTGTTTACATTTCAAGAATAATTGAGCTTCTTCCAAAGAAAGATGAAATGAATTAAAAAGGGACCATGGAAATTTGCAAATTGAACTTACCCGAACTATTTCCAGAACTAAGAAAGCTGCCAAAGCCACACCAAAAGCAAGATTAAGAAAATTTGGCTGGAAAAAATTAAAACAAAAAATAGCATCAGACATTGTGAAAAAAGAAAAAAAAAAAAAAAAAAAAAAAAAACAGAAATTAACCAATCAGCCATAACACAACAGAATCAACCTGAAGAATGAGTGCAGGAACAAACATAGAAACAGCCATTAGATGATAATACTTTCGCAGAAGAATCCGCTCCACCTTACTACTCCTTGAAATATTATAAAATCGATGCACTGAGATACAAATTACAGCCACCCAGTAGATGCACAATGATAACCTCTTAAGAGGCTCAGAGAAAACAAATTCGAACACCCTGTTTCAAGGCAAATTTGAAGTCAAGAATCAGCTCAAAATTTTGAAACCTTCGCACAATTAATTAATGCAGTCTAAAACTACTTCAATAAAGTGCAGTAAAGCTTCTAAACCAGACATACACAAGTAGGAGAAAAAGAATGCATTAATACCACCATAGAGGATGCACTTGAAAATCCTGAACAAACTGCACCCATAGTGGAATAACTGCAGCTGAACTAACAGCCAGCAAAGTAAAGAATAAAACTGATCGCCCTTTCTCATTCCAGATCCTTGCATTATAAGAGCTTAAACTGATGAGGCGATTGGCAATTTGAGCAGAAACTTTAAAAAGTAAAGGAAACAGAAGGAAGCCAAGTAGATAACCCTGCAACAAAAGTTAAAGTAACAAAAATTTAATGTTGTAGTAGTGTCTTCTCATCAACCTAAAGTCCTAAACCACATGCCAACTCAGCATAAAATAATAATAATAAATTTAAAAAAAAAAATTGAATAAGTATACCTGAATGATGGTGCTAATCTCACTTCTTTTAACACTATATCGCTCATCAGCCTCGGAAGGCATCCAGTATTGTACAATCTGATCAAAAGAGGGAACGGCCTTTACAACAAATAATTGGCAAAATGGTTCACATTACTTATAGAGCAAGTGTACAAACCTTCACAAGAGTAGACCTAAGCATGTCTCCAAAATATGTAGTAAGACCAACAGTCACCAAAAGTGCTTCTCCTACAACATTGAATGAACAACAATAATCAATATATAAAAAAGAAGGGTATCATGTATATCCCCTTAAAGAAATACCCTAGACAAAAAATCTACATTAAACTTCTGCTAACAAAGAAATAAATAGAGATAATTATTAAAATCCAAAATGTAAAATATTAATTGAGCAACTTATAATGCATTCAAATGATAGACCATATGGAATGAGAATAGCTAGTTAAGGGGACAAATGATTTGAAATGGAGGAGTATACATCTACAGCTTCAGAGGGCCTATCACCCACTGCTAGTGTCCTTCCCAACCCCATCCATACTCTTGAAATTAGTCAAGGTGTGGACACCTCTAGCAATATATTCTCAAAATTCAACCACAATTCAATTCCCTGCTATGAGCTTTTGCTCGTGATTCTTTGGCTTTGTTTCGTATGTGTAACACACCTTTAGCAGCAACATTGCTACCCTGGTCTGATTTTCTTGATGAATGAATACGTTTTTGAAACCATAAATGGGCATATTAAATTCACCAAGAAACTAATAAATAAGTATACATCTTCAATAATCAGAGCTTCTTAAGTTTTCAACATAATATATTACGTCGCCACAATTTCTCTATTTACCAAAGATTCCCCTTAGCAACAATCTTGAATAAAAAACAACCCCCCTCCCCCTCTCTCTCAAAGAGTCATACGGAATCAATCATGAGAAGATGTTTAACTGATTTTCAGCTAGTCTATGAATGGAGCAATATTACTCAAGCATTGCATAAATCTCCTATGAAACCCTCAGTTAAGCTAATACACCAAAGTTACCAATTAATTCTTGTAAAGGTTCTCATAGAAATGGGATTGCTTGAAGAACTTGTTGGTTTCTTCTCTGACTGTATGATTACTGATTGGATTTTTGCACTGCTAACTTGCTCTTTTTGCCAAATTGTCACATGAGAAGCACGCTGGTATTTAAAATATTAAAAGCACAACCCAATCTAGGATCAAGCAATCCTGTGGTCCGGAGTTAGCCAAGTGGTTCAGATTGAGTATTATATTCAACAAAAAGATACAGGACGTATACGATTGACCGATTGTGCAAGATTTCAATCCTACAAATTCTGCAAAATTAAGCAATAATTCTCCAACGAATACTGCACAAAAGCAGTATTGAATCCATTCGGAAAAGGGAGGGGGGCACTCAGCACTGAATAGCTAATACAATGAATCTTTCAGCTAGTTCTCATATTTGATTCTTAAATTTCAAACTCTTTCTTCCATCCTAACTACTCCATTGATAGTGTCTTCTCGGCTTCTCGCACTCATCAATTTGTTGTTATTTCACTTCTTCAAAAGTGCAAGTTATGTGGTGATCAATCTAAAGCTAAGTGGAGCTTGAAAAGTACAATTAGAAGACATGAGGATTCAGCACAAAGAGGCTTGTAAGATTTTTTACTTACTAACTTCTATACAATTTGATATAATTGTGTACCATGGGCCAAGAAAAATTCTCTATTACTTCCTCGGGTCTTTTTCTACTCCAACATATACCTTTTTCAAAAGTATCATCTTAATTGCAACATTTTTAATTTTGGATAAATTTGACACCCAAACAGACTTTCTTGCCCTTATCACCCACTTGTTAGGTTGTTCTCTAACTTGCTTTTACATAATCACATAGGTATAGTGGCCCGTGGCAGCATGGCCCATTCACACCACTTATCACTTTCCTTAATTTGTGTGGCCAACCCATATGTTGCGATAAATAACGAACAAAGGAAGTATGCTAGTAGCTAAACTAAAACCATCAAACTCCCAGTAGGCGCCAGTGTGCCACAGCAAAATGCAAAGTCCCAACTGCATTTCTAAAATAATTATAAAAGATATAACTTAATAATAAATACACTAGTCAGATGGTCAAACAAACGTATTTCCTTGTTCCAAACAAAGGTGGAGAAGTAACATGAACAAGATCAGACAAGCACATACCTATGGAGGCACATGAAGGGAAAGTACAAAGAATGTGTTGAATCAACTTCACTGCAGCTACTCCATGACTCAACATCCACATAAATATAAGTGTGAAGTGCAGCGCTGAAATAGAAGGAAATCAAGTCATACAATCATATATGAGCCAATAATCAAATACACTAGACACCCATTAAGGAAAAAAAAAAAGGTTTAAGAAAGGAAACACTGTCCTATTAACCACAAACAATTTATAACCTTCATTTTGCACAAAAAACAAAGTGTTGGTCATGTCCAAGACATACCATAATGAGACGCATCAAATGGGAGAATTAAGTACACTAATGCACCCAATATTACAAATGTGATGGTGCACTTTAATGCAACTCTGCTGCTGCTTGAATGCTGAATGATCACACCAAGAAAGAGAAGTACACTGAAGCAGCTAATATATGTAATCCAAAATAGAAACTTCTGGTACTGAAATACTGCACAGCATGAGAAGATTGACAGCTTAAAAATCAGATGCACAAACAAGTAATTCAAAATAAATAAATTAATTAATCACAAATCCAACTACAATTGCTTATAGTAGATCACGAAATCACAAAAACAATAGGCTCACAATTCATCATGGAAACTTGATCATATGATAATTATCCCCCTTTAACATCCAAAGGAGAAATTGAACCACACATGTAATAAGAAGCTTATTTCATCAAAATTTATGTTCTAAATGCATACCAAAAAATGACAAATTAAGTGTCTTCTCCTTTCAAACAACCGAAGGATCCACATGTAAAATTTGACCTTGGTGTCATGTTTTGTTCAAGAACTTGGCGAGAGTTACTAGTTATTAATTATAATCCATCCATCTACTTAATTTCCATATTAATCAATCCAAGCTATAGGTATAATTAGAACTTTACCCGGCCCGGGCAAAATTGAACATAAACACAGCTCATAATTATATGTTTTATATCATTCTACTTGTATGTATACATACTCAATAATCATACAAGACACAAACATTTACTAGTGTATTAAAGCAACTAAATTTACATATGCAAATTTTAGCATAACTTGAACAAGAATTACAAAATTACCTGCAAGTGCAACTTCCTGCAATGGCAATCCTCTAGATAGCTGAACCAATTTCGAGAAGACGACAGCCGGCAACGTAACAGCTCCCAGCAGAATCCCCGACGAGGCACCTGGCCTACACAATTCAATCAAATTATCCCAGAAAAGTTAGATTTTAATACCAAAAACACATTTTACTCAACCTTGAATTTTGAATTAGAATCAAAACCCTAGAAAATTAAAGAAGCATTACAAAATCAAAATTGAATTGAGAAAATGACCTGGAGCTGAATTTAGGTTTGGATGTAGAATTTTCGACGGAGATCTCGACGAAGAAGGCGGCAAAAACGAGGAAAGCAAGAGAAATAGCTTCAAGGAGAAGAAGAGAGAAAGCGGCGGAGTAAAGAATACGAGTGAGGACAAGTAAAACGACGGCTCGCTCGCCGTTTAGCAGCGAAGAAGCCATTAACGCCATTGTTGTTGCAGAAGAGCTTCGTTAATGTATGTAATCCGCCATTGTTGACGAATTAAGAGGAGAGAGAAAAGAAAGGGGGATTTTGGCGCGCACCAAGTTGGAATTCCGATGGATCGAAGACTGAAGAGAGAGAAATGAAGGCTAAAATTGTGAGATTGAAAACCGCGTGATTGTTTGTTTGTTGGAGTGATGGTGACGTGTGGTATTACATGATCACGACCAATTATAAAGCGCCATGTCGGATTTGTTTGGTCATCTAGAATTTGCAGTTTGTTTGGATAAAGAAATGGAAAGGAAAAGAGGGGAGGGAGGAGAAGAGGAGGGGAGGGATGCTTTCAAATCTCTCCAATTGTTGGAGGGATTAATGTCGGTGTGTTTGGATTGAATGAAATGGAGGGAAAGGAAGGGAAGAGAAATGGAGAGATGGAATGTCTTTCATTTGGATAGCAAATGAGGAAGGGAAGAGAAATGGAGAGATGGAATGTCTTTCATTTGGATAGCAAATGAGGAAGGGAGAGAATTTGAGGGGAGAGAAATGGAATGATTAAATTGTAGGAAATTGATCCCTCCAATAATAGAGAGATTTGGAAGGAAAAACTCATCATTCTTCCCTCCCCTTCCTTTCCCTCCCCTCCTCTTCTCCTCCCTCCCAAGGGCGAAGCCAGGGGGGCTGATGGAGGCCCGGCCCCCCGTGGCCTAACTGATTATTCTTTTTTGTTAAAGGCTGGCCTCCATAATTGATTATATATACAATAATATAGTACTACTATAAAGCCTATTAACATATAGATTAGTGGTTGTAGACATAGTGGTGTGTACACAGGTCTTGTGTTCGATTCTTGTGAGGAATTCTTGCACATCATTTTTTTTTCTTTTTATTCCGTTTTTTTTTTAATTGTATTCACTATATCTTATACAAGTATTAGTATTATTTTTCCTTGAAAATCAATGCTGTAATAGTGTAGCATTAGTTTGTAAGTTGTTTTGACTTCAAACTTACTTTTATTATATTTCCTATACTTCCAATGTACTAAATTAGTAAATTTCATAACTTACATTTTTTTTTATTATTCTATTATTTAATTTTGTGAAAATGAACCAGAGCAATACAAAATATAAATGGGGAGGACATAGGAGATAATAAAGTCTATACCCTATATTATTGTACACAATCCCTTTGCTTTAATTAATAAGGCAAGATCTCATAAGTTGTAATGTTGATTATTTTGATGAAATATTTTGTGTTGCTTAATAAACATAGTCAATCTATTTTATAATATCAGAAATATCGCAAAAGAAAATATTGTGCAATGAGAAAATTATAGGAAATACAATATGCTTAATAAATCTCGGCCTCCCCACATTTATATTCCTGGCTTCGCCCCTGCTCCCTCCCCTTCTTTTTCATCCCTTTTCTTTATCCAAATAAACTGTTTGTGCTTTTTTAAGTGTTACACTTCTCATTTTCGGCCTTGTTTTTGTAAGTATTACACTTCTTTTTTTGGCAAAAAACTACAATTTTTTTTTTGAGGGAAACCGAGCAAGTGCATTAAGTTAAGGACAAAACGTCCGAGAGTACATAGGGAGAGAATTCCGGAGGGCAATGATTAACCCACACTTGTTCAATCTCAAACGGCACTAGCTTAGCAAGGTGATGAGCAACAAAATTTCCATCCCTTTTTACATGCGACCAAAAAGATTTAAAATTACAGCTCAATGACAGAATATCTTCAAGGACATTATCAAAATCAGAAAAATAGATGGTTGCTTTCGAGAGACGGTTCACTAGGACTTGACAATCGGATTCCAGCACAACATCCTCTAACCCGTACTTCTTGGCAAGTTTCATAGCCAACAAGAGGGCCTTTGCTTCAGCAACTTCTGGAGGCCATCAATAAGCACGAGTTCTTCTCGTAGCAGCGAAAATAACTCCTCCCTCGTTGTCACGAGCTACAACCCCCAACCGCACCCATCCCTCATCACTAACGGAGGCATCAGCGTTTAGCTTAATTAGACCAGCAGGGAGGGCATTCCACTTCTGGCAAAAAACTACATTATAATATTATATCTCTCTCCTCTCAGGGTCCCCACCTAAACTCACTACTACTTTTTTTATTATATCTTTCCTCTCACATTCATTACTTTTCAATAAATTATTAACCCCACTATCTTTCTTTTACAATTTTTTAATACTCCGACTACCCCACTTACCTCTTACTTTATTTAAGTCAATTAAATTGCCTAAAATTATGTGCCGGTCAAACTGTAACACTTAAAAAAAAAACACGAGGGGAGTACAATTTAATCCTTCCATTTCTCTTCCCTCCAATTTCCTCTCATCCTCATTTGCTATCCAAATGAAAGATACTTTATCTCTCCATTTCTCATCACTTTCTTTCCCTCCATTTCCTTCAATCCAAACACACCGTAAGTAAAAATAATTTCAGTTCAGTAAAAATAAGTCCAGTTCTGTAAAATTAATTTCAGTTCAGTAAAATTAATTTTTGTTCAGTAAAAATAATTTCAGTTCAGTAAAAACAAGTTCAATTCATTAAAATTCAGTTTTCTTAAAGAAGAATTATAACAGAAAATCAGTAAAAAATAATTTCAGTTCAGCAAAAATAATTTTATTTCGATAAAAATAATTTAAGTTCGGCAAATATCATTTTGTTTCAGTAAAAATAATTCCAGATCAGCAAAAACAAGGGGAAGAGAACGGGGCCTAACACTAGAAGCATAGCGCCTTTATGTTATGTTTGCATATAGGCGGACAAAAAGGTAAATTTACAAGGTAAATAAGCCATTTGACATTCAGAATGGTACTTTTTATGATTATAGTGGTACATTTTTTTGTACTATTATACATGTATATGTATATTGTATCATTATGTCTTAGTAGTACTATTATATCTCATAGTAGAGCAATATTATATTGCTTACATACTTATTTGTACTATAGGGTTACAAGTAAACATGGGCAACGGGTCGTGCCGTGCCGCCGCGGGCCGTGCCTGGCCGTGCCGCGGTGGGGGTCGTGTCGTGCCGTGCCTAATTTTGGCACACCCCAGCCCACGGCACGGCCCACGTGCCCGGCGGGCCGTGTCGTGCCGGACCGCAAGCCAAACCGTGCCACTTTAAATTTTTTATTTATTTATTTTTTTTAAATAATAAATGTAAATAAAAAAACGATATATATTTTTTAGTACAACTTAATTTTATATAAATAATGTGATTAATTTATGTTTATGTTAATGTTAATATATTTTTTTAGAACAACTTTATTTTAATTAAGGTTATATAAATTATTTATCTAATTATGTTTAAGTTTATATAAACAAATAAAAACAATTTTACTAATTTAGCAATAAACAACATTGCATATAATAAAAAATAAAAAATTACGAGTGTGATAATCCGAAAACACAAAAAATTGAAGAATGACTTATTTTATCATATGCCGGGAGCCGGTACGATAAATCGATAATACAAATAATTAATGATAATTAAAAATCGTACAATATTTGGTGAATAACTTCATTTATTATACGAAATACGAAGTTAGATATTACAAAAATTGTACAATAGTGTATAATGGTGAGTAAATATGGGCCTCGTGCCGTGCCGGGCCGTGCCTGGCCGTGCCATGTGACGTACCGGCGGGTCGTGCCGGCCCACGTGCCGGCCACCGTGCCGCCCATCGTGCCGCGTGTCGTGCCCGTGCCAAAACTAATTTTTTTGTTCACGGCACAGCCTACAGCCCACAGGTGGGCCGCCGTGCCGTGTCGGGCTGTGTTGGCGTCGTGCCGGGCCCATGCCGCCACGGCCTGTGCCCACCTTTAGTTACAAGGGAGCAGTTCCGTCTGTTGAATCATGGCTGCCACTTTATCAAAATCAGTATTTACAAGCCCCGAAACCAAGCGAACACCAAAAGAAGGATGATAGTCAGAAGAACATGAAGTGGATTTGTCATCATATTTGCCCATGGTGGCAGCAAGAAAGTAGGTACACCAAAATTAAGCAAAAAAAACAACGAAGTGTAACAAAAAATTAGTTGATAAACAAATCAATCAATGGAGTAGACACCAAGGCAAAAAAAACAAATTGACAGGTGCATCAAAGCACTTGTTGCCGTGGAATACTAAAGGTGAGCAAAGAATGAATACCATAGGATCATTGTGCAAGGCCTTGACTTCACCTCGGTTGACCTCACTCACTGCTACCTCCAGGATTGGCTCCACCTTAATCCCCTTCGGTATGCATGACTTCTTTTCCCGAATTCCATGCGTCCTGCTTAATTCCTCTCATGGTTGGGCCACCTGCGGCAAAGCCGCCTGATATGACAGCCACAAAACCAGAGGCCGTGTTGTTTCCATCTTTTTCCTTCTCATTTTGCTTTTTCTTCTCAGACTTATTGTCTGTTTGAGTGTATGTGAACTTGGACTTCATCACGTACAAATTGAGCATGCCCTTCTCGACCAGTTTGTCTAGCAACCTCTTCAAATTGTTGCACTCGTTTATATCATGCCCCACATCCTTGTGGTAATGGCAATACTTGTTTTTATTTATGTATTGGACCGAGCCTCTCATTGGCGTGGGCCTCTCAAATTTGAACTTATCTTTGATCTCGATCAAAATTAAATAAGAATCCTTGTTAAACTCAAACTGCGTTTCGTACTTCTTTGGCTTCTTTGACTTGGTTTCTAGGTCATCAGATACCCAGACTTCCTTTCTTTTGTACTTTTCCTCTTTTTTTTTCTCAGCCGAGTCTTGTTGAGAAGATTGCTTCTTCTCAGCCCCTTTGGCCGGTACTTCAGATTTAGTGAGTGAACAGAAGTTTGTCGCCTCAATATAGGCTTCGGCTTCTCGCAGAACGCCTGCATATGTCCGAAACTTTTTGCGGAACAAGTCAAATTTGAAACCATTATGCCTTAATACTCAGAGAAATTCCGAATAGGCCATTTTATCTGGAAGATTATGAATTTGGGCTTTCTCCTGATTAAATCTCTGGACGTATGAACGCAAACCTTCATTCTTGGCCTGAACAATCGTAGCCAAATTAAGGCTAGTCTTCCTCGGCGGGATGTTGTACGAAAAATTTCCAACGAACAACATGCTTAAAGTAGTAAAGCAGTTGATGCATCCGGCCGACAGACTGTTGAACCAGTCCTCTGCCACACCTTTAAGGGTGGCCGGGAAGCACATACACCAAGTGGCATCTTCCACACATTGCAAATACATAAGATTCCGATATAAAGTAACGTGCTCTTCCGGGTTACCCGTACCGTCGTAGGCACCCACAAGTACACTTTTCACCTTCGCAGGTTGAGGAGTGTTGAGGATCTCTTGAGAAAACGGAGGCGGCTTGTCTCCAAGGTTTAACATGCGCATCTGCCATTCTATGGGCTGCGATTGAGCAACCGGTCCGGCCAGGTAAGCAGCATGGTCGAACGGTTGACCATACTGTCCAAAGACAGCAGGGTTAGTCGGCGGAAAAGTATTAAAATTCCGGGGAGCTGGATATTGAAACGGTTGCACTGAGCAATTGGAACTGGAGTTTGATTCCGATGAGCTTGACTCTCGCTGGTCCTTGTCGTGCTGGTACGCTTGGAGGGGGTATGGTTTGAGAAATCATCCGGCATTGACGGTGTAGAGGCCGTGTCCGAATAAGCTATTCGTTCACGCTGCTTGTGCCAAAGGTAATCCCTAGCATCCTTCCAACGCCGAGACGGCTCAGTAATCTCTTTATGAGGCCGTCTAACCTGCCCCCCAGCCGACTACGTTTTGTCAAAGGGCCGGGTCATATTTTCCCTCGGCACCCTCGGCGCACACTCATGCTGGCGGTATGGGGTATTTCCAACATCTTCAGCATTGCTCGCTTTTCTTTGGGCTTTCTTTTGTTGGCCCTCTCCTTCTTTCTTGGGCTTCCGCCTAGAAGAAGACGACCTCTTACCCTCCATCTCCTTTAGGAGCTTGTTCAAAGCGAGCAAAAGCGAACCAGCAATAACTGGACGATCTTCTGCCTCGTGGAATGAAGCGGTCAGAGGGTCGCTAGAATGAATTATTGTGACTATATTCTCAACAAGGTCGTCCTCGCCGGGACGAGGGCCGACACCTGGTGTTTGACCATCCATTGCCATAACGGACGAGTATCCCCACATACGGTGCCAAATGAATTTGGGTTTTTTGGAATCCCTCGGGATACTGGTCATGCTCTGACTGGCAACGGGATTGGACACCTGCAAAAGAACGAATCTCCGGTGATCGGAGATTCGCCTCCGACGATCAAGTTAGTGACCGGAAACGAAATAAATGTAGAGAGAGAAATTAAAGTAGAGAGAATTTGGAGCTTTTTATGCTCTATTAAATGTTATGTCACAATCCACCCCTCCAATCATCAATGATTGGGGTATTTATAGGGGTGGGGATTTGTTCCTTTTAGGGTAAGTGACCTAGAATTTAGGGTCATTGATTGGCTGCGCAATCAGCGAAGGACACATGTTCTCTAGGGTGCCGTTTTGCGGCATTCTAGTTTTTTTTGGGGCCTCCTGATATAAGGAGGCCTTTATGGCATATTTGATTTCAGGGGCTCTCTTGCTCTTAGTACGAGTCATCTTCCTATGGTGACACGTGTTGCCCATTTATTGAGCCATGTGTCATCATGGGATTGGACCACGTACCTAGGGTATTTTTTACCCTAAACAATAACATTGATGAAAATTTCAGCTTGCTATTTTGGCTGCATCAGATGTTAAATGCTTCTCTACTTCCATCAAGTTGACTGCTTCTCGGCTTCCTTCAAATTAACTACTTCTCAGCTTCCTTTAAACTGGCTGCTTTAGAGTATCCGCAATGGCTAGCTACATGAGTTTGTAGCTAGCAATTGGCACATCAATATTTTCTTGGTTAAAATATGCTACAATATCTAAGCTACAACCTTCACAATGGTTAGCTATTTATTATTGTAATTGGGAATAATAATAATAATAATAATAATAATAATAATAATAATAATAAACCAAACATAAAAAAAAAACATAAAACAAATACATAAAAATATTAAACAAATCAATATAAGTAACATTATTGGGTGGAGTAAAACCTTGTAAATCCATGGAGCTATAAGGTTTAACCTTAATTACAACCTTTGTAGCTCTACAATAGTGAGCATGTAGCTCCATAATGGCAAGCATGTAGCTTCAACTATTTATAAATTGCAAGCAAGTTCTTTTTATATTACCATTGTGGATGTTCTTAGATGCTACTACCACCAATACAAAGGACCCGTTTTATTACATTTTGAAGAAAGCAAAGCTCATTTTTAATAAAAGGTTCATTGTTACATAGGGGATATTTCCATGTGGGACATGTTTTCCCAAACTCGCTAAACACCAAAGGAACTAGTTTTGTGAGATGATGGGCTACTTAGGCTTTTAGCGATATTTTACGAGCATTTTTATCAATTCACTATGGAGTATTTATTTATTATTATTTTTTTTTTACAACAACTATGGAGTATTTGTTAATTAGCTAATATGTTTGACACTTAATTTTGATTGTTTTTAAATTGTCCCAATTAAGGAAAATAAAAATGAATACACTGGTATAAAAATATGAACCAATAATAGGGTATTAGGGTAACTGCAAATGTACAAATCAGTGTTGTAAGTCTTGTCACTGAGACGCTCAGAATGAGTTAGAAGAATGACAATTAATTTGGTTTTGGCATTTTGGGCACCAAAAACCATTTCAAGGTGAATATATGTTTTGTTTGTATTCTCTATTCCTCTCTTTGTCTGCTAGACTGCTACCAATTGTTGTAGCTCCTATTTGAGGGATTATTTATTTATTTATTTATTATTATTATTATTATTATTATTATTATTATTATTATTATTATTATTACTACTACTACTTTGATTTTTAATCTTGGTCTAATTTTAAACTCACAAACTATTGAAACATTTATTTTAAAAAAACATATAGAGTATGAAGAAAATATAAGTGTGGGTTCCACTTTAGAAGAAAATATAAAAGGAAAAACTACTCGTACTAAAAACAATTAATTTGGGATTATTTAAAAAGAGAAAATGGCAATTAGATGGAAATGGAAGGAGTAGTTTATAACAAGTTTGTACTATAGGATAAAGTATTTTTTATCTTTACATATCTTCATGTCTTTCATGAAGAAATTAGCATGACATCCAAGTGATGTAAAATTTTTAAATCAAAATATTAATTTTTCTCAAAATTATTAATATTAATGGCATAAGAATATTATATAAAAATCGCGCATTGATATGTCTAAACATAACGAATATTGTTGTATGATTAATTTAAGAATTTTATATATTTTGCATAAGAATATTGTTGTATGATTAATTTAACTTTCACCCTCCTCAAAGTCCTCATTGGATGCATAAATATATGAAAATTTCATTATTTACAAAACGTCACAAAATCTCATTATTTACAAAACTCATTAAAGTGTCTTGACTATCCTTCCCCAAAAAAGGCCACAAAACCCATCAAACCCGGCCCAAACCTACTACAGCCCACAACTCACATAATTACGCAGGCATTCGGGTTCTCATCACTGAAGAACCGGGGAGCCTCGAAGAGCTCGATAACCCGACCCGACCCATCAACAAGCCCAACATAACCCGACCCGTCAACAAGATATTTCAGCTCCTTCTTATCCCCTCCGCCGCCACCACCACCACCTCCACCTCCTCCTCCTCCACCACCGCCGCCACCGCCTTCTTTCTTCTCCTTATCCTTCTTGTCGACGACGATCTCCACCGTCTTCTTAAGCTTCTTCTGCAGCTCCTCAGCCATCTTCTTCCCCTCTATCCTTCCTGTCACCTTCACCAAGTCCTTTTCCTTCTCAATGCTCACTTCATGCACACCTGTTTTATCCATCAACCAACACAAATAAATAAAACAAACTGAAAAAAATAAAAATAATTGTAAAAAGTTCATGCTCTTGTAGAATTAAATTATTTTACCATTGTATGATCTGATTGTCTTGTACAATTTGTCACCACAACCGTCACAATGGTATGCAACCTTCAACGTCACCGTTATCACTGGCATCTGTCATTCATTAATTCACCAGAAAATATTAATCTAAATTTTAAGCAAAATTTACTACCAGTAATTTTTTTATTTTTTTTTTGTTTTGAATAAAAATGTAATTTATTTTTCATAATTTGTATTTTAAATGCCGTACAGTACTATTTTCTGAAGCGAATTAATGCAGGTGTGTTTTCTGAAACACAGAGCAAATAGATAATAAATGTTGTTACTTCCATTAAAGATAATTAAGGAGTGAATGTATTATCAGCATTATCCTATTTACCCAATTCCGTAGTTTTAATGCTGGAATCGAGTCCATGAGTGTTATTAATGTTTAATAAATTAAATGTCAAGTATTAGTGTATTACTACTTTGGACAAGGTATATGAATCTGACAAATTCCCAAATAAGTCGAGACTACATTAAACCCCTAAAGCAAACACTTAACAAATACAGTAAAAAGAAACTGGAGAAAAACAGAGTATGCAAGTAATGAGTAATACGCACTTCTTACTTTTACTAGCGTCTCATATCTCTTTATTACCTGAGTAATAAATGTTTGAAATGAGACTAATAAAAGGACGGAGAGAGTAATATTAAGTCGGAACCCACAAAACAGACGAGTCGATTGGTGTAATTAATGTTATTATTAACATTTCTGCTTTAAGGGTTTCAAAACAAGGTAAAATAATCATTCATTCATTTAATCATAATTTCATACCTCTTTAGGTTTTTCATCTTTCTTTTCGTTGTTTTTGTCATTGTTTTTCGAAGGTTGAGGAGAGATGAGTTCAGTCTTCTTCAGAAATTTCTGGCGGAGTTTATCAGTGAGTACAACTGGATCAACTTTGTTTTGGGCCATCACTTTCACCTTGTTCTCTCCTTCAAACTCGACACTTAGAACACCTGCATTTAGAACACCAATTATTTCCAGATTTTTAACTTATATATTCAATAAATTATCGCATAACGTTTATTTTCTACCTATTTTGACAAATTTCATAACTATTCAGAAATTGTCCAGAAAAAATAAACCAAAAACAGAGGATGAATTACTTTTCCATATTACAAATATTTGCTCACTAAATTATCACTTAAATATTTTCTACTAACTTTATAAGATTTCACAAATAATGGAGATTAAAACAAACGCAATAACCAGGGAAGAAATTTGCAGAATGAAATAAATTTAAACATTTAACAATTTTCTACCTATTTTTTTTTGTCGAAGTTCACATTTATTGAAAATTCTCTTAAAAATAAACAAAAAGTGATTAAAATCAAATGATTAAGAACGAACTTCTAGAATTTTTATTTATTTACCTTTTTTTATTTGTCATTATCCCAATTTCAAAGAGAAAATGAAAACGATTCTCAATAATGTACTCCACTAAATTCCAGAGAAAAACAAATTCCTTAAAAAAAATAGAAAAAAAAGTAGGAAAATTACCAGGAAAATTTAGAAGGAATTTCCGAATCCGTTTCGTGCAACCTTCGCAGTGCAAATCGATTTTCATTAGAATGTTCAGATGAACACCGCAACCGCCACATCCGCCGCCATTGTCGTCCTTCTTCTCTCCTTCTTCTGCACCACCTGCACCTCCACCACCACCACCTCCACCTCCACCTCCACCTCCACCACCACCACCACCTCCACCTCCTCTGTTTTTTTCTGTAAATTTCGAAGTGAGAAAAAACGTACTGTAAGTCATCAGAAACAAGGAAGAGAGAGAAAGAGAAAGAGGAGAGAGAAAGAGGAGAGTAAAACCTTCGCCATTGATGAGTTTTGCAACGCTTGAAAAGTTGCAGAAGAATGAGAGAGAAAATGAGGGGATGAATGAGAGAGACGGAACAGGGTATTTATAGGAGGGGCGTATGTTGTAATAATTAGGGTGATATTTATGTGATTTATTTCTGCATTTGTACTAACATAAAAAAAAAAGGAAAAAAAAATTGATGTGAAGACTGCAGCGTACTGTACTGTAGTATGTGGGTTTGTGGTGGTGTAGTAGAGAGCATAGAGGAGTGTGTTTGCACACTGCACTGTCATTAATGGGGAGGAGAGAGAATTGTACAATATGTGTGCTGTGTTATTTTTGGCTCGACTTGACTTAAGCCCCAAGTTTTTGGAGGGAATAAGAAGCGTACCATCCCAAGGCTACATTCGGATTCGAATCGGGTCGTGCACTTATATGGTGGGTGAGTTTGTGATGGGCCTCGAGCTTGACAGTTGAGACCCTTTTTAAACCGTGATAAATTTCTTACTTCTCCTATGTTTTTTTAAGTGTTACATTTACCAATTTCGATCGTATTTTAATAAGTATTACACTTTTTTGTTTGACAAAATATTACATTTAAATATTATATTTCTCTCCTTTTATGGTCCCTACTCAAACCCAATACTACTTTTTTTTATTATTATATCTCTTCTCTCACATTCATTACTTTTCAATAAATTATTAACCCCATTATCTTTCTTTTACAATTTTTTAATTACTCCAACTACCCCACTTACCTCTTATTTTATTTAAATCAATTAAATTGTCTAAAACTATGTGTCGGTGTAACCCTTAATAAAGCACAGAGAGGGTCAATTAAATTTTGACCAATCTTATACTGATTTTTTCGATTTATTTATTTGTTAATTTTCATGTGTAATGTGGAAACTAAAACTCTCTTTGTTTTTTTATTTGCATCATTTCCCTTCTATGGTTGTTTGTTGAGTAAAGACTAAATACAGTCCCTCAACTATTATATTAGGATAAGTTATAGTCTCTCTAAACCATTTTGTGGCATTTTAGTCCCTCCACCACCTTGAATGGTGTTTTCCAGCCAAAAGTTTAGGGACCTAGCCTAGTCAGCAGTAGTTGAGAGACCATGAGTCCATGACTCATTTTTTTTGTTTTTCTTCAGATTTTTTTTTTGTCTTTTTCAATTTATTTAATGTTTTTTTAATATTGAAAAAAAATTAAATAATATTAATTATTATTATAAAAAAAAACCACTCATTATTATTACAACTCCTTTAAAACATTATTATTATTATTATTATTATTATTTGTTTAAAATAAAAAAAAATAAAAAAAAAAACAACCCACCACCACAGCTCAGCCCTGCCACCACCTGCCTCCTCCACCTTTAGTTGTCAGCTCGCCGCCCAAACTCCTCCAACCCCCTCGCGCCGGCGGACCGACCAACCATCCTCTCCCGCTAGCCCCACCCCTTCCCCGCCTTTCCCCAATTCGACCAAAACCCCAAATCGCTTATCCCCCACCTGTGAAACCCTAGCGACTATGGTTTTTGAGGGTGGAGGGAAGATCGTTTGGTTGTTTCGGGAGTGGCAGGAAAGGAGGTTTTGGGGATAGGGAGGGACAACGGCAAGGGTGGGGGAAGGACGAACTGACAAGGGAAGAGAATGGGGATGGGCGCCGCCCGGGAGTGAGGTGGGTTGGGATTGCCGTGGAGGGATGGTGTAATTCAAAAAAATTAATTAATTTTTTTTAATACAAAATTAATTAGGATATCCAATTAATTATTTAGTTAGGAGTTGTTTGAGAAATTTCCTAAAAAGGTTTAGGAAAAAAAAAAAAAAATCTGACACAAAGTCCCTAAACTATTAATGACTCAACATCCCTAAACTATTTTGCTGACTCATAGTCCTTAAACTAATGCTTAGTCAGCTTAGTCCCTAAACTTTTGGCTTGAAAACACCATTCAAGGTGGTGGAGGGACTAAAATGAAACAAAATAGTTTAGAGGGACTAAAACTTATCCTAATACAATAGTTGAGGGACCGTATTTAGTCTTTACTCGTTGTTTGTTTTTAAATGCGTCACTTTATACTTCGTATTTAGTAACTTTATACTATATTTTATCATTTTTCTCTCTTACTTTAAACCCTACTCAAATTATTTTATTATATCTCTTTTTTGCATGGTCCCCACTTATATAATAAAAATATATATCTCTTTCACATAATTTCTCTTTCATAGACTCATCTTACTTTTACTATAATAATTTATTCACTCAATCACAATATTATATTATTCTCCTAAAACTCTGTGCATCCCCAAATGATGTCAATAAGTTCGGTTCAGTTTAGTTCAGCTCCAATAAGTTCAGTGCAACTCATAATTTTCTTCTCTTATAAAATATTTAGTTCAATTTAGTTCAGCTCTAATTAATTCAGTTCATTTCAGTTCAGCTCTAATAAGTTCTGTTTTATTCAGTTCAGCTCATTTCAGCCAATGAGAACAGGCCCTTATGTTAATATCAACGATAAAAAAAAAAATTTAAATTTTTTTTTTCATCTTCTTCCTCTCAGCGCAACAGCAACACAGTAGCAAACCAGTACACCACCATCACCACACTTACATGAATAATGTAAACACCATCAGCACACCTCCATAAACGCCACCAACAATCCCCTTCTTCCATGAATATCGGCAAGACGGCGGCTCCAAATTTAAAGAAAACCCTAACAATTAATACATAAATTAGGGGAATGGTTAACCCAAAATGGTAGGTAATTTCCGACGGTACTTAGTCTATAAAAATGGAGCTTTGTTAATTTTCGATTTGATGAAAATCAAGCTTAAAGAAGCTTCGTGCTGTGTTCTATTGTTGATGAGATTGCTCATAATATGTTTGAAGAATGTTAGGATATAATTATGTTAAGTAATATATATTTTGTGAATAATATTTGTATATATCTTGTTAGGAGTTTTTGGCATGTTAGGTTAATGTTGTAAGCATATATATATGTGTTTAATGATAAAGGCTCGTTAAGCCGTTTTCTCCTAAATTTCTTGTGAGTTTAACATGGTATCAAGAGCCCTCTAATGTAGAGATTATTTTTTTTTACGTTCATCCCTGATTTTTCCCAAACACAAACCCTAGTTTCCTCTTGTTTCAATTTGTGTGTATTCCTGGTTCGTGTGCTTCCGCTTTCTTTGTGTGTTATGTATCTTTAGTTTCGGTGTGATGACTGGTGGTGAAACTCCGCCTCTGCCTCCTAAGGGCCCTCGTTATGAGCCTTTTTCTGCGTATTACCTTCATCCGAGTGAAGGTACGGGTGCAGTTATCAGTCCTATTATGTTGAAGGGAGATAATTATGAGGAGTGGTCTCGTTCTTTGCGTAATAATCTCCGTGCTAAGAACAAGCTTGGTTTTATTGATGGGACTATTGCCGTGCCAGATAAAACTTTTCCAGATTATGATCAATGGGGTATTGTTAACTCGATGCTCGTTGCTTGGATTGTGAATACCTTGGATGTTTCGGTGCGTTCTACTGTTCGTTTTCCCGACCATGTCAAATCCTTGTGGGATGATCTACGTGATAGATATTTCTCTTGGCCTCGTATTCTTGAGTTGAAGGCGCAAATTGTTGATTGCAAGCAACGTGGAAGGCCGGTAGTCGTTTATTTTGGAGAATTGCGTAAGTTGCAGGATGAATTGGCTAGTTATTGTAAAATTCCCAAGTGTTCTTGTTCAGCTGCCCCTGAGTATGCAAAGATCATTGAGAGTGAGTTGCTTCACCAATTTTGTATTGGTTTAGATTCGAAAAAATTTGGTAGTGTTGTGTCGACTTTGCTAATGATGGATCCTGTTCCCTCACTCAATGTGGTGTATGCGAAGGTTGTCTCTGATGAACGCAAGCAAACTGTCTCATATGCTCATGATAATCGTCCGGAGAGTGCTGTTGGGTTTGCTGCATCTGGTTTGGCTCAAGGTCGGAAAAATTGGTCGAGCGCTGGTGATGTTCGTATGTGTGACCATTGTGGTAAAAAGGGGCATGTGAAGGAGAAGTGTTTCGACTTACATGCTTGGCCCGATTCCTTCAATTCTGGTGGGTGTGGTGGTCAGCGTGGTGGCGGGTCTGGCCGTGAGGGTGGCCGCGGAAACCGTGGTGGACGTACAACATATTCTGGTGGCCATGGTTTTGCTGCAAATGTGAGTGGTTCTCGACAGTCAGGTTCACAAGATGTTAATGACAATGATCGTGGCTCTGCTCCTACTTTGACTGATGAACAGTGGCAGCAATTTATGAGTGCAATTAAAAGTGCAAAGCCCACTAATTCTTCTTCTGATCAGACTTCTCATGGTATGTATAGTTCGAATGAGTGGATAATTGATACCGGAGCATCAAATCATATGTCGGGTGATTTGAATTTATTTTTAGATTTGTGTGATATTTTATCTCCCATTGGTTTGCCTAACGGAAAAAGTACTACGACCATTAAAGAAGGAAAAATAAAATTAAGTGATGGTTTAATTTTAGAAGATGTTTTATTTGTTCCGGAATTAAAATGTAACTTGTTGTCAGTGTCTCAATTATTAGAAAAACAACAATTTATTGTTCTTTTCACTAACAAGCTATGTACTATTTAGGACCGCACTTTGGAGAACCTGATTGGAGCGGGGGTGCTGTATAATGGGGTTTATCTCTTTCGGCCGGTTCGTGCTCATCATTTTCAAGCAAATTCAGTAGTAATCCCAGATGCAAGTATGTTGTGGCATAGGCGTTTAGGCCATCCATCGATGAAAGTTGTTTTATCTTTACCTGGAGTAGTTAGTAGTAGTAAGAATAAAAAGTGTGGTGTGTTTGATTGTCATATTTGTTTTATGGGTAAACAACCCCGTAACTCTTTTCCTTTAAGTATGAATAAAGCATCTGGTTTATTTGATTTGATACATTGTGATATTTGGGGTCCAAGTAGAGTATCATCTAGTTGTAATGCTAAATATTTCCTTACTATTGTCGACGATTTTTCTCGTACTACTTGGGTTTATTTGATGGTTGGAAAGTATGAAGTAGAGAAATTAATTCGTGACTTTTATGCTTTAATCAAAACCCAATTTAATAAAAAGATTAAAGTGTTACGGGTGATAATGGACAAGAGTTCTTGAGTTTGAAACCTTTCTTTGAAAAAAAAGGCATAGTACATCAAACTTCGTGTGTAGATACCGCTCAACAAAATGGTCGTCTTGAAAGGAAACATAAGCATATTTTAAATGTTGCTCGGGCTTTACGTTTTCAAGCTAAATTACCAAAATATTTTTGGGGAGAATGTGTTTTGGCTGCGGTTCATCTTATTAATTTAACCCCGACTCCTATTTTAAAAGGCAAGACGCCTCATGAATGTTTGTTTGGGAAACCCCCCTCTTATGATGAAGTACGTGTTTTTGGGTGTTTGAGTTATGTTGTGAATAATTCTCGTGGTAAAGATAAATTTGATTCAAAGTCTCGTCGTTGTATATTTGTTGGTTATCCATATGGTAAAAAAGGGTGGAGATTTTATGATTTAGAGACTCGTGAATTTTTTATAAGTCGTGATGTGCAATTTATTGAGGACAAATTTCCTTTTATTGAGTCATTTAATGAGTTAGAAAAAATACAGTGGGACAATTATTTTAATCAAATTCAGTTGTGGGATGATGAGGATTATGTTGAAGAAATGCATGTGCATGGGGTTGACCCCACTGGTCGTATTAGTAATGCAGACACTCTGCATGAAGTTGCTCCTAATTTGAGTAATGGCAATTTAGGAGTAACTACTTTAAGGAATATTAATGATGATGCAGAGGTGATTGGTGCTAGTAATGTGTCATCATCAGGTGCTCATGCTAATGCTCCTACTGTTTTGAGGGGGAGTTCGTCTACTAGTGGTGAGCAGGTGGACAATAATTCTGCTTCTGATGTTGAGTTAGGTCGTGGTCATCGTACTAAATTTCCCTCTTCGAAGCTTCGTGGTTTTGTGACTAATACGGTGGTTCATCAGAAAATAGACCCCACTTCCTCGACAAACAGTACTGCTCCCGCTCCACCATCACGTTCTTCAGGTAAACAATTCGATATAGCTTGTTATGTTGATTATAACAATTTTTCTATGAGACATAAATGCTTTCTGACAACAATTACAAAGGGGAAGAAGCCTTCCTCATTTAGTGAAGCTATGAAACATGAAGGGTGGCGTAAAGCAATGAAAGACGAAATTGATGCACTCGAAAGAAATGGTACGTGGACATTGGAAGCCCTACCCCCAGGTAAGAAAGCTATTGGTTGTGGTTGGGTGTATAAAATTAAATATACATCTAAGGGTGAAGTAGAGCGACTTAAAGGTCGTCTTGTTGTGTATGGCAATCGTCAGGTTGCAGGTGTTGATTATAATGAAACTTTTTCCCCTGTGGCAAAAATGGGGACTGTTAGACTTTTTCTTTCTGTTGCTGCTTCTTTAAACTGGGAGCTGCATCAAATGGATGTTCATAATGCCTTTCTTCATGGAGATTTGGAGGAGGAAGTGTATATGCAGCTTCCTCCAGGTTATAATTGTTCTACTCCAAGAAAAGTTTGCAGGTTGCGTAAGTCTCTGTATGGTTTGAAACAGGCTCCTCGACAGTGGTTTGCTAAGTTGTCTAATGCCTTGAAGTCTTATGGTTTCAAACAATCATATGCAGATTATTCTTTGTTCAGTTATATTCAGGGTAAAATCTCTCTGCATGTTCTTGTATATGTTGATGATCTGATTATTGCGGGTTCTTCTCATGACGTAATTACTCGTTTTAAAGATTATTTGAGTTCTTGCTTTCATATGAAAGATCTTGGTGTGTTGAAGTATTTTTTGGGCATTGAAGTTGCTCGTGGTCCAGAAGGTATATTTTTATCACAGCGTAAATATGCTTTGGATGTGTTATCCGAAGCAGGAATGTTAGGCTGTAAGCCTATTGATACACTTATGGAGCAAAACCATTGTCTGACATATGCCGAGGGGGAGCCATTCTCTCAACCTGATCAGTATCGTCGCTTAGTTGGGCGACTTGTTTATTTATCTGTCACTTGTCCAGAGTTGAGTTATTTTGTTCATACTCTTGCACAGTTTTTGAGTAACCCTCAGGTGCAACATTGGGATGCGGAAATCAGGGTACTTCGCTATATCAAAGGAAGTCCTGGTCAGGGTATATTGTTGCGTCCTATGAAGGACATGTGTTTAACGGCTTTTTGTGATAGTGATTGGGCAGCATGTCCTTTGACTCGTCGTTCTTTGTCTGGTTATATGGTTTTTCTTGGTCGTTCCCCTGTCTCGTGGAAGACTAAGAAACAACCGACAGTATCTCGTTCTTCTGCTGAAGCTGAGTATCGTGCTATGGCCGTTACAACTTGTGAATTAAAGTGGTTGAAATCTTTGTTGTCATCTCTTGGTATTTTGCATCCCAAGCCTATGAAGTTGTATTGTGACAGTCAATCTGCTCTCCATATTGCTAAAAATCCTTTTTTCATGATCGTACTAAGCATATAGAGGCAGATTGTCACTTTGTTCATGATGAGTTGGTGAATGGTAATCTAGCTACTGCGTTATGTTCCTACAGGTCATCAATTAGCAGATATTTTGACGAAAGCACTTGGGAAGCGACAATTTGGTTTTCTTCTTAACAAGTTGGGCATTCGTGATTTACATGCTCCGACTTGAGGGGGAGTGTTAGGATATAATTATGTTGATTAATATATATTTTGTGAATATATTTGTATATATCTTGTTAGGAGTTTTTGGCATGTTAGGTTAATGTTGTAAGCCTATATATATGTGTTTAATGGTAAAGGCTCATTAAGCCGTTTTCTCCTAAATTTCTTGTGAGTTTAACAAAGAAGGTACAATTGCATGGCGGGAAATCTTGATAAAGGGTTGTGGGTATGGTGGTGGATACTCACAGTCACCTCCATTGTAGTAAAAGGTTGAAGATTAATGTTGGGGAACTTACAACACTATTCCTGATTAGTTTGTAGAAATGACATCTATACACTGATATTAACAAACTTTTTTTTTTACAAGGACAAACTTTGTTGATATACTCCGTAGGATATTAAGGGTCTGTTCTCATTGACTGAACTCAGCTGAACTGAACTGAATTGAGCTGAGTTGAACCGAACTGAATTGAGCTGAACTGAACTGAAATGAATATTTTATAAGAGAAGGAAATTAGGAGCTGAACTGAACTGAGTTGAACTGAACTGAATTGAGTTGAACTGAACTGAACTAAACTGAATTTCAACGTAAGAGAACAGGCCCTAAGGGTCTGTTCTCATTGACTGAACTCATCTGAACTGACCTTAACTTAACTGAACTTATTAGAGCTGAACTGAACTAAAAAAATATTTTAAAAGAGAAGAAAATTAAGAGTTAAACTGAACTGAATTGAAAATAAACGTATGAAAACAGACCTTAACTTGTATTTTCTCAATATAAATTTAGATGTATATTTGTAGGTTTAGGGCATAGCTACAAATGTTTTAATAAATGTTACATTTTGACTTTTTCACTATTCACATAATGGTTTTGACTTGATTAATTTACTAATATATATATAAAAAAAACAAATGTTATTGTATAATACATTGTTGGATTCGTTATTACATATACTTTTATAATATTAAATTTTCTATAATTTTATTAACATTTGATTAGATAAATTAATGGTCAAAGTCGTATCTCGACATACGTGTTTAATCAAAATGTAACACTTATTAAAACATATAAGAACTACACGTAGAGATTTTTAATTGTTTGTACTATGGAATATAGTCATCTTTTAAGTGATTTAATCTCCTTTCTAAAGCATAATATATATTGGGTGTAGCCCGTGTAGGAGAACTAGTCTAGCTTTGGTACAATCAAGTATATAACGGTGAGTTGAGTATATAAGAAATGGTAATGCAACCAATTCTCTATATTATTCTATAAAAACCCAATTTATTTCTACTTTAATAATACAATGACGTTGATGATCATATCCATACTATAGGTGAAACATCTTGAATTCTAACATAGAAGATTATATATTACGGGTGAGTTCACATTTACTTAATTTCAGTTCAGCTTCAATCAGTTCAGTTTAGTTCAGCTCAACTCCAATCAGTTCAGTTCAACTTCAATCAGTTCAGCTCAATTCAGTTCAGTTCAGTAAATGTGAACAAGCCCTACCTCCAATTTTTTTAGTTACAACTTTAGAATATTTTATATCTCTAAAATAATATCCTAAAGTTGCAACTAAAAAAAATCGGAGATAGAATATAGAATTCTTGGCTGAAAATATAGAGGATTTGGCTTGCCCGATCTATGACGACTAATATAAAGCTGTGTTGTTGAAACATAAACATGAGCTGGATAATTAGACTTTTAAGTAAAATGAATCAATCCAGGTATGTGATACGGTTCGTACCATTCGTTATATGATATTGTTTGTTTCTTCTGAAAATTTGTAACACTTAGAAAACGACACATGTAATACTTTCTCCGTGTTTTTTTAATTGTTATATTTTTCATCTTTGGCCGTATCTTTTTAAGTGTTACACATTTTTTTTGGCAAAAAGTTACATTAAATTATTATATCTCTCTCTCTTGGTCTCATCCAAATCAACTACTACTTTTTATTACTTTTCAATAAACTATTAACCCCACTATCTTTCTTTTACAATTTTTTAATACTCCAACTACCCCACAAGTAAATTGGTAAGGACTTTTTGCACTTAGTCAGCCAAAGTTTAGGGACTTCACATATTCTCTGCTAACGATTAGGGGCCTGCATGCTTACATGGATAGTTTCAATTGCAACAAAATGGCAACTTGAAGTTTAGAGGTAGGAATGACAACGAATCGGATTCGGGTCGGATGTAGCTAAATCCGAATCTGACCTGTTTACTAAACGGGCCCTGGACTCGAATCCGAATCCGAGTCTGAAAAATCCGAGTCCAAATCCGATCCGACTTGTAATTTTCGGATCCGAATCTGGTCCGTTTATACGGACCTCCAAAATAATCCGAATATATTTTTTTTTTCTTGTAATGTCATATACCTATAATTGATGGTATTGTACTACTAAGTAACGTATAAATATAACATATTTAAATTATGAACTAAGTTACATAACAAAATTTTGGTACAAAACAGGCAAACAATTGTCCCAAGTTGTAAGGCATATGCTCATACTCTTGGATTCGGACTCGGATCGGACTCCATCGAACTTTGCGTAGGGTCCAAGTCCGATCCACCTCCTATTCGGATTCAGATCTATTTTATCGGATTCGGATTCCGATTAATTTTAAACGGATTCGAATCAAACTTGGATTAAATTGACATTCCTATTTAGGGGGTTTGCATTTAATTCTAAAGGAATGTAACAGGGAGGAAAAAAAAACTAGCCTTAAACATTTCAAAATTGGCTATATAAAATGCTGTTTGTAGCCATTAAAACCATCAGAAAATTAAGCAAAAATCCTAAAAAAAAAAAAAAAAAAAAAAAAAAAAAAAAAAAAAATCCTACACTTGCTGTAGACTGTAGTGAAGAAGGAAGTTCATGCCAAGGTATCTGCAATAAAATTAGGAATTAAGGTAATTAGTAGTTGTTCAATTCTAGAAGATTTAAACAATAATATGTTTGTTGATGACAGGAAATTAAATGTCTAGACTTAGGGTCTGTTTTCATAGACTGAACTCAGCTGAACTCTGAACTAAATTAAACTGAACTGAACTGAATTGAACTTAGTTGAGCTGAACTGAAATGAATATTTTATAAGAGAAGGAAATTAGGAGTTGAATTGAACTAGACTAAGCTGAACTGAACTGAACTGAGCTGAATTGAACTGAAAATAAACGTATGATAACATGCCCTTAGTAATGGATCTAGTGGAAGTGGTCAAAGGTGTCATTGTGAGTTTCGCTATCTTTGCCTTCTTCTGCTCCAAGGATTCACCAAATTTCCAGCCAGACATCAATAAAAATGGAGTAATTGAGTTTGAATTATGGATTTTTTATTTTTTTTTTTTTCTTTTTTGTGTGTGTGTAACCTTCTAGAGGGATATTATATACGAAGTACGTAGTAGTGTCCCTCTGATTATCCCGCCAAAGAACTCACTCGTATTTGGGAAATGGAGAACCCCAAACGCTTCGTTTTGATTATGTGGTTATTCGTTGTGGCACGTGTACCCCTCAATCCCTAAACTTCAATATGTAATCATGACATACGCCACCTAAGTCTAGTAGTCCCTAAACTATCTTTCTCTATTAATTAAATGCCAACTCATACTCAAAAGATCCCTAAATTTGTAAAAAAAAATATTTAAATTTTTTCCACATGGGCAATTTAGTCCCTTAGCTATGGTGACTTATCTTTTTTTTTTCCCATCCGAAAAGTCAGGTAAGGGTGGTAGAGGGATCCATTTGCTTCATTTGAAAGATGAGGGATCAAATTGCTCTAAATACTAAAGTTGAGAAACAGTATTTTAGCTTAACTCTATGATTGCAACTTATGAAACTTAAAACACCTAGATGATTCATTGATCAAATATGATTTTTTTTTATTTGTTTTATTTATTTTTTTATTTTTTTATTTTTATGACTGAGTTATACTCTTAAACCGTCAAATTGCAACGAAGTATCAAAGATTGTTGAGCAAATGTGTGACATAGTCAACCCCTTCAAAGTTCAAACCAAGCATACTAGTCAATACAAAGGCCAGAATTTTTGCCAGAAAATTTCAAAGTTAAGTGTAGATGCTAAGCAAATATGATCAGTTACTTGTGCTTGCAGTTAGCCATGCCCTACTGCTCCGCCGATGATATCACTTCTGTACAGTCATGAACCCGTTGCCAAACATAGCCTCTATATATGATGGACACAATATGTGTATTTTGCTTAGCAAGTGTACTTCTCCATGTCATGATGTTATTCTACTTACAAGTTACAAACGCTACAATGTCACATTTGAAGAGCCTTCGTGATCTCTCCATGGGTTCGTTTGTTGTCAATAAATTCTGAGCACGGTTACCCTCTAGCTACTTGCCATCGGTACTTACTACTTAGGCCTCGATTTGAAGAGGGGTTCAGCTAAATTCTTTTTTTGCCGGTGAACATTGTTGCCCTTGCAAGGTGTCTGTCTATAGTGTTCATTACCAAAACAATATAAAGGCCATCCTGTTCGACTTTTTGAAGTACCATAGACTCATAGAGCTACTTGTTGCCCTCTTTCCAGCACTTACTCAGAAGCTCGAGGAATGAAGATGATCACTAATACCCTGAGGGGATTTGAACATATGGCCTATCGTAACATGCTCTCAATCTTAACCACTAGGCCTAGACTTCATTGGTAAATATACATGGATGAGATATAAGCTAATCAAGCCTTTGCTTCTTATGAAGGAATACTTGTTTGGTAATCCCAATACAGATTATATTAGATTCACATTCTCCTTTTATAAAATCTTTATCTTTGATTCATAAATTCACAAATATTCATACTAATTAACTAAAAAGAAAAGGAAAGCCACAAAAAATAGAGAAAAATTGGAGCCTATATTTTTAACAACACAGTAACAGGAATGAACTTTCAGCATACACAATTTGTGAGCAGATTGTAGAGGATAGATATAGAAAACATGTTTTTTATTTCCTGGTCAACAGATTACATACAAGGAAGTTGACTTTGTTTATACATGTACAAAGAAAATGTTTTCTAAAACTAAGCAAACAACATCAATAAGAAACCTTGAGTCCTAGAAACAGGATAGATTTCATTATTTCAACCCGAAAAGAAAAGAATTTATAGAGCAAATATACAATTTCAACGATGATGTTTACAGCTTTAGGTAATCTAACCATTATGTGAATGTATATGTTTTAGTAATTCTATAACTGTAATGTTGCATTCTTGTTTCAGCTAAAACATGAACTGCATCCCAGAGAACGAGAAAGAACAGATGCAACAATATGGATTTACAGCTTGGATCGTGATTTTTCAACGAGCTCTCGTCTGAGAAGCTTTCCTGAAGCTGACTTTGGGATGGCACTTAAAAATGTTACTTTCCTTAATCTCTTGTAAGGTGCAACCTGTAGAAAAAGAGAGTTATTGATAAAGATATCCATAAGATTGCATTCAAGTTGTTTCTAACAATCCTAGACAGACCACAACCTCTCTGAAAAGGAATTACGTACAAAGAGTTGAGAAAAACAAGTGTTCATGCATTTTGTTATCTACCTGATCAGCGACAAACTTCTTGACATCTTCTTCCTGTAAAGAACTATTGGGTCCTCGAACCACATATGCAATAGGAACTTCACCGGCTTCATCATCAGGAAATCTAATAATCACGAAAGTATAGATTGTCAATAAAGTTAAACACCTGACCTAAAGCCTAAGCTCTAAAAAGGGTATATGAGGGACAGGGTGCTTAGTTATAGAAGCTTACGGGATGACAGCAGCATCTAGTACTTCAGGATGTGAAAGAAGAACTGCTTCAAGTTCTGCTGGTGCAACCTAATTGTAATAAACAAGGAAAACATACTCTATGTCAATTATTTTAAGTATAATTTGAAGCTTTCATTGAGCCAAACATGTCTTCCAGAAAACAACCTTGGGTAAATATGAGCAATAGCTAAATCTGTTTTTTTTTTTTCTTCTTCTTCTAATCGATGTTTAGCCTTATGAAAATTATTTTGTTGTTTCAAGTTTTTAATACTGCAGGAATCAGTAGATCTCTCCAGAATGTGGTCTCCAAAAGAGAAACACTACTTAATCAAAAATCAAACAAATTAAAGCTACAGAAAAACAGAAAAGAGCTTTGAGCTCTTGACCACATAATCATGATTTGAATGATTTTTTATTTTTATTTTTATTTTTCATTTTTGGCTTACAACAGAATGCTTCATGAATAATGTATTTTAAGAGCCAAGAACAACTGCATAATTTGAATAAATTATTATATGCCTGCTAAGGAAGAGAAAGTATATACTTTGCATCAGTACACCTTCATATGACACTGATAACTAAGTTAATAGGACCGTCCACAGAAGATATAAGATCGCAAGGTATTTACTTCTGATATTTACTGAAGTGATCTACAAATTTTTGAGTGTTTTTGCATGGATGATCATAAACAAAACGAGGGAATTGCAGAACTTTAAGGCTTAAGGTCAAAATTCCCATTGTCATTAGCGTTGAGGATGATTAGTGATGTGTGTCTTTCAATAATAAATTACTATTTATAAAACAAGGGAAATGCAGTAGGTAATTAATTTAACCAAAGGCTGTTAAAGTACCTTAGTACCTGTTTTGTCCAATTATCCAGGCAAAAAACACAAGAATCGTATGCGATAACTATTACGACAATAAATTCTAGAAATACATACAGTATTTTTAGCTATCCTCTCATCTTCTAGGGAAACAAACATGGATATAAGACATAAATACAGCATAATAATTATGCAAATATTTCAGTGAGGATCATAAAAGAATTAATACCTGAAAACCCTTGTATTTGATGAGCTCTTTCAGTCTATCAACCACATAAAGTTGCCCTTCCTCATCAAAGTACCCAAGATCTCCTGTATGTACCCAGCCTTGACTATCAATAGTCGATTTGGTGGCTTGTGGATTATTTAAGTAGCCTGCACATTGAAATTATATCAAATACTCTATTAAGTTGGTCACCTATAGCCAAAATATAAAGCACAGTACAATTGTTTCAACAAAAAGGCAATTTTTTTAATCGGAAGAAGTAACCGAGACCAGAGAAGTCACTCTTAAGTCTTTTAAAATTGGTTTATTATGCTCAGTCAAAAACAAAACAAAAATATAGTTGGTCTATAATGATGTTCAGTAAAAGCTACAGGAGAAAACAGAAGGCCAAGACGTTTTTATTGCATTATTATTGATGCATTTGCAACCAGATAAAAATTTTAAAAAATTGTAAAAGTGTACTTTGTCCACCACTGCACTTTATGAAATAGGTTGGTTCCAAAAATCCAGCACATTTTAAGCTTCGCTTCTTTCAACTCTTTGACCTTAAGCGTACATTTTGATGTTTAAGCAATTAAAGATTCATGTAAAGCTATTCAAGCAGAAGGCTTAGACTATGAATATGCTTTTTTTAGCTTTCAGAAAAATGCTGGTTCAAAAGGATTAGATTGCTTTGTTATCAGTAATAGGTTCCAAAATTAAATCACACAATTCTGTGGACATGATAGTTACTTTCCTAGGATTAAACAAAAAGATCTGGATTAAAGATGCTTACTGATGCTTTGAAATAAAAGAATCTTCGTCCACTCAATGGAATATTATGAGGACAAAGTACACACAAAAGTTTGCTTTTTTCCAAAGGGAAAACATTTAACATATGCAGCACAGAACTAATAATCACCTTTCATCATATTAGGCCCACGGACCCATATTTCACCCAGTTGCTTTGGAGGATGATGCTTTAATGTATCTACATCAATTATCTGAGCTTCAACACTTGCAGCTAACATTCCAGTTGAACCAGAATGTCGACCCCCTAGTCTTGGGTGTTCTACAGAGATGATTCCACATGTTTCTGTCATACCATACCCCTGAAAGTATAATGTAACTCTTCATCAGAGAAGTAGCTCTACCAATTGTATCAATTAGAAATAACTATGTCTCCAAAACAGCAGACACTAATCACGACACGAACAAAAGTACATCGATAAAGCATTATTGGACAATTCCATCAATAGGTAACAAGCTAAAATAGATACTCCAGTTCCAAATTTTGAGTCTAAATTATAGCCACAATAAAAACTCCATCAGATATGAGCTTTCTTTATGAAAAGGGCAACATAATATGCTAACTGCAAAGTTATCCTGGGGATTAATGCCTTAACGGTATCCAACGCTAGAGATCGATAATTCGATATACACAAAAACTGTTTCCAAGAAAACCAGAGTCAAAACAATTTTGTGAAGTCATAGATTCTGAGTTGTTAATATTGTTGTAGGGAAAATAAACAAATTGGTAATGGAATAAAATAATAACGATTGTTAAATTAATAATAGTTCTGTATCTGCAGAGTATTTAAAAGTAATAGCCTCCTTATTCACACCTCTACTAAGGCCATTAAAAAAATGAGCAGGCAATTTAGAACTGTTAATTAACCATGTTTAGTATGTGACATAAAACATCATAAACAATTGCATAAAAATATCAAAGGGAAATTAGTTTCTAAGAAATTATACCTGCATTATGGCAGCCTGAGGCACAACTTTAGAACACTCCTGCATCATCTCCTTCCCCAAAGGCGCGGCCCCGGAACCAATCTGCTTCAAAGATGACAGATCATACTTCTTAACAGCATTATGCTTAGCCAATGCAAGCACAATTGGTGGAACAATCCACAATTTAGTAACCCTATACTTCTCAATAGCTCTCAACATCAACTCGAAATCGAATTTGGCCATACTAACAACAGCATTACCCATCTGCAATTGACCATACAAAACCACAGACAGCCCAAACACATGAAACATTGGGATCACACACAAGAACACTTCATCCAATTCGCCCTCGAGTTTTTGATCACTTGATACCATCAATGAGGCAGAAATGAAATTCCCATGAGTTAGTATCACACCTTTACTAACACCAGTAGTACCAGATGAATACAACAGTGCAGCAGTGTCACTTTGTTTTATCACAACCTTTGGAAAATCCACAGCAGACCCATTAACCAAATCATTGAAATAAACAACTTTAGAGCTTGAATTTAAAATCCCATTTTCTTTAGACCCTAAAATCAAAGCAGGCAAATTAAAACCCTTAAGTTTATCCCAAAATTCAGGGACTGTAACAACCAATTTGGGATTACAATCATCAATCTGTTTCTTTATCTCTGAAACTGTATAAACAGGATTCACAGTAGTAGCAACTGCACCAATTGCAACAATACCCAGAAAAATTACAGGGTAATAAATTGAATTTGGAGCAAGAATAAGAACAGCTTGCCCTTTTCGAATACCCAGTTGGGTTAATCCATGAGAAACCTTAGAAACCATGGATTTCAACTGGGAAAAATTCAAGGTTTCCCCAGAATCAGAGTCAATCAAAGCAGGTTTTTCAGATAAAGAAGAAATATCTCTGAAGAGAAAAGAAACCATACTTAGATTTGGATTTTTGGGTACCATTATTTGAGGTCTTAATGACCTGTAAATACCATCTCTGCCATAACCAGAACGCTCCATTGCTTGAAGTTTTTGGAGATGGAGGAGAGAGAAAATCTAAGAAAAAGATTATGGGATTGGAAGAAAGATTCAAGATTTAACTGAAAATGACTAGTTTAGGAAATTGAAACGCAGTGGATATTCAATAATTCATGGAGTTTTGGACGATAATCAGTCACAATGTTAGGGACAGGCAAATTGATGTAAACCATAAAATTGGCCAGTTAGGAAGGATGGGAGACCACGTTACGCCAAAAATTTATTATATGGCGTGCTGCTGCTTCGTGGCCTCGTGAGTCGTTTGTGTTTTGAGGCGCGTAAACGGAGGCTATATAAACGGAGGGTTGAGAGAGATTTAGAAGTGTCTCGCAGGGGTAGATTGGTCATTTCATGCAGGATTTAAATTTTGCCATTTTAAATTCAGTGGTATAAAATACACTTTCAGTGGTACAAAATATAATTTTAGTGGTATTTAAAAAAAGTTTTAAATGTCTAATTAGGCTATCAAATAATACCATTACAACTCAGTGGTACAAAATGCACTCCCAGTGGTACTCAATGCGGTTTTAGTGGTACTTATAAAAATCCTCAGTAGTACAAAATATATTCTCAGTAGCTGTGGTCCTAATTTTTTTTGTCGTTTTTGCACGTAAAACCAATTCTGAAAAGTTTTAGTGGGCCCCACACCACCTTTTTCACTCTTCCTATCTCTCTCCTCCTTTTACTTTTATGTTATTTTAATGGTTGTGAGACATTTGCATTTGTCTCACAACCCTCCATTTTTACTTCCTCGCGTAAACGTAAGGTGTTGAAGATCTTTACTGACTGGGCGTTTGGTTGGAAGGATAGGAATAAGGGGGATAAGGAAGAAGGATAATCCTTATCTCATGTTTAGTAAGTATGGAAAATAAATTAGAGATAAGTAGTAAAATTATAAAAATACCATTACTAACTTCTATCCTTTCTCTTATCCTTTCAATTTCATTAAGGGTAATTTAGTATTTTTAGCTTTTTTTTATCCCTTCCCTTTATACCGCCCCCTTTAGTTATAGAAATGTAGGAATAAGGGGGTATTTTAATCCCTATCGTCAACCCCTTTTAGTTCTCATTCCTCTAAATAAACATTACTTTTCTTCTTTCCTCATCATTTATCCTTATACCTCCCTTATTATCCCCCTAAACAAACACCCCCTGAAATTTTTGACAATTTTGATTTCGTCAAACCAATTCCGTCGGGTGACCCGTATAGTTGTAGTCAGGGGTGTTCATACATCGGTCCAAACTGAAAAAATGAAATGGATCACCTCGGACCGACCCCTAATCGAATTAATCAGTCTGTCATTGGGACTAGAAATTTATTTTCCCAATCTTCGATCCGATCCGATCCAAAACCCTATAGAAATCGGTGTTTTGATACTATGTAATGGGTAACTGTAAAGAAACTAATTTAAAATCAGTGATTGATAGTATATTGTTTATCATTATTGTATAGTTTTTGGTTCCACTAATATTGTGATAGTTGAGTGTTTATTCATGTATAAATTATTTTGATACTATGTAATGGCCATTGTACCGTATATAATCTTGCTTTGAGTTTTCATCCACTTATTTCATGTAATTCTATAACTAATTATCAATGGTTATTTGAACTTTTGAAGGGAATCAATGGTTAGTATATCAAAGGTTATTTGAACTTTTGAAAGTAAATTTATCAATAGTTATTTGAACTTTTGAAGGGAATCAATGGTTAGTATATCAAAGGTTGATTATTACACATTTAAGAAAAGATTTTAAAGTTAATAATTGATGTATTACCTAAAAGTAAATTTAATACTCCGTAACCTATAATGATATATGTAGCCCTTATTAGAAAATTAATAGACTTTCTAAAATGCAATAATGTTTGTTTTTTTTTTTGTTTGGTTTTTTTTTTTAAAAAAAAGGGAAATTGTTTAATATTTGTTGTCAGGTGTTAAATATGTAAATATTTTCCTTGACTAATTTCATTAACCAAGTCAGAGTATATACAATGTACAAGCCTAAACCATAGACGTAACTAGAGGCATATATTTAGGGACTAAATATATCCTTTGACTAGAGAATATAATATACAAAATATTTACATATTTATTACATTTGTTTCGTTTATTCCCTCATCATCATGCCTATTAAATTTGTTTTTGAAATTTGGCTTTATGAAGATGATATTTGTTGGTCAATTAAATTAGCGATTTAACAACTCGAGTCGGGTCAATCTGGATTAAGTCGTAATTTATGTGGGTCGGATTCGGGTTGGGTCATGCTTGAATTGGATCACGTTAAGTCATACATCTTATCAGTTTTGGGTCAGGTTTAGGTCAAGTCAATAATAGGTTGGGTTACATTCGGGTCGGGTGAATAATAGGTTGGGTTTAATTCAGGTTTGCACAGGTTAAAACGAGTCAGGGTCATTCTAGGGTATGAGTCAGTTCGGTTGAAGTCAATAATTTGCAGGTAATTCTTAGGTCGAACTGTTCGAGTTGGGTTCGCTTGAAGTAAAAATTTTGCGGGTTATAATTAAGTTGGGTCATTTCCAAGTCGAGTCATTTTCGGGTTCAAATCGAGTTCAGTTGAAGTTAATAATTTGCATATTATAATCAAGTCGATCGAGCCATACTCGGGTTCTAGTTGAGTTCAATTCAAGTAAAAAATTTGCAGAATCTATTCACGTCGGGTCATTTCTAAGTCGGGTCGTGTTCGGGTTCGTGTCTCAAAGATTGGGTTAATCTTGGTTTTGGGTCGATTTCAGGTTAAGTCATATCGAGTTCGGGTACATTTTTCACGTCAATTTGTTAACAATTCATGTATGTAATGACGTTTACGTATAACCATTATCAATTTCTTCATTTATTGTAAGAGAAATAATCTAATCGGGTCGGGTTAATAACAGGTCGGTTTAAATTCGAATCGATTTTGTAACAAGTCGGGTTAAATTCGGGGTGGGTTAGTAATGGGTTGGGTTACATTCGAGTTTGACGGGTTAAACGGGTTAGGTCAATTTCGATTCAGGTCGGTTTTGGTTCAGGTCAATATTTCATGGATTATATTCAAGTCGTGTCATCTCCAAGTCCGTTGATGTTCGGTTCGGGTCTCAAATTCTCGGATCCACTGGGGTCTAGAGTTGGTTTCGGATCGGATCACCATTTTTTTGGGTTCAAACGGATCGCTTAATGATTGGATTTGGGTCGATTTTTCGGGTCAAGTCAGCTTTGATAGGTCTAGATACATCGAGAATTTTATTAACATGTAGCATATTTATGGAATTTTGTTCTCTTCTTAGATTATCCATGGAAATCACTCTTTAGCACTCCCTTTGTCCCTAAATTACATTCCTTTTTTCCTCTAAATTTGTTATAAAAAAAAACTGTAAATAAATTACATAAAATATACCTTTAATTGCTCCCTTGAATTCAATATCGCCTTTATTATTTTATGAAGTTTGTATACATCTTGACAATACTTTTTTTTATTAATTATTTCATATAAATTATAGATTAAGGGTGAAAGAGGGAAAAGGTAGAGTTAGAGAAAGAATAAACCATTATTTTATTTTGTGTTATTGAATTTATATAATGAAGTTTAGTACCCAAGTGACACAAATGAAAATGTGTGTGTGCGATGTCCGGGTTGTTTAATCTATATATCAAATTTTAAAATATATCATTGATATAAAATTAGTTAGCAATTGACGTATTTTTGTAACGATTTAAACTTGTAGACATGTAATGACTAATAATAATAATATTGGTGAAAAACATTTCTTGACTTGTCTAAAATGACTCGTGACCCGACCTGATTAACAGGTCTACACACAATAATAAAATTATATTAGATTGTGAAGTATATTATTTTAATTGATTAGAATATATTATAACCCATGGATGTGGTACATTTTGAACTAATTCCTTCGCTCTAAAAAAATATTATGATACAAAAAATAAATTTATATGATAATTTATGAGAGTTATAATCTAATTATTTTTTGAATAAAATTATAATTCAATTTTTACATATGAAATATTGGTACTTTATCAAAAATAAAACTCTAAATTAACAATTTTATCCTAAAATTATATCCAAAGTTGATTGAAAATAAAACGCTAAACTAACTTTTTTATCCTACAAATTGAATTTTATATAACTCTATCATACGTGGCACGACACTTGGCAAAAAGTTGGAACGCCAAGTGTCGCTGTCTCGTCACCTGCCTAAAAGTTTAGCTTTATATATATATATATATATATATATATATATATATATATATATATATATATATATATATATATATATATATATTTGTGGGTTGGTTTCAACTGAAATGTAAAATTTTTTCTTAAAAAAATAAAAAGCAAAATTCAGGAAAATCAAGAAGAGGAAAAAAAAGATAAGTAGGAATTATGTTGATTATTTCGATGAATAATAAAACTATGGGTTAAAGATACTAAATACTATTTTGTTGAAAAGCAACTACAAGTAATATTTTTTCCATTTTTTTATTTAATTATAATCGATCATAATATTCTTAGTTTTGCACAATTGACAATTGCACTTATTAACATATTGTATAGATTAATTTTACCACATCTTTAATAAGCAAAATGGTTTATTTGAAACTATACATTGAGTTTAATCATTATTTTGCTATATAATAATAATAATAATAATAATAATAATAATAATAATAATAATAATAATAATAATAATAATAATAATAATAATAATAATCAAATCAATATAGTCAAAGCTATCTTATTATATTGATAAAAGATAAAAATTTGCAACTGAAAACATATATATTTTTATTTTTTTTAACTAGAGTTACTATTTTCGTTTTTTTAATAAGTTAGAGTTCCATTTTTGGAAATCTCTTACAATTTAATAATACTCCCTCCGTCCCAAAAAGAACGACCCATTTGGCCAAAACTTTGTCCCAAAAAAATGACCCATTTGCATTAAAACACCATCAATTTGCAACAATATTTGTGCAAAATTAGCTTCCCCATATAAAAATTTCATTTTCCATGTTATTTTATTACTTTCTCTCTCTATTTTTTTACAAACCCCATGTAAATTTATCTTTCCAATATACTTTTACTTCTTTTTACTTAACTTCCTTAATACTCGCGTAATCAACCCAAATGGGTCGTTCTTTTTGGGACGGAGGGAGTATATCTTTATCCACCAATGTCCCCATTCTTTCATACATTATCATTTCTCACTTCTCCAATTGTCCTCACTATAATATTCTCATGATTGCTTTAAAAGAGTTTATTAAACTATTCATTCTAGCATAGATATATCTTTCTTTTAGGGAGCTCAAATGTTAAGATATTTCTCAGTAATTCGTAATTGGTTGGGAGTAGACTTAGGATGGGTGGGAGCTCATATGTTAGTATCAATAGTATGTTACACACACTCTTATACCACTTTAGTGTTTGATAAAAAAAAAATAACCTTATTTATCCCACTAACATCTTATTTAAAACCTCTTAAAACTCCGTGCAATCCCATCTCTAGCCTTAAATAAAAATAAAACAAAAAAAACAAAAAAACAAACAAACAGAGGGAGTAAAATAGTATCTTGATTAATACAAGTCTCAACCCCTTAAAAAAATTGGGTTCCCTTTAGGTTTTTTCTAGCCTCCATTATTGCTAGATTTTATTTTATTTTATTTTTATTTTTTATAAAAATTTAAAGGTTTTTCCTTCACTTTTCTCTTCCATCTCTTTTCTTCTGATCTCAATTGTAAATTTTTATAGGAGCTTTCACCGTTGGTTTTATCAGTGCGTGGTAAAAACTTTTTAATTGCTTTTAATAAATGGATCCTATTTTTATGATGGGGTTTATTCAATTAGGTTTATGTTTTTTGTTTTTTCATGTGCTAAAAATTGAAGGTTTAGGGTTTCATCGTCTCCGAATGTATCTAAAAGGTCATATGAGTTTCTTCATTCAAATAACTATTCATCCGTGGATCTCAAGCCGAATTAGAGCTAACTCACATATTGTATTACTTCAGATGAAATTTTTTAATAAGGCGATTGTCGATCGAATCTGCGATGTAACTAGTTATAGATGATTTGTATTTGTATTGGAATTTTAGATTTCCTAGGAATTGTTTGTAAGTGCCGTTTGACTATCTTTCATTATAAAATTCTTTTTCTCCATGTAAAAAAAAAAAAAAAAAAAAAAATCTCAACGTTCTTTAAATTTTGACTCCTATATATGTATGTGTAGCCTTTTCTGTAACCAAATGAGTAGATTGTAGTCTTGTAGATACAAATAAATGTACTGGTCCGTGCTCCGTTAATATATACTATCAAAACCGAACTTTTTAATTTCATGAACAGAAAAACATAATATTCAAACTGCAGAAAACTATCAGAGGATATAATCTAGAAATCCATATTACCATTATACGATATATACACAGAAAATATCTGTGGTCTCAGTGATCTTTAATAACCATCTCTGCCATCTAAGAAAATATCCTAGAATTGGAGGAAAGTTTCAAAATTAAGCTGAAAATGACTGATTTAAAACATTGTAACTTACAGTATAAAATTGATTAGTTATAAGAAAGGATGTGTGACAACGTAAGAAGAAGTACAAGTCAAATATGGCTTGCAGCAACTTTGGACCAACTTTATAATCACCTTGGTTTTTCCTTTTCGGTTTCATTTCATATTCAATTATTTCTTAGGAAAGGTTTAAGGAGTTGAATCAGATAATTCATTATCCTCAGTTAGTTTCAACTATCGCGGCGACAACGACGACGGAATCCAAGGAGGCTGTTTCTAATAATCCTGGCCTTCATTCTACACCTGATGATGCTACCAAGGGTTATATGATCAAGCAAACTGTATAATTTAATCTTTATTTTATGAATTTTGTATTTGATTTGTGATGTTATTGTGTTTAATGTATGAATTTAATATTTTTTTCGGGCTTTGGTTTTTGTTCAGATGTTTCGAATTAAGGACCCGAAAGTGAGCTTGGATTTCTACTCTCGTGTATTGGGCATGTCGTAAGTTCTCAAGTTTGATAATTAATGCTAGGAAAAAGATATATTCATCCCTTAAGGCTACATATTACTCCCACCGTTATTAAATTCTTGTTTCATTTCTATTTTTTGCACTATTCATTTATCTTACTTTGACTAATGTTTGTGATTTATACATAAGAAAAAATATGGTCTTGCGGGTACTTGTTGGAATCATCTCAATGAATAGATTATTAATTTTCAATTGTTAGAATTTATACTTATTGATAATTAAAGATATTAGTGATCAAAGATTAGCATCGGCATGCGTGTTCAAGAGAAATGGAGCAAGTATTTAAAAACGGAGGGAGTAGAAGTTAAAAGAGAAGAATTGACAATAAATATACATTTTCTTACACCGATTTACTCGTGAGCTGTCGATAAATTTCCAACTTAATACTAAAAAGGGAAAGATATTAAATGATGCAACCCTTACGGCTGCATATAACATTACCCTTAATGCTATACGAGTATTATTTTGTAAATTGTGTGTTTTGAAATTTGTATGATTGCTTATATAATTTAGAGTTTTGGGACATTTTAGATCATATGATGGGGATACATTGGTCTAACTTTTGTTGCAATTTTATTAAGATTACTCAAAATGATAAGATCTAAAGTTGCAACAAAAGTTACCCTTTAAGATACTTATATAGTTTTTTTTTTGTTTGAAGAAGGATCTTATATCTTTAAAATGGTGAAAAATATCTTTATAAATTACTTTTGTTGTGATGAAGGGGACCTTGATATCAAAATATGACCGCTGACTTCACTTTTTCGGCGTTGTCTATCATGTGACATGAAGGTGATGTTTAAAAAAATGTATTTTCCTTCTCTTTTTCCCATGATTTTGAAGATAGACAGGGAATTTTGAGATAAAATTTGGGAATAAAAAGAGAGAGAAAGTGAAACTGTGGGGAAAAAAATAATGAAAAAGAGCTTTTTAAAAACATTACGTGTCACGTGCATGATGGTCAACACCGGAAAAGTAAAGTCAATGACTATATTTTGATGTCAAGGTAGAGGTGATCAACATTGGCCTAGCGCACTAGCTCGGCCTGATCCGGCCCAAAAATAGGGCGGGTTCGGGCAAGCATAAAAAACATTTTTAGTTAAAAAGCCCGAACCCGACCCGAAAGCTTGTTTTGGCCCGTCTAGCCTGCTATTTTTTACGGGTTGGGGCAAGAGAAATTGTATTAAGGCCCGACCCGACTTTTTATCACCTTTACGTCAAGGTCCATCCCCACAACAAAAATGGATTATAAGGATCTTTTTCACCACTTTGAACATAGGAAAATTTGATTTTTATAATCCAACCTTTCACTGGTCTTATTCTATTAATCCCACCTTTTGATTATACATGATTACTCCCACCTTTACACCCCATTTTATTTCATTAGGCCAAGGTGACCGGTAACCTTTTCTTCAGGTAATTTTTTTTTCCTTTTTCAATTTTTAACAAATATAATGGATTAAAAAAAATTAAAACATCCCTGCCAACAATGCCATCCCCATCCCCGACCACCCTCTCCCCCTGCCGTCCCTCTCAGTTTCCGACCACTCCCTCTTCTTCCTGCGCCTTTTCCCCTCCAATGGTAGCATCTACTTTCGCACTTACCCTCCTATTTTCTTGGTTTTTTTCAAGAGGGGGTGAGGGATTCTTGGTTAGGGATCGAGTTGGGGGGCTTCTCTGGCTTTTGGGTTGGGATTTTCGGGTTAATTGGAATTTTCGGATTAATTGGGGTTTTCGGGTTGGGGTTTATGGGATTATGTGGTTTTTGGGTTGGGAATTCAAGCTTGAAAAGGGAAGGTGGCTGGAGAGGGATAAGAAATTAAGAAGGGGGAGGGGTGGTCGGGAAATCGATCTAAGGGTGGTTGAAAAAGGTTGGGGACGGGGGTGAGAAAGAGGGAGGAGGGCAGGCTTCCGGGAAAGGGATAGACGGGGGTGACGGGAAAGGGGGGGGAAGGGGAGGAGGGGGGCTGCCGGAAAAAGGGAAGGAAGGGGGAGGATGGAGGTGGAGGGGAAGAGGGCAGCCATTGATGAAGGTGAAGGGAAATGATGGAGGTGGAAGGAAGGGGAAAACTAAAAAATAAAATAAAAAAAGTTATTAATTAAAAATAATTTGAAAAATAAAAAATTTAATATTTGGACAAATCATAGCGTGACATGTGGCAAGGTAACTTACTATTGGAGGTAGGTGACCGATTTGACCTAATTAAATAGAATGGGGTGTAAAGGCGGGAGTAATCATGTATAATCAAAAGGTGAAATTAATAGAATAAGACTGCTAAAAGGTTAGATTATTAGAATCAAATTCCTGTTTTAAACTACCTCTTCATATTTTATAAAGTGTTTCACTTTTTTTTTCTCAAAAAATTACTAACTCAACCAAAGTGTATCATTTAAAAAAAACAAAGGGAACATATTTTAATATTATATCTCACTTCTCTCATTGGCCCCATCTAATTCCAATGCTATTTTTTATTTTTTATCTCACATTTATCATTTTTCAATTAACTATTAACTCTACCAATACTATTTTTCATATACCGTTTTTAATACACCAATTACCCCACTTACTGCTTATTTTATTTAAGTTACTTAAATTTTTAAAAATTATGTGTTGGTCAAAGTGTAACACTTTAAAAACACATAGGGATTATGTTATGGAATAAAATTATCATTGAAGTTGCGCCAGTTTGTTGGTTCTCCCTCTGTTCCATTGAGTAATTTTTCGATTCATTTTTGGTTGGGAGAATTTGATACGAGAGAAAGTAACGGGATGAGTTTTAAACAAATGGGGCATACATTAAGGGACAAATAGAGGGAGTAGTTGTTACTTTAGCTTAATAGTCTTATACGATGTTGATAATATTTATTCTTTTTTACTTGTAACAAAACTTGATACGAGTACTTAAAACTTAAAACTTTTTGATACAAGTCTCTATTACTTAAAACTTAAAACTTTTTGATACAAAAGCTAATTAAACTATTACTAACTACGAAACACTTAAACGAGCCAAACTAGCTCTTACAAACCAACATAAAGAAAAGCAAAAACTTAAAACTTTTTGATACAAGTCTCTATTACTTGTTAGTGTTTGTAGGCGTCGTTCGAAGTGCGCCTACGTAAAAGCATGTGTGAATATGCTTGACACTCATAGGAAGTCGGAATTGACATAATACGATTATGGACAAGGAAAGTAGGGAGCCACCAACAAGTTTTTAAGGAACTTGTAAACCGTTCACGGATCATAAAAGGCAACCACGAATAAAGGGACAACGATAGGCAACAACGATTGACCCGTGAAGGTTACACCCCGTTCATAATCCATGAGATTACTAACTCCATATGGTTCGGAACCACGAAAGGAGGATCGAGGATGATGGTAAGAAGTGAGTCATGGAGTCACATTCGCCCGTATTGGTCTCTACTCGAAATATTCAATTTGCTCCAAACTATTATGAAGCTAAATTGGTTTAATATTAATGCAACATATAATTCTAAAATATTTGTGATCACTTTAATTAAAAACAAGATTAAAAAGGATCCTAAATGGTTGTCCAAATTATCTTATTAGGCGTGATTTTCAATTACATATTCCCTTTAAACATGCAATATAATGATCAATAAATATAATAAAAGAATAAACATTAATATTGGAAGCAATTCAACAATAATAGCGTAAGTCAAATTAAATACAAAATAACCTAATCATGATACTAGCAATAAGAAAATAAAATAAGAGTAAATAAATTAATTAATTACTCACATTCCGCGCGTTCCTTTAACTTGTTACATCATGAATAAATTGTTAGTAACTTCAATAAAAATATAAATCAAAGTGAAACAATTAAATTAAATAAAAAGCAGAGTTGATTTAGTCCAAACCCTCAGTAATGTGTACCTTTCAAACCTTGGTTTAAGGACGGAACCTCGGGTTAAGTATGGACTCAAATTAGGTTAAAGAGGGAGAAGAGAATTATTTGATGATCAAGCTTGTTGATGATTGGAAAAGGGGTGATATGACCTCTATTTATAAAGAAAAAAAAGAAGGGTCGAAGAATTAAGATAAGATCCGAATTAAATCGGAATAAAACTCGATAGACTGCAATTTTTACGGTTTTTGTTTTTATCATATCTTTTGATCTAGAAATCGGAATAAGATGAATAAGATATCGTTGGAAAGCTCTTGAAGTCTACTTCTAACCCAATTGGAAGATATGGCTGAAATAGTGAGACGGTGTCAGTTTTGGATAGAGTTTGACATGTTATTCATATCTTTTCCATTATAGTTCGGAATTGGTATTAGGGGTGAAAGTAGTTTGGATAAAAACCGAAAACCGAACCAAACCGAACCGAATAAGCAATTCGGTTCGGTTTTGTTCGGTTTTCGGTTTGGATCGGTTTGAGAAAATGAAAACCGAATTATATCGGTTTGGATTCGGTTTTGGGATTTTAAAAACCGAAAACCGAACACCGAACCGAAATGTATAAGCCCCATTTCTCAGCCCATTTTCCTACGTATATATACTCAAACCCTAAATTTATAAGCCCATTTCTCAGCCGTTTCTGATCTCTTTCGGTCTTTCCCTCACTAAAAGTAAAACCCTAGATTTTCCCTCATCTCTCCCTCTCACCACCTCACTCAGTCACTCCGTTCGTCCACCACCACCAATCCACCACCTCACTACTTCCTGCTTTCCTACTTACCACCTGTGGCTGTGTTCCGTTCGAGTGTTCCAACGCCGGCCGCCGCTGACCACCTGTTCGAGTGTTCCGGTATGGCGGTATGCTTTAATTTCAATATTTCATATTTCACTTCTCTTTCGTTTCTGATCTCTTTCCCTCACTAAAACCCTAGATTTTCCCTCATCTCTCCCTCTCACCACCTGTGTTCCGTTCGAGTGTTCCAACGCCGGCCGCCGCTGACCACCTGTTCGAGTGTTCCGGTATGCTTTAATTTCAATATTTCATATTTCACTTCTCTTTTCCTGCTCGAATTGCATGTTTTCTTTGTTATTTTGAATTTCAGATTTCACTTGCACTTCTCTTTTCCTGCTCGAATTGCATGTTTTCTTTGTTATTTTTGAATTTCAGATTTCACTTGCACTTCTCTTTTCCTGCTCGAATTGCATGTTTTCTTTGTTATTTTCGAACTGGTGATAGATTGTTTTCTTTGAATAGTTATTATGCTCGAATTGTATTATGCTCGAATTGATGATATTCCTTCAGAGTTCAGAATATATGTTGTTCTATTATAGTATTATGCTCGAATTGCATGTTTTCTTTGTTATTTTCGAACTGGTGATAGATTGTTTTCTTTGAATAGTTATTATGCTCGAATTGTATTATGCTCGAATTGATGATATTCCTTCAGAGTTCAGAATATATGTTGTTCTATTATAGTATTATGCTCGAATTGCATGTTTTCTTTTTGATAGATTGATTGTTTTTCATAGATTTGCATAAAAATTGTTGGTTATTGAGTGAGTTCTTTTTTCTGTTTTAAATCAGATTATCAGAATGTCCACAAATATGGATAATGTTGAAGGGAATGTCCCTATTGAGGAGCATGAATCTGACAATGAAAAATCCAAACCCAAGAGGAAGAGAATGAAGGATCGTTCCGAGGTTTGGGAGCACTTTATCAAGGAAGAAACACACACTGGAATGGAAGCACGTTGCAAGTACTGTGGTATGAGATACAAGTGTGGTACAAAGAGAAATGGCACTAGTCCATTGTGGGCTCATATAAATAGATGTCGTAAGTACCCCTATAATACTCCTAAAGAATCAAAACAAAGTTTGTTGTCTTTCAAAAGCAATAAAATTGAAAGTGGTTGTACTAGTGGATTGTCTTATGTGAAATATGATCCAACTGTAATTAGAAAAGCTTTATCTGAGATGGTTATAGTTGATGAATTGCCTTTTAAGTTTGTTGAGGGAGTAGGCTTTAAAAAATTTTGTAATGTAATGGAGCCTAGATTTCATGTCCCTTCCAGAATTACTGTGGCTAAAGATTGTTATGAAACTTTTTTAACTCAAAAAAGAAAGCTGAAATTGGTATTAAAAAATTGTAACTCAAGGGTTTCATTAACAACCGATACATGGACATCTATTCAGCAAATTAATTACATGTGCTTGACTGTTCACTTTGTTGATAATGACTGGAATTTGCAAAAACGTATTCTGAATTTTTGTCCTATATCAAGTCATAAGGGGGAGGAAATTGGGAAAGAAATTGAGAAATGTTTGCTTGATTGGGAACTTGAGAAAGTATTTTGCATAACTGTTGATAATGCTAGCTCAAATGATACCGCAATAGGATATATGAGAAGGAAAATAAATGGTTGGAAAGCTGGGGTTCTTAAGGGTCGGTTCCTTCATATGCGTTGTGTTGCTCATATTGTGAATTTGGTTGTGTCTGATGGCTTGAAAATTGTTAATGAGTCTATTACTCGTGTGAGACAAGCTGTAAGATTCATCAAACAATCCCCTTCTAGGTTGGTAAGGTTTAAAAAATGTGTTGTGGAAGAAAAAATCAACTCTAAAAAGTTGTTGTGCCTTGATGTGCCTACTAGGTGGAATTCCACCTTTTTAATGTTGGATGCTGCTTTGGTGTTTGAGTATGCTTTTGAGAGGTACTCTGAGGAGGACCCTCATTATGTGATTGAGTTAAATGAGAGGGAGGGGAAGGGCTGCCCTACTTCTGAGGATTGGGAAACAGTCAGAAGGTTTTCTGAATTTTTACAAGTCTTTTATGATCTTACGTTGCGTGTCTCTGGGTCTTTGCATGTGACTTCCAATTTATTTTTCCATGAATTGGTGAGTGTTGCTGTCCTTTTGAAAGATTTGATGACAAATGATGATGTGGAGATGTGTCTTATGGCTACTAAAATGAAGGAGAAATATGACAAATATTGGGGTGATCCGGAGAAAATAAACATGCTGATTTTTATTGCTGTTGTGCTTGATCCTCGTTATAAGTTAGATTATGTTGAGTGGATGTTAATTGAAATTTATGATTCTAAGCATGCATTTGTTTTGGTGAATAATTTGAAAGAGTCTTTGAATGCATTGTATGAGGAGTATCGTGGTTCTTCTGGTGATGTGATTAGGGAGGAAGTGTCCTCAAGTATGGACAGTTCCCAATTTTCTCCCAAACAAAAGAAGCTTCAGGTATTGAAAAGTAAGTATAAGAAACATAAGTGTGAGAAAGATGGAGAAGCAAAAATTGAGTTAGACAAATATTTAGAAGAGGAAACGGAGGAGGAATGTGAAAATTTTGATATTTTGGGGTGGTGGAAGTTTAATAGTGCTAGGTTTCCAACAATTGGAAGAATGGCCCGTGATATACTTGCTGTCTCTATCTCAACAGTAGCCTCTGAGAGTGCATTCAGCACTGGTGGTAGGGTTCTAGACCCATTTAGGAGCTCCTTAACTCCAAGGGTCGTTGAAGGACTTGTTTGTGCTCAAAATTGGCTACGTTCTTCTCCCTTTCCTAATATAGAAGAGTGTTTACAAGAAGTTGAAGATCTTGAAGAAGGTAACATAAAACAACAATTATCATGTTATTTTTTTTCATTATTTCATATATATTATGTAACTTGTTTATTTTTTTTTAATGTTATTAGACTTGAGGAATATGACAATTGGTGGTCAAAACCCGGACTTGGTTGAGCTTGATTGAGAGTTAGCTGCCAAGAATGAAGCTGCCCTATTGATTGAAGACTTGAAGTTTCTGCCAAGAGCCTAAGAATGAAGCTGCCCTGTTGGTTGAACTAGTTCATTTGTGGACTGTTTGTCTGTTTTATTATCAATTCATCATGTGGACTGTTTTGATAGTTTTAAGACTTGTTAAGTTCTTATGTCTCAATGTGGACAATGTGTAAGTGTATTTAATTACTATGGTCTATGGCAGTATGGCTGGACAATTTAGTTACTATGGCAGTATGGCATATGGTTGTGACTTGTGAAAGTTGTATGTTAAAATTTATGCTTTAATTTTGTTCAGGAACAGGTACAAAATTTAGGCCTTAAAAGGCCCAAAATTATATGCCCAATAAAAAGCCCAGATTTTAAGGCCTAATACAGCAGCCCATAAAAATTCGGTTTGGATTGGATTTAATTCTCAAAACCGAATTATTTCGGTTTGGATTGGATTTAATTCTCAAAACCGAATTATTTCGGTTTGGATTGGATTGGATTGAATCCAAATTCGGTTTGGATTCGGTTTCAAAAATCCGAAACCGAAATAATTCGGTTTGGATTCGGTTTGGGGTGTAATCCAAACCGAATACCGAACTTTCACCCCTAATTGGTATTATAATATATCATTGGAAAGATAATTTCAAGGGCTATCCAATCATATAAAATTTGGATAAAAAATGTGAGGCACGAAAATAATATCTGTCTATCTTTGAACGTCTTTCAATTCGAATAAAATTAGGACTTTAAAAAAAAGGAGTTTTATTTAATTTCAAACTCTTTAATCTTATCTTTTCAAAAAGGATAATTAGGATCTTTTAGAAACTTATAGAAGTTTCTAATTAATCCTAATTGGTTTAGGAATTGGATTAAATTATTTGGACCCTCCACATGATCATTGGGTCGTAGGTAAGGTGGGCTTAGGTTCGGTTTGGGCTCAGTTTAATATTTTGGCTATAACTTATTCGTTATAACTCGGATTTGGGCTTATAATATATCGTTGGAAAGCTCTTTTAAAGCCCCATCCAACTATTTAATCATTGGACCCATATTATGGACCAAATTAAACTGGATTAAACGTTTTTATACAAAGGACACAAAATGAATGATTTTAAAGGACACGAAATGAGTTATTTTGGGTTTAAAGGCACTAAAAGAGGAAAATAAGTTATGGTTTGGGGAAATGGGCTAGGAATTGGTTTGTTTATGAAATGGAAATATATATATTTAAGCACTCAAAGATTAAATACTCAACTCGACCAATAATAGCGGTGAAAGGTTGTTCATCATTGGGCTTGGTTTTGGGGAGACATTTTTAGGTGTCTACAGTGTTGTTACCAAATCTGCTTGTCTTGGATCATACTTCTTAATAGGTAGCACAATTGAAATAATGACGGAGTAAACATTGTTGTTGAAGAGCAAAACCCATAGAGGCAAAAGGGTTGGTACAAAGAGAGTGTCATGGCCACATCGGGTAAAACGAGTCGCAACTTGCGACCCCGTACCGTAAACGGGTACCCGTAGCCTCTCCTCAAGAAGAGGGACTACATCTGACATGCTATGAACCCCCAAACTTTGCATTTGGGGAGCTGTGTTCGGGCAATGTTATTAAAAACCATTGCTAAAATATCAAGAGAATTAGACATAGTCAATTCTCTAAAGATCTTTCGACATTTGAAATCAGAATACAACACTGACAAGGACCAAAGAACACCAACCAACTCTTTACCGAACACCACAACCAACAAATTAGAAACAAACAAGGCATTATAGTAGTACTTTGTAACCCCTATGGAAGAAACCAACACAAACAGTGGTGGAGCCAAAAATTTTGTAACGGGGGGACAAAATGAACATCTTATAGTTTGACAAAAAATTTTGAAAAAAAAAATCAATACTTAAACAGGTAGTTAGTTAAACAATTAAAATTTACAACTCAAAAATTCAAAACACTTACTAAAAAATCCAACTTCATAAACTAATTTTTCCTCCTCCGATTACATAATACTAGTACCTGAACAATGACTAATATAGAAAAAATTACTTATGTCGAGTTCGAATTATGAAAAATTCTAACATAAGATATCATAAATAATATGTAGTAAAATATACTTAGCATGATTTCCTATTACAAATTTACAACCATAATTTATTGTTAACAAAAAAAAAAGGCAAATTGTCTTGGATATTGTAGGCGTCGTCTGAAGTGCGCCTACGTTAAAGCATGTATGAATATACTTCGCACTCTTAGGAAGTGGAAATTGAAATATACGATTAAGGACAAGAAAAGTAGGGAGCCGCCAACAAGTTTTTAAGGAACTTGTAAACCGTTCACGGATCATTTAAGGCAACCACGAATAAAGAGACAACGATAGGCAACAACGATTGACCCGTGAAGGTTACACTCCATTCATAATCCATGAGATTACTAACTCCATATGGTTCGGAACCACGAAAGGAGGATCGAGGATGATGGTACGAAGTGATTCATGGAGTCACATTCGCCCGTATTGGTCTCTACTCGATTCTTATAGTGAAAAGTGATTCATGCGATCTCAAAGGCATACAAACAGAGATTCAATTTGCTCCAAACTATTATTATGCTAAATTGGTTGAATATTAATGCAACATATAATTTTAAAATATTTGTGATCACTGGATTAAAAAACAAGATTACAAGGAACCTAAACCGGTTGTCCAAATTATCTTATTAGGCGTGGTTTTCAATTATATATTCCCTTTAAACATGCAGTATGGTGATCATTAAAAACAGTAGAATAACATCAACATTGGAAGCAATTTAACAATAATTCCAACAATACAAAATCGTTTGAAAAATAAAAGAAATAAAAGGAACATAATTCTTACTTTGATTATGTTTGCTTGCAACTACAAAATAATAAACGAGTTAGTAACTTCAAGGAAATAATAATAGAACAATAATTAAATTAAATTAAATATAGTAGAGTTGATTTAGGGTCAAACCCTCAAACAGTTCTACCTTTCACGCCTTGGCTTAAGGACAGAACCACGAGTAAAGTATGGACTCCTGGGAGTGCTTGAAGAAGGAATTTTAAAAGAATAAGGGTAAGCTAGTGTTTAGGCTAGAGCATAGAAGAGAGAAAAAACTAGAGAATTAATTGATGCCCCGTACATCAGAAATGAGGGGGTATTTATAGAAAAAATGTGTTGAGGGAACACACAGAACCCTAAAATGATAAAAACCCTAAAAAAGTATCCCGCGACACGGCAAAGTGTACCGTGACACGGGAAATCCCACCGTCTGACGGGAAATATTCCCGTAACACGGTGCACATTTTGTGTGATGCGGGAAATATTTAGTGAACGGGGGAGAAAACACGTTAAGGGTTTACGCGGAAAGGACACGGAAAATCCCGTGTCACAGCAGGTTTCCCGTGTCACGGGGAACCCCACCGTCAGACGGGAAAGTTTCCCGTGACACGGTGGACTGTTGCCGTGACGCGGGAATTTTCAGTTCGCTTTTCCACCTAAATTCATTTTTAACCCTAATTTCGTTCAGCATTTTAAGTGCCGATTGATAATTTCGGGCCATTTTCTGATTTTATTATTATTTGGGCTAAAATAAATAAAAGTTTGGGCCAAAATAAATAATAAAACAGTAAAATAAAAAAAAGGTTTGGGCTAAAATTAAATAATAAATTTGGGCTGAAATTAAAACTATGCTTTGACCAAACATCAAGACTAATCCATGGACTATTCAAAAATCAAATACGATTTTTTAACCACTCTCGGGATTAAATACTGAACTCGACCAATAGTGGCGGTGAAAGGTTGTTCATCATCGGGTTTGGTTTTGGGGAGACATTTCTTAGGTGTCTACAGACATATATAATAATTAAGTATTTAAAATTAAAGAAAATAAAAAAATGGACAAAAGCTGCATGCAAAAGGCCAAAAGGGGTATAAGAAATGAAGTAGTAGGGTTTCGATCCTGCGTTCGTCAATGAAGAAGCACTTTAATAAATGCTTAACCATTGTGTCGTTTATATTGTTGTTTATGTTTTATGAATGCAATTATATTTATACTACAAAAGCTGTTTTTTAAAAATAGAATAAAATAAAAAAAGAAGTGGGGGGACAGTGTCCCCCCATGTACCCCCTAGCTCCGCCCCTGAACACAAACCAACGCTCCCACAACAACACTCCTTTATCCTTTAAAAATTCAACTACCAAAAGAGAGTTCCACTCAAGGCATAGCCACCCCACCAAAGTGTAAGAAATACACCACAGGACTATACCAACAAACCAACAAGATAGCAACCATCCATAGAAAAAACTTAAGTAAAAACAACTTACGAACATAAGTAACATATACCATCCAATAGACCCCCTAATAGCAAAAGGGGCTGAAAAAAAGCTTAAAACAAGGAAAGAGAGGTAAATAAATAGACCATAGGTAGATCCATAATGAACGGTACCCATAACTTGGATCTCAAAGGCAAAGAACCCCAAAACTCTAACCCTAACCCTAACTTCACCGTTTCCGTCACGAACCACTACATGCTGACGGCGGCGTTAGGCCTAGCCTTACCAACGCAAGGAACCACGAAACCCTGGCCTAACCCTAACTTTACCATTTCTATCACGCTCAAGTAACCAATGACTGTTGATGGCGGCATTAGTCCTAGCCTTTAGTCCTTGTTTCGTCGACGAAGTTCTTTTACATGAAAGCTTACACTCTGGATCCTTAAAGGACCTTAAAACACTAAAATCCCCTCCTCAAATTGCTACACCGAACATGAGACGATGCGGTAAAAACTAAAGACAATAGAGGAAAGGAACGAAAAGGGGTAAAAGAAAGAAGAGGAGACTTGCCGAAGTATGGCCGTGGCGCTGAAACTCCGGCGAGTTCCTAGGATTTTCAAAGGAAAGGGTGAAGAAGGGAAGAGAGAAAACAGAGGATTTGGTTTAGAGAGAGAAGTTGCCTAGGATATTCAATGTATTGGTACAAATAACAACTATTACTAAAATAACAACAACTGGCAATATCCTATCTTTTAAGTGTACTCATGTCAAGTTGTGGGTAGAATATTTTCCCACCAAAAACATATGTGAAGTAGCAATTTAATATTTTTGTTTTCAAATAAAATTTTGGCCAACTATTTTGCTAATACTCCAATTTTATAAAATAATATATTAATATGCATATGTATTAATTTTTTTCGTTATACTTTTAAAATTTTAGTAAATTAATTAATATTCAAACTTAGTTTAATACCTCTACAATCGTGAAAACATAAATTACACAACAAATTAGTTGTCAAAATCGTGTATCGCACAAGACTAATCTAGTACATATACTACTAGATTAGACTCATACAATACACGGATTACAAAATTTTTGGAATGAAGTAGCTTATTTAATTTCTATTATTTATTTTCCAGTATATACTTATAAATTAGATCCTAAAAACATATCTATCATCATAAATTACATGAGTAACAAAATATAAAAATAAAATTTTAATTTATATACTCCATCTAAGAGTTGGAAATACAAAATAAAAATACTTGTAATTTATTAAATAATTAGAAGCACCTTGGATTTACAAAACATTGAAATAATGATAACATTTACCAACAACATTAGATCATTTTTTTTAACAAAGTCTAGCACCGCAATTTATTAATCATTGGACAGATTGTCCATGAGAATGTAAGGAGAAATTACAGAAGGACAAAAGTTCTCCCACACTTGTTCAACACCAAACGGTACTACTCTATCAAGATGATTTTATGAGCAACGAAATTCCCATCCCTTTTAACATGAGACCAACGCAAAAATTCAAAACAAGAACAAAGCGATAAAACATCTCCAAGAACCGAATCAAGATCAGTGAGAAAGGTGGAGGCCTTTGAGAGACGAGTGATGATGTGTTGGCAATCCGACTCCAAAATCACCCTCCTATACCCATATTTCAGAGCTAGCTTCACTCCAAAGAGAATGGCTCTGCACTCGGCAATTTCTGGTGGCCAATAGCCACGAACTCGACGCACACCAGCAAATAATACTTCCCCTGCAGCGTTCCTTGCAACAGCTCTAAGCCCAATCCAACCCTCAGTCTTGAGGCAAGCATCACAATTAATCTTGACGAAGTCAGTAGGTGGGGGAGTCCATTTCTTCGGGCTGCTGCACTCTCTTTTGCCAGCCGCACCATATATCTTCAAACAATACTTTCTACAATCCTCAACCAGTCGCCACACCCTATCCCGTACCACCAGGTGAGGGATTTCAGTGTTATTGAAAATCTTCTCATTCCTACGGCACCAAATCTGCCAGAGCAATGCAATCCCAACGAGACATTTTTTGGAGTTGTTATACTTCTAACTCAAGAAAATCTCCTTAAAATCAGATGATGGGTCTGAAAAAACAAGTTTGGAGCACTCACATTCGTTCCACAAGTCCTGTACAGGTGGCAGGAAAAGAAGGTGGGGTGTAGTGATTCTGTAGTGTGTACGTTAGCCGAGTCCTTCATATGCCTGTTGTAAAGAAGCTCACAAGTTGGCAGAGATTTTGTGCACATACGCCATAAAAAGTGCTTAACCTTAGGTATAGTATCAAGCCCCCAAATCTCGACCCAGGCTTGATGGAAGGAATCCAAATCACAGGATTTGCCAAGCATATATATATGCAGTCTTGATAATGTAAGAACCATCTTTGGAGAAAGCCCATGTCAAAAAGTCCTCTGTCTCTCTGTAGCTAAGGGGTATAGCCAAGATACACTTGATATCTCGCTCTTCGAAATTTGCAGCAAGTAGCTCATAGTTCCACTCACACGAGTCAGCATTGATTAAATGTTTCACCAAAGTCAGCCCATCGACACAAGGAGTAGTCATGAATCTTCCTTTATCATCCGCCAACCACGGGTCTTCAAACACTTTTATCTTTAAACCACTCCCTACTCTCCTAATCAGTCCCTCCTTCACAAGCGACTTTGAACCCCAAATTCCTCTCCATGAAAAACTGCAATTATAACCAAGAGCAGACTCTAAAAAATCAGAATGGGGAAAATTATTACCTTTCATAACTCTCCCAAACAACGATTCCGGGTGAGCTATTAGACGCCAAGATAGTTTGCCAAGAAGAGCCTCATTAAACACACTCATATCTCAAAATCCCATCCCACCCAAGCATTTTGGTTTGCATATAACTAAACCTGGGCACGGGCCGGGTTGGCCCGCGTGCCGCCCGGCACGGCCCGCCGTTCGGCGCAGCCCGACACGGCCCGAATTCAAGCACGGCACGGCACGAAGTTCAACTCCCGTGCCACGGGCCGTGCCACGGACAGGGTTGAGAATTCCCAGGCACGGCCCGACACGAGCACGGGCATGGCCCGCCGTGCTGGCCCGTCGTGCCGGCCCGCAGACACGACCCGTAGGCACGGCCCGCGGGCCAACGGTAATGTTACCGTTTATTCTAGCTCCTTAATAAGCCAAAAAAACGGCTAAAAAACGGCTAGTTTTTTGCCAATTTGCTCCCCAAAAATTCTATAAATACTCACCTCCATTTCATTCCCAAATCACAAAATCACAATCTCTTCTTCTTATCTCTTATATTCTCTAAATCTCTAATAATCCTTATTTTCTTAAATTCTCTAATTATTCTCTTAAATTCTCTAATTATTTTCCTAATATCGGAAAAAATTAAAAAGTTCGTAATCGTAATTAGTGGAGCGTTGAAGCACGGTTGTAAGATCTAAACTAATCTTAAATTTATTATTGTTTTATTGTTATTATTAGAATAATCTTGTTTAATTATTATTGTCGTTAATTGTTATTGTTGTTGTTATAATTGTTGTTATTAATTATTATTATTGTTACAATTGTTGTTATTATTTATTTGTTATTGTTATTGTTATAGTTGTTGTTATTAATTAATATTATTGATATTTTTATTGTTAAAATTGTTGTTATTAATTATTATTATTATAGTTAACCACTTTTTATTAAAAAATTAATTGTTAATTATGGCATCGAACAACCCATCATCTAGGTCTAGGGGGAAAGGCCGACTTATCCATAGTAGTAGTTCTAGGGAACCACCAAATACAACGAGCCCCCAAATTACGAGTCAAACCAATGACCCCATTTACTTCCCCCCGGACTATGAGCCATATAATACGTCGGGATTTCCAGCACCACCACTAAACCAATTTCCACTACCACCATACCAATTTCCACCTAATTATATCGGTGATCAACAAAACTATTGTTCTAGCCAAGGTAGCCAAGAAAGTACCCGAATTCCCTCCGGTTCTACCCCTTCTACTGCCACTCCCACTAGTCCCACTACTAACCATCACACACATCATGAATGGTTAACCGAAACTGAGATGCTACTTTTGAAAAACCGAAGGAGTGAGGTATGGCGTTATTTTGTCCTAAGTAAAGATGGTGAACAATGGGCAAAATGTAAAACATGTAATAGTGTATTCACGGCAGTTACCAAAAACGGGACGGGACACTTATCTAGACACATGAAAGCTTGTGCAAAACCAGCTAGTGATCCAACCCAGCCCAAAATTTCCCAATTCCATCCATACGGCTTTACATACAACTATGAGAGGGATAGGGATGAACTAGGAAAAATGATAGTACACGCCGAACAACCTTTTCTTTTCTCGGAAAGTGACGCATTAAACACCTACATTAACAAAGCACTACAACCCCAACATAAAAGAATCTCTAGGAAAACCGTTCGTTCCGCCGCAATGAAAAATTTCCTAGAGTACAAAGTCCGGTTACAAGCCGAATTGAGTAACCTTAACTGTAGAGTATCTTTAACAGCCGATTCTTGGGATAGTGGTTATAAATATCACTATTTATGTGTGACTTGCCATTGGGTAGATGATCAATGGATGTTACAAAAAAGAATAATACATTTCAAAATGCTGGAATACCCACACACCGGCATTAACATTGCTCACCATTTAATGCAAGCAATAGACGAATACAACCTTCGAGATAAAATGATGTCTATGACTTTTGATAATGCAACCTCTATGACATACACAACTAATCTTATCAAACAAAACTTAACCGATGTACTATTAGACGGTGAAGCTCTTCATACTAGATGTGTTTGCCATGTACTTAACTTATGTGTACAGGATGGAGTTCGGGCAATTGGCCCATACTACAGCAAAATCAGAGATGCTATTATGTCTATTAATAGCTCTAACATGAGATACCAAGAATGGAAGAGTTTTCTAAAACAACAAAAGATAAGGGTAATAAAAATTAGAACCGATTGCCCAACTAGGTGGAATTCCACCTATGACATATTAACAAAGGCAATTGAGTACAAGGGCCCGTTAACATTATTTTACAACCAAAAATTTCCACAAAATGCTTTGTATGATGATGATTGGAATAACTGTGAAAGATATATGCAATTTTTACAGTTATTATATAACATGACGTATTGTTTTTCTACTGTTTACAATCCTTGTGCTCAAAACTTTCTTTCTAATGCATGCTTACTCGCCCAACTTTTCGCTGATCATCGCCATCAAAGTGATTATGATCAGTATCTTCCAGCAATGGAAAAAAGTGGCGTAAATATTATAGTGAGATTCCTTTGATTTATATTTTTGCTTCCATATTAGATCCTAGGCAAAAGTATGAAAACACATTTATGTTAGTTGACATTTACTTTCAATGCATGTTTCTTGACGATGATGTAGAAAACTATAAGACTAATGTGAAGGATCAGTTTTTTGCTTTATATAGAGTCTATGAAGCCAAATATGGCACCGTTCCTCGCTCAGGGCCTTCCCAACCATCCAAAAACGTAAGTAAGAAGGCCAAACATTTATTTTCACAAGCTACTAACTTGATTTCAAGGTTTTCAGGTGATTCATCAATCAGGAGAACGCAAAGCGACGTCTCGGAGTTGCAGATGTACCTGAGTTACGACTTCACCAAAGGCATGGACGACGATGAGATAAACAGCCTCGACCTCCTTGCATGGTGGAAACAACAAAGCTCGAAGCATCCAACTTTGGCGGCAATGGCACGAGACATTCTTGCTATCCAAGTTTCCTCCGTCGCCTCCGAACGAGCTTTCAGCGCATTCGGAAGGGTTTTAGACGATAGAAGAACAAGTCTAAAACCCGAAACACTAGAAATGTGCGTGTGTTTCAAAGATTGGTTGGATGCGGAAAATCGCTCACAAGACCGTTCTTACGACCACAACGACAACGAAGAAGGAACCTCCGCTTCCGGTTCGGGTTCGACTAGTTCCCAATCTATGCAACTAGCCGATGACCTTGAAGGCGAAGGCGAAGACGAAGACGAAGACGAAGACGAGCAAGAAGAAGGAGAAGAAGAATAGACAATTGTTGTATATTGTACGATTTTAAAAATATCAATTTTATCATTTTCCAATTTTTGTTTAATACCATCATTGTATGATTTTTATCATTGTTATCATTGTACAATTTTCTCAACTTAAGTAATAATAATATAAAGTACGCATTATTCACATCCAAAGTCCAATTTGCCTTTTTTCCCCGTTTTGTTACAATTTGTAAATTCATATTAAAAAAAAAATAAAATTATACCAATTACTAATAAATCATAAACATTAAATTTTAAAGTAATAGTATAAAGTAAATATATAAATATAAATATTGAATATACAAATTATAAAACATAAATATTCAACTTATAATTATAAAATTCATAACTTAATAACTTATAACTTATAAGTTATAAACTTATAAGTTATAACCTTATAAAACTTATTATTATAATTTTATAACTTATATACATTATAAACTTATTAATTTATAATAATGTCATAAAAAAAAAAAAAAATTATTTGAAAACTGCACCAGCCTGCAGGCCAGCCCGCAGGCTGGCACGTGGCCGGCACGACACGAGCCCGCCAGGCACGAGGGCCGTGCCGTGCCGTGGGCTGGCCTGTGAAAATGGCCGGCACGGCACGACACGAAATCTTGGGCCCGCCGGCACGACGGGCACGACACGAACTAGCCCGTGGCCCGCCAGGCACGGCCCGCGGCGGCCCGGCCCGGCACGTTGCCCAGGTTTACATATAACCTCCCAGTTGAGCCGATACACCCTTCTTCTATAATCCGAGTTGCCCCACCAAAATCTTGACGTAAGGGACCAAATTTCATCTACAACACCACTAGGCAGCTTGTAGATCCCTATTAAATATGTTGGTATAGCTTAAATCACAGCTTTTATGAGCACCTCCTTTCTGGCTCTCGAAAGTAACTTCCCATTGTAGCCCTGTAACTTTTTCCAAATTCTATCCTTTAAAGCCGCAAAAACCATTCTCTTGGATCTCCCGATGACAGTGGGAGTACCAAGATACTTCTCGTGCTTCATAACCGGTTTCATTTTCAACAAATCAACCAACTCTTCCTGTTTCCGAACACATACGCCTTTGCTAAAAGAGACCTCCAACTTATCATAATTAATTTTATGACCGGAAGCTGCTTCATAAATGTTGCGTATATCAACTATCTTCGAGCATTCCACACGGTTGGCCCTTGCAAATAGCAGATTGTCATCAGCAAAGAAAATATGGGATATTTTCGGCCCTTTCCTACTAGCCCCTGATCCATGTACGAGCCTATGATCCGAAGCCTTCTTAATCAAAGCTGAGAAAGCATCCGCCACCATAATAAAAAGTTACGGAGACAAAGGATCACCTTGTCTCAGTCCCCTCGAAGGCAAAACCGACCCAACTACAGAGTGGTTAATGATGAAGGAATAAGAAACTGTTGAAACGCAATCCATCACCAATCTGACCCAGCGATCAGCAAAACCCATTTTTAACAATAAATTCTCCAAAAAATACCACTCAATCCGGTCATAAGATTTACTCATATCTAGTTTCATGGAAATAGTCCCTTTCCTCCCTCTGCTTCGTTTCTTCATTGTTGGAAAATTTCCATAGCAATCAAGGCATTATTTGTTATTAATCTACCCGGAACAAATGCACTTTGATTTTCTAAAATGATTCTCGGAAGGATATATAGATTTTAGTCGCATGACAATAGCCTTAGAAGCAATTTTGTAGAGTACATTACACAAAGCAATCGGTCTGAATTCAGACATAGAAGTGGGAGCATTCACTTTCGGGATTAAAGCAATATTTGTACTGTTAACCGGTTTAGCAGAGCACCTACCATGAAGGATATTGCTGATAAATAAAAAACCTCATCACCTACGATATGCCAGAACTTCTGATAAAAGATGGCATGAATACCATCCGAGCCTGGGGCTTTACATGGATGCATTTCACAAATCACTGCATATATTTCTTCCTTCTCAAACGGCTTAAGGAGGGCAGCATTGTCATCATCATTAATACACGGGGACACTACTTCGAGGACCTTCTCACAATCATCCATTGTCGGCCCTGTAGAATTAAACAAGTTAGAGTAGAAATCCTGTGCAATATCTTCAAAATCCTCCTCATCTTCCTTCCAAACTCCATTCACATCAAAAAGACCCTTAATTTCATTTCTTTTCCACCTTTGAGATGCCTTATGATGAAAAGATTTTGTGTTCCGGTCACCATCTTTTATCTCAGAGACTCTAGAGCGGAGATACCAGTAGGCCTCTTGTTTATTCTCGAGCTCATCGAGCTTCACTTCCAAGGACGAACAAAGTTCAAGAGTCTCTTTCGTGGCTGCCTCACTCTATACTTCTCGTAGTGCTTTCTCAGTGTCATCAATTTGTTTGTCAATGTTCTCAAATTTCTTCCCGCTCTAAGCCTTGAGAGCATTTAGAAGATACTCTAACCTCTCTTCCATCGACATACCTGCTATTTCAGTCCAAGCATCACACACAGATTTCTTACAAGAGGCCTTAAGCAACCATGCCGTCTCGAACTTAAAGTTATTTTTCCCTTTTTTTCTTTTTTTCTTCGGTCTCTTCAGCCTTGCAAGAATAGCCGAGTGGTCAGATTTTACCCGAACTAAGGTTTTGACACAAGCATCTGGAAAGAGATCACACCACTCTTCATTACCACAAAATCTGTCCAGCCGCTCACGAATCAAGGTTTCCTCGGACAGACCCTTTTCCCACGTATACCACAGCCCTTCGTAGCCCAGGTCCCTAAGCCGACACTCCTCTATAGCTGCCCGAAACTCTGTAATTTCCCTGCGAATACAATCAGCCCCTCCTTCCTTCTCCTTATAACTCAATATTTTGTTATAATCTCCTCTAACCAAAATCGGGCCCTTAAAGGAGAAGCACAAATGTCGTAAAAGCTGCCACGATCTCCATTTGTTCCCTGAGTCCGGCCATCCATAAAAACCCACATACCTCCACGAGTTTCCATTATGCTCTGTCACATCCCCACATATGTGGTTTTGTGACATAGAAACCAATGAAAAAGAAATAGCATCACTTTTCCAATACAAGCATAATCCTCCTGCTAAGCCAGCACTACTAACCCCTATTGCACAATCAAAGTTGAGTCTATCTTTAAGCTTTTCAGACTCAATTTTATTTATTTTAGTCTCAGAAATAAAAAGTAACACCGTCGCATAAAGCGAGCACCATCTCCTCAGTGCCTTAACTGCTCGAGGATTGCCCACTCCTCGACAGTTCCAATATAACAAATTCATTGATGTTCGCGGGGTTGGTCAATACCAACTCTCGCTACTCCATCTAGAGTTGTAGCTTTATGAATACGAGCTCTTTTTGTAATTTCATCAACATCCACTTCATCCCCCTTCGATGATTCCTTGCGCTTCCCACACCTGCTTTTTTCCACTCCAGTTGCTTTATCTCCACTGCTCCCTCCTCCCCCCCTAATTTTAACTCCTTTTTTAGCCAGCCCCTTTTTTGAAGAAGGTACTGCCAAAAATTGGAATAGCAAAGGCTCTTCACAAATGGGGTTTCCACTATAGCTACCAGAGTTATTTTTCAACTCACTCTTCTCAAGAACACTATCCTCTGTCACCTCCTCTGTCACATTCATCATAGGACTCGTGTAATTTAAGGACCAACCAAAGCTGCAATGTCTTCAATCTCTCTTCCCCCTTATCTCCTACCATCTTCTTCAGTCTCCTTTCCCTGCACTATGTTTAAACTGTCAGTCATTATAGTCTCCTTCACTGCCTCCGGTTTGGTCACAAAAAGGACTTTTCTACATGATTTCACCTCTTCTACTTCCTCAACTAACTTCTGACGCCCTTTCCTGGGAGTTGCTCGAAGTCGTAGACTCCAACCAAGACCCTGGTTATGATCCTCTTCAGGTAAATTCAAGCAATCTCTTTCGCTATGCCCCATAATTCCACACATTAAACAAAAGAAAGGGAGTCTTTCATATTTCAAGTCAATTTTTAGAACCCTTCCATCCTTGTCCCTCATATTAACAAATCGTCTTAGAGGTTTTGAAATGTCCAGGTTTAATTTCACCCTTCTATATTTGTCAAGGCCTAAATTATCCTGTTCAATCTCCAAAAGTTCACCCGTGGGAGCTGTAATGGCCTTAACAATACTATCAGAACGTCTATTAAACGGCAAATTCTCAAGTCTTACCCAAAAAGGTGAATGCATCCGCATGACATCGGATGGTTGCTCATTTCCCTCTACTTCGCTAAGAGCAATCAGATTATTTTCGAAACACCATGGCCGCCCGTACAAAACCTTCTCACGGTCCTTCCAATGGAAGAATTGGAAGGCGAACAGATTGGTTCCAATAACTCTTTATCACAACTCGTTTTGACAGGGACCATGCTTGAATCATGGTTCTCTTAAAAGCTTCAAGATTATAATTGCGATCCGTAATTAGTCGCCCCACAAGCATTAGGGCAATTTGTTCCTCCGAAATCTCATCTTTCACCTCACCAACATCAACAATTTCGTGTTCCGCATCTTGCAATCGTAATTTTGAGCATTGATCTGCTAGTTCTTCGTCCATGACTGGCCGGAGAACCACCTCTCTTTCAGGGTAGGTCGAACCTTTCTCGCAAGGTAGTATCGCCCCTCTCTTTCAAGGGAGTTTTTTTTTTCACCAGTTAAGAGTTAGCGAATACATTAGATCCATTTTGTATAACAAATAGTACATGACTTCTTTTTGACTTCATAGCTAGGTTGCCTGCATAATCCTTACAAAAAAAAATAAAAATTATTTATTTATCGACACAGTCAAAATTTTAAAATGAAAATAATTCAAAATAAATAAAAAAAACCAATTCGTTAAAAAATATATATATATAAATATATATGACATCATAAGTGCATTTGACGGAAACTTTTTTTATGATAACCCGACACATATACACTTTGAGGAGAGGATGATGTCAACAATTTTCTGTTCAAACATTTTGGACCAAGAATAATATTGGTTGCAACAGTTTAGTTATGCGAGTCTTAAATTAAAAATTTCTGGATTGCCTCAATGTCATGCCATTTTCATTGTAGCATGTCTTTTCTAATTTAAAAGTATTACTCAGTTTAGAATTGTTTTTATCTTTTTCCATTATGCATTATATAACCTCTATTGTCTTTATCTCATTGTCCGATCAACTTATTGATTTAATTGTAATGTTTCAATGTATGTCTTTTTGCAGACTTCTCAAGAGATTAGATTTTCCTGAGATGAAATTTAGTTTGTACTTACTGGGTTATGAGGTAAAAGGGATGCTGTAGGGAATAATTTCAAGCCTTAAAAATCCCACTAGCTTGAACCCCACTGTGATCATACACTAAAGTACGGTGGCGTCCAAAAGGGAAGAAGATAGAGCAAAAGAGTCGCCAACAAGTTTTTAAGGAACTTGTAAACCGTTCACGAGGTGAAGGTTACACCCCTTAACGATCCAAGAGATCGTCAACTCCATAAGGTCATGAACCAAATAAGGGTTCGGGGATGAAGGTACAAATCCAACCTAAAAGAGATTGAACCTGCCCTAATAATAGGCCTCTACTTTATTCTGCTCGTATTCATGTGCGCTTTCTGACTAACATACAATCAATAGATTAACCCTAAACCTGTTTAATCTATGTTGGTTGAATATAATGCACAAATAAACTATTATTGGCGATCACTTGAATTAATAATCATATTAACCCTAACAAGATTATTAAATATCTTATTAAGCGTGGTTGTAAGTACCAAATTCCCTTTAAACATGCAATAAAAGGTGATCAAGCAATAAATAATAAGCAAGCAACATAAAAATAATCATGAATAATAATAATAATCATGTTAATCATCATAATAAATAATCAATCATTGGAATAAACATGAATAATAATATCAATCATAATTAATAATAATAATAATCATGTTAAAGCATAGCAAGATCCTAGGCATGATACTAACAAGATTAATAACAAACCCTAGCATGTCACTAAACAATAAAAATCAAATCTTTAGCCCTAACATGATACTAACAATCATAAATATTAGGAAGAGAATAAAAGGCATTATACTTTTAATCATACTTAATGTTAAAGTTACCCTAAACATGATACTAGGAATCAAAATAACAATCTAAGCATGATTTCTATATCATAATATCAATTAAACCATTAAAGTACTTACTTGGATGCCTCGTACCTCTTTCTAATAACAAAATACACACGTTAGTAACTTCAAGGAAAATAATAATCAAAACAATTAAATTAAATAATTGAAAGAGAGATTTGGGACCAAACCCTCAGAAATTAAAACCTTTCACGTCTAGGGCGAAGGCAACATCGAATATGGCTAGGTGTTTCTAGATCTTGTGAATGCGGAATTTTGTATTAAAAAGCAAAGAGATTAAGAAAAGAATGAAGAGATGAATGATTCTAGGAGAATTGAATGAAAGAGATGAATGATGAGGATAGTTAGTTCAAAATTAAGAATAAAGAGAATTGGTGTATGAAAACGGAGTTTTAGATACGATATTTATAGAAAAAATCATCCAAAAAAGATAATTTATCAAAACAGAGTCTTAAGACCGCAAAACCATCTTGGCGCCAGCCCTGGCTAATTGGCGCTAGGACCAGTGGCTAGCGCCAGGCGCCAATGCTGGCGTCTGGCGCCAATCCTGGTTCCAGGCGCCAAGGCCTGGGGTTGGACGCCAAACTGACTTTTAACACGTTTTCGAAAATCTGATAAATTTCCCGTAATGGAAGATAAAATAATATAATTTCAATCGAAAATGCTATTTGATCTTGATTAAAACTCTGAAGAATCCTAATTGAACTAAGAATGATAAGACCTTCTAGAATGTTCTAGAAGACCAAAACTATTCCTAATTACATTAGGAATGATAAATTATATTAGGCCCTCCCCTAGATCATAAGGCCGTACTTAAAACTCAAACCGGGCCCAGTTTAGTAAATTGGCCATAATTTCCTCAATATTCATCGGAATTGGGCTTATAATATATCGTTGGAAAGGTCTTTGCAAGCCCCATCCAACTACACCACTATTGGACCCATATCATGGACCAACCAAATTGGATTGGCTGTTTTCTTAAAATAAAGTTTTCAAAATCAGGGAGAAGAGAAAAAGAAATAAAACTTTCCGCAACACTAGACCTTTCCACACTTTCGTTTCATTCGATTATGATTCGACGTGAAAGGTACTCATCACTGGGTTTGGTTTTGGGGAGACACAAATGGGTGTCTACAGAAGCCCCCACTTTGATTGAGTTTGGAGAAACGCAAGTTTCGAAAACGAAAGTCAAAGTATCGATAGGGACGGAGAATGATTCAGAACATTCTGCGATCCTAAATCAATCTTATAACGCCGATACCTACAAAACTAGCATTAGTTAAACAGATAAAAGAGTTAAGAAACACGTATCTTGCACCGTTGAGCACACGTCTCTGAAAGTAACCGATTTGTTGCCGCTTTACTGTTGTTTTGATGACCTCCTGCAAGCTAGAGAATGCCATCCCGCTTGAAAACCGCTACGCCCGTAACTGCTTCCAAATTAGAAGATTGCTTCGCCTGAAACTATCCTCCTCTGCAATGATAATATTCCACGTCCAAGGGAATACTATCGAAGATTGCTTCTCTTGAAACAATCCTCAGTTGTTTGTGACAACTCTCCACAATCTAGGGAACGCCACCTTGCTGTTTCGATGTTCACTCGTCTCTGAACAAAGAGCTTCTTTTTTATATGTTCACGCGCCTCTGAACAAAGAGCTTGATAATAGGATGCCCACGCGTCTCTGAGCAAAAGAGCTTGAAAATAGGAAATGTCCACACGTCTCTGAACAAAAGAGCTTGAAAAGGATTGTCCACGCGTCTATGAACAAAAGAGCTTGATAATAGGAAATGTCCATGCGCCTCTGAACAAAAGAGCTTGAAAAGGATTGTCCACGCGTCTCTGGAGCAAAAGAGCTTCTGATGGAAATGTTCACGCGTCTCTGAACAATAGAGCTTCGGTGCTTGAATGTTTGTTGCGATAATGTTCTGAAGAAAAATTTCCGAAGACCAACATTTGTCGATCTCTAAAGCTCTCCTGAACTTTGCTTTCGCTAAAACCAGTATGCCGGTGTTTGCGTGATGAGCCAATTCTTAGGCGCTTTAAGCTAAGTGAGACGATCTTTCATCAGGTCGATCACTTATTGCAATTGTAATCAAACTGACTACTTAATCATGTCAAATCACTTATAGGGGCTAACTGGCGTACCAAGGAACCCGAAATTGCTGTATGAAGTCGAAATCACCTTTCTGAGATGCTTCGAGCTCTGTTGTTGCTGAGATATCTCTGGAGCCAAGAATTGACTCTGTCGTCGAAAGCTGTGATAGGGTCTTCCCTATTCTGCTGCACCTGTATTTATTTTTTACTATAGAACTTTGCCAATCTTTTTAATTACCTTAGGGTTGACCTAGGGTTTAATGTTGCTTGACTCATCGACTTGACACGACTCAAGGTATAAACTTGACTCGATATGTTTGACTGAGTCGAGGTTGACTCGACTCAAAGTAACATGACATGTGTGACTCATGACTCGTGTGTGCATAGTGTTGACTCAATGTGATTCAAAAATGCAAAAAGCAAAAATTTTCCGTCATTTTTGTGGAGGGTACCGACTTTCTCCCGAAAAAGAAAGACGCGAAAAAGAAAGAATCGAAGTTTTGAAGGTGCATGTTGAATGAGCTTAGTCAAATGTTGTTTGATACTATATCTCAAGGTGCAAGGATTAATTCATCCTAGGCTATCTCAATGGTTGACTCCATGATGAAAGTATTTAGGTAACTTAGGCACGGAGGCTAAGCACTTCATACTTCGTGATGCAATGACAATTATGGTTGATGAGTGATGTTGATATGACAAGGCATGCTTCAGCGTTGTGTTAAGATTTCATGACAAAGGGTTCCTAAGGGAAGTATATGGTCCTGTATGTGTGCAGTGTGTGAAAGTGACACTAAATCTAGGCCTCAAGAGCTAAGTATGTGGAAAAATATATTATTGAAAAGAGTCGAATGGTGGTGACTCTTAGGCTAGGTAAGCTAATGATATAAGGATCAATCCCCCAAGTCTAGCTCTAAGTAAATAGGGATGAGCATAGGAAATCTCTTGATATGATCATGGTGTAAGTGTGTGAATGTGAATATGAATGCATGTTTATTACGGCCGCACCTCGATGTGAGGTTGCCTACGTATCCGTTAGGAATCAGGCCGAACGTAGCTCTAGCCAAACCTCGCACAAGTGTGTATACCTCAAAAAGGTCTTTTTAAGGGTTGTAACGTGGTTAGGCTAAAGGTTGGAAGAAGAAGGGGATAAAGGCTCAAGACCCTAGATAAGCCCCCAAGGTGTGCAACCTCGCTTTTGAATCTTTGTATTTTCATGCTTGAGTTTCTACTGTTTTTAGCTCTTTTTGCTTTAGCATTTATTTTATTTTTATAAGTGCGGACAATCCCGATCATGCGGTCTATCACTCACTTGGCATTCATGTTTCTCAGGCACGGTACCGAGCACTCGATAAGAGATGCAATCTGAGACGTGTTCTTATCGAAGATATTTTCACATCAAAGACATTGGAACACTTACCCTTTTGTACACTTTTATTTATTTTTTTGCTATTTTTGCTATCTTTTGAATTACTCAAGCCTTCTTAAAATTTCATAAGTTACACACCATCCCATCCCAAGGTTAGGTAGATGTAAGTTGAAAAAAGAAAGGTCTATCGTTAGACGAAGCTCAAAGTGGTTTATGAAGAAAGGATTGTATAATTGAAGGGCGAAAGGAGATATGATGTGGCTACAAGGGGTGCCTCGAATCATTGGTATACCTTGTGTTTAGCTCGACATGGATTTTATTTTTTTTTTGATGCAATTCAATGTGATGATCATGTGCAAGGAAATAAATGCTCATTTTTATTAAAAGAAAATAAAGAATCTACAAAAATTAATCTAAGGGGAAAGAAGGGTGCCTATGCTAGACTTATTGGGGAAAGGAAAAAATGAGAAAAAATAGAAAAAGAGGTCATGAAATCTTGTCGTTGAAGCTCGCCTCTTCTCTTGTGTTGTGTCCTTTATCATCACTCGTTATTCTTGTTAACTGGAGGTATGGGAAGCTTGTTATTATCAATCAAATGTTGGATAGCCTCTTTTAGCTTCCAACAGCTCTCAGTAGTATGACCCCTACCTTGGTGGTACTTGCAGTGTTCGTCTGGGTTCCAACTAGGCGATCTTTTCTTAAGTGGGGGATATTTAGTGGGTCCAATGAGAGTAATGATTCCCTTGGCATGGAGTCGATTGAAAGCATCATCGTAGCTAGTCCCAATGGGGGTAAATTCCCTTTTCGGTTGCTTTCGACTACCCATGGCTAGGATCTCACTAAGGTCGAAAGTACCAACACTATTACTAGAGTAGGTGTCTTCGGAAGAAGAAGGATAGTCGTTCTTCTTCCCTTTACAGCCACTGTTACCATTGTTACTAATCTTGGCCTTCTTGTCGCGCGGAGGAACATGAAGGAGATTTGAATCAATGCAGTCTTGAACACGATCCTTGAGGGCGAGACACTTTTCAGTAGTGTGACCGCGACCTTTATGATATCGACAATAGGAATTTGGATCCCAATTAAGAGAACGTTTTTCAGATGGAGGGTCTTGACTGGGACCAATGGAGTGAATGAGACCTTGATCGTGAAGACAGTCAAAAGCTTCATTGTAAGTCATTCCTATTGGTGTGTATTCTACAATGGTCCATTTTGTTTGTGGCTTAGGAGCATTGAGTTCTTCATTAAACCCTTGGTGAGAATTTTGTTCAATGGCCATCACCCGATTTGCTAATCCTTCTACCACATTCAAGACCATGGCAATGACGTCTTGCAGTTTTCGAATGTCCTATTTTAGACTTGACGAGTCTTCCTTGGTATTATCTAAGAAAAGACTTTCATCCTCCTCAATTATGGCCACTTCATCGAGAGAGGTCATATAAGCTGTCTCGATCATAGGCTCTCCTACAGGTGTGATAAGAAGTGATGGATCAAAGGATGCTTGGTCATCTTCGATGGCTAGAATCTCGGAAGTTTCATTGTTATCGATCAGATCTTGAATAGCTTCTTTGAGTTTCCAACACTCTTTAGTGTCGTGGCCTTTTTCTTGATGATATTTGCAGTGCTTATTAGGGTCCCACTTAGGTGGCCTAGCTTCTGGAACCGGATCTTTGATGGGCCCTATGGGCATGACTATTCCTTTGTGATGTAGCTTCTCGAAAGCCGTTTCATAACTTATACCAAGTGGAGTGAACACCCTTTTTGATCTTTGGATTCGTGGTTTAGAGGTGTTTGTAGCATGTACCTCATTAAAGGAAGAAGAAGGATGGTCGCTCTTCTTTCCTCTTGCACTATTATCTTCCAGAAGGTCATCTTCAATGTCAATGCCTATATTATAAACAGCTTTGAAGGTATTCAAGTTGTGTTGGTACTTTAAGTGCTTTGAATACTTCCCTTGGAGATTTTTGATAAACATCCTCACAGATTCTTTTTCGGTAGGAGCCTTGACCATATTAGCAGAAACTTCCCTCCATTTGTTGAAGAAGTAAGTGAACCCTTCGTTTTCCTTTTGTTTTAGCATCTCGAGTTGTCTATGGTCTGTCTCGTCTTGGATGTTGCACTTATATCTATCTATGAAAGCGTTTGTTATCGACTCCCAAGAAGAAGTTTTTTCTTTCTCGAGAGAAAAGAACCATTGTTGACAAACGGTTTCGAGAGATAGTGGGAACAGAGAGGGAAAAACCTTCTTATCAATACCCTTAATGTTCATTATTGTTTCAAAAGCTCTTAGATGGAAGTAAGGGTTATCTGTAGCCTTGAATTTAGGGATGTCAGTGGCGTTGAACTTATGCGGAAGAAGTTCTTTATCCAGCGAGACCCCTTGCGAGCTCATGCCCTGAAATTTATAGTCACTAGATAACTTGCTCAGACTCTCTTGCATGAGGTCCATCTGTTGTTGCTTCACGGGATCATCGACCTTAAGTGTGAGGAGCTTCAGTGTTTCAGTCATGGTAACCAATTGGTTCCTAAGCTCATTAACTTCTTCTTGAGTTGCCATTACCTTTTTAGCCTTCCTCTTTTGACGAATCGGCTTATCAAAAAGCTAGACCTGAATAAAGCGGTTGTCCTTGATTAATCGCCCTTCCCTCCTCGACCAAGTACTGTGGAAAAGGAATTTGGGGATACTTATTGTAATTATTTGACTCAAACTTTATTCAACATGCAATGGATGGAGGAGGTGAAGAAAGATGGAAGAATGTGAAGAAAGATTTAGATGGAGGGATATGAGGAATTAGGGATAGAATGTACCCCCCAACTCAAATGACGGAAAAGACCAACTCATGCATGAACCTAAGACATGGTCATGGTGATGTATACTCAAAGTGTGTGCTAAGACTAGTGAGTGTAGGTGGCATGTTGAGACTTTTGTCGTGACCATGTGGCTAAACTATGTGACCAAGACTCGATTAATGACTTGATAAGGTGTTATTGACAGCGAAAATTAACCGAATTAATTAGTAAACTGGCTAATTAGACATTAGGTGATGACTCGATAAATAATCCGAACTGTCGGCCAAGCGACAGGACTGGCGTCGCAATATGGTGATTGGCGCCAGACTTTTTAGTAAATGTCTGGCGCTACACACCATACAGTGGCGCTACAGCTCAGACTTTGGCACCAACATTGGAGCTTTAGTCTGGGATTGTTTTCGGTATTATTAGTCAACTGGGGTATGCCTAAAGTCGTATTAGGTCAATTCCGATTAAAAAGAAACTTTATTGACTCAAATTAATTAATTAATTAATTAGGCAAAGTTCTTTAGGTCATTAATTTTAATTTCAACACAAATCAACAAACGGTTAAGAGGAACATAAAATATATATGCACAACAATTAATGCACAATTAGTCAAGTAGGCACAACATGATGCAATGAGTTCGCAACCTAACCATGGCTCTAGTTCTCTAAAGTTCAGGATATGGTTTAGTCAAATAGGGTCCATGGTTAATTGTCCAGATGCACCGCGTAGAAGCCTAACCGTGAAGGGTTAACGCGTGTGGATAGGACACCGCGAGTTTTTAGAAAAAACTCACTTCCATGGTTTGGTGAACTCAACCTCTCAGATGTACCCTTTGTTGCCAGGAGCGTTCAATCGGGTAGATAGAGCATGAATTCCCAGAGGGTTATGTCCATATGTAGAACACATATGGGTTTCAGAAAAGTGAGAAAAAATTCAATCAGGAAGCAGGATCGAGCAAACAATACGAAAAACCGGTCGAAATTAGAACGCATATTTCTGGCTCGGTATTGGGGGAAATTGGCGCCACCAAACAGAGACTGGCGCCAACTTTTAACTGTAGCGCCTGGCGCCAATACTGGCGTCTGGCGCTACGGCAAAAAGTGTGGCGCCAAGCTCTGGCCCCTGACGCTACTTCCCACATGCCTCAGCAGCTTTCTGTGGTCAATAAAATCATCCAGTTTTGCGCGGTGTTATTTCGGTCCTAGTTGTGAAAGACATTTCTCAAATTTCCTACGTGTAAAATCCTATGTTTTTGACTCATTACGGATGGTCTTTCCAATGAGAACCTTTTTATGCATATGACAATAATGTTAATCAAAATTACGCACATGAAATACTTAGAACTTTTCGAGTCTCATCCACTCATTCTAAATCATTGCCGAAACAAATTCAGGAATTAAAATAGAAATCCTCCCCAATGGAGTCGCCAAAAACTGTAGGGAATAATTTCAAGCCTTAAAAATCCCACTAGCTTGAACCCCACTGTGATCATACACTAAAGTACGGTGGCGTCCAAAAGGGAAGAAGATAGAGCAAAAGAGTCGCCAACAAGTTTTTAAGGAACTTGTAAACCGTTCACGAGGTGAAGGTTACACCCCTTAACGATCCAAGAGATCGTCAACTCCATAAGGTCATGAACCAAATAAGGGTTCGGGGATGAAGGTACAAATCCAACCTAAAAGAGATTGAACCTGCCCTAATAATAGGCCTCTACTTTATTCTGCTCGTATTCATGTGCGCTTTCTGACTAACATACAATCAATAGATTAACCCTAAACCTGTTTAATCTATGTTGGTTGAATATAATGCACAAATAAACTATTATTGGCGATCACTTGAATTAATAATCATATTAACCCTAACAAGATTATTAAATATCTTATTAAGCGTGGTTGTAAGTACCAAATTCCCTTTAAACATGCAATAAAAGGTGATCAAGCAATAAATAATAAGCAAGCAACATAAAAATAATCATGAATAATAATAATAATCATGTTAATCATCATAATAAATAATCAATCATTGGAATAAACATGAATAATAATATCAATCATAATTAATAATAATAATAATCATGTTAAAGCATAGCAAGATCCTAGGCATGATACTAACAAGATTAATAACAAACCCTAGCATGTCACTAAACAATAAAAATCAAATCTTTAGCCCTAACATGATACTAACAATCATAAATATTAGGAAGAGAATAAAAGGCATTATACTTTTAATCATACTTAATGTTAAAGTTACCCTAAACATGATACTAGGAATCAAAATAACAATCTAAGCATGATTTCTATATCATAATATCAATTAAACCATTAAAGTACTTACTTGGATGCCTCGTACCTCTTTCTAATAACAAAATACACACGTTAGTAACTTCAAGGAAAATAATAATCAAAACAATTAAATTAAATAATTGAAAGAGAGATTTGGGACCAAACCCTCAGAAATTAAAACCTTTCACGTCTAGGGCGAAGGCAACTTCGAATATGGCTAGGTGTTTCTAGATCTTGTGAATGCGGAATTTTGTATTAAAAAGCAAAGAGATTAAGAAAAGAATGAAGAGATGAATGATTCTAGGAGAATTGAATGAAAGAGATGAATGATGAAGATAGTTGGTTCAAACTTAAGAATAAAGAGAATTGGTGTATGAAAACGGAGTTTTAGATACGATATTTATAGAAAAAATCATCCAAAAAAGATAATTTATCAAAACAGAGTCTGAAGACCGCAAAACCATCTTGGCGCCAGCCCTGGCTAATTGGCGCTAGGACCAGTGGCTAGCGCCAGGCGCCAATGCTGGCGTCTGGCGCCAATCCTGGTTCCAGGCGCCAAGGCCTGGGGTTGGACGCCAAACTGACTTTTAACACGTTTTCGAAAATCTGATAAATTTCCCGTACTGGAAGATAAAATAATATAATTTCAATCGAAAATGCTATTTGATCTTGATTAAAACTCTTAAGAATCCTAATTGAACTAAGAATGATAAGACCTTCTAGAATGTTCTAGAAGACCAAAACCATTCCTAATTACATTAGGAATGATAAATTATATTAGGCCCTCCCCTAGATCATAAGGCCGTACTTAAAACTCAAACCGGGCCCAGTTTAGTAAATTGGCCATAATTTCCTCAATATTCATCGGAATTGGGCTTATAATATATCGTTGGAAAGGTCTTTGCAAGCCCCATCCAACTACACCACTATTGGACCCATATCATGGACCAACCAAACTGGATTGACTGTTTTCTTAAAATAAAGTTTTCAAAATCAGGGAGAAGAGAAAAAGAAATAAAACTTTCCGCAACACTAGACCTTTCCACACTTTCGTTTCATTCGATTATGATTCGACGTGAAAGGTACTCATCACTGGGTTTGGTTTTGGGGAGACACAAATGGGTGTCTACAGATGCATATCTTTGATTTAAATATTTATAACTTGTTATTTCGTTATTTTCCTTATTTCGAAGTATTTTTGAGCTAAAGGGCTTGTTTTATGTATTTTAAATTGACACACCCGAGAGTACCTAATTAAGGTGAAAAAATTGACACATCTTTTATATGCTCTAATTCCTTTTTTTGTAAGGGAAAGATAAAATTTAATTAATTGAAAGGCATACGACATTTACAATAAGCAATATAGAAAAGTAAAATACAATTCAAATTAATCAAATAAAAATCCTCTTTAAAGAAACAATGATGATGAGAAACTAGACCTGACGGTAAAACACAATCCCCAATTTTACGTTTGCTGAATTATGCAGCCTTATGTGTGGGAGTCCATCTTCTTGACATAGTTTTGGGAAGAAAATTCATTACTTGACCATGTAGATCCCATTCTCGATCAATTCCAACGCCAATTGTAAAATTGTACGACTAACAACCCATGAATCCAATCTTTTTGATAAAACCCTAAAAACAAATTTCAATCTTCGTCCACAAGAGAAGAAAAGAAAGACAAACCCCAAACTTTCACAAAAAGAGAGAAGAAATCCAAAAATTGGGAAAAAAAACTTGCATAAGAGAGAACAAGGAGGATTATTAAAACAAAAAACAAAGAAAATAAAGAAAGGATTGGGGCTTAACATTATCAAACCAAAGAGATGATGATGGTAGCCCCTTGTGTCTAGCAAAGATTTTAGGGGTTTTTTTAGAGATGGAGAGAGGAAGAGGCAAGAGAAAAAAAAAAAAAAAAAAATTTCCCTCTCTATTCTCTCCCCTCCTCTCCTCATTACTCCCCTCTCTCCTCATAAAGCTCGCTATTGAATTTTCACCCACCCAAATTGAACCTGAAACACTACATTCATCACTTCTCTTTCTCTCTCTCTTTAATTTCATTCTAAAATTAGGGTTTTTCGAGATGTACTCTCTAAAAAATCGCAATGGGGGACCAAAAGTGTAGCCAAATCAACTGCATTGGAGTGGGGGGAGGACTACGTTTTAGATTCTGGTGTTGAAATTCAGCGAGGGAAAGGACAAAATCGAGGTAATTTTTGTTTTTTAATTGACTGTGGCAAACCCTAGATTTCGTACGAAGATCAGATTGCATCCTTAACTACCAACAAATCGCATGATAAGAACCAATTTGCTACAATATAACCCTAGAATCATAACCCCAAATGTAATTTAAAACCCTAATTTCAATTGGAAAAACCCCAAATTGATTTCTAAAACCTTAATTGAAAATACATTCCTGATAACATGATTACGCACTCAATTTTGCATTTTTGTTTGGCTAAAAGAACAAATTAAATATTTAAATCCTAATTACTGCCTAAAAAGAAACGGTAAAGAGGAGAGAGGGAGGTAATGAGGGGAACAGGGGAAAAAAATCATGAAAATAAAAAAGGGGAAATGAGGGAAATTAAGAAGGTAGTTGGTGGGGCCCACAATGACGTCATGGTAGTAGATTTTAAGGTTTTGAAGAATAGTTGGTAGTAAAATAAAAAAAAAATAAAAAACTATGGGTGGTTTTGCGAAAATGGGTATAATTGTTGGTGGTATTTTTCAACTTTTTAAATGTAATTCTACCACCAACAATTATACCCATTTTTTAAGTAGAAAATTCATATTGGAAGATTACTAACTAGATTATATTCAATGTATAACCTCAATAAATTCATATATAGTCCTAGCAAAATTATATGCAATGTATAACCCCATTAAATCTAGTGCTTTTCATATTGGAAGATAGCTAACAAAAACGTAATTCTTGTTTGGAGTTGCTCTTTACGTGTTTGTTGAATGTTGACTAACTACATATTAGACCTCTCAATACGAGTCAACAGGTTGGATTCGGGTCAAATTTTTGGTCCCTTGTTTGAATCGAGTGGTTTAGATAAAAATTATGTTAAAGGAGTCAAATCTGATCAATTTTTTATTATTTGGGTTCGATTGGGTCGAGTTTGGCTTCTCTCTCAATCATTCGAGTTTGGAATCTGGTCAGCTAGGGTACCAGGTTTGGGTTAGAAATTGACTAGTCTATAGTACATATTAATTCTCTTGTAAGTTGATTTCTTAACTTTCTTAAGTGAGTATATGAATCCTGTCTTTGATTAATGATTATTGATGTTAGTTTTACATGTCGTAGGATCTGGCTTCAGCTCCTAGTGATCCAATAGAGCGAACTGTTTGGACCATGAGTAAGAAAGCTACAATTGAACTATATCAGTGAGTGTGTTATTTGATGCAATTACCATATTCATGATCTATTTCTTCCTACTTCTGTTTTCTTTCTATTTACCTCTAACATGTTGAATACTTCCCAGCAACTGGGGTACAGAAAGTGATCAAGAATTCAAAGGTTATCACAATGGAAACTCCGAACCTCTTGGCTTTGGTACGTATGATATGTTTATCTTAGATTTTGGCTTATTTCTTGATTGACTTACGAGTAAGTATAGACTCATACCTGATATCTCAATAGAATTCAAAAAGTTTTTTTTTTTTTTTTTTTTTTTTTTTTTTTTTTTTTTTAATTTTTTATTATTATATTGTTATTTGTTGATTTAAAAATGTTTTTGCCCCTTAGAGTACTATCAACAATGAGCAAAAGCCAAAAGATCTGGAAACCAAGTGGCTCAGTTTTTAGCAAAGCTTTAAGTTACAAGTTCTCTTTTCTTAGAGTTTGGTTGGAAGAATATCCTAGTGAGATACATAAGTTTGTAATGGCTGATTTAACCGCTTCTTCTACTTAATAATATTTCTTCGTTTTCCCGTCAAAAAAAAAAAAGCAAAAATTCATTTCCTCATTTTCTCTCTACCCACTTTCTCTCGCTTCCAACCCATAAGCATTTTTGTGATAATATTTTTATTCCACCAATGATAAAAAAAAATTCTTCACTACTCTCTCTCTACTACATCTTCTCTCCGTATTATTTTTATTCTTTTTTTTACTTGACTTGTGGACCCCACACAGTTACTATATATTCATCTAAAAAAATGCTCAACCCATGAGCAATTTTCATTTTGCTCATGAGCATTTTTGCTTTTACTCATTGATGTAAGGGTCTGTTCACATTTACTTAATTTCAATTCAGTTCAGTTCAGTTCAGTTCAGTAAATGTGAACACACCCTAAGTCAATTTTATTTTAATTTAACCTAAAGTTTTGTTCATGAGCATTTTTTTGCTCATTGTTGGGAATGCTCTAGTAATTTAGTATGATCCATATTTGATAGCGGTCCATCATGTTTTAAGTTTCGTATACATGAAGCCCAGTGGGATATTAAATAAGTTATGAGACCATCTCTTGATAATCGCAAAATAAAAAAAAAAATTACATATTTTTTGCATGATATTAATTTCGTATCAACTTGAATCGACCACTAAGTGCTCCTTGAGCTCTATCACCTAAAATCCAACTCTTAAGTCTTGCACTACTTTGCATAACTGTTCGGTCAATTGGTTAATTCATGCACCGAATTAGAAGTCATTCGTTCTAGCTTATGTGCTTAAAATTGTAGCTTGACATTAACCAATAAACCTATACTAATGGCAAAACCAAGAATGTCACCTATCATTTCATGGTTAAAAATTTTTCCGCCTTTTTTTTCCCTTTCCACACTTTGGAGAGAAATTTCATGCCCGGATTGGATTAGAGTTATATAAGTTGGTTAACATTTAACATTTTTTTTTCCAAATTTTCTCATCTCTTTTCCTTATTTCTTGTAAAAGCAATCATTGATATGTCAAGCTCTCGGTGTATTTCTTATTCTTTTTTCTCATCCGCTTCTTATTACTTCCTATTTATTTACAATTCTAACGTCGAGTTTACGTCAGAGGGTACAGTTGATTAAACAACTTAAGTTGGAGGGCACAACTTGTAATTTTGAGAAAGCATGAGCACACCTTAGAAACTCAACAACCTTAAGGGCATAGCTTAGAAAAACCCATTTAATTATAACTGTGCATGGCACGGGACTTAACCTAGTCTTCTTACATAAGAATATTTCTCTTATCAATTTTTTGTAAACTTGTAAAAATGTGATTAGTTACTCCCTCTGTCTCCGAAAGAACGACCCTTTTGGGTTGATTTTGCAGGTATTAAGAAAGTTAAATAAAAAGAAGTAAATGTATATTCTTTTCCAAAATATTAACGGACCCAAATGCGGTATTTTAATGCAAAATTTTATATGGAGAATCTAATTTTACACATATATTGTTGTAAATTGGTGGGTATTTTAATGCAAATGGGTCAATTATTTTGGGACTAAAATTAGGCCAATAGGGTCAAACTTTTGGGGACGGAGGGAGTAATACTAATCATGCTCGATTGATCTCATTTAATTAATACTAATCCTACTCGATTGAGCGGTCTTTAAAAAAAAGATTGAAAAAGTTCCATGTATATGAAATTGTAATACATCAATCAATAACTTAATGTTAATACAGACACCGAGAGTGACACATTTCACATCCTGGTGTTGTTTTTTTCCCTCCAAAACTCTCCTTCCCTTTTTAACTTTTTTTTTTTTTTTTTTTCTTTTTTTTTTAAATTCTATAATAATATCATTCCAGATATTTTATGTTATCTTTATACAATAATTTTTTTTTAGTTAATATTTGATTTTGCTTCTATAATAATACCATTCCAAATCTTGTATATTGTATTTATGACAAATATTTTCATTTATTTTACTTGGTGTTCATAATTTTTCTATACACATTTACCTAAATAATTATTCCAAATCCTTTTTAATTGTCTTTCAAATGGAGTTTCATTAAATTTTGCCAAAAAAAGTGATACGAAGTAATTAATTGATCATACAGTATAATAGATGTAAAGGAAGTTACTTTAAAAAACACTTAATTTGTTTTTTCCAATTCCTCTAGCTAATATATAAATTTAAAATCAAATTCAATGTGACTATATATTCAAATTCATTATAATTTTGTTTCTGAAATTTTACTACTACGTATATATTATAACAAATTAAAGACTTATAGAGTATAGTATAATTATAAATGTTGTGTTTGACCATTATATCATATGTTTAATTGTAGGAAAAGGTAAAATATCAATTAATTTTGGTCTATTGTTTGATTAATTTTTGATGTTTATTAAAAATGCATTTATATGACCACTAGAGTTGTTGACCAAACCAAGCCCTACCTGAAAAAAAATTCTCGGGTTTAGGCAGCCCAAAAATTCCTTTTTTGTTTAATATTTTGCTTGCTTATTAATAAAGATTATGATTATAATTTCTATATTTGATGTATATGTTTTATCAAATTTTATTTATTGAATATTCTTACAAAAATTAGACTTATCGTGCATAGCACGGGCCTTAAGCTAGTTATAAAGTAAAAGAGAGTAAGAGACACACTTGATGATTTAAATGATTCGTTTTTCTTTACTTTTTTGATACAAATTTTAGTGATGAAGTGATAGTCAATTACTCGTCACAAGGACAACAGTCGGTTCTTTCTTCCTTCATTCTCGAAATTCACAAAAGTAAAGGTCAACAAGAGTAACAATGTGGTGTGCCTAGGCACAAGGTGACCTGGGCCATGCATCTTTTTTTGTCTAAGCTTATCATAAAGATAGTCATGAGGAATAATGTTGATGGGGATATCAATTTTTATGTGAGATTTTTTTATTTACTTTTTATGATATCATTTAAAGGCAATACCTTGTTCATTTTGTTTACATAATTATATAGAAATTTTATTGAAAAATACTACCCTTGTTAATTATGATGTGTAACTTTGAAATATTTTTATATCTCACAAATAATACCCTATATACACATAATAATAATCAAAGAATATAGAAAATATTTGCATAAAAAAAAATATATAGAAAATATTACTCCCTCCGTTTTTAAATACTTGCTTCACTTTCTTTTTTCGGCCGTTTTTAAATATTTGCTCTATTTTCTTATTTGAAAATTTTTACAGTATTTAATTAAAAACTTTCACCTAGTAGACCCACCATTAGGGCCTGTTCACATTTACTTAACTGAACTGAGCTGAACTGAACTGAACTGAACTGATTGGAGCTGAACTGAACTGAACTGAATTGATTGGAACTGAACTAAACTGAACTGAATTGAATTGAGCTGAAATGAATATTTTATGAGAGAGGGAAATTAAGTACAAATTCTTCTATGGACCCTAGTCCATCTAAAATAGCTAGATCTCTATTAAAACACAACCTTATATAATGATACACAACTTCATTCTCTTCTTCTTCTTCCCACAATCTTTACAATTTTTTTTTTTAAGAAACTCTCTATCTCTATCTCTATCTCTCTCTTTTTATTTCTTTATCGAATTTACTTCATTATTTTTTTTCAAATCCTTATTTTCTCTCTCCTCTGTTCTTTGATTTTTTTTTTTCCATTAAATTTCTGCATTTGACAATTTTAAATTCCCAAAGATACCAATCTAAGTTTGTTATTATGAACTCATTGTGATCAATATTAATTTATTTTTTTGATTTTGAGATGAATTTGTGGATGAAATAATTATTTTAATATCAATTGAATTTGTGAAAACTAATTTGATTAATTTCAATTCGTAATCGATTATCTGATTATTTTTACTGTTCTTATCAATTTGTATGTATTTTTTTTTTATTTTGAGATGAATTTGTAGATGAAATCATTATTCTAGTGTCAATTGAATTTGTTGAAGTTAATTCGATCAATCAATTCGTATCTATTATGATCGATTACCTGATACTTTTGAACAGTACATTTAGTAAACAAAATATGAACAATTACAAATTTTGAACATAAAAAAAAAAAAATCTGAACAACAAATTTTTTGAACATTTAGTGAAAATATCTAAACAATCGCAATGTACCACGCCTGTACTTTTGAACATTCAGTAAAAAGATCTGAACAATTGCAAATTTTGAACATTTAGTAAAAAAATCCGAATATCGCAAATTTTGAATATTTAGTAAAAATATTTGAACAATCGCAATGACCACGCCTATACTTTTGAACATTTAGTAAAAAAAATCTGGACAATTGCAAAATTTAAACATTAAGTAAAAAAAATCTGAACCTCCCAAATTTTAAATATTTAGTAAAAATATCTGAACAATCTCAATGTATGCTTGTACTTTTAAACAATTCGTAAAAAAATTTGAACAATTGCAAATTTTGAACATTTTGTAAAAAAAACTGAACACTGCACCACGTCCATACTTTTGAACATTTGGTAATAAAATCTGAACAATCACCTGTGGTCCAGCTATCCTAGATGGACCAGGGTGCACAATAGACTTATTGGGAAATTAAGAGCTGAACTGAACTGAACTGAACTGATTGGAGCTGAACTGAACTGAACTGAACTGATTGGAGCTGAAGTGAACTGAAATTAAGTAAATGTGAACAGGCCCTTAATCATATTTAATTAATTTCATATTATCGTTCCTCCAATTCTCTCCACTACTTTTGTTTTTTTACAATTTTTTTATTTTCCCACCTATCCCACTACCTCCATATTTTATTATTTTCTCCAATTTCTCCTAAAACTCTATGCATGGAAAAATAGAGCAAATATTTAAAAACTAAGGGAATACAATTGAAAATGTGTAAGACTTTACGCTTTTTTTTAAAACTCTAATAGTTTCCACTGCGTAAGGGCCTGTTCTCTTACGTTAAAATTCAGTTCAGTTCAGTTCAGTTCAATTCAATTCAGCTCAGTTCAGTTCAGCTCAGCTCCTAATTTCCTTCTCTTATAAAATATTCATTTCAGTTCAGCTCAGCTCAGCTCAGTTCAGTTCAGTTTAGTTCAGTTCAGCTCAATTCAGTTCAGTTTATTTCAGTTTAGTTCAGCTGAGTTCAGTCAATAAGAACAAACCCTAAATAAGTATATACTGCCCCATATTAAGAACTAAGGATATGTGGTGTATGCGAATATCCGTGTATGGGTGAAGATTTCCTTTTCTTGGCTTTTCTCGTTGTACAATTAATAGTTTAGGGTTGTGAGTCCTTGTGACTTGTGATTGGTTGATTGTGGACTTGTGGTTGTTGACTTGTTGGTCATAGACTTTTGTATGATTGATTATGATTGTGGTCATATTTTATGGTTGGTTGGCTGATTATGTTAAGAACAAAATTCTTTATTGTATTATTTGGGAAAATAAATAACACATACTTCTTCTTCCTTTTTTTTTTTTAAATATTTTTTTTAATAGTTGCAACAATTTTGATTTTTACAATATTTATGTGTTTCACTTTGACAAGATTTGACGATTTATACATAAGTAAAAATATATTCATGTGAGATCTTGTTAAATTCATCTTAATTTGTACAATTTTAATATCCGAGATTTAAAAATTTTACATATTGATAATCAAAAATATTATGTAATTATAAAAAAACAGAGAAAGTATTTCTATTTTTCTTGTTTTTATATGAGTACTAGTTCTTGTTGTTTACAAAATTATATATTTTTCAATAATGTGTTTTTATTAGGAAAATAAATCATTTTAAAAAGGGGAGGATGGATGAGAATTGCATATACTAGCGAAGAAATCAAATTATGACCGGGGAAATGAACTAAAAGTCTAAAACATGACATTATATGTTTATTGAATTAAGGCTGTTGTTGTTTTATCATTATATTTTAAAATAATAATAATCTTTTTACTCTGTATGTTAGAAAAGGAATAATAATAATAAAATAAAAATACTAAATGAGATAACATGTGACACGAATGGTTTGACTTTTTATATACTCCGCACTAGGTATGCATATGACCACCTATTTTAAAATTAGTGGCCCTTGTACCAAATTAAACCAATTTATTTTCTAATTTGTGGTATCATTTTATGTATTACCTCCGTTATACACTATATGTAACATTTACGTATTATTATAAAATATAAAAAATTCAAAAGTTGCAAATAATATGTAACAGATGTACTATTTCTTTTTATTTAGTGCTATCTAATTTGTATTTGCTCACAGGACATATAGGGATCACTGTTGATGACTTTTTCAAGGCATGTGAGAGGTTTGAACAGTTAGGTGTAGAGTTTGTACAGAAGCCTGACGACGGTGGGTTTTTTTTCTTCATATCATATACGTAGTAAATAAATCTGATCATATTTAATACTACGTAATTATCATATTTGCAATATGTAAGAGGAAAACAAAACCTTTGTGCTTGTGTTTGTCTAGAATTTGATCTTTCAGTTTGAAAACTTTGGATACAATGATACATCAAAGCATTGAGAATAATAATTTTATAATGGTGCTTATTAATATACTTTCTCCATTCTTTTTTATTTGACCCGCTTTGAGTTATACTCTATTCATCACCTCTCTTTTGACCATCTTTTATGAATTATATGTAAGTAAAAAAACAAATATTCATGTGGGATTTTATTAGATTCGTCAATATGTACTATCATAATATATAACTTATACGAAGTATGATTTTTACTGGTGGAGAATTATAGTTATAGATTGTTAAATTTTTGCATTGACTAGCGTGATAAATAAAACAGGTAGAGTAAAAAGAATGGAGGAAGTACTACATTAAGATTAGCTTCACTTTTATATATATATATATATATATATATATATATATATATATATATATATATATATATATATATATATATATATATATATATATATATATATATATATATATATATATATATATTACAAAAACAAGGATTAGCTATTATATTTTGAATAAAGTAGGTTTTTTTTAAGGGTTTTTATTTTAATTAATTAATTATTTATTTATTTATTTTTATTAAAGGGAATATGGGAGGTTTCTCATGTTTTGTGGTGAAAATTATGCAGGAAAAACGAATGGGATTGCATTTATTAAGGATCCTGATGGCTACTGGATTGAAATCTTTGATCTTAAGACAATAAAAAGTGCCGCTGGTAGTGCCTCTTGAAGCTTTCTTCCAGGTGGTTAAGAAATCATCAAAATATAAATACTAATTACACTGATTTACGCGTGTTTTATTCATGAATTTCTAATTTTATACAATTTTTAAGAGTGTATTTAATGCTTATATATAGCTCTTAGGGCTACATATGACATTATTATTCTTATCTTTATTAGTCATACAATTAATGTTTTCTTGTTGATTTACATATGTATCTATTTTATTTAATGTTGTTAACAATAAGTCTACAATATTTTTTTTTAAAAAAAGAATTCTTAATTAATAGCTTGCTTAATCTAGTAAAACTTTTCTATAAACATTCTTAATTAAGTATACATGCCAGGTGTTACTCCTCTCATCAACATAAAGTTTGAATGTTTTTGAAATAGAAACTAGTGTGTGGCCCGGACGATGCTCCGGGTTGCTAGTTTGTACTTGTTTAATTTGCTAATCAAATTCGACTATTTAGATAGTAAGACTTGTTGGTTTTGAGTTTTAAGTCTTGTTATAAACATTTTTTAGTTGTCAAACTCAATCAATACATAATGCAAACAAAGACACAAATTAACTTATCTAAGTTAATTATAATTTTGTTGGATAGAAAAACCCAATTAATAAATGGCTAAGATGGTAAGACTCTTAACTTAAGACTTGTTGAGTTGGTATTAGGTGCTTGAGGATACTTGTAATCTTTTTTTTTTTGGTATTAGGTGCTTAAAAAGACTTTTTAATTTTTTAATTTTTTATTTTTATTTTTTATGGTGAGTAAATTTGAAATTTCAAATACAATAACAACATAGCCTTATTTTTATTTATTTATTTATTTTTAATTCAACATTGATTTATTTCTAACTCAGATGGTAATAAATGTGGTTTTCATTCAATGAGGTTTGGTGTTCTAATCTCTTCATTTTTAGTTTATATTTGATACTAGGGGTGAGCATAATAGGGTACCCTGTAAAAATTCCAGGAACCGGAACCGGAACCGGAACTTGTTGCAACAGGTTCCTCAAAATGAGAACCGGAACCGGAATCTGTTGAACAGGTTCCTGGAAATTGGGAACCGGAATCGGAACCTGTAGGTTCCGGTTCCGATTCAGGGTACCCTGTATTATAATATACTCACTAACTTTTTCGCGGAAATTTTAATAAAAAACTGGTTGGTCACTAATTTATAATGTTTGCAACTTGCAAATAAGACAAACTAATAGTAATTGTCTAACAAATTTAATATATATATATTTTTATAATTGTAATTTTGATATTTATTATTTAAAAATTGAGTAAGAATTAGTGTATAATTTGAAATTAAGTGATACTTTTATCAGGTTCAGGGTACCCTACAGGTTCCGGTTCCAAAAAATTGAGAACCTGAACCGGAACCTATTACAACAGGTTCTCCAGTTTGCTACCCGAAACCGGAACCTCTTGTACAGGTTCTGGTTCCGGAACCTGCAGTTCCTAACAGGTTTCGGTTCCGATTCAGGGTACCCTGATTTTTTGCTCTCCCCTATTTGATACCATGGATAAATATTGTTGAATGGATAATGATATGACATTGTTAAATGAATAATGATGTGGCGTGATGCTAAAGGTTGTTAAATGATGATGTAATGTAATATTGGTGTAAAAAGGAGTACACGTGACAGTGTGACACATAAATAATTTTAGGAACACATTTTTTTTTATAAAGTATAGATATATACATTTTATGTTTCAATTAAAAAAATGAATATATAGCAAAGTTAGTAAAATCGGGATTCTACTTTGAATCGAAAGGTGCTATCATAATCGAATCGTAAGATCGAATCGTAGAATCGTACAACATGCTTAATCAAGACGACATATCTAAATTTAATTTAATATATTGAAATTATGAGTTTAAAACCTAATTATTGATAGAAAATAGTTTCTTACCCATTAAGCAACCAATAATTGACTGTATACTTATAAATAACTATATTGGCATGTTTAAACTTGTAAGGATTTCTCTAGTTAAGAGAAATATGTAAAATCGGGTAAAATCATAAATCAAATTGTGTGACATTTATAAATTGTAAAATTGTAAGATTCTAAGATTTAATCGAGATTGTAATAACTTGAACTTGGAGCCATCAACCGTTTAATACGAAGGTTTACAATCTTTTATCTTAATAAGTGTGTTCGCGCTTTGTGAAGTTCTAATAATAGATAATGAATAGCTTGAAGACAGTATGATTATTTGCTAATTTGTATCTTGTTTCAAGTTGTTTGTGTTTGTGGCCTTCTTAGCCTTGCAATATCCCTTTTTTATGTTGAGCAGTATAATAAATAAAGGGGAATGATTTGTAGAAGAAGCACGAAGATCATTTGGGAATTGATTGCCGAGAGCTATCTGTTCTTTTATTATTTCTCTGATACGGAGTATACTTCATTTGTCTCGATCAAAATAATTGACAATCAAAGTTAAAACACAATGTCAATGCATTAATTTGATGACCTTAAATAAATTATTTAACATATTGATATTGCATATTATATTAATGTCTATTTATTACTCCCTCCGTTTCATAATGTTAGTCCCATATGGAATCAGTCACATAAAATAAGAAAACAAATATATTTGGAATCTAACATTAAAATACAACAGATTTCATAATTAGTTTACCTTATTTAATTTTTTTTTTATTTTCATTAGGAAAGTACAATTCATAATTGCATAATTTAAGGTAAAAATTTCCTAACTTAAAGTCATGTCATCAATACACAATCAATCAATTCAAAAAAAAAATCAAGTTATAAATGAAATATATTCAATATGGGTAGATCTTTTTGAAACGCCCAAAATAGTATATGGGACTAACATTATGAAATGGAGGGAGTATTACATTAGTAAATTAAAAAAAATATAGTTGTCAAAATTAACATATGAATAATAAAAAAGTCAAATGTGTGAATTGTTTTAAGACGTAGGAATATCTATTTTAAGATGGTATTTTTTTTTTGACAAGAATATGGTATTTATTTGGATGTTAGTACTAACGATAGTTGGTTTATTTTTTATTTTGGATCTGTTATGGATCATTGTAGGTTCCAATTTGTAGTATTAAATTTAATTTGGTTTAATTTCAAGGATTATAATTTTTTTTTTTTTTGAGAAAGAAAAAAATCCATTAATAAGAAAGCCATACAACATCTACAAAGACATTCAACCCCAACAAGAACATTGCAAAATAAATCAAAAAGCTAATTGCTTCATCAACACTACAGACACCGCATAGAATTTCCGTAATGGAGTGTCCCCCGCTGTAGGGAATAATTTCAAGACTTTAATCCCACTACCTTGAACCCCACTATGATCATACACTAAAGTACGGTGGCGTCCAAAAGGTAAGAAGATAGAGCAAAAGAGTCGCCAACAAGTTTTTAAGGAACTTGTAAACCATTCATGAGGTGAAGGTTACATCCCTTAACGATCCAAGAGATCGTCAACTCCATAAGGTCATGAACCAAATAAGGGTTCGGGGATGATGGTACAAATCCAACCTAAAAGAGATTGAACCTGCCCTAATAATAGGCTTCTACTTTATTCTGCTCGTATTCATGTGCGCTTTCTGACTAACATACAATCAATAGGATTAACCCTAAACATGTTTAATCTATGTTGGTTGAATATTAATGCACAAATAAACTATTATTGGCGATCACTTGAATTATAATCACAATTAACCTAAACAAGATTATTAATTATCTTATTAAGCGTGGTTGCAAATACCAATTCCCTTTAAACATGCAATAAAAGGTGATCAAGCAATAAATAATAAAATAATATGCATATCAAGCAACATAATAAATAATCAACATCATTAATAATAATAATATCAATCATAATTAATAATAATAATCATGTTAAAGCATAACAAGATCCTAGGCATGATACTAACAAGATTAATAACAAACCCTAGCATGTCACTAAACAATAAAAATCAAATCTTTAGCCCTATCATGATACTAACAATCACAAATATTAGGAAGAAAATAGGAAGCATCGTACTTTTAATCATACTTGATATTAAAGTTACCCTAGACATGATACTAGGAATCAAAATAACAATCTAAGCATGATTTCTATATCATAATATCAATTAAACCATTAAAGTACTTACTTGGATGCCTCGTACCTCTTTCTAATAACAAAATACACACGTTAGTAACTTCAAGGAAAATAATAATCAAAACAATTAAATTAAATAATTGAAAAAGAGATTTGGGACCAAACCCTCAGAAATTAAAACCTTTCACGGCTAAGTGTTTCTTGATCTTGTGAATGCGGAATTTTGTATTAAAAAGCAAGAAAGAATTGAAGAAAAGAAAAGAATGCTAAAGAATTAATATTATTGAAAATTGATGAATGAGAGATGAATGAATTGAATGGATTGTAGATGAAGAGTATTGCGAATGAATGGTAATTGATGAATGTTGATGATAATTGGTAATTGGTGAATGATTTGTGAATAAAGAGAGTTGATGATTGAAAACGGAGTTTTTGATACGATATTTATAAAGAAAATCATCCAAAAAAGATTATTTAACAAAACAGAGTCTGAAGATCGAAAAACAGCATTGGCGCCAGCCCTGGCTAGTTGGCGCCAGCACTAGTGGCTAGCGCCAGGCGCCAATGGCTAGCGCCTGGCGCCAATCCTGGTTCCAGGCGCCAAGGCCTGGGGTTGGACGCCAAACTGATTTTCAACGCGTTTTTGAAAATCTGATAAATTTCCCGTACTGGAAGATAAAATAATATAATTTCCATCGAAAATGCTATTTGATCTTGATTAAAACTCTGAAGAGTCCTAATTGAATTAGGAGTGAAAAGAACCTTCTAGAATGTTCCATAAGACTAAAACCATTCCTAATTGCATTAGGAATGATAAATTATATTAGGCCCTCCCCTAGATCATTAGGCCGTACATAAAGCTCAAACCGGGCTCAGTTTAGTAAATTGGCCATAACTTCCTCAATATTCATCGGAATTGGGCTTATAATATATCGTTGGAAAGGTCTTTGCAAGCCCCATCCAACTACACCACTATTGTACCTATATCATGGACCAACCAAACTGGATTGGCTGTTTTCTTAAAATAAAGTTTTCAAAATCAGGGAGAAGAGAAAAGAAATAAAACTTTCCGCAACACTAAACCTTTCCACACTTTGTTTCATTCGATTATGATTCGACGTGAAAGGCACTCATCACCGGGTTTGGTTTTGGGGAGACAAAAATGGGTGTCTACAGAAGCCCCCACTTTGACTGAGTTTGGAGAAACGCAAGTTTCGAAAACGAAAGCCAAAGTAGCGATAGGGACGGAGAATGATTCAGAACGTTCTGCGATCCTGAATCAATCTTATAACGCCGATACCTGCAAAACTAGCATTAGTTAAACAGATAAAAGAGTTAAGAAACGCGTATCTTGCACCGTCAAGCACACGTCTCTGAAAGTAACCGATTTGTTGCTGCTGTTGTTGTTTTGATGACCTCCTACAAGCTAGAGAATGTCATCCCGCTTGAAAACCGCTACGCCCGTAACTGCTTCCAAATTAGAAGATTGCTTCGCCCGAAACTATCTTCCCCGCTGTGATAACATTCCACGTCCAAGGGAACATCATCGAAAATTATTTCTCTCGAAATAACTCTCATCTGCATTGATAATATTCCACGTCCAAGGGAATATCATCGAAAATTATTTCTCTCGAAATAATTCTCCTCCGCATTATGATCATCTTCCATGCCTAAGGAACTATGATCGAAGACAACTTCGCCCGAAATTACCTTCAGTTGTTCATGACAACTTTCCGCAAGCTAGGGAATGATGCCGAAGATATCTTCTCTTGAAGTCAATATTATTCGATGCGATAATCTTCCAAAGGAAATTACCGAAGATCCACGCCTGTCGATCTTTAAAAGTTCGCCTGAACTTTGCTTTTGCTATGCCTGTACGTCGGCGCTCTTTCGCTTTGAACCTGTATGTCGGTGCCCTTTGCTCTTGAACCTATATGTCGGTGCCTTTTGCTAATGAGCCAATGATTAGGCGCTTTAAGCTAAGTGAGACGATCTTTTTATCAGGTCGATCACTTTATGTAATCAAGCCGATTACTTAATCATGTCAAATTTCTTAGAGGGGCTAACTAGCGTACCAAGGAACCCTAAAATATGTTGCATAAGGCTAGCACAACCCCAACAGGTGGCTGGCTGCTTTGGCGTCGCTGAAAATCCACCAGCGCTAGCCTAATGGCATTAGCGCCAGGCGCTGATGTTGGCGTCAGGCGCCAAGCACAGAAAGTGATGCCAATGCCTAGGGACTGGCGCCAGCACGGGAATCTCCTTAAATTCCCGTTTTCATTCATTTCTTGCTCTGTTCGTCGCGAAACTGCTCGAGAGAAGTCCAAAAACTTCAATTGATCGTTGCTCACTCATTTCTCAACCGCATTCGCTCAAATTTGTTGCAAATCAAAGCCCTTTTCATTTATATTCCCGATCTATGTAAGTTTTCCTCAAACTCACACCGGTTTTTATGAATTCTTGGCATGTTTACTCACGAATTTCATGAAAATTCGAAATTTATAATGCTCAATTTGCTTTGTTTATCAAGTTTTATGCCATGAAATTGCTTGTTTATGCTTGTATATTTCCTTGGGAGTAATTTGAGACTTGTTTGACTCAATTTGGTGAAGAAATGAGCAATCTGCCATTGTTGGACCTCTCAAGGTCGTGAAGAACAATGTGGCTTGTTCTTGATGTTTTTGCTAGCAATTCTTGTCCAATTTGTCACAATAATCACTATAGTGTTGCAAGAATTTGTTTGATTGCTTGAAAAAATGTTGTCATGCTCAATTTAAATTTGTGCTCTGTTTTAGTACTACGTACTCTGTATTTGCGAACATAGTATCATACGGCTAGGCGAACCTTAGATACTATAGAACCTTCATTTATGATGATTCTGCACAATGTAGCATGGCTAGACAACGAGGCTCAGGTTCACGGTCCCGAAATACTAGACGGGAGCATGAGCCCATGGAGGACGACACCACACCGTCCACTTCGCTTGGTCGGCTCCCTGAGTGGGATGAGCAGACTTTGTTCTTTGCCCCTGTCCACCACATTTCTGAGAGGGTGAGACGGGGAACCGAGCCTGGGAGGACACGGCATCATGGCTCTGGCTGTGATGGTCTAGGCGATTTGTACAGGATGCATATCGCCAGAGACCGAGAGACGAGGCTCCTATGGGAGTCTTGCGGACTAGTTGCCCTGTTCGAGACCTCCGAGGCTATGGTCGCCTCCAGTGGGGGTTACCACGTAGTACGCGCTTTGGTGGAGTTCTTCTGGGACACCACCAACACTTTTCATTTTCCCTGGGGCGAGATGATGGTCACCCCTACAGACTTCAGTCTCATCAAGGACTGAAGTTTACTTCTGTGCCGCTGCCGTTCGACGGCAAGATCGACGTCTTTTCTCCAGTGGTCGAGGAGTTGTTGGGGCCGATTGCTGTTCGGGCCCGAGCTGAGGTCGAGACGACTCAGTTCAGTGCTAGAGGGATTCGCCGCTCGACGCTGGCAGCGGCTCTTGATGATGATGCGACCACCCGAGAGAAGCGGGTGCGCATCTTCGTGCTGATGTTGTTGTCAAGGACATTCTCCCCTGACAGGGGTAGTAGGGCATTGCTTTACTACCTCCCTGCTCTCTGTGATCTACAGCGGATCGGGACTTATGACTGGGCCAGCTTGGCCTATACTGATTTCGTTCGCGCGCTGAGGGACTCGTGTCGCCACCGGTCCTTTAGGATGAACGTCGCTTTGTCTGCTTTCTGGAAGGTCGTAGAGGTAAACATTATTCCCTATAAAGTTTAGCCCTACATGTTAGTTAGCATTTTACTCACGCTTTTAACTTTTTGTAGATCTGGTTCTACGAGTACTTCCCTTCCGTTGCGCCGGCGAGACCATCGCCGAGGGGATATCCGGTGAGCGCCTCTTGGGGCGGCCACCATGTGGACCTGTCTACTGCACGTGTCCGGAGTCGGATCATCTCGGTACGACTTTAGTGTTCATCTTGCTCTTTTGTGGTGTTTTAGACATATTCTTCCCTGATTGGTGCTTTTTATAGGGACCTGAGGTAGTATACCGAACGTGGGGCGGTTGGACAGTCCCTGGATTAGCCACACAGTACTCTGCTGAGCGTCGCTATTTTCTGGGGACCTACAGAGCGGTTGTATACTTAGGAGAGAGAATTGCTAGACAACACTCTTCTGATGTTTTCGTTGTTCCTGCTCCTCCTCCACGTCACATGTTCGACAAGAAAGAATTGTCGAGTATGGCTGAGGGATCTGGTTCCCTCTAGCAGTCCCATGTGATCCTTGGGTGGTGTTACGCTGAGGAGCTACTTCCTTTGTTAGCTCCAGCCCTTGTAGCGGCCGAGGATGTGAGGGTAAGATCCTTAGCTTTTTATCTTTCACTAAGTAGCCCCCAAGTAATACCTTGCTAATTTCTTTCTGTTTTTTATCAAGATGGTCCCACTGAGTTTGTGCCACCCCGTATGTCCATTCACTACCAGGGGACCTACGGGCCGATCGAGGAGATGATTTCTCCGGCTCCTGAGGGCGAGCGCTTCGTGGAGCGGTCGATTCCTCGTCACCAGACTAGTGTAAGCCTAGTTTTAATTCGGAATCTTGTATTTAGTTATCATGTATTTTCGCTGACTTATTTTCTTGACAGTTCCCACGCGAGGTGGTTTTGGCTATGGAACGATGCATAGATGCCTCCCGGAGCCAGCTCGTCCGGATGAGGAACGCGGCTACCTGTCGTCGAGACGACTCTGTCCGAGAGGTAACTTTTCTTTACTTATTATTTCTGCATTATGGCTTCAGTTTTACCTTGTTTCTGATTTAATTATTTTTGCAGGGTCAGCCGATTGCTTCTCACACCCGTACGAGGCCTGAGGGGCGGAGAGATCCGGCGAGGTCTAGCTCGAGACGTCGTCGTACTTCGTCAGGAGGTAGAGGTGGTCGTTCCGAGGCTGCTCGAGCCGACGTTGCTGAGGGTTCAGGATCTTCTTCTGAGGGTGCTCCTGCTGCACCAGTAGGAGAGGCTACCTCGGCTTTTAGAGGTGGTGGGATGTACGAGGTTGGCTCGTCATCGCAGCAGCCTCCGCGGTCTCAGCCTCAGGTTGACCTTGGCTGGAGCGGTCCTGTCTTGAGTTTTCCTCCTCCTATAGAGACTGGAGCTGGTGCTGAGGCCGGAGCTGGTGGAGAGGTGACTCCTCGGACGGCGCAGTTTTATGGCATGATGGGCCTACGTCCTCCGGCGCCGTAGTCTGTTTCTGTATATGTATTTTATTTTGACTTTTTTATAGAACTTTTGCCTTTGACTCATTATTTAGACACTTTGTATTTTTATGTTATTGTAACTTTAATTAATTATTTATTATTATGTTAGTGTATGTTAGTGTGTGCAGAAGAAGTGTGATAACAATTTTGCGCAAAAATTCCGTCATTTTTATTATTGATGGAGGGTATTATCCGACTCTCTCCCCCAAAAAGAAAAAATAAAAAGGAAAAATAAAACGGAGAAAAAAGCTAGTTTTTTGAAAATTAATATAAAATCCAAAAAAGAAATAAAATTAACTAAAATAATTGCTATATTTAATTAATTATGGAAAAAAGATAGAAAAAATATTTAGAAAAAATTTAACGGGGCCATAAAGTCATTAACCGACTCAAGTTTAATATCAAAAACGCAAACTGAGCACGCGCGGCTTCTCTGCTGACTTGGCGCCAGCTGGCGCCAGCCTGTGGCGCGTGGCGCCAAGCACTGATGGGTGACGCCAATGTCGAGGCTTTGACGCCAATTGACACTGACTCCGTATTTCAGTCAGATTGAAATTCCTCGCAATTTGTACATAAATAGCCCCCTGCTCAGCCAATTCTTCTCATAATTCCAGCGAAAAAATTATTCTCCTCCTTAGAGAAAAATAATAACCATGTCTTTAGTCACTAAAACCTTCACCCAATATTCTCATGAATGGTGTCGATCTCTTAATGCTAGAGAAAGAAAAGAATTGGATTTGTTTCACTTTGGGGGGGGGGATTTATGGCATCAAAGGGGTAGATTTAGACATAGAATTCATACATACCGCCTTAAAATTTTGGAACATCGATACACATTGTTTCAGAATAGGGTATGATGAAATTAGCCCTTTGCCAGAGGAATTTGGTGCTATCTTAGGCTTCCCTGCAATAGACCTGGTAGTAATCCCTAGAGTAGATGCATATTACTATAAGGATTTTGAGCGCTTCTTTAATTTGAAGGAAAGAGATTTATCAAAAATAGTAGATGGCAATGTAGTGAACTTGAAAGAATCCGCACGCTATTATTTTGATAAACCTCTTTCTGAATCTTTTCACATATATAGAAGAAGGGCGTTCTTATTCTGCATGCTTAATCAATATTGTCTTAGTAGTGGTAAAAATAACGAGGGTCAATCAATTATAACCACTGTGCTAGAACAAATTGAATCAGGGAGAAATCCAATGCCATTGATAGTTGGAGAGACTATGATTAGTCTAGATGAATTGAAAAGGGACCCAAAAGCACCTCTTCGCGACTCTCCAATTTTATTACAGGTAGAAAAATAATATTTTTAATTACAGAAATAAAAAAAAAATATATTTTTGTATTGTAATAATAATTTATTTGCATTGCAATTTTTTACAGATGTGGCTAATGGAGAGGCTAGGATTAATTAGCCCTCCGGACGACATTGACAATTATACTCCCACCTGCTTCGTGAGAAGGAAGAAGCGCATCCCTAAAATTGGGCGCCATGGGTGGAAAAAAGTCTTTGAATCACGTGATTTTGCTATCAAGTGGGTCATCCCATGGTGGAAAATAAAAAGGATGGTTGGTGTTAACAAGCAACCTTTCTGCCGTCTCCCAAGCTTGTCTCGCGTAACATATTATTATCCCTGCAGGGTAAAAAGACAATATGGCTTGCTTCAAAATATTCCTTCCGGGGATCTTCGTCCTCCCTATGAGTATCCCGTATCTCAAGAAGTAGATAAATTTGACACTTACTGGAGCGCTAGACCTTTATGGGAAGTGATTACTCAAAAGTTCCCCCTTCTTTACCTAATGATGTAAAGAAGTGGTTGTTGAAGAAGTCTTCAATTGATCAGGGTAGAACCGATGTGAAGAATCGTCTAGGTGACAGGGTGACACCGGCCAAAGAACGCTTAGGTGCAAGAATTGAATTCAAAACACCTACAATGCCTAGGAAGAAGAATACTACTAAAGACAAGGGGAAAAGGAAAGCTACCACCACAGACAAAAAGGTTTGGGTGGAAAAGAAGCATGGGGTGCTAGCTGAAGGGGAAACAATCTATTCCAAAATTAAATGTAGGTCCTCTAAAGGATGCCTACTAGCTAAAGTAATGGATGAAGAGGAGGAAACAGAAAAGAATTGGAAAAGAGCTAAGAAGGAGAAGAAAGATTAAAACATTGCTTAGCTTTAGATTTATTAGATTGTTAATTTTTATTTAAAGTTAATTTATTTCAGCCTTATTTAAATTCCATTAACAATGTAATTTTGTTTTATTAATGAAATTTCAGCTTTCAATTAAATTTTTACTTTAAATTTATTATTAAAGCAATGAAAATCGAAAAAAATTAATTTTCCAGAAATTCTTCGAGTACGGAAGTCGAAAATTTTCCGAAAAACACCGAAATTCGCCCAGATTTTATTGTTGAGTTGGCGCCAGTAGTTACAGATTGGCGCCAGCTATTGAGGTCTGGCGCCAGGCGCCAATACCATTGTCTGGCGCCAGACTCTGCTCTGCGACGCCAATAGCTTGCCGACTTCTTGTTGACTTTTAGTTGATTCTGGAACGCGGAGATGTCGAAAAAATAAAGTGGCCGCACCCGTAAAGGGTTGCCTACGTATCCTTTCCTAAGGAATCAGGCCGAACGTAACTCTCTTGAGTGTCCTACTCATGTAATTATGGGTAGTATTTTTTAAGTTGGTCAAGATTGGTCATGTTTGAGAATTCATTGCCATCCATATCAGTTAATTTTGCTGCACCACCTGACAGGATTGTTTTGACAATGTAGGGGCCAGACCAAATAGGTCTAAACTTTCCCCTTGGATCTAAAACATTTTTCCTTAGTGCTTTTAATACCAAATCCCCTACTTTGATATTTCTTGTCTTGACCTTCTTATTAAAATGTCTAGCCATACGAGTTTGATAGCACTGAGTGTGATGTAGAGCTTCTAGTCGTTTTTCGTGCCCTCTTCCATTCAACTTCATCAAGTTTACTCTCTAGCGCAATGCGTAGAGATGGTATTTCTAGTTCGACAGGTTGTACGACATCCATTCCATATACCAAAGAAAATGGTGTATTTCCTGTTGAAGTACGGATTGACGTGCGATAACCCCACAGTGCAAAGTGGAGCTTGTCAGGCCAATCCTTATAATTTTCTGTCATTTTCTCAATGATAGTCTTTAGATTCTTATTAGCTGCCTCAACTGCTCCGTTTGCTTGAGGTCTATAAGGGGACGAATGATGATGTTGGATACCATATTTATGTAGCAATTCTTCACATTCGGCTTGAAAGTGAGTTCCATTGTCACTTATCATTTCATGTGGGACTCCATATCGACAAATGATATTTCTCTCGATAAAGAGTGCTACATGTTTTGCAGTGAGTTTAGCGTATGATTGCGCTTCAACCCACTTCGTAAAGTAATCAATTGCTACTAGAATAAATTCGTGGCCTCCTGTCCCTGGGGGAGTGATTTTGCCAATTATATCAATTCCCCATGTAGAGAATGGCCATGGTGATGTGTAGGTGTAGAGCAAAGATGGAGGAACGTGTTGTAAATTGGCATAAATTTGACACTTAGGACATCTTTTCACGTATTGATGGCAGTCCCTATTCATGGTAGTCCAATAATACCCTTCTCGCATTATTTTTTGGACTAACATTTTGCCATTTACATGAGTTCCACAGATTCCTTCGTGGACCATTCTCATTATTCTTTGTGCATCCACCTTTCCTACGCATAGGAGAGCTCGACCTTTAGGTACCCTTTTATGTAGCTCGTTGTCTATGAGTACATATTGAGAAGCCAAAAGTCTCAAGGCTCGTTTTGCTCTTTTGTCAGCATGAGGAGGGTATTCTCCATTGGTGACATAGTTGAGAATGTCTGTGTACCATGGTTCTTCTTCTTGTTCTTCTACTTCGTCTTAGACTGGGTCGTCGTCTTCTATAGCCTGTATATATGCTGGTTTGTGCCTTTTTTTGATAGTTAGAGGCATTTGCTCGATATCCGTGGGAATCCTAACCATTGAGGCTAATCTTGCCAAGGCATCAGCAAATTGGTTTTCTTCTCTAGGTAGATATGTGTATTCTACCTTCTCTAACTGGTCGGTAAGAGTTTCCAGATAAGTTTGGTAAGGGGCTAGGCTTTCGCTCCTTACTTTCCACCTTTTAGATATTTGATTGATAATCAGAGAGGAATCTCCGAATATCCTTAACTTTTTTACTCCCAATGCCAGGGCTGTTTCAAGGCCTACCACGCATGCTTCATATTCAGCAGCGTTGTTGGTAACGTCGAAATCAAGCTTTATTGAGATTGGGACGTGTTCTTCTTTAGGTGATACTAGTAGCACTCCGACGCCACATCCTTTTTGGTTTGAGGCTCCGTCGAAATACAAGGTCCAAGTATCATCTTCGGTGACCATCAAATCTTCATCTGGAAATTCATTGTCCTGTATTGGTGTCAAGTCTTCTATTGGAAAGTCTGCCAGAAAGTCTGACACCACGGATCCTTTAATAGCTTTTTGTGGCATAAACCGCACATCGAACTGAGCTAAATTGACTATCCATCTTGAAATTCGTCCATTGAGTGTTGATTTCTCAAACAGATATTTGAGTAGATCCAATCGAGATACTACGAAAACGGTGTGCACCAACATGTAATGTCTCAACTTGGTTGTGGCCCATACCAAAGCGAGGCACAATTTCTCGAGTGGTGTATAGCGTGTTTCGTATTCGAGCATCTTCTTACTTAGGTAATAGATTGCATTCTCTTTGTTTTCTACCTCTTGTGCTAGCATGGCTCCCATTGTCTCTTTGGTGACCGTCAAATATAACCTAAGAGGTATTCCGGGAAGTGCTGGCGCTAATACGGGAGGATTTGCGAGATAGGCTTTGATCCTGTCAAAGGCTTTTTGACACTCATCATCCCATATTACTGGTACATTCTTCTTGAGCTTTTTGAAGATTGGTTCACATATCGTTGTCAGTTTTGATATGAACCTACTTATGTATTGCAACCGGCCAATGAATCCTCGAATCTATTTCTCGGTCTTGGGCGGTGGCATCGACATGATTGCTTTAATCTTGGTTGGATCTATCTCTATTCCTCTAGAGCTTATGACGTATCCCAAGAGCTTGCCTGAGGTGACTCCAAAAGCACATTTTGATGGATTCAACCTCATATTGTATTTTCTTAGCCTTTCGAAAAATTTCCTTGAGGCTACTTGATGGCCTGGACGGTCCTTTAATTTCACGATCATGTCTTCGACATATACTTCAACCTCTTTGTGCATCATGTCATGGAGTAAGGCAGTTGCTGCACGTTGGTAAGTAGCACCTGCGTTTTTCAACCCAAATGGCATTACTGTGTAATAGTAAGTGCCCCACGGTGTGATAAAGGTCGTTTTCTCCACGTCTTCTTCTGCCATGAGAATCTGATTGTACCCTTCATATCCGTCCATGAATGAGAGAAGCGCGTGATTTGCTGTGTTGTCTACCAGAATATCGATGTGTGGCAATGGGAAGTCGTCCTTTGGACTTGCCTTATTTAGATCTCGATAGTCCACACACATCCTTACCCTTCCGTCTTTCTTTGGAACTGGGACGACGTTGGCGACCCATTCGGGGTATTTGGATACCTTGATGAAACCTGTAGTTATTTGTTTTTGAACTTCTTCTTTTATTTTAAGTGCCACGTCGGGTTTCATTCGACACAACTTTTGTTTTACAGGTTTCATTCCTGGAATTAATGGTATAGTGTGTTGAGCTATTTCTCTGTTAATGCCTGGCATATCTTCATATGACCAAGCAAATACATCGATAAATTCTTTAAGCAAGTTAATTAAATCGGTTCTTTCTTGTTTATTCAATGTTAGTCCGATTTTAACTTCTCTTTTATGAGTTGAATTATTTGAGATGTCAACTGTTTCAGTCTCTTCAATTGCTGGTGTTTTCTTTTCAAGTGTTTCCATTGCTTTAATAATTTCTTTATCTTTTTCATCGTTAGCTAAGCAATGTTCGTCATCTTGGGTTAGGGAAGAACACGAGAAGTAAGGAGAATGAGAGATATTATTATACTCTGAGATCATTACATCAAAGAATGATATGTCCTCAGGGACTGGATCACTAACTATCCTAGGAGAAGAAATAGGAAGGGGAGGCATTATAGCTAAAGACTTAGAAGATTCTAAAGGGAAAGACTCTGACTCAGACTCAGACTCTGACTCTGACGATTCTTCAAACATCGGCCCTTGCCCTGTCGTGATTGATATTTTCCTTCCACTCGGAGTAGTCACCTTGATAGTCTTGCGCCACCCTTGCAGTAATCCTTCAGCTGGAGTAATTAGCTTCGAGGGATCGAAGTTTTCGCTTTGTAGGACCGTTTGAATGAGTGAGGAGTTATCTTCCTCATAAACTGGCTCATTTTTTTTTCTCGCCCAAACAGTAATCCCATGACGTTAAAGTCAAAGCATGGGGGTGCTTTCTCCTTACGGACGGGAGTTGGGATTTCGTCAGTGAAGTGGCAATCCAAGAAAATCTCGAATCCTGGTTGCCGTATGCCATTTACAACAAATGGTTCGGGAAATTCATGGCATGGATAGTCCTCTCCTTCTTTTATAAACTGACCATTAAGCGTAAGAGAGTACTGATCCATTGGAATTGCTTTCTTTTGAATGCGAGCGTCCCTACGTGCTTTCAACTTGTCCTGGGCTCGCTTGAGATCCTTCCGAGTCAGTTCGAAACCAAGTCCGAAAGTATCTAGTTTAGGGAGGCCAGGTGACTCCACCGATTTTTCTATCCCCTTCTTCTTTCCTAAGGTCATCCCAGGGAAGTGTCCTTGTTTCTTCAGCATGGTATTGATAATCATGTTGGAATGGGGGTCGTGGCAAAGAGATGTCCTTTTATCCTCTTGGATTAAGGAGACTTCTTCGTTAAAGCCCCATAGGTCTTCGTCATCTTCGTCGTGCTGTACGTTGATGATTGGATTTTCTATTGATTTGATCCTCATCGGCGAAGCGTCAATAGTGATTAGGATTCCTCCAACTATGGCTTTCACTTGTTGGTGGAGAGATGAAGGGACGGCCTTTAGATCATGGAGCCAAGGGCGTCCTAACAACAGATTGAATGAGGCTTTGATGTCTACCACTTGAAAAGTAGTAGCATGTTCTATTGCTCCTGCCGTCACATTTAGGGTTATTTTTCCAGGAGCTTGACGTCGAGTATTATTGTAAGCTCTTATTCCTTGTGTGAACGGAGTTAAATCCTCATCCCTTATGCCGAGCATCCTCGCAGTCCTAAGTGGACAGACATTGATGGCTGAGCCGTTGTCTACAAGGGTCATGGGAACATTCATCCTTTTGCAGACTACCGTGAGGTTTAACGCCTTGTAGTGTTTGTCACCTTCTGGGGGTAGATCTTTATCGGAGAAGGTGATTAGATTAATCGGACTAGGGAGGTCACTCGTGAGGAAGTTAGCTAGTCCCTCAGGAGTGGTGTCAGAATCTATCCCGATTTTATCCAAGGCATTCATCACAGCCAACCTATGTTCTCGAGATGTTGCCAGAAGCTTCCATACATTCATCTCAACTTTTGTCTTCTTGAATTGTTTAACGATGTCATTGTCTTCGATGATAGGTATAGGAACTTGTTGTACAATAGGCATAGGTTGTGTTGAAATGGGAGGTTGCATTCTCTCGGATCTTGTGAGGACGTCTATTGATGAATCTTCCTCAGCCCAAATGTCGTCTCTGGTGTATGATACAGAAGGTGAAGGTCCTACTATGTCTTTTAGGTAGACATCTTCTTCATCACTGTCCCATACTCCATTAACAGTTATGTCCTCTTCTTGTTGAACTTGGATTAATTCCTTTTTATCAATCATTTTCTGCACCTAATCCTTGAATTTGAAGCAGTTTTCTAGGGTGTGTCCTCCTGACTGATGGTACTGACAGTAATATCTATCTGTCCTTTTTAATGATTCAAATGGTCTCGGTTCGAGAGGTTTGACCTTGCCACTCTCGGAGAGCATTTCAAACATTTGTGCATACGGGATTCCAATTGGAGTATAAACTTTATTACTCTTCTTGGGTCTTTCGGTGACTTGTAAGGGAAAATACTTTGCCTCATAAGTCGTTTTCGCTGGTGTGAATTCTCTTTTAGGTTCTTCCTTTGGACATGGAAGTTCATCATATTTCTTGTGAAGTTCATTCATAATTTTGAGAGTTTCACATAACAATTGCGATGTCTCCCTCATGAACAGTGTGAGCAATCGTATGTCTTCCTCGTTTGCTGGTTCTGGAAGGTTATCTTTGACATCGAAAAATATCTCTTCTTCTCCTTCTTCGACACTGGTTGCTTTGACAGGCTTAATGAGAGATGAGGGGTCAACTTCGCTTTCTTCATCGGAGATAGCCAAAGTATGAGCTAGAGGTGCATTGTCAATACTCGGCTTCTTACTGGCAGGGGGCAACGGCAGCCTGTTATTGTCAATTAGGTCTTGGATAGCTTCCTTAAGCTTCCAACAGCTTTCAGTAGAATGGCCCCTACCTTGGTGATATTTTCAATGTGCGTTGGGGTTCCAGTTAGCGACCTCTTCTCAACTGGTGGATCTCCAAATGGTCCAATGGGAGTTATAAGACCTTTTGCATTTAATCGATCAAATGCGGTGTCATAACTCATGCCAATAGGAGTGAAATTCCTCCTAAATGGTTTCTTTTGTCCTTGGTTGTTCATGGCGAGGACTTCTCCTAGATTAAAGGTGCTAACATTATTTAAGTGGGCGGTTTTGGAAGAAGAAGGATTGTTGTTCTTCTTTCCTTTCCAGCAACTGTTGGAGCTATTGTTGGCAGCTTTAGATTTAGCCAAGTCATCTTCAATATTAATCCCAATATCATAAACAGCCTTAAAGGTATGAAGGTTATTTTGATATTTAAGATGTTTTGAATATTTTTCTTGGAGGTTTTTAATGAACAGTCTCACGGACTCTTTTTCACTTGGTACCTCGATCATTTTCGCTGAGGTTTCTCTCCACTTGTTAAAGAAAGCAATGAAGCCTTCATTCTCCTTCTGTTTGAGGATTTCGAGTTCTCTATGGTCAGTTTCGACTTGAATGTTGCACTTGTACCTATCAACGAAAGCGTTTGCTATGGATTCCCAGGTAGAGGTCTTTTCTTTTTCAAGAGAAAAGAACCATTGTTGGCAAACGGTCTCGAGAGATAGTGAGAACAGAGAAGGGAAGACTTTCTTATCGATACCCTTGGTACTCATTATTGTTTCAAATGCTCTTAGATGGAAGTAGGGGTTGTCGATTGCCCTAAATTTTGGGATGTCGTTGGCACTGAAATTCTGCGGAAGAAGATCTTTATCCACTGATACCCCTTGGGATGTGAGTTCTTGATACTTGTAGTCGCTGGACAACTTGCTTAGGCTCTCTTGCATGAGGTCCATTTGTTGTTGCTTCACGAGATCATCGATCTTAAGTGCGAGAAGCTTCAGTGTCTCAGTTACAGTAGCCAGTTGGTTCTTGAGATCATTGACTTCTTCTTGAGTTGCCATTATAACTCTTGCTTTCCTCTTGCGGGCTATAGGTTTGTCGAAAAGTTGGACTTGTACGAAGAGGTTATCTTTGATTAATCGTCCTTCCTTTCTTGACCACGCGCTGTAAATTAAGCCAATTTGCGTTTTAATTACTTGACTCGAATCAATTTGACTTTATGGTTTTTATTTTAAAAAAAGTATATGCATATTTTTGGCAACAATAATGTACATGTTTTTAGGGAACTAAGTATTATTATTTATTGGAGGATTAATATCCGACTTACCCCCCTACAAAAAATGACGAAAAAGGCGCGCACACAACTCTCTTAATCATGGTCAAAACATGTGTATTGGTGTGTGTATTGAGTGTAAGTGACATGTTTGGACTCTTGTGTAAGACCATGGGACTTAGTGCCTAAACTCGAATATTAATTTAATTAAGCTTTACAGTCGGCAAAATTAACCGAATTAAACAGAAAACTGACTAATTAGACAGTAGGTGATGACTCGACAAATAATCCGAACTGTCGGCCAAGCGATAGGACTGGCGTCACAATATGGTGATTGGCGCCAGACTATTTAGTTAATGTCTGGCGCTACACACTATACAGTGGCGCTACAGCTCAGACTTTGGCGCCAATATTGGAGCTTCGGTCTGGGACTGTTTTCGGTATTATTAGTCAACTGGAGTATGCCTAAAGTCGTACTAGGTCAATTCCGATTAAAAGGAAAAAAACTTTATTGACTCAAATTAATTAATTAATTAATTAATTAGGCAAAGTTCTTTAAGTCATTAATTTTAGTCTCAACACAAATCAACAAACGGTTAGGAGAAACATAGAATATATATGCACAACAAATAATGCACAATTAGTCAAGTAGGCACAATATGATGCAATGAGTTTGCAACCTAACCATGGCTCTAGTTCTCTAAAGTTCGGGATATGGTTTAGTCAATAGAGGGTCCATGGTTAATTGTCCGGATGCACCGCGCAGAAGCCTAACCGTGAAGGGTTAGCGCGTGTGGATGGGACACCGCGAGTTTTTTTAGAAAAAACTCACTTCCATGGTTTGGTGAATTCAACATCTCAGATGTACCCTTTGTTGCCAGGAGCGTTCAATCGGGTACATAGAGCATGAATTCCCAGAGGGTTATGTCCATATGTAGAACACATATGGGTTTCATAAAAGTGAGAAAAAAAATTCAATCAGGAAGTAGGATCGAGCAAACAATACGAAAAACCGGTCGAAATTAGAACGCATATTTCTGGCTCGGTATTGGGGAAATTGGCGCCAGCAAACAGAGACTGGCGCCAACTTTTAACTGTAGCGCCTGGTGCCAATACTCGCGTCTGGCGCTACGGCTAAAAGTTTGGCGCCAAGCTCTGGCCCCTGACGCTACTTCCCACATGCCTCAGCAGCTTTCTGTGCTCAATAAAATCATCCAGTTTCGCGCGGTGTTATTTCAATCCTAGTTGTGAAAGACAATTCTCAAATTTCCTACGTGTAAAATCCTTATGTTTTTGACTCATTACGGATGGTCTTTCCAATGAGAACTTTTTTATGCATATGACAATAATGTTAATCAAAATTACGCACATGAAATACTTAGAACTTTTCGAGTCTCATCCACTCATTCTAAATCATTGCTGAAACAAGTTCAGGAATTAAAATAGAAATCTTCCCTAGTGGAGTCGCCAAAAACTGTAGGGAATAATTTCAAGCCTTTAATCCCACTAGCTTGAATCCCACTATGATCATACACTAAAGTACGGTGGCGTCCAAAAGGGAAGAAGATAGAGCAAAAGAGTCGTCAACAAGTTTTTAAGGAACTTGTAAACCATTCACGAGGTGAAGGTTACACCCCTTAACGATCCAAGAGATCGTCAACTCCATAAGGTCATGAACCAAATAAGGATTCGGGGATGATGGTACAAATCCAACCTAAAAGAGATTGAACCTGCCCTAATAATAGGCCTCTACTTTATTCTGCTCGTATTCATGTGTGCTTTCTGACTAACATACAATCAATAGGATTAACCCTAAACCTGTTTAATCTATGTTGGTTGAATATTAATGCACAAATAAACTATTATTGGCGATCACTTGAATTATAATCACAATTAACCTAAACAAGACTATTAATTATCTTATTAAGCGTGGTTGCAAATACCAATTCCCTTTAAACATGCAATAAAAGGTTATCAAGCAATAAATAATAAAATAATATGCATATCAAGCAACATAATAAATAATCAACATCATTAATAATAATAATATCAATCATAATTAATAATAATAATCATGTTAAAGCATAACAAGATCCTAGGCATGATACTAACAAGATTAATAACAAACCCTACCATGTCACTAAACAATAAAAATCAAATCTTTAGCCCTATCATGATACTAACAATCACAAATATTAGGAAGAAAATAGGAAGCATCGTACTTTTAATCATACTTGATATTAAAGTTACCCTAGAGATGATACTAGGAATCGAAATAACAATCTAAGCATGATTTCTATACCATAATATCAATTAAACCATTAAAGTACTTACTTGGATGCCTCGTACCTCTTTCTAATAACAAAATACACACGTTAGTAACTTCAAGGAAAATAATAATCAAAACAATTAAATTAAATAATTGAAAAAGAGATTTGGGACCAAACCCTCAGAAATTAAAACCTTTCACGTCTAGGGCGAAGGCAACTTCGAATATGGCTAAGTGTTTCTTAATCTTGTGAATGCGGAATTTTTTATTAAAAAGCAAGAAATAATTGAAGAAAAGAAAAGAATGCTAAAGAATTAATATTATTGAAAATTGATGAATGAGGGATGAATGAATTGAATGGATTGTAGATGAAGAGTATTGCGAATGAATGGTAATTGATGAATGTTGATGATAATTGGTAATTGGTGAATGATTTGTGAATAAAGAGAGTTGATGATTGAAAACGGAGTTTTTGATACGATATTTATAAAGAAAATCATCCAAAAAGATAATTTAACAAAACAGAGTCTGAAGATCGAAAAACAGCATTGGCGCCAGCCCTGGCTAGTTGGCGCCAGCACCAGTGGCTAGCGCCTGGCGCCAATCCTGGTTCCAGGCGCCAAGGCCTGGGGTTGGATGCCAAATTGATTTTCAACGCGTTTTCGAAAATCTGATAAATTTCCCGTACTGGAAGATAAAATAATATAATTTCCATCGAAAATGCTATTTGATCTTGATTAAAACTCTGAAGAGTCCTAATTGAATTAGGAATGAAAAGAACCTTCTAGAATGTTCCAGAAGACTAAACCCATTTCTAATTGCATTAGGAATGATAAATTATATTAGGCCGTACATAAAGCTCAAACCGGGCTCAGTTTAGTAAATTGGCCATAACTTCCTCAATATTCATCGGAATTGGGCTTATAATATATCGTTGGAAAGGTCTTTGCAAGCCCCATCCAACTACACCACTATTGGACCCATATCATGGACCAACCAAACTAGATTGGCTTTTTTCTTAAAATAAAGTTTTCAAAATCAGGGAGAAGAGAAAAGAAATAAAACTTTCCGCAACACTAAACCTTTCCACACTTCGTTTCATTCGATTATGATTCGATGTGAAAGGCACTCATCACCGGGTTTGGTTTTGGGGAGACACAAATGGGTGTCTACACCCGCTAATATCGCCACAGGCTTTCATATCACACGAGAGACTATCTATGGAACAACTTTCGCCTTTGCGTATGTAGTCATGGAGAAACCTACCCTCTGATCCATCTTCATGTGCCCGCCGAATTGACACGCCTTGCACACCCGCATTAGTCCTTGTTAATGAACAAGCCCTAAATTCCATAGATCAAAATCTAGGAAATAAACACACACAAAAATAAAACAAACCAAAAATCCCACAAAAGGGAAATTATTGAAACCTAAAACGCAAAATCAAAGAAAAACAAGGAAAAAGGGTCATAAATAGTCTAATTTCCGAAGAAATTAGACTATTTCTGGCCTATACGGCCAAACTTTTAGAAAACCGTAGCAGAGAGGGAGAGGGGGGAGGAGAGGAGATGCGGTACAGAGAATTAAAATATTCCTTTGTTTCAAGGATTATAATTGGTTTGGAATTATATTTTTTTTTGATGTCGGAGTGTTTTTTTATTTTATTTAAAGGAGTTTATAGTAGTTTTGAAATATATAGTCTTCCACCACTATATGTCTTAGATAAAATCCTTAAATGTTATCATGTGGCGGTAATACTTTGATCATTTACTTAAATATTACTCCCTCCGTCCCTAAATTAAAAGCCTCTTTTTATTATTATTATTATTATTATTATTATTATTATTATTATTATTATTATTATTATTATTATTATTATTATTATTATTATTATGTGAGTAATAAATGGTAGAAAGAAGATTTGTATTAAGGGACGGAGGGAGTATCAATTAACAGAAAAAAAAATATTATAACTAGGAAATTTCTTGTGAGTTAAAAAATTGCGAGTATAATGACTACAACTCCAATTACAATATAAAGTACATATTCTATACTAAGTATACTCTCAACCATGGTACTTATACTAGTTCTAAAAATGTTAGGTTGAATTGATAAGACTAAGGGGCCATTTAGTTGGGGGTATGCAAAGGGAAAGGAAATCAATTACCCTGATTCCATTTGTTACTGTTTGTTAGTCATTTTTTTCCCATTTCCTTTACCCCCTCCATTACCCCAAATCCTTCCAATTTGATTCCACACCCCCTAGTTATTTCCATTCCCATTCCCTAGCCACCACCACATCACCACCTTCTTACCTACACACCACCGGGAAACCCAACACCACCGCACTACCCATGCTTTGCCACCTTTCTAATGACCCTCGTCGCATCTCCAATGACCCTAGTCGTCTCTCCCCTCCCCGGAAAAACATCCCCAGCCCCATAAAACCCTAGAAACCCCTCCTTGTCCCAGCAAAACCGTTGTTCTAGGGTTTTGATGGTGGAGGGATGGACGGACGACAGTTTTATGGGGATAGGGAGGGGTTTATAGGGTTTTATGAGGTTGGGGGATGTTTTTTAGGGAAGGGGAGAGTTTTACAGGGGGTTGGCGAGGGCTTGGGAGAGGCGGCGAAGAACCTGATCGAGAGAGGCGGTGAAGAGCAACGGTGGTGGGAGAGGCGCAGCAAATGGTGGGATAGCTAGAAAAGGTCGGAAGTGAAGAAGATAGGTTGTTGTGTGGGGGTGGTCTGGTGGTGGAACTAGTGGTTTGACTCCCTTTGTTTTTTACAACAAACAACATAAGAAATTTAACGGATTTTCATTCCTTCCTCTTTCTTTTCCTTTGTTCATTCTATTTCAATTACCCATGCCAACCAAATGGCCCCTAAGTATGCTCTAGTTTCGTGACCGCACCTCATGAGTTGAACCGAAAACCCCCAAATCAGTTTTACCCAGACCAATTTTCCTAATTCCCTCATTCCCTGATCCAAGCTTAGAACTTAACACGCTTGTGATAGGCTGCCAGCGAGCTGAGTCCGTCGACCCTTCTCATCGATCGCCGGCTAGCCACTACAACCATCAATCCCAAAGTGACTTAGGTTTGAATCGATTGTTGATGCACCGCCTTTGGACTCTTGCTGACGAGTTTGCAATTTGCGGTAATTTGGGCTTCTTTTGTGATCGGTTTTGCGGTGTTGAAAAACCTAATAAACTCTTTTTTCCTCTCCTAGGAGCTTATGTAAGTTTTAGCTTCTTTATGTTCTCTTCCTCTTTTAGCTCTTGTTGTGGAAGATGGATTGCCAAAAGTTTCTACATGTCGTTGCACTTATTCACCTAAATGACAATTACGATAAAAGTACAGTTAATTTTGCTACCAATAATTGTCCCCGAACTATCTACAATCAAGCTAAGAACTTGAAAGAGGAGGCCGAGTAACCTTTGTTTTAAAAAATGGTGAGTTTGTCTTTGCAGGGGCTAAGAATATGTTTTGGATTGAAATTTCTATGTTTTGGATTACTTATGAATGAGGACAATAAATTTATGTTATGAAATCTTACTATTGCTTTGGAATTGAATCTTGCTGCATGTGAAGGTCCAATATTATGAACAAAGTAAGCAACTTTGCTCCTTAGTCATTGAGTTTGATAATAGAAATCCTAGAGCACTTTATAGAAGAGCTTTAGTGGAGTTCAAACTTGAAAGAGGCCTATGATGAATTTATGACCTTGGCAAGGCAGCCAAGGCAAGCCTAGTAACCAAGACATCCTCCGTGAGTTGGAGAAAGTGAAGGGCCTAGGCTGTGAGGGTAGTAAGCTCAATGGTAAGAGGGGTGTTGATTCCATCTTGTCTCACTACCCAACCACAACAAAAAGGGGGAAATCAATGAATCATATGTTAGCCTAGTTTGTGACCCTGTGAATCACAGCGATAATTGTTCCGGGGTGGAACTGAAATGATGATCATGGGCCAACCCTAAGCATCTCAGTTAATAAGAGCATCAGAGAGTAAGAGAAATAGAAGAAACAGGGAAAGTGAGAGAGAGAGTCATGCTATATGACATTGAGAGAGTTAGTCCCTTATGGTTTCCACCTTATCCTATTCGAATTTTAATCATGAAAAGACATTGATGAGTTTCTTTAACCAATATACTAATTCTATCAGGATAGGCATTATGAAATTCATAAGGATACGGATCCCAAAGGTCCAAAAGTCCTATCATCTCCGATATTATGGATAGTGTTTACGATGGAGTTTGTCATCTCCCATATTTGTTTTGCTTAGCAAGTCCTGAAATTTGTACCCCTATCCCCTGGTATAGTTCTTGTGTTAGTATGGCTAAGAGAGCTAAACTCTCTCCTTGTTTTAATTGTAGTAGTCTCGAGTCCGTCAGGGCTAGTCTCCTTTTTCCACTTTGTCAAAAAAAAAAATAATGTTAGTCCTAAAATATACTTCATACTAATACGGTACTCCGTATTTCAAATTCCTCTTTATTTGTTCATCTCATTCACTTTTACAGATTTGTGCTCACTTTCAATTTTGGGATGCACTCACCGCTCTACTTCTTTCTAGTGTTGCTTCTACCTTCTTGTAAAGCTACTATGCAGTTTGATAATCCCTCCGTTCTCAAAAGTTCTTCAGATTTCATTTTGACTATGCACGTTTGCCAATATAAGACTTTGACCATGAATATTGTTAGTTGCACATTAAAAAAAGAATATAGCAATTGAATCACATAAGATTCATTATGATCACTACCTTATGTTGCATATATTTAGAGTAATTTTGGAAAACTATAATCTCATTTTTGTAGCTCTTTGATTATCATGTAATATTGAAGTTTCCTCAACAATTGGAGTAGCCAAATACTTATTATAATATTTATTTAATTATGTCTACAAGATACATGACCGGTAAGGTAGATGGATTTGTGCTATTAGTATGAACACTAAGGCATGTTCTTTTGAGAATCTGGACAAAGCAGAACATGGATCAGCAGAACAAATTTTATTATTATTATTATTATTATTATTATTATTATTATTAAGATGAGCATAGCATAGCAGATTTAAGCAATGTAGGACTCAGCGGAGCAAATTAAAGTAGAACAAAGCAATGCAGAGCAGAGCAGCTCAAAAGAACAGGGCATAAATGTGTTGTGCGTAGAAGTGAGGACACTACAAGTAAACATGCCAGATTCATGGACTGGTTATTTGGGTAAAGTAATTAAGCCCTAAATCAATTAGGTCATTTTGAGTATTTGTAAATTTTGGGAAGGGTCATTTCGGGTACGGTTTGGGTCACTTCGGGTTTCGGGTCCGTTCGGGTCAATCAAATCGGGTCGGGTCGCTTCGGGTATCGGGTCAATTATGAGTTGGGTTTATTTGGGTCATGTCAATTCGAGTATCGGGTCAACTCCATTTCGGGTCGGTTATGGGTCGAGTCAGCTTTGTGTTCGGGTCAATTTCGGTTTACGTTTTCGGGTCACGGGTTAGGTCATTAGGGCCGGGTTAAGATTGTCAACTCTATTTTCAACATATGGAACAACTTTCTTCAATTGTTGCATACCAGAATAGGCGTAAGACATTTCGGACATAATATTTCGCAATGAAGATTGCTTTCCAAATGAACCCAAATATTAACTCCTTCATTTTGTGATAGTCGCAACACTTTCCTTTTACATCTGTTTTATAATAATTGTCACACTTTCTTATCAAATAAGGACCCACCACCCACTTATATTTTATTATATATCTCTCCTACAAACCCCACTTACAGTAGTTTTTTACTCCGTATTATTTATCTCTCCTACCAATCCAACTTACAATATTTATTTTATTATTTCACTCATCTACTAACAACAACTCCATATATATGCTTACCAACTATACTTTACATTAATTTCCACTTTGTCATATTTCTCTCTCTAGAATTCTTGACAGAGAAGAGTCGTATCCCCAAATCAAAAGTAATTCCTAAATCCCCTAACTAATGTAGATAGAGAAGTAGGGTCGAATCCACAGAGAAACGGATCTTTCTATTCCTAATTAACTAATATAATCTAGATTATGAGGTAACCAATATTTATATTTGAATAATAAACTAAACTACGGAGATCAAGAATAAGGAGAAAATAATATATAAAAGGATCTAGAGCATAGGTTCACCAATAAATAATATTCCAGGGTAGAATATAATAATCATTCATCAATGCATATTTAATAAGATTATAAAGGGCTTTCGCTACGTATTATAATCACACAATTAATTTACTGGTATTAAATCTCATCTTTCAAATCTCGACCTAACCATTTATAAATTAACCTGCCTATTGAAACTAGACCTAAACATCAATTCTCATCTGTCGAATCTCGAATCAATATTGTCAAACTCATGCATAAAAGATCAGGCCTAATCTAGTCACATAGCATTAAATCAATCAATAGGAAATTAATCTAGCATTGATAATTAACAACAATGAATTACCCCTTCATATTATTTGTGGATCCCCATAAACCCTAGAAAGAAAACTACTCACACATAATAGAAACTAAACTAATCAAAGCAATAAAGCAAGACATGATTAAAGGAATAAAATAAACAACTAAGAGTAAGAGAAGAGAAATCGTTACCAAAATAAATCTGGAATTAAGAGTACATTAAGAACAAAGGTTTTAGAGAAAGAAATCTAAGAAAACAATTAAGAGAGTAAAAGAAAGAGAGAGAGAGAGAGAGAGAGAGAGAGATCCCCTAAAATCGTATTACGGAGGAGTATTTATACTCCGTACAAATCCTAAACTAAAACAAACTAAAACGACGCTAATCGTCTCCTAATATTTGCACGCGCCCGATCGGGCGCGCCTTTTTGCTCTTCAAGTTGAATCTCGCGCCCGGCCGGGCGCGCCTCCGGGCGCCAGCCTCTTTGGCCGGGCGACTCTCTTGGGCCACTATTTGGACTACGATTGGGCTCCAATTCTTCGGGCCAATCTGAGTTTTCTCTTCCGGTCTTGAATACTCGGTCCAAATGCCCCGGTATCACCTATACCGAGCCCTTAATCACTGGTTCGATGGCTCTAACCGACCCTGGGCTATAAAATCTGGTCGTGCTTCTCCAATGCTTGTGATTGCTCCAAAATACCTCGGGAAAATACTCCAAAAGTGTAAATCCCTGCAAAAGTCAACCAAATCTACGAAAACACTAGAAAACACCAATTAGTAATAAAAGTGGCTCTAAAGAGCCAAAAATACTACTAATTATGACCAAGGGACGGGGGTAAAATACTATATAAAATAGACACATCAAACTCCAACCAAGCCAAACCTTTGCTTGTCCCTAAGCAAAGATCTCATCAAAGAATCAATAAATATGCTTCACCCCAAAAGTAAAAATCAAGCACAAACGATCTAGGGTAAATCAAATAAACATGCTTCAACATCAACCAATCAAATCCATCTAACTACCAATCTTCCCTAACAATTGTCAAATATAGCAAACCACAAGAGCATATAGAATTCAAGACTAGTGCTCACACACTCAACTCTCATTTATGTGGCGAGTAAAAGATGTACTCGATCGCTCTCCAACCAACCCTTTATGTGAACAATGCCCTCCCAACTCACACTCTCGTGCATATAAAACAATGAACGCTCAACCTACTAGTCGACTCGAAATATGTCAAATCATAACTTGCATTGATAAACAACACTTTCACATTCATACAATTCTATGCACAAAGGTCGTAAGGTCTTTAAAGCTTATAATGTAAGGCTAGGGTAAAGGGTAGGATAAATTTGGGAATAAGTGAGAGAAATCTATGCTTAAGGGAGCAAATACTAATAAAGCCCATGATCAAAATAAATAATGATCAACATCTCCTACATAACCAACTCTAACATCAACCAAATATACTCCAAACATAATAAACAATCCCAACACTTACAACTTCACTCATAGAAATATAATAATGAAGTGTAGTGAATAACAAACTTTATTTCCAAACTTGAATTTTTCATTGAAGCTCTTTTTTTTTTTCTTTGATCAACCTCCAATTAGAACATTTGAACATCTTTTTTTTCTTTTTTTTTTCTATTGAAGTTCACTTATTTTTTTTACATTTTTTTTTCTTGAACTTCTCTTTTTTTTTCCATAACATCATGCTTTATTTTATCAAGAAAATATAACTCTCAAACTCATCAAAAATAAACATGATCAAAAACAAAACAACTTCTCAAAAACCCACCCAAATTGTGCAAATAATAAGCACGCTACAAACTCCCTCACCTCACTCACTAATAGCTCCCTCAAGCCAAGCTTGGGACTAGTAACCAATTGGGCGAAATAGGCTTGTAATGTGGCTAATAAAACAACAAAAAGTCAAGGCAACAACATGGGTAGCAAGAAGGAAACAAATGTATCTACAATCATCTGGAGGCTACCTAAAAGAACAAATGCCTTCGTCCTCCACAATGTGAATAATAATGAATCATACAAACATTACTTATAGTTGCAAACCAATACTCAAATTCATTGACATACCAAGAACTAACACACATTCCTAATCAAATCAACTAGTCAAGCACTATATTCACAAGTAGTTGGGCAAAATTGACTCATGTTAAGGTTTCAAGGCAATCAAACATCAAATCATGATCAACTAATCCACAATTCTTATCATCAAATACCAAGAATCAAAACAATTTTCTCAAGTAAGGGGCACAGGGAAGCATAATTTATAATTCATTGGAACGTATTTTTGAATTTTTTTAATTTTTTTTTGTATTTTTCATATATAAGAAAGCAATAAAACTAACCTAGAAAGCAATAAATCTAACCTAAGAAAACACACCAAAAATAAAAGAAAAGAGAAAAAGAAATATACCAAATCCAAAATCTCCCCCAAGCCAGAATCAGACAATGTCCTCATTGGCTCGGGAACTAGCCCAGCATAGCTAGTCCTGATCATCCTCATCCATGGAGCCGAAACCTGAACCTCCACTGCCACCTGCAGCACCTGCACCAGAAGAGCTGCCACCAAAATAATCAGCATGAAAACTCCCCTCCGTCGGTCCCCCGAAAGGAATGTCCTCACGCCCGATTAAGTGTTCTAGCCGCTCCTTTTGCTCTCGGCTAGCAATACGGATCGTCGGCCAGTATGAGTTGCAAATCTAGGTCGTGTTCCTCCCTCGAACTGGAGCTCCTACCGAAAATAGACTTAGCCCTCTTTGAAGCCATGGTAGAAATGGGTATGAAAATTTATTTGAATAAAATCTGAAAAATTTTATATGGAAATGTAGAGGATGAAGAGGGGATTACAAATATGTAAAAATTTTTAAATTTGGTTGAGGAATGAAGGAGAAATCTTAGAGAGAAGGTAGAGAGAATTTGAGTTTAGAGAGAGAAAGTTATGGAGGAAAGAAGAAAAATGAGAAAAAGGGACGAAGAAAGAAGAAGAAAGGGTGTCGGGTCCGTCGCGGTCGGTCGGGCGATCTAATTTTAAAATCTGTTTAACGCTCGCGCCCAGTCGGGCGGTAGTTGCCCGATCGGGCGATCTAGACGGCCCGAATTGTTATTCTCTTGCGCCCGGTCGGGCGATCTAATGCCCAAAATTCCACCTCTTCTCGCGCCCGGTTGGGCGAAATTACTTGATTTTGAAGCCTTGCTCTCGCGCCCGGTCTGGCGAGCTTTGCTCGATCGGGCCCGAGGCTAATTGACGATTTCACTTTTTTCTTCTTTTCTTCGAAATTTGGCTAACTCTTTTCCTTCGAACCTGTATAAGCACTCATAAAACTCATTAAATTCCCTTATCTCTCATCTCATAAGAAAAAGGAAAGAAAAACTAGTCTAAAAAGCATTAAAAATACGGGTTGCCTCCTGCAGAGCGCTGGTTTATCTAGGACCCGCACGACCTTCTTACCAAGTATAAGAACTAGGAACCTCGGCCTAACGCTTGATCGGGCTGTTTCTCACCAGGTCTAGCGATGTTTTGGCTGCGACGCGGCTTCCTGACATGCCCTGTGGGACGCCAATTCACCTTGTCTGGTGGATCCTCCTTGACTTGGACTGGGAGGTCTTTAATGCTACGCACCAAAGATCCCCCTTTGATCGAGGGTTTCTTCAAATTTCTATTGCATTCAACACTTGCAACTCGATCTGGCGGAACACTTACCGTAGGCTCAATTTGCACAACTTGCTTGATTGATTCCACCTTTTCGTCCTCAAAACCAAGACCAACAGTATAGAGGGCTCTTTCTATTGCATCGACTTCCTTCTGCTATTTGTCTATCTCATCTGAAAAGGATGCAACACAAGATACCCCCTCCAAGGGATCTTTTTCAAGAGCTTGGGGCTTGTTAGAATAATTCTCAACCACATTAACACTAAAACATTTCTCCTCAGTCATGGAGCTTTTAGGGGTATTATTAAGATTAAAAATAACTTTATCATCCCCTACTGATAGTTTTAACTTACCACTTCTCACATCTATGATTGCTCCTACAGTGTTAAGGAATGGTCTAACCAAAATAATTGGGGTTTTCATATCCTCAGCCATATCAAGAACAACAAAATCAACAAGTATATAAAATTTACCTACCCTAACGGGGACATCCTCTAAAACACCCAAGGGGTATTTGAAAGAGCGGTCGGCCATTTGTAAAGTTATATTGGTAGCTTTTAATTTACCCATATTCAACTTGGAACACACAAATAATGGCATGACACTAACGCTAGCACCCAAATCACATAATGCATTATCAATCATTAGACTGCCTATATGACAAGGGATAGAAAAGCTACCCGGATCTTTTAATTTAGGTGGAGACTTATTTTGAAGTACGGCACTACACTCTACAGTGAAAGCTACGGTCTCTACCTCCCTCATAGACCTTTTCCTTGTCAATATTTCTTTCATAAATTTTGCATATGAAGGAATTTGTGTGATTAATTCAGTGAAGGGAACTATTACCTTCAAATCTTTTACCATCTCCAGGAACTTACCAAACTGCTTATCCAAATTTGTCTTCAAGTGACGATTGGGGAATGGAAGTTTGATAATTAGCTTTGGAGCATTGTTGCTCTTGTCTGGAGTAGCCACCTTCTCTGGAGCAGTACCCTGCAATGTAGAATTAGATATGTTAGTATTATGCTTTAGCCCTGCAGGGCTATTAACTACATTGTTTGGTTTAACAGAATCAAGATTAGCATTATTTAATAAAACAGGTTCATCAACTCTGGGAATAGGGGGCCCTTCATAGTTTGAACCACTCCTTAGAGTAATTGCATATGCTTGATCCGTAGGCCTGGCCGGCTGTGCCGGTAGAGCTCCTAGTTGGCGGGCTTGTAGAGTAGCGGAAAGTTGTGCAATTTGATTATCTACAATTTTATTATGTGCTAGAATTGAATCAATTGTCGCATCTCTACTCTCCATGTGCTTCTGCATATTAACCAACATCGCTTTAATTTCCACCAGAGAAGGGTCGGAAGATGAGGAGGTTTGTTGTGGTTGGTTCTTCTGGCCAGCATTGGGATAGTAGTATTTCTGCTGCTGTTGTTGTGGCGCTTGTGGTTCTTGTGGTGGTGGATTTTGAACATTAATACTCCGGTAGGAAAGGTACAGATGGTTCTGATACCCAGGATTGTAGGTGTTGGAGTATGGGTTATTCTGTCTATAAGCTTGAAAGGCATTAACTTGCTCCACGGAACTCTTACAATCTTGTTCCCAATGACCTAGAATTCCACAATTTTCACAGAAAGCCTCATTAGAATTATTATTATCGCAGAAACATTAGCTACATTGGCAGTGCTAAGATTATCTAATTTTTGGCATATAGAGGTCAGTTGAGCTAGCAAAAAGGATACTGAGTCAACACTATGTTTCCCCTTGTTAGCAAATCCTCTAGGATTCCCATATTGGGAATTATGTATCGCCATATCTTCAATAACCTGACATGCATCATCAACATTAAGATTCATAAATCTCCCACTAGCTGCAGAATCTAAAATTATTCTAGAGGAATTTCCAATGCCATTATAAAAGGCTTGGATTAACTGCCATTGTGCTAAATTATGGTGGGGGCATTCTCTTTGTAGGTCCTTGAACCTCTCCCAAGACTCATATAAAGATTCATCGGCTTCTTGGGCAAAATTCTGAACCGCACTTCGTAGTACGGTTGTTCTCTCTGCAGGATAATACTTGTTATAAAAATTCAAAACAAGAGTTTCCCAATCAGTTATACCAAGTGCAGTTCTATTTAAGCCATTAAACCACAATTTAGCTTTTCCAGTTAAAGAGAAGGGAAAGAGAATCTCCCTGATTTGGTCTTGAGTGACCCCCGCTTGCCTGATGGTAGTACGATATTGATAATAGTCGGCAATGTGAAGATTTGGGTCTTCACCCTTGGCTCCACTAAATTGCTTCCTCTTTATCATCGTTATAAATTGAGGTTTAATTTCAAATTGAACCTCATCAAGAGCCGGAGTAGGAGTGAGATGTGGAAAATTTGTGAGCTTTGGTTGTGAGTAATCACTAAGTTTCTTTGGAACCGCCATCTCTGATTCTGCATCTGGTGATACCTCTGAATCACTAGAACCAGTTGGAGGGTCGCGGTGATTATTATTATTATCACCGGAATCCGCCAGGATTTGCTTGTAGAGATTTTTCTGTCTATGGAAGGAACGCTCGATCTCATGATCGAATGGGATGTACCCTGATCTGGAACACCTGGGCATAAACAAAAAAAAAAAAAAAAAAAAAAAAAAAAAAACTAAAAGCAAATATGATATTTGTCTCAGAGAACTAACGTTCTCTAAGACAAAAAGAAAATAACCTAGACTACAAAAATAATCAGAAATAAAAATAAAAACCGTCTCCCCGGCAACGGCGCCAAATTTTAACAGGGTAGAGTCGTATCCCCAAATCAAAATTAATTCCTAAATCCCCTAACTAATTTAGATAGGGAAGTAGGGACGAATCCACAGAGAAACGGATCTTTCTATTCCTAATTAACTAATATAATCTAGATTATGAGGTAACCAATATTTATATTTGAATAATAAACTAAACTACGGAGATCAAGAATAAGGAGAAAATAATATATAAAAGGATCTAAAGTATAGGTTCACCAATAAATAATATTCCAGGGTAGAATATTATAATCATTCATCAATGCATATATTAATAAGATTATAAAGGGCTTTCGCTACGTATTATAATCACACAATTAATTTACTGGTATTAAATCTCATCTTTCGAATCTCAACATAACCATTTATAAATTAACCTGCCTATTGAAACTAGACCTAAACATCAATTCTCATCTGTCGAATCTCGAATCAATATTGTCAAACTCATGCATAAAAGATCAGGCCTAATCTAGTCACATAGCATTAAATCAATCAATAGGAAATTAATCTAGCATTGATAATTAACAACAACGAATTACCCCTTCATATTATTTATGGATCCCCATAAACCCTAGAAATAAAACTACTCACACATAATAGAAACTAAACTAATCAAAGCAATAAAGCAACACATGATTAAAGGAATAAAATAAACAACTAAGAGTAAGAGAAGAGAAATCGTTACCAAAATAAATCTGGAATTAAGAGTACATTAAGAACAAAGGTTTTAGAGAAAGAAATCTAAGAAAACAATTAAGAGAGTAAAAGAAAGAGAGAGAGAGAGAGAGAGAGAGAGAGAGAGAGAGAGAGAGAGAGAGAGAGAGAGAGAGAGAGAGAGAGAGAGATAGAGAGAGAGATCCCCTAAAATCGTATTACGGAGGAGTATTTATACTCCGTACAAATCCTAAACTAAAACAAACTAAAATGACGCTAATCGTCTCCTAATATTTGCACGCGCCCGATCGGGCGAAGCATCGCCCGATCGGGCGCGCCTTTTTGCTCTTCAAGTTGAATCTCGCGCCCGGCCGGGCGCGTCACCGGGCGCCGACCTTAGCTTCTCCCGCCCGACTGGGCGCACCTCCGGTCGCCAGCCTCTTTGGCCGGGCGGCTCTCTTGGGCCACTATTTGGACTACGATTGGGCTCCAATTCTTTGGGCCAATCTGGGTTTTCTCTTTCGTTCTTGAATACTCGATCCAAATGCCCCGGTATCACCTATACCGAGCCCATAATCACCGGTTCGATGGCTCTAACCGACCCTGGGCTATAGAATCTGGTTGTGCTTCCCCAATGCTCGTGATTGCTCCAAAATACCTCGGGAAAATACTCCAAAAGTTTAAATCCCTGCAAAAGTCAACCAAATCTACTAAAACACTAGAAAACACCAATTAGTAATAAAAGTGGCTCTAAAGAGCCAAAAATACTACTAATTATGACCAAGGGACGGGGGTAAAATACTATATAAAAAAGACACATCAAACTAGAGCATCTCTCTCTAAAATTTGCATATTTTGTGTCTTAAAACAATATTAATAATAAATTAATTTTTGTTCCCTAAAGTTTCAAGGGTGGCTCAGTCACATCCGTTTTCTTTAGTTACCCTTTCTAGCGAACATGAATCTAAACCCCCCGGTGTTCATGAATCCAAGGAAGATGGGACCGGTCTTTAGGCCTTCTAAAGAAGAGGAGTTGAAGGCGCTTAATGATAAAAATATTCTTGTGGTAGGGAAGTTTAAGGACTGGAGAGGTAGTAATTTCACAGCTGAAGAAATACAGGGGTGGATATACTCCTTCTGGAGGTTCAGAGGAATGATTATGGTGGAGAAGGTGGAGGGGATCTTCATCTTGAAGTTCACAAGGGAGGAGGATTGCAATGCTCTTCTGAGATATGGCCATGGAAATTATAAGGGAGCTTTAATTATATTTAAACGGTGCTTAATTGGACATGCTCTGCGTTCAATGAACTTCGATGGAGCGTATCTGTGGGTGAATGTAGAAGGACTGCCAGTGCACTACTTGTAGACACCCATTTGTGTCTCCCCAAAACCAAACCCAGTGATGAGTGCCTTTCACGTTGAATCATAATCGAATGAAACGAAAGTGTGGAAAGGTCTAGTCTTGCGGAAAGTTTTATTTCTTTTCTTTTCTCTTCTCTCTGTTTTTGAAAACTTTATTTTAAGAAAATAGCCAATCCAGTTTGGTTGGTCCATGATATGGGTCCAATAGTGGTGTAGTTGGATGGGGCTTGCAAAGACCTTTCCAACGATATATTATAAGCCCAATTCCGATGAATATTGAGGAATTTATGGCCAATTTACTAAACTGGACCCGGTTTGAGCTTTAAGTACGGCCCAATGATCTAGGGGAGGGCCTAATATGATTTATCATTCCTAATGTAATTAGGAATGGTTTTGGTCTTCTAGAACATTCTAGAAGGTCTTATCATTCTTAATTCAATTAGGATTCTTCAGAGTTTTAATCAAGATCAAATAGCATTTTCGACTGAAATTATATTATTTTATCTTCCAGTACGGGAAATTTATCAGATTTCGAAAACGCGTTAAAAGCCGGTTTGGCGTCCAACCCCAGGCCTTGGCGCCTGGAATCAGGATTGGCGCCAGACGCCAGCCATTGGCGCCTGGCGCTAGCCACTGGTCCTGGCGCCAATGACCCAGGGCTGGCGCCAAGTTAGTTTTTTGATCTTCAGACTCTGTTTTGATAAATTATCTTTTTTGGATGTTTTTCTCTATAAATATCGTATCAAAAATTCCGTTTTCATTCAACAATTCTCTTTATTCTTAAGTTTTAATAAACTCCGGTTTCATTCATTGTCTACAATCATCAATCATCTACAATCACTTTATGAATTACCAATAATCAACTCTCTTCATTCATCTTCATCATTCATTCATTAATTTTCAATAACATTAATCTTTTAGCATTCTTTTCTATACCTTACTTTTTCATACAAAATTCCGCATTCGCAAGATCTAGAAACACCTAGCCATATTCAAAGTTGTCTTCGCCCTAAACGTGAAAGGTTTTAATTTCTGAGGGTTTGGTCCCAAATCTCTATTTCAATTATTTAATTTAATTGCTTTGATTATTATTTTCCTTGAAGTTACTAACGCGTGTATTTTGTAATTAGAAAGAGGTACGAGGCCTCCAAGTAAGTACTTTAATTGATTTCATGATGTAGAAATCATGCTTAGATTGTTATTTATGATTCCTAGTATCATGTCTAGGGTATCTTTAATATTAAGTATGCTTAAAAGTATGATGCTTCCTATGCTCTTCTTAATATTTATAATTATTGATTATTTATTATGTTGCTTGATATGCATATATATTTTATATTGTTATTGCTTGATCACCTTTTATTGCAGGTTAAAGGGAATTGGTATTTACAATCACGCTTGATAAGATAATTAATAATCTTGTTAGGGTTAATTGTGATTATAATTCAAGTGATCGCCAATAATAGATTTATTTGTGCATTAAATTCAACCAACATAGATTAAACAGGTTTAGGGTTAATCCTATTGATTGTATGTTAGTCAGAAAGCGCACATGAATACGAGCAGAATAAAGTAGAGGCCTATTATTAGGGCAGGTTCAATCTCTTTTAGGTTGGATTTGTACCATCATCCCCGGACCCTTATTTGGTTCATGACCTTATGGAGTTGACGATCTCTTGGATCGTTAAGGGGTGTAACTTTCATCCTATGAACGGTTTACAAGTTCCTTAAAAACTTGTTGGCGACTCTTTTGCTCTATCTTCTTCCCTTTTGGACGCCACCGTACTTTAGTGTATGATCACAGTGGGGTTCAAGCTAGTGGGATTTTTAAGGCTTGAAACTATTCCCTACAGTTTTTGGCGACTCCACTGGGGAATCCATAGCAAACGCTTTCGTCAATAGGTACAAGTGCAACGTTCAAGTCGAAACTGACCATAGAGAACTTGAAATTCTCAAGCAGAAGGAGAATGAAGGCTTCACATCTTTCTTTAACAGGTGGAGAGAAACCTCAGCTAAAATGATTAAGGTACCAAGTGAAAAAGAGTCTGTGAGATTGTTCATTAAAAATCTCCAAGAAAATATTCAAAACATCTTAAATATCAAAATAACCTTCATACTTTTAAGGCTGTTTATGATATTGGGATTAATATTGAAGATGACTTAGCTAAATCTAAAGCTGCCAACAATAACTTCAACAGTGGCTGGAAAGGAAAGAAGAACGACAATCCTTCTTCTTCCAAAACCGCCCACTCAAATAATGTTAGCGCCTTTAATCTGGGAGAAGTCCTCGCCATGAACAACCAAGGACAAAAGAAACCGTTTAGGAGAAACTTCACTCCTATTGGCATGAGTTATGACACCGCGTTTGATCGGCTAAATCCACATTGCAAATATCATCAAGGTAGGGGCCATTCTACTGAAAGCTGTTGGAAGCTTAAGGAAGCTATCCAAGACCTGATTGACAGTAACAAGCTGTCGTTGCCTCCTGCCAGTAAGAAACCGAGTATTGACAATGCACCTCTAGCTCACACATTGGCTATCTCCGATGAAGAAGGTGAAGTTGATCCCTCATCTCTCATTAAGCCTGTCAAAGTAATCAAAGTCGAAGAGGAAAAAGAAGAGATCTTTTTCGATGTCAAAGATAATCTTCCAGAACCAGTAAAAGAGGTAGAGATACGAATACTCACACTGTATCTGAGGGAGACATCGCAACTGTTACATGAAACTCTCAAAATTTTGAATGAACTTCGCAAGGAATATGATGAAGAACCTAAGAGAGAATTCACACCAGTAAAAACGACTTATGAGGCAAAGTACTTTCCCTTACAAGTCACCGAAAGACCCAAGAAGAGTAATAAAGTTTATACTCCAATTGGGATCCCGTATGCACAAATGTTTAAAATGCTCTCCGAGAGGGGCAAGGTCAAACCTCTCGAACTGAGACCATTTGAATCATTAAAAAGGACAGATAGATATTACTGTCAATACCATCAGTCAGGAGGTCACACCATAGAAAACTGCTTCAAATTCAAGGATTTGGTGCAGAAAATGATTGATAGAAAGGAATTAGTCCAGGAAGAGGACATAACTGTTAATGGAGTATGGGACAGTGATGAAGAAGATGTCTATCTAAAAGACATAGTAGGACCTTCACCTTCTGTATCATACACCACGGACGACGTTTGGGCTGAACAAGATTCATCAATAGACGTCCTCACAAGATCCGGGAGAATACAACCTCCTGTTTCAACACAACCCATGCCTATTGTACAAAAAGTTCCCATACCTATCATCGAAGACAATGACATCGTTAAACAATTCAAGAAGACAAAAGTTGAGATGAATGTATGGAAGCTTTTAGCAACATCTCGAGAACATAGGTTGGCTGTGATGAATGCCTTGGATAAAATCGGGATAGATTCTGACACCACTCTTGAGGGACTAGCTAACTTCCTCACGAGTGATATCCCTAGTCCAATTAATCTAATCACCTTCTCTGATAAAGATTTACCCCCGGAAGGTGACAAGCACTACAAAGCGTTAAACCTTACGGTAGTCCGCAAAGAATGAATGTTCCCATGACTCTTAGAGACAATGGATCGGCTATTAATGTCTGTCCACTTAGGACTGCGAGGATGCTCGGTATAAAGGATGAGGATTTAACTCCGTCCACACAAGGAATAAGAGCTTATGATAATACTCGACATCAAGCTCTTGGCAAAATAACCCTAAATGTGACGACAGGAGCAATAGAACATGCTACTACTTTTCAAGTGGTAGACATCAAAGCCTCATTCAATCTGTTGTTAGGACGCCCTTGGCTCCACGATCTAAAGGTCGTCCCTTCATCTCTCCACCAATAAGTGAAAGCTATAGTTGGAGGAATCCCCATCACTATTGATGCTTCGCCAATGAGGATCAAGTCAATAGAGAATCCAATCATCAACGTGGAGCACGACGAAGATGATGAAGACCTATGGGGCTTTAACGAAGAAGTCTCCTTAATCCAAGAGGATGAAAGGACATCTCTTCGCCACGACCCCCATTCCAACATGATTATCAACACTATGCTAAAGAAACAAGGACACTTCCCTGGGATGACCTTAGGAAAGAAGAAGGGGATAGCAAAATCGATAGAGTTACCTGGCCTCCCTAAGCTAGATACTTTCGGACTTGGTTTCGAACCGACTCGGAAAGATCTCAAGCGAGCCCAGGACAAATTGAAAGCACGTAGGGACGCTCGTATTCAAAAGAAAGCAATTCCAATGGATGAGTACCCTCTTACGGTTAATGGTCAGTTTATAAAAGAAGGAGAGGACTATCCATGCCATGAATTTCCCGAACCATTTGTCGTAAATGGCATACGACAACCAGGATTCGAGATTTTCCTGGATTGCTACTTCATTGACGAAATCCCAACTCTTGTCCATAAGGAGAAAGCACCCCCATGCTTTGACTTTAACGTCATGGGATTACTATTTGGGCGAGAAAAGAATGAGCCAGTTTATGAGGAAGATAACTCCTCACTCATTCAAACGGTCCTACAAAGTGAAAACTTCGACCCCTCAAAGCTAATTACTTCAGCTGAAGGATCACTGCAAGGGTGGCGCAAGACTATCAAGGTGACTACTCCGAGTGGAAGGAAGATATCAATCACGACAGGACAAGGGCCGATGTTTGAAGAATCGTCAGAGTCAAGGTCAGAGTCTGAGTCAAAGCCTTTCCCTTTAGAATCTTCTAAGTCTTTAGCTATAACGCCTTCCCTTCCTATTTCTTCTAGGATAGTTAGTGATCCAGTCCCTGAGGACATATCACTCTTTGATGTAATGATCTCAGAGTATAATAATATCGCTCATTCTCCTTACTTCTCGTGTTCTTCCCTAACCCAAGATGACGAACATTGCTTAGCTAACGATGAAAAAGATAAAGAATTTATTAAAGCAATGGAAACACTTGAAAAGAAAACACTAGTAATTGAAGAGACTGAAACAGTTGACATCTCAAATGATTCAACTCATAAAAGAGAAGTTAAAATCGGACTAACATTGAATAAACAAGAAAGAACCGATTTAATTAACTTGCTTAAAGAATTTATCGATGTATTTGCTTGGTCATACAAAGATATGCCAGGCATTAACAGAGAAATAGCTCAACACACTATACCATTAATCCCAGGATTGAAACCTGTAAAACAAAAGTTACGTCGAATGAAACCCGACGTAGCACTTAAGATAAAAGAAGAAGTTCAAAAACAAATAACTGCAGGTTTCATCAAGGTATCCAAATACCCCGAATGGGTCGCCAACGTCGTCCCAGTTCCAAAGAAAGACGGAAGGGTAAGGATGTGTGTCGACTATCGAGATCTAAATAAGGCAAGTCCAAAGGACGGCTTCCCTTTGCCACACATCGATATTCTGGTAGACAACACAGCAAATCACGCGCTTCTCTCATTCATGGACGGATACGCAGGGTATAATCAGATTCTCATGGCGGAAGAAGACATGGAGAAGACAACTTTCATCACACCATGGGGCACTTACTGTTACATGGTAATGCCATTTGGGTTGAAAAATGCAGGTGCTACTTACCAACGTGCAGCAACTGCCTTGCTCCATGACATGATGCACAAAGAAGTTGAAGTATATGTCGACGACATGATTGTGAAATCAAAGGACCGTCCAGGCCATCAAGTAGCCTTAAGGAAATTTTTTTTAAAGGCTAAGAAAATACAATATGAGGTTAAATCCATCAAAATGTGCTTTTGGAGTCACCTCAGGCAAGCTCTTGGGGTACATCATAATCTCTAGAGGAATAGAGATAGATCCAACCAAGATTAAAGCAATCATGTTAATGCCACCGCCCAAGACCGAGAAACAGATTCGAGGATTCATTGGCCGGTTGCAATACATAAGTAGGTTCATATCAAAACTAACAACGATATGCGAACCAATCTTCAAAAAGCTCAAGAAGAATATACCAGTAATATGGGATGACGAGTGTCAAAAAGCCTTTGACCGGATCAAAGCCTATCTTGCAAATCCTCCCGTATTAGCGCCAGCACTTCCCGGAATACCTCTTAGGTTATATTTGACGGTTACCAAAGAGACAATGGGAGCCACGCTAGCACAAGAGATAGAAAACAAAGAGAATTCAATCTATTACTTAAGTAAGAAGATGCTCGAATATGAAACACGCTATACACCACTCGAGAAATTGTGCCTCGCTTTGGTGTGGGCCACGACTAAGTTGAGACATTACATGTTGGTGCATACCGTTTTCGTAGTATCTCGATTGGATCCACTCAAATATTTGTTCGAGAAATCAACGCTCAATGGACGTATTTCAAGATGGATAGTCAACTTAGCCCAGTTCGATGTGCGGTTTATGCCACAAAAAGCTATTAAAGGATCCGTGGTGTCAGACTTTCTGGCAGATTTTCCAATAGAAGACTCGACACCAATACAAGACAATGAATTTCCAGATGAAGATTTGATGGTCACCGAAGATGATACTTGGACTTTGTATTTTGACGGAGCCTCAAACCAAAAGGGATGTGGTGTCGAATTGCTACTAGTATCACCTAAAGAAGAACACGTCCCAATCTCAATAAAGCTTGATTTCGACGTTACCAACAATGCTGCTGAATATGAAGCATGTGTGGTAGGCCTTGAAACAGCCCTGGCATTGGGAGTAAAGAAGTTAAGGATATTCGGAGATTCCTCTCTGATTATCAATCAAATATCTAAAAGGTGGAAAGTTAGGAGCGAAAGCCTAGCCCCTTACCAAACTTATCTGGAAACTCTTACCGATTAGTTAGAGAAGGTAGAATACACATATCTACCTAGAGAAGAAAATCAATTTGATGATGCCTTGGCAAGATTAGCCTCAATGGTTAGGATTCCCACGGATATCGAGCAAATGCCTCTAACTATCGAAAAAAGGCACAAACCGGCATATATACAGACTATAGAAGACGACGACCCAGCCCAAGACGAAGATGAAGAACAAGAAGAAGAACCATGGTATACAGACATTCTCAACTATGTCACCAATGGAGAATACCCTCCTCATGCTAACAAAAAAGCTAAACGAGCCTTGAGACTTTTTGCTTCTCAATATGTACTCATAAACAACGAGCTACATAAAAGGGTACCTAAAGGTCGAGCCCTCCTATGCGTAGGGAAGGTGGATGCACAAAGAATAATGAGAATGGTCCACGAAGGAATCTGTGGAACTCATATAAATGGCAAAATGTTAGTCCAGAAAATAATGCGAGAAGGGTATTATTGGACTACCATGAATAGGGACTGCCATCAATATGTAAAAAGATGCCCTAAGTGTCAAATTTATGCCAATTTACAGCACGTTCCTCCATCTTTGCTCTACACCTACACATCACCATGGCCATTCTCTACATGGGGAATTGACATAATTGGCAAGATCGCTCCTCCAGGGACAGGAGGCCATGAATTTATTCTAGTAGCAATTGATTACTTTACGAAGTGGGTTGAAGCACAATCATATGCTAAACTCACCGCAAAACATGTAGCACTCTTTATCGAGAGAAATATCATTTGTCGATATGGAGTCCCACATGAAATGATAAGTGACAATGGAACTCACTTTCAAGCCGAATGTGAAGAATTGCTACATAAATATGGTATCCAACATCATCATTTGTCCCCTTATAGACCTCAAGCAAACGGAGCAGTCGAGGCAGCTAATAAGAATTTAAAGACTATCATCGAGAAAATGACAGAAAATTATAAGGATTGGCCTGACAAGCTTCACTTTGCATTGTGGGGTTATCGCACGTCATTTCGTACGTCAACAGGAAATACACCATTTTCTTTGGTATATGGAATGGATGCCGTACAACCTGTCGAACTAAAAATACCATCTCTACTTATTGCGCTAGAGAGTGAACTCGACGAAGTCGAATGGACTAGGGCACGATATGAAGAATTGATCCTACTCGATGAAAAACGACTAGAAGCTCTACATCACACTCAGTGCTATCAAACTCGTATGGCTAGACATTTTAATAAGAAGGTCAAGACAAGAAATATCAAAGTAAGAGATTTGGTATTAAAAGCGCTAAGGAAAAATGTTTTAGATCCAAGGGGAAAGTTTAGACCTAATTGGTCCGGCCCCTATATTGTCAAAACGATCCTGTCAGGTGGTGCAGCGAAATTAACTGACATGGATGGCAATGAATTCTCAAACATGACCAATCTTGACCAACTTAAAAAATACTACCCATAATTACTTAAGTAAGACACTCAAGAGAGCTACGTTCGGCCTGATTCCTTAAGAAAGGATACGTAGGCAACCCATTACGGGTGCGGCCACTTTATTTTTCGACATCTCCGCGTTCCAGAATCAACAAAAAGTCAACAAAAGTCGGAAAAAGAAACTGGCGTCACAGAACAGAGTCTGGCGCCAGCCAGAAGCCATTAGCGCCAGACGGTGGAATTGGCGCCTGGCGCCAGACCTCTATAGTTGTCATAAAATCTGGGCGAATTTTGGTGTTTTTCGGAAAATTTTCGACTTCCGTACTCGAAAGATTTCCGAAAATTAATTTTTTTTCGGTTTTTCATTGCTTTAATAAAATAAATTTAAAGTAACAATTTAATTGAAAGCTGAAATTTCATTAATGAAATAAAATTGCATTGATAATGGAATTTAAATAAGGCTGAAATTAATTAACTTTAAATAAAAATTAAGAATCTAATAAATCTAAAGCTAAGCAATGGTCTAGTCTTTCTTCTCCTTCTTTGCTCTTTTCCAATTCTTTTCTGCCTCCTCCTCTTCATCCATTACTTTAGCTAGTAGGCATCCTTTAGAGGACCTAAATTCAATCTTAGAATAGATTGTTTCTCCTTCAGTTAGCACCCCATGCTTCTTTTCCACCCAAGCCTTCTTGTCTATAACTTTCCTTTTCCCCGTGTCTTTAGTAGTATTCTTCTTCTTAGGCATTATAGGTGTCTTGAACTCAATTCTTGCACCTAAGCGTTCCTTGGCCGGTGTCACCCTGTTACCTAGACGATTCTTCACATCGGTTCTACCCTGATCAATTGAAGACTTCTTCAACAGCCACTTCTTTACATCATTAGGTAAAGAAGGGGGAACCTTTTGGGTAATCACTTCCCATAAAGGTCTAGCGCTCCAGTAAGTGTCAAATTTATCTACTTCTTGAGATATGGGATACTCATAGGGAGGACGAAGATCCCCGGAAGGAATATTTTGAAGCAAGCCATATTGTCTCTTTACTCTGCAGGGGTAATAATATGTCATGCGAAACAAGCTTGGAAGACGGCAGAAAGGTTGCTTGTTAACACCAACCATCCTTTTTATTTTCCACCATGGGATGACCCACTTGATAGTGAAATCACGTGATTCAAAGACTTTCTTCCACCCATGGTGCCCAATTTTAGGGATGCGCTTCTTTCTTCTCACAAAGCAAGTGGGCGTATAACTTTCAATGTCGTCCGGAGGGCTAATTAATCCTAGCCTTTCCATTAGCCACATCTGAAAAAATAATTCCAATGCAAATAAATTAATATTACAATACAAAAATATATTTTTTTATTTCTGTAATTAAAAATATTATTTTTCTACCTGTAATATAATTGGAGAACCGCGAAGAGGTGCTTTTGGGTCCCTTTTCAACTCATCTAGACTAATCATAGTCTCTCCAACTATCAAGGCATTGGATTTCTCCCTGATTCAATTTGTTCAAGCACAGTGGTTATAATTGATTGACCCTCATTAATTTTACCACTACTAAGACAATATTGATTCAGCATGCAAAATAAGAACGCCCTTCTTCTATATATGTGAAAAGATTCAGAAAGCAGTTTATCAAAATAATAGCGTGCGAATTCTTTTAAATTCACCACGTTGCCATCTACTATCTTTGATAAATCCCTTTCCTTCAAGTTAAGGAAGCGCTCAAAATCCTTATAATAATATGCATCTACTCTAGGGATTACTACCAAGTCTATTGCAGGGAAGCCTAAAATAGCACCAAATTCCTCTAGCAAAGGGCTAATTTCATCATACCCTATTCTAAAACAATGTGTATCAATGTTCCAATATTCTAAAGCGGTATGTATGAAGTCTATGTCTAGATCTACCCCTTTAATGCCATATATTCCCCCCAAGTGAAATAAATCCAATTCTTTTCTTTCTCTAGCATTGAGAGATCGACACCATTCATGAGAATATTGGGTGAAGGTTTTAGTGGCTAAAGACATGATTATTATTTTTTCTAAAGAGAAGAATATTTTTTTTTTCGCTGGAATTATGTGAAGAATCAGCTGAGCAGGGGGCTATTTATGCACAAATCGCGAGGAATTTCAATCTGGATAAAATACGGAGTCAGCGTCGATTGGCGTCAAAACCTCGATATTGGCGTCACACAACAGCTTTTGGCGCCACACGCTAGCAATAGCGCCTGGCGCCACGCGCCACAGGCTGGCGCCAGCTGGCGCCAAGTCAGCAGGATAGCCGCGCGTGAGCAGTTTGCGTTTTGATATTAAATTGGAGTCGGTTAATGACTTTATGGCCCCGTTTTAATTTCTTCTAAATATCTTTCTATCCTTTTCTTAATTAATTAAATATAGAAATTATTTTTAGTTAATTTTTATTTCTTTTTTTGGATTTTATATTAAAATTCAAAAATCAGCCTTTCTCTCCGTTTTATTTTTCCTTTTTATTTTTTCTTTTGGGGGAGAGAGTCGGATAATACCCTCCATCAATAATGAAAATGACGGAATTTTTGCGCAAAATTGTTATCACATCTGCACACACTAACATACACTAACATAATAATAGATAATACAGAACAAAGTGTCTAAATAACAAGTCAAAGGCAAAGTTCTATAAAAAGTCAAAATAAAATACATATACAGAAATGAACTACGGCGCCGGAGGACGTAGACCCATCATGCCATAAAACTGCGCCGCCCGAGGAGTCACCTCTCCACCAGCTCCGGCCTCAGCACCAGCTCCAGTCTCCGTAGGAGGAGGGAAACACAAAACAGGACCGTTCCAGCCAAGATCAACCTGAGGTTGAGACCGCGGAGGCTGATGCGATGACGAGCCAAACTCGTACATCCCACCACCTCTGAAAGCCTAGGTAGCCTCTCCCACCGGTGTAGCAGGAGCATCCTCAGAAGAAGACCCTGAGCCCTCAGCAGCGTCGGCTCGAGCAGCCTCGGAACGGCCACCTCTACCTCCTGACAAAGTGCGACGACGTCTCGAGCTAGACCTCGCCGGCTCTCTCCGCCCCTCAGGCCTCGTATGGGTGTGAGAAGCAATCGGCTGACCCTGCAAAAAAGAATTAAATCAGAAACAAGGTGAAAACTGAAGCATAGTGCAGAAACAATAAGTAAAGAAAAGTTACCTCTCGGACAGCGTCGTCTCGACGACAGGTAGCCGCGTTCCTCATCCGGACGAGTTGGCTCCGGAAGGCATCTATGCATCGTGCCATAGCCGAAACCACCTCGCGTGAGAACTGTCAAGGAAAGTTAAGTCAGTAAAAATGCATGATAACTGAATACAAGATTCTGAATTAGAACTAGACTTACCCTGGTCTGGTGACGAGGAATCAACCGCTCCACGAAGCGCTCGCCCTCAGGAGCCGGAGAAATCATCTCCTCGATCGGCCCGTACATCCCCTGGTAGTGGATGGACATACGGGGTGGCACAAACTCAGTGGGACCATCCTGATGAAACAGAAAGAAATCAGTAAGGTATTACTTGGGGGCTACTCAGCAAAAAACAAAAAGTTAAGAATCTTACCCTCACATCCTCGGCCGGCACAGGGGCTGGAGCTAACAAAGGAAGCAGCTCCTCAACATAACTCCGCCCAAGGATCACATGGGACCGCCAAAGAGAACCAGGCTCCTCAGCCATGCTCGACAACTCTCTCTCGTCGAACATGTGGCGTGGTGGAGGAGCAGGAACGACAAAAGCATCAGAAGAGTGTTGTCTGGCGACTCTCTCTCCTAAGTACACAGTGCCGTAGGTCCCCAGAAAGTAACGGCGCTCAGCAGAGTACTGTGCAGCTAATCCAGGGACTGTCCAACCACCCCATGGTCGGTATACTACCTCAGGTCCCTATAAAAATACCAATCGGGTAAGAACATGTCTAAAACGTCGCAGAAGAGCAAGATAAACACTAAAAATCGTACCGAGATGATCCGACTCCGGACACGTGCAGTAGATAGGTCCACATGGTGGCCGCCCCAAGAGGCGCTCACCGGATACCCCCTTGGCGATGGTCTCGTCGGCGCAATGGAAGGAAAGTACTCATAGAACCAGATCTACAAAAAGCTAAAGCATGAGTAAATGTTGCCTAACATATAGGGCTAAACTTTAGAGGGAATAATGTTTACCTCTACGACTTTCCAGAAAGCAGACAGAGCAACATTCGTCCTAAAGGACCGGTGGCGACACGAGTCCCTCAGTGCGTGAACGAAGTCAGTATAGGCCAAGTTGGCCCAATCATTAGTCCCGATCCGCCGGAGATCGCGAACAGCAGGGAGGTAATAAAGCAACGCCCTACTACCCCTGTCAGGGGAGAATGTCCCTGACAACAACATCAGCACAAAGATGCGCACCCGCTGCTCTCGGGTGGTCGCATCGTCATCGAGAGCCGCTGCCAGCGTCGAGCGACGAATTCCCCTAGCACTGAACTGAGTCGTCTCAACCTCAGCTCGGGCCCGAACAGCAATCGGCCCCAACAGTTCCTCGACCTCTGGAGAAAAGACGTCAATACCACCGTCGAATGGCAGCGGCACAGAAGAGAACTCCAGCCCTGTGATGAGACTGAAGTCTGTAGGAGTGACCATCATCTCACCCCATGGAAAATGAAAGGTGTTGGTGGTGTCCCAAAAGAACTCCACCAGAGCGCGTACTACGTGGTGACCCCCGCTGGAGGCAACCATAGCCTCGGAGGTCTCAAACAAGGCAACTAATCCGCAAGACTCCCATATGAGTCTCGTCTCTCGATCTCTGGCGATATGCATCCTATACAAATCGCCTAGGCCATCGCAGCCAGAGCCGTGGTGTCGTGTCCTCCCAGGCTCGGTTCCCCGTCTCACTCTCTCAGAAATGTGGTGGACAGGGGCAAAGAACAAAGTCTGCTCATCCAACTCTGGGAGCTGACCAAGCGAAGTGAACGGTGTGGTGTCGTCTTCCACGGGCTCATGCTCCCGTCTAGTGTTTCGGGACCGTGAACCTGAGCCTCGTTGTCTAGCCATGCTACATTGTGCAGAATCATCATAAATCAAGGTTCTATAGCATCTAAAGGTTTTCCTAGCCGCATGATACTATGTTCGCAAAAACAGAGTATGTAGTACTAAAACAGAGCACAAATTCAAATTGAGCATGACAGCATTTTTTCAAGCAATCAAACAATTTCTTGCAACACTATAGTGATTATTGTGACAAATTGAACAAGAATTGCTAGCAAAAAACATCAAGAACAGGTCACATTGTTCTTCACGACCTTAGGAGGTCCAACAATGGCGGATTGCTCATTTCTTCACCAAATTGAGTCAAACAAGTCTCAAATTACTCCCAAGGCAATATACAAACATAAACAAGCAGTTTCATGGCATAAAACTTGATAAACAAAGCAAATTGAGCATCATGAGTTTCGAATTTTCATGAAATTCGTGAATGAACATGCCAAAAATTCATAAAAACCGGTGTGAGTTGGAGAAAAACTTACATAGATCGGGAATATGGATGATAAGAGCTTTGATTTGCAACAAATTTGAGCGAATTCGGTAGAGAAACGAATGAGCAACGATCAATTGAAGTTTCGACTTCTTTCGAGCAGCGTTCGCAACAAACTAGAGCACGAAATGAACTAAAAACGGGAATTTAAAGTGATTCCCGTGCTGGCGCCAGTCCCTAGGCATTGGCGTCACATTCTGTGCTTGGCGCCATACGCCAATTTCAGCGCATGGCGCTAATGCCATAAGTCTGGCGCTGATCGATTTTCAGCGACGCCAAAGCAGCCAGTCACCTGTTGGGGTTGTGCTAGCCTTCTGCAATATATTTTGGGTTCCTTGGTACGCCAGTTAGCCCCTCTAAGAAATTTGACATGATTAGGTAATCGGCTTGATTACATAAAGTGATCGACCTGATGAAAAGATCGTCTCACTAAGCTTAAAGAGCCTAAGCATTGGCTCATTAGCAAAAGGCACCGACATACAGGTTCATTAGCAAAAAGCACCGACATATAGGTTCAAGAGCAAAGAGCGCCGACATACAGGCATAGCAAAAGGCAAGTTCAGGCGAACTTTTAAAGATCGACGGGCGTGGATCTTCGGTATTTTCCTTTGGGAGATTATAACATCAAATGAGGGTGACTTCAAGAGAAGATGTCTTCGACATCATTCCCTAGCTTGCGGAAAGTTGTCACAAATAACTGAAGGTAATTTCGGGCGAAATTGTCTTCGATCATAGTTCCTGAGGCATGGAAGATGATCATAATGCGGATGAGAATTATTTCAACAGAAATAATTTTCGATGATATTCCCTTGGACGTGGAATATTATCATTGCGGAGAAGGAAGTTTCAGGCGAAGCAATCTTCTAATTTGGAAGCAGTTACAAGGCGTAGCGGTTTTCAAGCGGGATGGCATTCTCTGGCTTGCAGGAGGTCGTCAAAACAACAACAGCAACAGCAACAATCGGTTACTTTCAGAGACGTGTGCTCGACGGTGCAAGATACGTGTTTCTTAACTCTTTTATCTGTTTAACTAATGCTAGTTTTGCAGGTATCGGCGTTATAAGATTGATTTAGGATCGCAGAACGTTCTGAATCATTCTCCGTCCCTATCGATACTTTGGCTTTCGTTTTCGAAACTTGCGTTTCTCCAAACTCAGTCAAAGTGGGGGCTTCTGTAGACACCCATTTGTGTCTCCCCAAAACCAAACCCAGTGATGAGTGCCTTTCACGTTGAATCATAATCGAATGAAACGAAAGTGTGGAAAGGTCTAGTGTTGCGGAAAGTTTTATTTCTTTTCTTTTCTCTTCTCTCTGTTTTTGAAAACTTTATTTTCAGAAAACAGCCAATCCAGTTTGGTTAATCCATGATATGGGTCCAATAGTGGTGTAGTTGGATGGGGCTTGCAAAGACCTTTCCAACGATATATTATAAGCCCAATTCCGATGAATATTGAGGAATTTATGGCCAATTTACTAAACTGGACCCGGTTTGAGCTTTAAGTACGGCCCAATGATCTAGGGGAGGGCCTAATGATTTATCATTCCTAATGTAATTAGGAATGGTTTTGGTCTTCTAGAACATTCTAGAAGGTCTTATCATTCTTAATTCAATTAGGATTCTTCAGAGTTTTAATCAAGATCAAATAGCATTTTCGACTGAAATTATATTATTTTATCTTCCAGTACGGGAAATTTATCAGATTTCGAAAACGCGTTAAAAGCCGGTTTGGCGTCCAACCCCAGGCCTTGGCGCCTGGAATCAGGATTGGCGCCAGACGCCAGCCATTGGCGCCTGGCGCTAGCCACTGGTCCTGGCGCCAATGACCCAGGGCTGGCGCCAAGTTAGTTTTTTGATCTTCAGACTCTGTTTTGATAAATTATCTTTTTTGGATGTTTTTCTCTATAAATATCGTATCAAAAATTCCGTTTTCATTCACCAATTCTCTTTATTCTTAAGTTTTAATAAACTCCGGTTTCATTCATTGTCTATAATCATCAATCATCTACAATCACTTTATGAATTACCAATAATCAACTCTCTTCATTCATCTTCATCATTCATTCATTAATTTTCAATAACATTAATCTTTTAGCATTATTTTCTATACCTTACTTTTTCATACAAAATTCCGCATTCGCAAGATCTAGAAACACCTAGCCATATTCAAAGTTGCCTTCGCCCTAAACGTGAAAGGTTTTAATTTCTGAGGGTTTGGTCCCAAATCTCTATTTCAATTATTTAATTTAATTGCTTTGATTATTATTTTCCTTGAAGTTACTAACGCGTGTATTTTGTAATTAGAAAGAGGTACGAGGCCTCCAAGTAAGTACTTTAATTGATTTCATGATGTAGAAATCATGCTTAGATTGTTATTTATGATTCCTAGTATCATGTCTAGGGTATCTTTAATATTAAGTATGCTTAAAAGTATGATGCTTCCTATGCTCTTCTTAATATTTATAATTATTGATTATTTATTATGTTGCTTGATATGCATATATATTTTATATTGTTATTGCTTGATCACCTTTTATTGCAGGTTAAAGGGAATTGGTATTTGCAATCACGCTTGATAAGATAATTAATAATCTTGTTAGGGTTAATTGTGATTATAATTCAAGTGATCGCCAATAATAGATTTATTTGTGCATTAAATTCAACCAACATTGATTAAACAGGTTTAGGGTTAATCCTATTAATTGTATGTTAGTCAGAAAGCGCACATGAATACGAGCAGAATAAAGTAGAGGCCTATTATTAGGGCAGGTTCAATCTCTTTTAGGTTGGATTTGTACCATCATCCCCGGACCCTTATTTGGTTCATGACCTTATGGAGTTGACGATCTCTTGGATCGTTAAGGGGTGTAACCTTCATCCTATGAACGGTTTACAAGTTCCTTAAAAACTTTTTGGCGACTCTTTTGCTCTATCTTCTTCCCTTTTGGACGCCACCGTACTTTAGTGTATGATCACAGTGGGGTTCAAGCTAGTGGGATTTTTAAGGCTTGAAACTATTCCCTACACTATTGTACAGTGTCATTTGCAAGTAGAGTGTTGGCAAGAATAGGCCGAGTTTTATGCTTTGACAAAGACTCGTTGAACCCTCCAGTACGTAGAGCTTTCAGAGCAAAGGTGTGGCTTAGCTTAAACAGACCTTTAATACCAGGGTTTTACTTTGAATTTGAGCAAGGCAGCTTTGAATGGCTGGATCTGAGATACGATGGGGTGTTTGTAATCTGCAGAATGTATGGAATTATAGGACACAAAGAAAAGTGTTGCAAGCTATGCCCCCATAAAAGAAGTAGAGTGCTTCAAGCAGCAATGTATGCTGCTTGTGATAGCCAGGGAGAAATCAGAGTGGATCCTACTTATTTGCCCCTGTACACTAATAAAATCATGGGTTTGAAGCGTGTGGAGAGAAATATAACTTCAAGAATTAATTTGATGCAAGTGCAGGACTTGAGGGAAAACAAAGGTGACTGTGAATCTGAAGAAGATTGGGTGCCGGAATCGACCGGAGTGTCTGAGGATAGTTCTTTCGAGAACACTGGTGATGAAGATGAGGATAATGACGATGATGGAAGCTCTAGTTCATCCAATATGAGAGAAGGTAGTGATGGGGATGATGAAGGCGGTGATGATGGGGGAGGTAATGAGAAACAAGATGAGGATCGAGGTGGCGCTGGCAGTGGAGATAGGAGAAGTAATAGTGAGAGTCGGGCTGGAAATAAGAGAAAAAGAGAAGATGATGATGGTGGCCGGAGAACATTATCTGAGAGGAGGGGAATTCGGATTTCGTGCATAATCTGCCCAATAAAAAGGAAGCTTGGAGACACGTGGACATCTGAGTGTAGCGAATGGAGCGGACAACCTCTGAAAAAATTCAGATTGGCACAGAATACCATTAATGGCGAAAATTCGGGTCGCTTGAACCCGATTATTTTGGGATATTTGATGAAGGGTGTTGGTTTGAAAAGAAAGGGGGAAAATATCTGCATTAATGTGGCATCAGTAGGAGGCAAAAATTTGGTTGAACTCAGGTGTAAGAAAAGAAGAGTGAATGCTCCTAGAGCATTTATGGGGCAATCTAGGTGGAAAAATTTGCTCTCCTGGATAGCTATATATCCGTTTTGTCTGGGAGGTTACACTCGGACCTGTCTTTTTCCCAGGTTAAATTGTTCCTATTTTCATTTGGCAGATCCACTTTATTCCCCCTTTTATTCGGTATGGACCCCTACTTCTCTGAAGTTCTTCTCCACTCATCTGGATAATTACTCTTTTATGCTAAGTGTTCTGAATATTTTATTCCCTCGTTCCTCTCTCCCTTTTATTTATTCTGCTGACTTTCCTTTTATAATCACCTACCCCCCTTATTGTTTATTGGCTTTCCCCTTTTCACCTCTTGTCCTTTTCATGTTCTCTTTTTGGTACCTTATCTAACAAAAAATTCCTTGCTTTCCATCTTTTCCATATGTTTTAAAAATGGACAACTACCAATCTCTGGCAGACATTTTAGTGGCTGATGACTCATCCTCGGAATTTCACTCTGTTGCGTCATCACCATCTGTTCTTGAGGATCAGACTTGCCAAGTTGATCCATGTTTGGAAAATATCAAACCTTTTGCTTCTCTAAGTCCACAAAATTAGACGTAGGGCCCAACCCCGGACTCACCGCTACTTAGCTTTGCCTAAGCCTTGTTGGATTTGGGCCTCTCAAGTGATAGTGGGAGTGATACTCAGGAGCACGCAAAATCTGATGATACTGGGCTGGTCAACAAGTCAAATACAGGTGAGAAAACTTTGAGTCACGTGATGAATTAGGTAAAATAATTGAGCCCTTTCTTAAATTCGAATCTAGGCCTTCTTCTGTCCAAGCCCAAAAGCCCTCTAAGAAGCCCAATATTCCCCCCAAATTGCTCCCATCTATAACCCTTATTGTTGAAGAGTATCCGAACCCGCCGAACACCCCCGTTTCACCAAAAAAATACAAGATCTGTTGATTCACCTCCCATTTACCCTCTTTCGGACCTAGTAGTGGCCCAAATGAGAAAGATTCGGGATCTGAACTCGGAACCGGAGCAGGCAGAATTTGAAGTGGGATGTGTTAGTCCAATTATAAGCCCACCAAAGCTAGACAAAGGTAAACAGGTCTTAGTGGATTCTCAAAGCCCAGCTCGAATCAGGTCGGCCTTTCGTGTCTTGTTTAGCCCAGAGATTGTGGAGATTAGCTCAGATTCAAAAACTAGAGTTGGAGACTTTGATCTTAACCAAACTCCTACTCCGGAAGAATTGGAAGTGAAGAGTGGGATAAGCAGCAAAGGGAAGAAGAGAAAGAAGAGTACGGTCGAAAAAGGAAAAGGGGTGAAATTTGGTTTGTCCGATGGTGACAGTTTGGAGTCTTCTGATGGCTTTGGGGAAGGTAGACCATGTCCAAAGATAGTTCTCAAGACAAAAGGAAAAGGCTCAAGTGAAGAAAAGACCTGGAAGTTTCAGCTACCAAGAGGAAGCAGGTGCTTCTGTGGCTGCATTAGGGGCTCAGTGGCTGGCCCGAAAAAGCCACAGGAGGACAAATGAAGATCTGGAGTTGGAATTGCAAAGGTTTGAACAAAAAGGAGTCCTCTGCAATTCCTTTTATTAGTAGTATGTGTAATAAGTTTAGTGTTAATGTTGTTTTATTTCTGAAACTAAGTGTAGCGTTAGTAGCTTAGCACCTTTCTCTAGTAGGCTTGGGTTTAAGGAATTTTTTGGGGTAGATGCTTCTTTGGAAGCTTCAGGGGGTCTATTCCTTTGTTGGTCATGTAAGCTGGAAGTAATCTCTTTATCACCCAACGCTATCTGTTGTAAAGCGTGGGATGATTTTAACAACTTTATATATATCTCTTTTGTGTATGGTTCGCCTTATCTAGAATGTAGGAGGGGGGTTTGGAACAATTTAGGTGGTTTCCTGGATTCATACAGTGGGAGTCACCTTCTGATTGGGGACTTCAATCAATTAGAATGGATCACTGAGAAGCAAGGTGGTGCAACCCAGATCAGAGGAGCATCGGATTTCTCACTTTGGAGAATCCACCATGGTCTTATGGATATCCCTTATAAAGGGGTGAACTTCACTTGGACCAATAACAGAATGGGCGAGGAAAATATTTTGGAGCGTTTGGATAGGGCATATTGCAATGTGGCTTACAAAGATCTTTGGCTGGAAGCTATAGTGTGGAACTTCCCCATTTTCATCTCAGACCACGGGCCAATTCTGTTTGATTCAAATCCATCTAAGATTTCCCGAGTTAGAAGACCGTATAAGATGGAAGCATGGGTTCTGAATTATTTGGAAGCTCATCAGGTAATTGATGATGCTTGGAAAGAGAAATTTGGAGGCTCAATAATGTACTCTCTTCAGCAGAATCAAAGCAGTCCGTGGTGAGCTGAGAACCTGGTGCCCGAACTTCAGAGATAAGCACAAAATTAACTGGGAGCAGATTAGTGATTCATTGGCAATCCTTCAATCGAATAATATGACAAGGGACGTTGTAGAACAAGAGAAGAGTTTGAGGAAGCAGTTGGAGGAGGAAGTGGAAATCAAAAGCGCTATCTAGAGACAAAGGGCAAAAGGTAAATGGGATCACTTAGGGGATAGAACAACCTCTTTCTTCTACAGAGCAGTCAAGGGGAGAAAATTGAAGAATGAAATTACAGCTTTGCAATTAAAGGGTGAAGGTTGGTGTGCAGATCAGGCAAGAATTAAACAAGAATTTGTTAGTCACTTCAAGAGTATCTATTGTGGAGAAGGGGAGCAGCAGAACTTGGGAGACAGGGAGGACCTTTCAGCTTTGAGTGTATATTGGTTACAATACCTACCTCAACTCTTTGAGTCTCATCTTTCCATCCTAGAGGGGGAGTTCTCTAGGGAGGATGTGAAAAAGGCGGTGTTTGATATGAAACCCATGAAAGCGCCAGGACCAGATGGATGTCCTCCTGTAGTTCTTCAAAAATGCTGGGAAATAATGGGTTAAGATATTTACTCGACAGTAAATAGTTTCTTTAATGGAGGGTAGTTGCTGAAAGAATGGAATAAAACGTTCATTTTCCTGTCCCGAAGGAGAAAAATGCTAACAAAGTAGAGCTATTCAGACCAATTGGGCTTTGTAATACCGTATATAAAGTGATTTCGAAGTGCTTGGTGAACAGATTGGAGCCTATTCTGCAGGACTCGGTTGGGGAATTTCAAAATGCTTTTGTTCCAGGGAGGTTGATGACTGACAGTGCTTTAATGGGCCATGAGCTTATTCAGTATGTTAAAAGCAGGAAGAAGAAAGATGGGAATTTTGCAGGGGTGATCAAGGTAGATCTGAATAAAGCCTACGATAGAGTGAGATGGAATTTTATCATTGACATCCTAAGAGCGATGAATTTTCTGAAGAATTGGATACAATGGATCAGTTAGTGCATCAAGACAGTCAGTTATGCAGTACTTGTGAATGGTGATCAGACAGAATGGTTTTATCCGAGGACAGGCTTACGTCAGGGAGATCCGCTTTCCCCCATCTTTTCATCTTGTGCATGGAGGTCTTGTCAAGGAGGCTAGAATGGCTGAAGGGCCGGGGGAGAATCAAAGGTATCAAAGCTGGTAGAAGATGCCCAAACATTTCATACTTATTTTTTGCTGATGATGCGCTCCTGTTTTCCAAGCCAATTATGGTGGTATGCAGGGAATTAAGGAAGGCTTTGAATGAGTTTTGTGTTGTATCAGGAGAGGTGGTCAGTGCAAAGAAATCTTTTGTCATGTTTAGCCCGAACACTCCTTCCAAATTTGTGAGAATCTTCAGGAAAGCCTTAGGAATGGCAAGCAAATGCTCGTTTGGAACTTACTTAGGATGCCCTATGGGTGTGGATGGCAGGAGTCAGTCCCAATTTGAATATCTGGTTGAGAAGATCTCGAATAAAATTCAGTCGTGGAAGTTTGTTTCTTTATCCCAGGCTGGGAGGCTCCTTCTGATTAATTCAGTCCTTGTGGCTATGGCAACGCACATTTTAGCTCTTTACCTGCTACCAAGGAGGATCCTGGGGAAATTAGCTCTATGTGTCTGAAGTTCTTCTAGGAAGGAGTTAAGGATAAGAGGCCTATATACTGGAAGAAGAGAGAGGTGTTGGAAAGACAGAAATCGGAGGGTGGTCTTGGGTTGAGAAATGTGCAAAATCTTAATCAAGCAATGGTGCTCAAGCAGGCTTGGAGAGTTCATGACAACAGGAATACGTTGATGAGCAGGCTCATTGTTGGTAGATATGGAGGCTCTCCAATCGAGAAGGGTTCCAGGAATAGGTGCCTGGGTAGATGCTCTTGGGCTTTTAAAGGAATGTCTAAAACAGCAGCAAGAATGAAAGAGGGCTTTTGGTACAAGATAGGAAGGGGTAGTAAAGTGAGCATTATGGGGGATGGGTGGACTGCTGCTGGGAAGGTGTGCTTTAAGGAGGGGGTCAATGAGGAGGATAGGAGTGTGTATGGGAAAGTTTCGGATCTGATGAATGAGAGGGGTAAATGAAAATGGGGGTACTTTGGAAGCTCTTCGAAACAGAAGATGTAAAGCACATCCTTGCGATCCACCCAAACTAGGAGATGGATGATGAGATCCTATGGGGTGAAATGGTGAATGGTGTTTACACAGCGAAGTCAGGGTATAGATGGTTGGGGGGCACTGCTATGGAGGGGAAGGAGCTCGATTTTGGAAAGAATACTGGAAGTTGAAACTCCCTCCCAAATGGCTCCTGCTTGGGTGGAAAGTCTTGAACAATGTCTGTAGTTGTAGTGTAGGGCTTGCCAAGAGGGGGGGTGAATGTTAATATTGTCTGCGTCTTGTGCCGTAAAGAAAGGGAAACTCCATTCCACCTTTTTAGAGATTGCGATGTTGCCAAAAGAGTCTGGCTATGTGGACACCTAGGAGTCAGAGTACAGGGGGAGAGGATGCCAATGGAGACATGGTTAAGAAATCTCATGTTTTACTCGTTCAAGGTGAAGGCAGATTACCCCTTACTTGCTGGGAGCATAGTGGCAACCCTTTGGTGTATATGGAAACACAGAAATGACATTATCTTCAGAAAGGCTAGCGCTTCCCCGACTTGTATTTGTTTGTTGATCAGTGAGGCTTTAGGTACGGTCGCTAGGGAAGGGAACAAGGCGGATACAAACATGAGAGTCCAAAGGATGACAGAGCAGGAAAGACAGGGTTCTAGCTTCTAGCATAGAGGTGTGCATGCGTCGGAGAAGGTAGCGATTATAACAGTGGATGGGGCATGGAAGAAAACCAGCGGCGATCTGGATTCAGCAGCAACAGGATGGGTCCTTACGAAAGAGGAAATGGTAATTCAGGAAGGGGCCAAGCGAGTGGTAGGAACTTCGGCACTATAATGTGAGTTGTTGGCCATAAGGGAAGGGATCATCAATGTGTCCCGGTATTTCAACCAACTGGAAGTTAGAATAGATAGCAAGCTTAGTGTCGAATCCCTAAAGAACCCGAGGCGAGCACCAAAGGAGCTCCGGAATCTGGTCTTGGATATCCTTTGTCTAAGTTCTAGTTTTTCTTACTTTTGTCTCTGCCATGTCCCCAGGAGCATTACCTCTAGAGCCCATGATCTAGCCTTTAAGGCTAGAAAAGGGGGGTTAAGAGTAATGCTCCTACTATTTGTTTCCCAGCTGTCAAAAAAAAATACTAATAAAAAATAATAAAAAAAATTCCACTTTTGGTCCCCACCCTATATTTTTCCTAAAACTATATGCAACACCTAGTGTTGTGCTTATTACGAATCGGAGGGAGTATACTTCCTCTCTGTTTATATATATATATATATATATATATATATATATATATATATATATATATATATATATGAACATTCCTTTGCACGTATTATGCTGATATACTTCCTCTCTTTGTTTTTTTTTAAATGAACATACCTTTGCATGTATTATGTTGATAAGTAAAGTTATAACAATTTATACAAATAAAAATATATTTTTTAAAACGATTTCAATAAGGGCCTATTCACTTCAACTTAATTTCAGTTCAGTTCAGCTCAGCTCCTAATTTCCTTCTCTCATAATTTATTCATTTTAGCTCTATTCAGTTTATTTTAGTTCAGTTCATTTCATTTCATTTCAATTCAGCTCAGTTCATTAAATGTGAAGTTGTGAACAGGCCCTAAGTACCCACTAGACTATTTTTTCTTATGAATCACTAACATCAGTCAAGTAACATAGACAAATAATGTAAAAAGTTAAATCGTTTCAGTTAAATTTGGATACCCTAAATCCTCTACGCATTATGTCTAGGCTCTCGCTACTAAAATGTGGCAAAGTAGGACCAGAAGATTGTTTTAGAGTAGAATGACATTCGTTGTTCCTAAAGAAGGCGAGCGATATTATTTATGAATAACTCTTGGTTAATGTAAGTCGGCCAAAATCCATTAATGACTCACGTACTGTAAAATGTAATTGGTCATGTATGTGCTACATTTCAAGAAGCTGCCCTAAAGTTCGTACTCGAAGCTGCCCTAAAGAAGATGATTATGCTGATAAAAGCATACTTGTGGCTTACCCATATGCTACAAGGCACAAGCTTTAAGGCAGGTTTTGCATCTGTCTTAAATTCTTGATATTCTGCAATTTCTTTCTTAAGATTAGTGTTGTCCATTAGTATTGTGGAATAAGTTTTATCAATTTCTTTCTTAAGATTATAGCAAGTTTCATACCCGTTTTTGTACAATCTAGTGACCTCTGGTTTGAAATTTATTATAATAAAAGAGTTATCAGAGAAAAAACAAACTGCAATAGTAAGAAACAAACTAAAAGTGAAAAAACAACAATTGTCGTCGTCGAGCGCAACCAGCTAATTAACAAGTGAGCCAGAGAAACCAAGGACCAAGGAACTTTACGAATTTAACACACCAAAAAAGACTCAACAGCCGCCCGCAATTCCAAAATGAGCCACCAAACCGAAATGTCCATTGAATTTGAATTCAGAATCAAAGAAAGAAGAGACGCACAATCAGAATGAATCTGAATCTTCAAGAATCCTTTGTGAACTGCCGCCTGAAGTCCTCATAAACAAGTTTGTAGCTCAAATTGTAATGTCGACCCAAGCAAAAAGGCCCTACTTCCTCCACCCAAAACCTCCGAAGAATAAAGGTCACGGATAACCCAACCTGCCCCATCTCGTTGTCCATGTAGAATTGTAAACTCAGAGTGGACATATTTTATTCTTGATTATTGAAGGACAAAACCGCTATTTAAGTAGAAGTTACGACCCTGTTTGTTCACCTTATTTCCACTAATGTCAGGATTAATAAGTTCAGATAAGTTAATATAAGGGTTAATAAGTTCAGATAAAATAAGTTTAAATAAGATAAGTTCAAGAAAAATAAGTTCAGATAAGTTGTGATAAGGGTTAATCAAGATTATCCAAGTTTAATTTATAACTAAAATAAATTCTAATAAGGTCCAATAAGTTCAGATAAAATCAAATAAGTAAAAATCAAGTGAATGTGATAAAGGCTAGTATGTGGTCCCTACATACAACTCCAATTTGTCATGTTTTTATTGGTTAGAATAATAGACCCAAATTCCATTGAAATTCAATTTATATTGGTTATATGTAGAAACAACATATAACAATTTTATGTGTATCATATTACCCCTCCGTAATTTATTATTTGCTTTACTTTTTTTTTACATTATTTGTTATTACTTGCTCTATTTTCTTTTTTGAATATTTATAATACTGTTTTTCCTCCCACTAATAATCCCCTCATATCATATTTTAATACTACGTATTTTATATATTCTCTTCTCCCCGCTTGTACTTACTTTTGATTTTTTTTTTTTTTTTTTCCAATCTATCCCACTTCCATAAGAAAGTAATAAATTATAAAGGTAGTACTAATTTTAGCAACTTCACTAAATATATATATGAAAGGTAAAACTACTATCATAAGTTTTAGCTTGCGAGATGGATTTTCAGTGGACAAGGGTAGGCTGTGAAGGAACCAACATCTACATCCTATTGACATCGCTAAGATGCAGCTAAGAGGAGGCATACGTCCAGAGATCTGGAAACAACCTTTGCAAATTGCAATAAAAAGGTGTAATAAACATTTACTAGAAAATTAAGTAATGATTTGTCTCAGGCAAAAACTGCTACCAAAATTTTAGGACAATAACATAGAATGCATCCCTCTATTAAACCACAAATTATGCTACATTTTTCTCACAACAGATTTACTTAATTTCCAGCACCAGATATGCAAAGCTTCAGTAATAATGCATGTTGGAGCTGCTTCAATCTTTTCTCATTTCTGGCTTTTTGCAATACTTTGTTTTCTAGACTCAAGATGATCAACCTTAGCCTTCCTTCGTTGCTTACTGATGCGGATCGATTCATAAAGTCCTCTTTTACGGCGAGACATTGTCAATTCTGACAAGTCAGGCTCCTCAGATATCTGATCATTATCAGCTTGATCTTGATCTGGAGCCTGGACATTCTGAATAGTACCAGTTGCAGGGCTGACACCCTGAAGTTCCATTTTCATCTCTTCGTGATGCTGTTTCTCTTGTTTTGACATCTGCACCCATCAATCAGGAGCTTTAAAATTACAAAGAGCGTAGCAACACACAAAGGCGAAACTAAAAGATAAGATTTTGTCCCTTAATGGGCATTTAGGCTAAAGATTAAATGTCAAAATCATTGATTGATCAACCCACATTTGTTAAATCAATAACCGCTCATGAACATAATAAGGCAAAATATAAGTGAAAGTGGTACATATTTGACCTAATTTTGCAAATTAGGAAGCACTGTACCCCTTTTGTAGCTTTCTTATAAGCTGCTATCGTCTAGCCTTTAACTGCCAATTGCCAAACTTGACACCACACATTCTAAAACAATGATAATTGATAAGACTTCACTTCTTTTTAATTGACACATTTCGACTTATGCATTGTTCACCCTCTCTTTTGACCGTCATTTATACACAAAGACAACATAATCACGTACGATCTTGTCATATTCATCTTGACACATCAATATTAATATCTATAATTATCAAAAATACAAAAATTGTAAAGGTTCAAAAGACCACCTTTACAATATTTGAATTTTTGATAATTATAGATATTAATAGGTAAAGGTATACATTAGCAAGTTTAACTTAAGTAGTGTCAACTAAAAAGAAACATAAGCAGGTAAAAGAATACCAGATACTTCCTCAGTTTTTTTTTAAAAAAAAAAATTGCATAGGTTGAGCACAAAGTTAAACTAAGGAATTGTTTCAAAAAAAAAGGTTAAACAAAGGAATAAAATAACCAAAATGCCCATGTGAGTGATGTGACTAAAAATTAAGGAGAGTAAAAGTGAGGTAACAAGGGTAAATATCAATTGTGAGTAACGGTGAAATAGGTGTTTGGTGTGTGAACACAAACAAAAAGTGTATGATAATATAACCATAATAAAATTGGTGCAATTAATAAGCAACTTCCTTATAATAAAAATGGTGCAAAAACAGAGGAAGTATAATATTTCAGCAAACCAATAAAGGTTAGTCAGATCTCAAGTGCAGGCTCATCTTTATAAATGGGACAGAGAGAGAATTTAGCTTAGACTAGCCTTTAATAGCATGCCATCCACAGTTAAAACTTCTAAACCACAAAATCTTTCCATGAAATTGGATAAAGTGGAAGTCAATTCAATTGTAAGCAAACAAGTAACTTCCAAAAGAAATGTACCTCTTTCTTTCTCTCAGCTGCCTTGTTAGCTTCTACACGGCCAGCAACACCATCCAGCAATAGATTCTGAGTGTCATTCTGATCTTCATTCCCAATTGCTGGTACTGGCAATACTTGTTTTCTAGCAGCAGCCTGAAGCTGTTTAATTTTCTGGGCATAATCAGGGGTGTAACCTTCTGCCTCATTATCAACAAAGGGAGAGAGATGTGGCGGCGGGACCCTGCACATAAATTGCATTAATCTACAGCAAACCTAAAGTTTCTTCCAGTCTTACATTAACTTACTGCAATGCCAACAAACCTGAACTGCAAATTAGATTTTCATGATAGAAAATATGGACATTCATCATCCCTTGGATCATGAGGCTTAGCCTATGTTACTCGGACTCTTCATTTCACCTCATGTACCCGTGTCGAACCCTCGACACTCGAACATGGGTAGGACACTTAGACACTTCAATTTAGTTCAAAGGCATTACAATTTTTCACAAAATAGCCGAGTCAGACATTTGGACATGTATCCGTGTCGGACATGTGTTCCCAAGTCCAAGTAACATCGCTTAGCAGAGTTAGCACTAACAACTAATAAACAAATACACAAGACAGTTTCATAGGCAACATCAGCTTTCACAAGTTGACCTTATACCCTTCTTTCTCTACAATCTCTACTGTAGTATTGCGTTTTCGAAGTTGCACCCAATGTTTTTAAAAGTTACATGTAGTACCCATTAGATGCAATAACTGAACACACCATATCCTTTGCAATGATTCACATCAACAAACGGTTAAAAAAACAATCAAACTAAACCATCCTCACTCCACTGCCACCGCAGCAACCACCACCTCCCACCTCCCTCCATTCTCTCTCTTCCTCAAACCCACCACCATGATCCTCTCCCACTCTGACTATTCAAAACTCCACTCTCTCTTTCCTCAACTACCCAACTCACCATTCTTGCACCAAAAAGGAAAACGACCCACCCAAAAAACTCGAGGATTTCATTTTTCCTTGAAAATTTGACGAGTCAGCATATGAGCGGAGGATGGAGAAGACTTAAGCCTACAAAGAGGGAATGCTGATTTTGTTTAATTGTAATTGAGTATAATTTTTGTCATGTTTTCAGTTGATTATTGGATTAATGCTTAATGGAGATGTAGATGTGTGTATAAAATAAGAATGCTATTTGCTTATTGGGTATGTATGACAATTGTATGTGCATATCAACAATTGTTGAGTGGCCATTGAGGTGCTAGTTGTGGCGATGGATGCAATTAAGAGAGAGGGTGTTAGCGGCTCTACTAGTTGTGATAGAAGTGGTTTGGAGGTTGGAGTTTAATGGAAGAAGGGAATAGGAGTGAGAAGAGGGATGGAGGAAGAAAGGATTTATAAACTTAAGATGATGTTTTCCAGCAAATTGGAGCAATAAGAGGAAAATGATGAACCTAATGTCAAGGTAACAGGCTAACAGCAAGGTTATATTGTGTTCACTTATTGGACCTAAGGCATACAGCAGGTAACTTTCAAAAACATTGGGTATAGCTTAGAAAATCCAATTCTAGGGGGTTATAAACTTATAATGTAGAAAAACCAGAGACATTTTATATCCAAATATGCTTTCATATTTTTTTAGAATAGCATGTGTCAAGGCCTCCAAGGCCCTTGAAATGAGGACCGAACATGCCTTTTCAAGTTTAATGCAAAGTCAAAAAAAGTGAGAAATCCACAAGATAGGTCAATATTGCAAATAAATAGCAGCCATAAAGCATTCTTGGGATCAAAGTAAATTTAAACGGAGACACAAAGGAGGGGGGGGGGGGGGGGGGGGGGGGGGGAGGGGTAAAAAAACTATTTTAGTACATACCTTCCCACCAGATAGTCCTCAGTGGGCAGTATTATACGAGCATTTACAGAATCAAAGACCCATTGAGGCTGGATATATTCTCTAGAGAGAAACAAATGATTTTGAGTCGGACGATCAACAATCTACAGGACCAAAATATACTATTAGAATACAGTCCCATTCAAAAGTACAAACAGCAATATAAAGGAAAAAAAAGAAGAGAAGGGGGCAGGTGAGACCACAAAATACAATCATCTTAAACCCATGTACATTTTAGGCAAGTCCTATGAACTAAAACACAATCTATGATAAAATAGCATGCCAGCAATCCTACTTCAAAGAATATCAATAGATCAGCAAGGACCATGATATGTGGTAATGGGAATGTTCTTTAGAATTATTCAGTATTTACAGCAACATTATTTCTAACCTGACGGTAATGCAATCTTATCTAGTCAACAAATGCATATCAGTTTCCTAATTATAACTTAATAAAGAGAAGCAGTAACCAACAAAGAAAAGAGTTTGATAGCATGCCGGTCATATTCAGTACTCCTATCAATCCAGAACTTCCACCATAAAACACTCTTAACCCTGTATAAACTTTAATCGCCGATGCAAGATGCCAAACCTAAAATAAAATTCATTATTACACAGATTCACCCACATTATCACTATCAATCTAGAAATACTGAATAAACGATGTGATTCCACCATTCTGAAAGTTCTTAACACTTATAATTGTCCATTTCAGAAAGTTAAGCACTTTCCTTTTATTCCATTTCCGGCAAACTTTTTTTTACTATCTTATCCCTCTGACACCCACAATATTTACATAATTTCACTCAATTTGCTCCAAGAATATCCATGTTTTACTTACAATCACCCACCTTTTTACACTTTTTTACTCCATCCACCTTCATCTTACACTAATTCACTACATCAATACTTTCTCCAATTGCATTAAATTGTGGGAAAACAGCAATGATCAAGTACTTCTGAAATGGAGGGTATTTAATGGAGTTGCTTCACCACTAAAGGCACTAAGTGAGGACCCAAAAAACACACAGAAAGAATCCCTTCTGTTATTCAGTGGTTTATTTCCCATGTCACGAGTTCCTTATTTTCATATTTCGTTCTCACACTTTTGTTAGCTGGGTCCCAATAACCTTATATAATTCAACATTCTACAGTTAGTAACACAAATCGTAAACAATAGGATACAACTACCCTTCATGTACCAATATCACTACACTGAACAGGGGAAATCAGGCTTGCCGGCTTACCTGGTGAGTAATGCTTGTGTCAGATTCCTCAAATGGAGCTCCATCTCCCTCCCAAGAGACCATTCCACCAAAGGCAGAGATCACAAAAAGCAACGGCTCTCGGGGAACCTATAATCAAATAGTTGAACATATGCAAAGTGAATTCACTATGATGCAATTACATAAGATAAAGAGAAGTAAAGCAAAAACTTGGAACACATGAGCAGAAAAAAAACTTTACCAAAAGCAATAGGTAATAATATGAATATACACAAGAAAACATACAAACCAAACAAGAAATAACATAAATTAGACTGCCTTAAAAAAGCCAGGCCACTTAAATAATCACCTCCTCCCCTGGGGGGAGGCCTAACACAAAGCCACAAATTTAATAAAATAATTCCTATCTACAATCTACATAAGCTGAGAAGCACATGAGGATGCATATACACAATCAGAATTAGTAACCGAGTAATTCATCATTAATTAGCTAAGGGTTGTAAGTCTTGTAACCACTTCAGGTTATTTTGCCATACACGTGATGCATGAAAGGAAAAGAATATTCAATTGAATCAATTCTAGGACTAGAACAATATTGTTAATAGGGATTTTGTAAATATCACCTCTCGCCCCAAGAAGAATCTCATGTTCTTAAAAAGTGACCTGCACTCCTTTGTTTCTTCATCCGCATCATCCTCAATCTCAGTTTCTTCAACAAGATGCATTAACGCTCCAGGCTCACAAGGGACCAGCTGATGTTGAAGTTGTGCAAGCGTTAGCTGTGATTCATCTAATTTACTAGATAATTCATGGCCTTCTTGCTCCTTGGATCTATTGGCAATGTACCTTGAAAGTGCATATAGATCTGTAGAAGAAATGAAAATAAGTATTAAAAAAAGTTGATAAAATATATACATATTAGCTTCTAAGAAACTTTATGTACATGAAGCATCCTTCAATAGCATTCTGAAGATTCATGAACCACATCATATTTGTTAATTTGATTGTGGATTTAGCAACAATATATAGGGTATCTAGCTAGGATTTCACAGCCTTTTTACCAGATTCAGCAAGAAACAATATTCCCTTGTCATGCCGAATCACAAAAATTATCCTTTATATTACAAGGCAATTGATAATTCCCATGAAAAATATTAGCCTAAAACTACTTTCCAAGAAGATCAATTATAATTACCAAGAGCAAGGCAAAGTTCCATATTTGAAATGTATTCTACCATGCTGTATTGAGAATTTACATAATTCGAATTTTTTAAAAACACGCATCTCCCACTCAAGCACTACCATGTCAACAACATATTTCCCACACTTATAATCTCCCAATAAATGAAAGCAAGTCATCATTGGGATGTGATCTCTGGTTGAGTGAACCACATGAAAAAGCAAGTTGATCACCAGCTTTTAGATATTCTCAGTTTCACTGCATCATCACCATCAACTCATGGTGATTCATATGATAAACAATTCCTCAAAGACTTCCTCCAATAAAGTCCCCCATGACAAAGGTGCTAAGAGAGGATTACTTTAAATGTAGAATAGACATAATTAAAAGTTAAAAATGAGATATTAAAAAATAATTGTAACCTCTAAGCATTGGTATGTAGTTTCAATTTTTTTTTTAAAAAAAAAAACCTATCTCTAACCCATGTATACACCAAATTAAGCAATACAATTAATAGTCTCCCCTAATTAAATTTAGCCTCCATGAAGGGACTAAAGGGCACTCTCACTTCCCAGTCAAAAAAAAGATATCATACAGGTACTGTTGTCTTTCTCAACTTCACCACTAGCCACGAATGGTTATTCATGTTTCAACAACAGCAACAAACCCATAGGATAGGAAACATTTACAAGAGTATACATAAATTATTTGATATCCAATGGTTAATTTTTATAGAATTAAAAGTATTTTAATGTTACATGCATCTATAAAAGTGAATAGGCCATACACACAAAAAAAAAAAAAAAAAAAAAAAAAAACCTTAGGCAAACAGAAAGGTTTTTCTTAGCTACCTACAATATTACATCAAAGACAGGTGGGCATAAAGAGGAATGCTAGAGCCTCTATTATAAAGCCATAACACTAGCTGAAATTTTCACAGGATTCTCTTGCAAATCAGAAAAACTAACAGCCTTACTACTCCTTAAAGCCTACACATCTGTATTTTACATGGTTTCACTAAATAGATGTGAAAATGGAATAATGGATTAAAGTTAATGGGCCTAAGTTACTCACTTAATCCAAATTTAATACCATTAACCCAGGTGAAGTATCTCAGGCCATGGAATACTAATACAATTGCGGCTTCAACAAAGGCGTATTTATCATCGGCTCAATTTCGGAAATTTTAACACTACTTGTCTTGAGAATATCCAATTACTGAATTAAGTAAAGGGGAAGAAGGGGAGAGAGCTCGGAAGGGTTGTTACCTGCTGCTAATGCTTCCAATCGAGGATCAAGAATTGGTGGATACTTCACATCTATGGAGTGGTAAAGTTTGAAGTTCACAAAAGCAAGAAGAGTCTGCAGCAATAATAATAAAAAGAATGATTACAAGCACATGAGAGGCCGGCATTATTTTTTGGAAAAATTGTAAATAACCACCCCTCAAATCACCTAAAATTGATTTTTACCACCCCTTTTTTTGTTTATTTTAAATAACCACCCCTTAAAGTAAAAAAATTTAGAAATCACCACCCCTTAACTAAAAGTTCAATTTTTAAAAATAAAAACAATGATTTTCGTGTCAAAACTTAGAATACTAAAGTTTTGGGGTTCACTTTTGGTCCTATGGGTTCAATTTGAGGTCAGAATTTAAAAATATATCGGAAATGTCCCGTTTTGCATGGTGAAAGTTACCTTGCTTTGCATGAAACTCTCAATATGAGGCATTTTCGATACTTTTTAGGGTGTTTTGACCTCAAATCAAGCCCCAAGGGCCAAAGTGACCCCCAAAACCTCAGTAGACCAATTTTTGACATGAAAATCCATACCTTTTAGTCAAGTGGTAATGATTTATAATTTCTTTTACTTTAAGGGGTGGTTATTTAAAATAGGGGCTGTAAAGTCAATTTTAGGTGATTTGAGGGGTGGTTATTTACAATTTTTCCTTTTTTTTAGTATGCCAAATACCAAAAAATTCTACAAACAGCCAAAATCTATAATATAATAATTACTTGATGCAAGCCATGGAGTAAATCAATCAATAGCAGTACAACCAGATATTACAGGAAAAAATCATATCAACCCTTTACTTTTGGGCATAGTCAGATATTTTCTGTCCAATTAGCTAAAATAAAAACCAGAAACCAAAATAGGAAAGACAGAGAAAAGAAATTGAAGCATCGTTACCTCATAGTATTCCAGAAAGGTTAGCATGACATTAAAATCAACATCATCAGTCACGACTTGTTGAATTGAATGAGGGGCAATCCAAGTAATTTTTTGTCCGTCCACCTCTACCTAACACATATATAAGTTCATTTGAACAAAATTAGCAGATATAAAGTATGCAGTACTTAAAAATATGGCGTAAAATCAATGTTGGATTTATTCACACCAAGATATTAAACTGCAGAAGCAATCACAATTGCAATTCAGGTTAAAGAGCCACTATCACAGGCAGTGAAGATGTTTAAAGTATTTCCAGCCTAAAATCACAGCTAAGATAAGCTCCACATTTACACTGCAGTAGCAGTGCAGTGATGAGGCTGAAATTCAATACTCTGATTAAGATTGGAAATAGATATAGTCAAAACATGCCTATGTACCTGATAATAGATGCCTTTCACTGAAATGAAAGTCTTGCGTAACTTGTTGGTCCGAGCAATGTATGCTTGCCATTCATGACTCAACCTAAACAGAGCCAACAAAACATGTATATGAAATTGAACAATTAGTCAATGACAAGTTGAGCGGTGAGAAGGTAAATATTATGAGCAAAGAAAGAAGAAAAAATCACCATCACTGACCTACGGCAATTATGGATACGTTTTACATCAACTTTTTCATTTTGTAATGTTGGCAAAGCAGCAAACAGGTGGATCATAGTAAGACAGTCATCCAAATCCCCAAGTGCATCAATAAACCTCGGATACCTAATCACCCCACACACAGGACAAAAAATTGAGATTGATGAAAACACAATAAACCAAACAAGGTCATAAACACAAATACATACCTCTCTAAGATAAGTCTATCTAAACTGTAAGAAGGTTTGTGTTCTTCAAGACGAACAGCACGGGGCTTATTCTTCTTTGATATAGCCTTTTTTATCTTCTTGTCATGTGCCCTAATATCACGATGTATATCCACAAGTGGATCATGATGAAGGAAAGATATATCCTTAGTATGATAATAAGTTTGATGATTCCCTTTTATTTTCTTCTTCGGATCACGAGGGAAAATACCCTTCCAAATGCATATTTTCCTGTAGAAAACAAAGAACCAAGCATAAATCAAATTAATAACCTAACACCCTGCTCCACAATGCGACAGATGCAGCTACAAGACCAATTAATCCTCGGACAAATCGAGGAACTCCCATTTCCCTCCACAATCATTCCCATTATCAATGAATAACTATAACCAATATACCACCTTAAAAGAGAGGTTCTTTTTGCTCTTAATTAAGTAGTGATAGTGACTTACCATTTTAGTGAAATTCTGGAACTTATAACAGAAATTTAATTAACTAGCTCTCCAATAAGTCAATAACAGAAATTTCATAGCAATTGAAGATAAACCCAATTTTATAAATGGCGAAAAAAAAATTAAAATCTAGGGTTTAAACAAAACACAAAGCAAATAATAATTAAACGCAAAATTATGTATAGAAACTGAAATTGAATAAAAAAAAAAAAAAAAAAAAGTGAATGAATTAGACCTAAAAAGAGGGAGAGTAACTTGGAGACTCTTGACAGCCTGAGAACGAGTAACGTATTTGGCGGCGTTACCTTCCTTTTTCTTGCCCTGAAAAAAAAAATGGAGAGAATAATATGAGGCATTGGAAGAATGTGAAGAAACAGGGTCAGAGCAGAGAGATGAAGCTAACCGCAGGTCTGTAATGCTTCGGCATGGTAGCTTGATGTCGAAGACTGCAACGAAGGAAGGAAAGAGACTGATGAAATATGAACAACTTTACAAAACAACCCCTAAACCCTAATCTAATAAATCCAACAACATACAAATTAATAAACCTCAATCAATAATACAAAACCAAAACCACTCTAAAACCCTAAAAATCAACAAATTACAAATAAAATTAGATAAAATCCTAAAAATTAACAAAGCACATTGCATTTCATTAAAACCCTAACCTACAAACATTTCAATCCCTAAGGCAGGGTAGGAGGTAAATGAGGTCAAAATTCATAGTTGAATCCTAACATTGGGTTGTGCAATACATTTGCGACCAATTTTGATTCAATTATCTCAAAAAAACACATAATTTTAGGATTCAATAATCAAATTAAGCTCATAATTTTCATTTCTTTTGGTTATGATGGTTTCATAAGCTTAGAATTTAGCACAAATAGTTAAGATTTTGGAAACCTACAGTTAATGCAGTGACAATTAAATTAGTTTGTGAAATTGATATGATGATAACAAAAACCAAACAACGTACCTCAAGCTGCTTCAATGGGGGATACGTGAAGTGCGATTCAATGGAGAACGTTGGATAACTGAAAGAGAGGTAGGGTTGAAGGCCTTGTAGCCCTATTAAAAGACACGACCCGCCACAGTTATAAATGGGTCGGATCTGTCTAAGAAACAAAATGGGGCAGATGTCTACCAAGAGCAACTCCAAGTCTCCGATGGCTAATAAAACAGAAAAGGGATTAGCTTGCAAATATTAAAAATCTTAAAATACTAGCTTTACCATTGTTGCACACCGTGTTGATTAGCTTTGGCAAGCAGATTAACTTTTTTTTTAGGCAAACGGAGCATATATTACTTAGGCAATGTCCATTTCCGCCAAAGTTAGGATGTTTTGGGGAAAAGAACTCAAACGTACATATTCAGAGTTCACACCCGTATCCCATCTTGCAACAAGATGAGCGACGGTATTACATGCTCGTTTAACATGAGAAACTAAACATATATCAAAGAAATTCCTATCATCATCAATATCATCATTTACATTAAATATAGGAGCAAAGCCTTACATCTTTGAAGAAATCTTTTGAACCACGGTCAGCGCATCCGATTCAATCCAAATCCTCCTATAACCCAACCTTCAAGCCAGTTGCAAAGCGTACCTTACTGCAGAAACCTCAGCACATTCGACAGAAAAATGAGGGGCCTTTTTTGTCGCTGCCACGACAATGACACCATCCTCATTCCTAAACACCACTCCTAAACCAGCCATACCATCATTCGGCACATGGGCGTCCACATTGATCTTTATGCATCTTTGGAAGGGAGAATCCATGAGCTAGCACTGAGTTGTCCTGTCTGGGTTGCTTTACCACCAAACACACGAGCAGCATATCCAACATAGTCTTGCACCAGCCTACTATATCCTGCAGCGAGCATCACAGGGTTCGGTCTGTCATCATCAAAGATGATAAGAGTCCTGCAGCGCCACACAGCCCACATAAGCGTTGCCATGGCTCTAAGATCATCTGCACTACACTTTTGTATAAGCCACTCCCATAGCTCAGCAAAGGAGCTCGTTGGGGCACCAGACAAATTGTCCATCAAGTTGCTATGAGCCCAAATCACAGTAGCAGCTTCGTACTCAGTTATAGCGTGAATGATGATCTCACTAGCAGCACCACAAATAGCGCATGATGCCTCCAGTATAATGTGGCGTCGAACGAGCCTTTCCCCAACTGCAAGATTTCCTTTAAGAGCACTCCATACAAAATGTTGTGGCTTTGGAGGCCCTCTCACCTTCCAGACTGAGTTCCAAACTTCATCATTCACTAAACCCAAAGTATTGGAATCACTTCCCCCCTTAGCTAACCAGTATGCAGACTTGATAGAGAAAGATCCATCCTTCGTTAGGTGCCAATACCATGTATCCTCATTTCCTCTAGAAGATAGAGGAAGCGCTGCAATGTAACCACCAGCCTCAGCATAAAAAAACTCCCCAATGGCCGTAGAATCTCATTCACCTCCACCCTCCACCATTAGAGCACGGACACACATATTGGCATTTCCTCCATTCGGCATTGGTGGGGTATACGGTTTGCCATCCTTAATCATCCAAGGGTCCCTCCAAACCAAAGTGTTCAGTTCACTCTCTACCCTTCGGACTAACCCATCCCATAGCAAACCTTTTGCCCCCCAAATACTTCTCCAAGTGAAACTTGGATCATGACCCCTAAGAGCTTCCAACACCGAAGAGTTCTTGAAATACCTGGCAAGCAGATTAGCTTTGTGGAGTTAATTAGCTTGGAAAATATATATTAGATAAAAATTATTATTAATTCAAAAATAAATTAATTTACAACTAGATTAACCATTGGAGGAACAAATAGCTAGAACTAGACTATCTCCCGTGCGATGCACGGATATTATAAGGAAAAAGATATATACAGCTTTAAGGGCTGCATATAAGAAGCTAAAAGTGGAAACAATAGACAATAAATAAACATTTATTACACCGATTTATCGAAAAATTTCTAACTTAATACCAAAAAGGAAGTATGTTAAATGCTTATATTCAGCCCTTAGGGCTGCATATAGCATTACTCTAAAAATAATTTATAATTGTTTACATTTGCAAATGATATTATCACTAAAAATATGTAAAATCTTTGTATTAACATAAACAAAACTGCAAAAATTAAATAATTTTATCAAAAGAAAATTTATGTCTACAACAAATTTTAGTGGACTTTGTAATTAGAAGGAGTAATCACATAAATACATGGTTAATATTTGCTCTCTTTAAGATTATCTATATGTAACACATTTTTTTTTTTTTTGGAGGGAATATACTTAATGTAATGTATAAAAGTATTTTGTAGTTAATATTAGCTTTTCCAAAAAAAAAATAAAAAAGTAAAGAAAATTGGAAGGAAAAAAAAAGTTTAGGCGGGAAAAAAATCAAAGAAGCTAAGACGTGTACAATTTGAAAAAAAGATAATGTCAGCGGTTGTTATTTTAGTATTAATTATAGATTATAGATTATTGTAGCTTAAGAATATGATGTGGCATGCCATGCTATTAAAAGAACTAGCCAACGTAGTTGCTCTAAGTAACTGCGGCAGGTGTATATTAAGTAACTGGGGCAACCGGACGGGTGTCTAAACAATTGTCGATATGTTCGTTTATGTGTTAATAGTTGTTCATTTCCAATATCGATAAATGGTCATTTCCATATTGATATATATATTCATATATGTTCATTTATTTACTAATAGATGTTCATTGCCATATCGATCATGTCAATTGTTGTATTTACTCATGTTCATATTCATATAAATATTGGTTCATTTTAACATTTATTATGATCTTGCTCAAATCTAATATAATAATTTATATGTTTTTTTTCCTTCTATTAGTTAAACAAAGAATCATGGATCTAGTGAGTTAGATCACACAATGGCAAGGGAAAAAAGGAAGACAACAAAAATAAGGAGATTTAGAAGGCATAGATTCGTCAAGCAACATAAACCAATAACATGAGCTTGAATTTTTCAAATTCGGATCGAGAAGTTTATTGTCTTTAATAATATGTGTGGAATTGTATTGTATATTTTAATATCTATTTTCATATTAATAGGTATCCATTTTCATTTTAATAGATGTACATTGCAATATTAATGACATACGATGTTCATTTATTTTTATATCACTACAGAATTAAGTCAATATAGCATCAACTAAAATTTGTTGCTATTCACCAAAAAATTTGTTGCCAACTTTATTTAGCCATGGGTTGGAAACGAAAATTTGTTGTTGCTAAAAGGCTTGTTGCCATGGAATTTTGGCTACCAGTTGTAATATTGCATCTATTTAGATATAGTTTCCATAATGGTTGCTGTTTTTGGTGCATTCGTTGCCAACTTTAGCAACAGATTACCATTATCATTGGTCGTTGCTAAAATTAGCAACAAATTATTAATGTTAGTTCCTAAAATAGCAACAAATTATTAATGTTAGTTCCTAAAATAGCAAGAAATTATTAATGTTGGTTCCTAAATTTAGCAACAAATTATTAAAGTTGGTTCGTAAAAATAGCAACAATTCATGGTTATTCATTTTGATAGATATTTATTATAAAGTACAATATTAATACACATAGTTATTCACATATAAATGTATATATGATCATTTTCAATTTAATACGGGTGTTACTATTTTAATAATGATAATAAATAAGTCTAAGACAGATTACATCGACAATTATACCACTGCAGATGAAACTAGATCTTGGTTACATGGAACTTTTGGAGATTTGAACCAGCAATTTTTGAGGGGATCGGGATTCAACTGCATATGATGCATGTGATAAATTAATGCAATCCTATGAGCTTGAGATTGCAGCACTGATTTCGACTCTATCAGTAATGGATGATTGTTTAACCACTTTAATGCTGCTGTTAGAGTAGTATGGTCACTCCTTAACATAATGAACTAGTATTAGTTTGTAAACATGTAGTTTCAATCTAGTTTGATCTGCAGTGGAATATATCTGTAGTCAGTGGCGTAACCAGAAATTTTTTAAAGGGGTGACCCAACTAATAAAGTAAAAATAATACCTCGACAAATCATATTATCATAGATGCATATATAATTTCGTTCAAAAAAGCGTTAATTGTTTTCCTCTTCATATTTCAGCCTAGAAAAAATAATATTAATTTAAATAATTACATAATAAATTAATATTATTGAGTTATACTTCCTCAGTTTCTTTTAGTTGACACGCTTCTAGTCATGTTTGCCAATATAAATATTTATCCATTAATATCTTGAATTACCGATAATCAAAATATAAAAGGATGATATTTTAAAAGCACGTATCGTGACGAATCTAACAAGATCTTACATGGTTATATTTTTCATTACGTATAAAGCACAAAATATTTTCTAAAGGTTAATACATGATAGTAGTTCAATTCATAATCAAAATTGAATTACCTAATTTTAAATAGATAACCTTGATACATGCATTTAAAAATATTATAAATGAAACTTCAACAAATTACGTAAGATTTGTAAAGTAAAACAAAAAAAAAAGTACTGGAGTAGTAGTTAACGTACAATATTAATACACATAGTCATTCACATATAAATATATATATGTTCATTTTCAATTTAATACAGGTGTTACTATTTTAATAAGGATAATAAATAAGACTAAGACAGATTACATCGACAATTATACCACTGAAGATGAAACTAGATCTTGGTGACAAGGAACTTTTGGAGATTTGAACCATCAATCTTTAATTTAAGGGGATCGGGATTCAACTGCAGATGTTGCATGGGATAAATTAATGCAATCTTATGAGCTTGAGATTGCAGCACTGATTTCGACTCTATCAGCAATGGATGATTGTTTAACCACTTTAATGCTGCTATTAGAGTAGTATGGCCACTCCTTAACATATTGAACTAGTATTAGTTTGTAAACATGTAGTTTTAATCTATTTTGATCTGCATTGGAATATATCTGTAGTCAGTGGCGTAACCAGAAAAATTTCAAAGGGGTGGCCCAACTAATAAAGTAAAAATAATACCCCGACAAATCATATTATCATAGGTGCATATATAATTTCGTTAAAAAAAGCGTTAATTGTTTTCCTCTTCATATTTCAGCCTAGAAAAAATAATATTAATTTAAATAATTACATAATAAAGTAATATTATTGAGTTATACTTCCTCAGTTTCTTTTAGTTGACACGCTTCTAGTCATGTTTGCCAATACACATATTTATCCATTAATATTTTGAATTACCGATAATCAAAATATAAAAGGATGATATTATAAAAGAACGTATCGTGACGAATCTAACAAGATCTTACATGGTTATATTTTTCATTACGTATAAAGCACAAAATATTTTCTAAAGGTTAATACATAATAGTAGTTCAATTCATAATCAAAATTGAATTACTTATTTTTAAATAGGTAACCTTGATACATGCATTTAAAAATATTATAAATGAAACTTCAACAAATTACGTAAGATTTGTAAAGTAAAACAAAAAAAAAAGTACTGGAGTAGTAGTTAACCTAAGTGCTTAACCTCTATATAGCTACAAGTCTACAACTACAAGTACATAATAGGCTGAATATCTAAAGAATAATTTTTTTATATTTAAAGAAAAAAAACATGTTTTTTTTTTTAAAAAAAAAGTAATAAAAAGGATTCCCTTTTTTTTTTTGTTTTGTTCCGTGATAGCCATCTAAGGGCCTAACATACATGGATTTTTTTCCCTTGTATTTGGATTCAGCAATTAATTTTGTTTTGAGCCAAGGAGGTGGTCATGGCCCACCCAGGCCCCCCCTAATTCTGCCCCTATTTGTAGTAGCTGATATAGTAGTTTTTATGAGGATTGGCTTGACCCACACTTTTATGAGTTGCTGTTTGTTGGAAGGAATCGTCAGTGAATGCTTTATAAGCTTGAGATTACTTTCATACTTTTACTGGTTTTATTTGTAGAACCTCTTTTTACATATCTGAGAGTTACAAGGAGCATAGGCATGGTGCACCTTGATCATGAACCTATTAATAACATTTGTGTTGTTTCAAAAAAAAAAAGACTAAGACACTTAATAAAATTACTCAGTGTAGACACCTAAAAATGTCTCCCCAAAACCAAACCCGATGATGAACAACCTTTCACCGTCATTATTGGTCGGGTTAAGTATTTAATTTTTGGAGTGCTTAAATCCTTATTTACATTTCATAAACCAACCCAATTCCTAGCCCATTTCCCCAAATCATAACTTATTTTCCTCTTTTCGTGCCTTTAAACCCAAAATAATTCATTTCGTGTCCTTTAAAATCATTCATTTCGTGTCCTTTTTATAAAAACGTTTGATCCAGTTTATTTTGGTCCATAATATGGGTCCAATGATTAAATAGTTGGATGGGGCTTGAAAAGAGCTTTCCAACGATATATTATAAGCCCAAATCCGAGTTATAACGAATAAGTTATGGCCAATATATTAAACTGAGCCTAAACCGAACCTAAGCCCACCTTACCTACGACCCAATGATCATGTGGAGGGTCCAAATTATTTAATCCCAATCCTAAACCAATTAGGATTAATTAGAAGTTTCTATAAGTTTCTAAAAGATCTTAATTATCCTTTTTGAAAAGATAAGAGTAAATAGTTTGAAATTGAATAAAACTCCTTTTTTGAAAATCCTATTTATATCCGAATTGAAAGACGTTAAAAGATAGACAGATATTATTTTCGTGCCTCATAGTTTTTATCCAAATTTTATATGGTTGAATAGCCCTTGAAATTATCTTTCCAATGATATATTATAATATCAATTTCGAGTTATAACGGAAAAGATATGAATAAAATGTCAAACTCTATCCAAAACTGACACCGTCTCACTATTTCGGCTATATCTTATGTTCTACAAAATATTTTAATATGATTCTAATTGGGTTAGAAAGTAGACTTCAAGAAATTTCCAACCATATCTTATTCATCTTATTCCAATTTCTGGATCAAAAGATATGATAAAAACAAAAACCGCAAAAACTGTTGTCTATCGCAAGAGTTTTATCCGATTCGAATTCTTATCTTTTCTTGATTCTTCGACCTTCTTTTTTTCTCTATAAATAGAGGTCATATCTCCCCTTTTCCAAGAATCAACAAGCTTGATCATAAAATCATTCTCTTCTCCCTCTTTAGCCAAAACACTAGTCATCCTATTCTCTCATAATACTTTCCCTAAGCGCTCCAAGGAGTCCATACAATATCCGAAGTTCTATACTTAAACCAAGGCGTGAAAGTTATAATTAACTGAGGGTTTGGACCAAATCAACTCTACTTTCTATTTAATTTAATTTAATATTTTCTATTTAATTTATATTTTTTATTGAAGTTACTAACAGTTTATTCATGATGTAGCAATTTAAAGGAACACGCGGAATGTAAGTGATTAATTAATTTAATTACTCTTATTTTTATTCTTGTTGCTAGCATCATGATTAGGTTATTTTATATTTGATTTGACTAATGCTATTATTGTTAAATTACTTCCAATATTAATGTTTATTCTATTATTATTTATTGATCACTATATTGCATGTTTAAAGGGAATATGTAATTAGAAATCACGACTAATAAGATAATTTGGACAACCGGTTTAGGTTCCTTTTTAATCTTGTTGTTTAATCAAGTGATCACAATATTTTAGAGTAATGTGTTGCATTAATATTCAACCAATTTAGCATAATAATAGTTTGGAGCAAATTGAATATTTTGTTTGTATGCCTTTGAGATCGCAGGAATCACTTTTCACTATAAGAATCGAGTAGAGGCCAATACGGGCGAATGTGACTCCATGACTCACTTCGTACCATCATCCCCGATCCTCCTTTCGTGGTTCCGAACCATATGGAGTTAGTAATCTCATGGATTATGAATGGGGTGTAACCTTCACGGATCAATCGTTGTTGCCTTCGTTGTCCCTTTATCGTGGTTGCCTTTTATGATCCGTGAACGGTTTACAAGTTCCTTAAAAACTTGTTGGCGGCTCCCTACTTTATTTGTCCCTAATCGTATTATGTCAATTCCCACTTCCTATGAGTGCCAAGCATATTCACACATGCTTTTAACGTAGGCGCACTTCGAGCGACGCCTACACTCAGTAATACCAATTAAAATAGTGTCCATCCTATAATTATAAAGCTACTAGCGCAGTTCAAACAAAAATTTATTATATAAAAAATGTTCATTTTTATATTGATAAATGCACATCTTCATTATGATTCAATATCATTGTATTTTTAACAAGTAAATGCATCTATTTTAAATAAAAATATACATATAATTACATGTTCATTTTGATACTAAAACACCTATTACGTCATGAACTCGTTAATTTTTTTTATATATATAAAATTTATTCTAGTATATAATTGTAAACATTTACACATGTATAAATGAACATTAAAATAGTATATATCCATACTTATACATGTTCATTTGCATGTTAATTAATGAATAGTCTATAACATATCTTATGATCTGACTTGTATGTTATTAATTTTTAGATATAGAGTTATTTGTTCAATAATAACTTTTAAAGGTTGTTTGTTTTTATTGATCACTAATAAATTTGCAAATGATACGTTAACCATAAAAGGTGAATTTTAATGCTTCATAGTTAAATGTTCAATTATAAATAATTAATTTTTTTATTTACAATCATTAAAAAATACTGTTCATTTATAAAATAGTACATGTTCAATCACGGTGTATAAAATTTTTCCAATAATTTTTCCTATTCAATTTTCGTAAATCACGAATACAGGACTGTTGCAAAAATCAATAATAATCAATTATTACCAAATTGAACCTAATACCAACCATTTAGAATAAAAAAACAACATATAATGCAAAATTAACAACCTACCTTGCCAATAACGGCAGGGATAACAAATATAATTGAATAGGAAAATACAAAAAATTCAAATCAATAACATAGAAAAATTGCAATCAAATCAAAAAACACAAATACATAAATCAATTGGATAGAGGAAATTGCAATCACGTCGTAAATTAAAACTAGATAAAAATCAAAACAATCGAAATAAGAATAGAACAATAAGAAAATGGAGCATATAAATCTATAAAACTCACTTTATGGAATTGAGCTAAAAATCTCCATGGAAGAAGAGAGAGACAATTGAAAAACAATTAAAAAAAAACAATGGAGAAAGAAGATGAAATCAGTGAAAATAAGGAGAGAGAAAATGAAATTGGTGAAAAAGAGGAGAGAGAAAATGAAGCAATTTGGGTTTGTAAAAATATTTATATACTTGCTTGATTGGAAAGTAAAGAAAGAAAGGAAAAGAAAGAGAAAAAAAAAACTCATGCAAAAGGTGTCACTAGATGATGAAATGACGTAGTATAGAATGGGGGTGTAAGGAAAACTGCATACACTAGAGTCTACGGAAAAATTTGTAAGCAAGTGGTGGTGAGGCCCACTTGATATTGTTCATCTAGTAGAGTTTCTCATGACATGAGGAAAATTGGAATTCCTCATGAGGAAAAGTCCACTTTCTCGCTGGTGTAGGGAATAAATTTCAAGCGTTAACCCCTTAGCTTGAACCTCACTGTGATCATACACTAAACTACGGTGGCGTCCAAAAGGGAAGAAGATAGAGCAAAAGAGTCGCCAACAAGTTTTAGGAACTTGTAAACCGTTCATAGGATGAAGGTTACACCCCTTAACGATCCATGAGATCGTCAACTCCATAAGGTCTAGAACCAAATAAGGGTTCGAGGATGAAGGTACAAATTCAACCTAAAAGAGATTGAACCTGCCCTACTAATATGAATCTATTTTATTCTGATCGTATTCATGTGCGCTTTCCAATTAACATGCAATCAATAGGATTAACCCTAAACCTGTTTATCTATGTTGGTTGAATATAATGCACAAATAAACTATTATTGGCGATCACTTGAATTATAATCACAATTAACCCTAACAAGATTATTAATTATCTTATTAAGCGTGATTACAAGTACCAATTCATTTTAAACATGCATAAAAGGCGTGATCAAGCAATAAATATAAATAATCAAGCAACATAATAAATAACAATAAATAATCATTATAATAACAATCATATTAACCATAATAATAATCATGTTAATCATAATAATAATAATTATAAAATTATAATCATAATCAAAACAATTATAAAAATAATCATAAATCATGTTAAAGCATAATAATAGCAATATCCTAGGCATGATACTAACAAGATTAATAACAAACCCTAGCATGTCACTAAGCAATAAAAATCAAATCTTTAACCCTAACATGATACTAACATGAATAAATATTAGGAAGAACATAGGAAACATCGTAACAATCATATTTGATATTAAAATTACCCTAGACATGATACTAGGAATATCATAATAACAATGTAAACATGATTTGTATATCATAATATCAATTAAAACCAATTAAAGTACTTACTTTGATGCTTTTTACCTCTTTCTAATTACAAAATATACACGTTAGTAATTTCAAGGAAAATAATAAACAAAACAATTAAATTAAATTAAATAATTGGAAGAGAGATTTGGGACCAAACCCTCAGAAATTAAACCTTTCACGTTTAGGGCGAAGGCAACTTCGAATATGGCTAGGTGTTTCTAGATCTTTTGAATGCGAAATTTTGTATGTGAAGCAATTTTAGAAAAAGAGAGAGAGAGAGAATAATCAAGAAAATCTTGATGAGAGTTGGTGAATGATTAAGAGAGAATTAGAGAATTAATGATTGCGAATGAAAACTGATTGTAGGTCCATGAAAACGGAGTTTTTAATACGTTATTTATAGATAAAATCAGCCAAAAAGATAGAAAATCGAAACACAGCACTTGGCGCACGCAAAACAAGATTGGCGCACGCAAAATAGATTTGGCGCCAGAACCAGGCTATTGGCGCCAGGCGCCAATGGCTAGCACCAGGCGCCAATGGCTGGCGTTTGGCGCTGATTTCAGAAATTCACGCGTTTTTGTTTTTATCATATCTTTTGATCCAAAAGTCCAAATAAGACATATAATATGTCGTTAGAAAGCTCTTAAAGTATACTTTTCAACCCAATTAGAATCAGATTAAAATATTATGTAGATAAAAAGATATGGCTAAAATAGTGGAAGGGTGTTAGTTTTGGATAGAGTTTCATGTCTCATTCATATCTTTTTCGTTATAACTCGGATTTAATATTATAATATATCATTGGAAAGATAATTTCAAGATCTATCCAACCATATAAAATTTGTATAAATATTATGAGGCACGAAAATAAAATCTGAATATATTCCACTTCGTAGAAAACAAGGATTCTTAAAAGGAGTAGTTTTATTCAATTTCAAACTCTTTAAAACATAATTATCAATCCTAACTCCATTAGGATTTAAAAGAACCTCCTAGAGTATTCTAAACGACTATAATCAATCATAATAGCTTTAGGAATGATAATTAATAATAGTCCCTCATCTAGATCATTGGGCCGCATATAAAAACCAAATCGGGCCCAGTTTAGTATATTGGCCATAACTTCCTCGATATTCATCGGAATTGGGCTTATAATATATCGTTGGAAAGGTCTTTTCAAACCCCATCCAACTACACTACTATTGGACCCATATCATGGACCAACCAAACTGGATTGGCTTTTTTCTTAAAATAAGTTTTCAAAAGCAGAGAGAAGAGAATAGAAATTAAAACTATCCGCAACACTAGACTTTCCACACTTTCGCTTCATTCGATTATAATTTGACGCGAAAGGTACTCATCACTGGGTTTGGTTTTGGGGAGACACAAATGGGTGTCTACACCTACAAAGTATTTTTTTTACCTTATAAAAAGTGGGAGTATAGTCTTATGAATAGTATGAAGACTATTATACCCTTAAAAAAGTTAATTGACATATTTACCCCCAATTAAAATTAATTTTGATGCATTTAAGTATTTAACCTTTTGTATTTTTGTCCTCTATTTCTTTTCTTTATCTTCCTTCTTATCATTCCACCGAAAAGGCCAAAACTCCTCATTTCTCAATTTTCTCTTTTCTCACTAACTCCTTTTTTGGTTGCTGGAAAATACTGCTAACATGTTAGTTTCCATTCCGGTACCCTCGGTCACCATCCACCACCTCGATAATTCTATAAGGATGGTGACCCTGCTGGTTGTTTTTTTACACTAAAGGAAATGTAAAGTTTGTGCAATCTATTTGTTTATGTTATACAAAGAGGTAAATTAGCATGCTATTCGGAGACGCCCGTATCCGGTTAGAGTTGGGGACAACTTAAGATCGGTGGAGTTGACAGATGAATGCAATAATGGTACCTTCGTAGTGGTGGAGTGTAATTGCTTGGATATCATTAAAATGATTTAAAAAAAAAACCACATAAGAGTAATACTTTTGATGTAATCTCTTTTAATTGTGTTTATAGGGAGTCAAACAAAGCAACTCTTTTGATGAGTCTTTTACGGAATGTAGCAGTTATGTCTGACATATGAGGTACTATAGTCTTATGCTTTTGATTAAAAGGCCGTTTAAAGATGTATTTTGCTTTAGTTATTGTGTCATTGTCTCGATTTTTATCCTAGGAAAAACTTACAGTTTATGATTATAGGAAAAAGTTAAGATGTACTCATACATCATCAGTTAAATACTCGTAGCTCATAAATGCTATATCTATCCTCCATTATATGGTCCAAATTATTTACGTAATTCAATATGAAAATGAACATTCCTTTCTTCATAAATGAGCATAGATTAGTTTGAAAGTGATCATGCATGAAAGATAACAGTTGATGAACCTGAAATATATACATAAATAAATTCTTGAAGCTATCAGTATGTGATTGACCATGTATTCATATGAGAAAAAACATATATTGAAACAATTCAAAATTGAAATGTACATGCAAGATTTGAAGCAAATAACAAAAAATATGAACAATTATAAAAAATTCTTATAATCGTATGCAATATGTGAAATTGTGAATGACCATGTAATATTATGTGATTGAACATTTACCAAAATAAAAATGAACATTCATCAAAATAATTCTCTACTTCAAACTATGAAAAAAAATGAACAATATTACACGAATGACTATAAATTATTAAATACATGAGAATGGGCATTTATATTAATTATCTATTAATATGTAAATGAGAGTTTTTTCAAAAAAGAATAAAAATAAAAATAAAAAATAGCATGTGAACTATAGTATACTAATGTATAAATGAGCATTTATCAAAATGGAAATGAACATTCATCAAAAGGGAAAATTCACTATGAATTAAGTTTATTAATACTTACATTTTTCCAGAATCTTTGATTTCCTTCTCTGGAACTGTTTTCTTTGCTGTACAAAAAAAATTAAAAAAAATTGAAGAATGTACTGATTTGATTTACTAGTTTTTGAACAAAAATTACTAAAACTATAGTAAATACTTACATTGATGCATTTTCCATAGTTGATGTTTCAATTATTGTTCTGAAATACAATCACTACAAAAAAATTAGTAAAACCTAGGTTTCATACTCTCTTTTGAACCAAATATGAACAAAACCACTTATTCTTTCGAATTTCAACCTTGTTTTGTTGAATTTTGTAGTGATTAAACAATTTTTATTAATAACTTGTCTCAAATTCGTAGAAATTTTGGATTTGAAAAAGTAGTTCAATGAGTTTAGAGAGAAAAAAAATGCAAAAATTGGGTGTAGAGAGAGAAAATGGGTAAGGAGAGAGAAAATGAAAATGAAATGGTGGTTTGAATTTTTTTTTTTTATTTATTTTTTTATAATTATTATCTATAGATGGGTAAAAAGTGTTGTTAATATGTAGTTACTACACAATTACAAAAAGTGGGGTTGTTGGGTTTGTTTATGCGTTGTTTAGAGGTGGGGGTGTAGGAACAAATAGCTACACTAGTGTCTAGGAGTATATAATTACCACTTGCTACTCATTTTTTTTGGCTTTCTACACTCCCAAACACCGAGCTTTGGGCTTAAACCCATCAAAACTCAACGTTTTGAAGGTGGTATCAGCAAAAAAAAATTATATTTGTTGCGTTGACAGGGCATGTCAGCATGCTCAATGAGGCGCTAACACATGTCCATGTCAGCGCTGAGGGCCAATTAAATTTTAGCACTGTTTTGCAACGGTTATCTATTTTAAATTCGAATTATTACTTGCTTAAAATATTTTTTTAAAAAAATTACTAACGGTTATAAAAAAATTTCCTCTATAAATTGACATCCATTTTCATATATTCTTATTAAAGATATTTAAATATATTTTATATTAAAGTTATTGTATTTTTGCTTAAGTCTATTTTTCTTAATTACTCTTTTACCATCCATTAATTATACATTTTGTTGTTGTTACGTCCTAATTATATTTAATACTTATTATTATTTTTATTATTATAATTATTGTTGTTGTTGTTGTTTTTGTTGTTGTTTTTATTTTTTTTATTTTTATTTTTTATTTAGTATAATTAATCCCAAAAATCCTAATTTTTCGCAAATTTCTCAACACTTTGCGGATTTAGGTGACGATTTCCTTACCACTCCTCAATTTTAGCTTTTCCTACATAGATTAGGAAACACATATTTACAAAATCCTTCACCACAACAAACACCAGTAGAAAATCAACCTGAAAACACTTACTATGAAAAACAAACACCTCCAATTTATCAAAAAAGCAACTCACAATATTCTGAAAGCCAAGAAGGAAATGTCTCGGAGACACCTCAATACCCTCCAACGGCACCAAGAATGCAGACCAACCTCCCACCCGCTAAAGCAAGTCGAATTTGGTCAGTTGCAAAGGATGAAGCACTAATTGGGTTGTATCACTAGTAGAAAAAGTGCTATTTGTAACTGGCGAAATTAACTTTTTGTAAATGGCATTGTTGGTTGCGAATGCCACCGTTACAACTAGTGAAAATTATTCGTAACCGGCTAATGTTAGTTACAAATAATGTACTATTCGTAACTGGCTTAATCTAACGCAAGTTACAAAAAGTCTATTTTCCAAGTTAGAAATCATACTATTCCTAACTGACATTAAGTTACGCCGGTTACAATTAGGGTATTATTAGTAACTGGCAAATCTTAACGCCGGTTACGAATATATTTTTTATTTTTTAAAAAAAAAATACTATTAGTAACTAGCATTAGATTACGCCAGTTACTAATAAATAAATAATTTTTTACATAAATATTTGTTTCGAATACAAAAATGGTAGTATATCCTACCAAACGACCCATCGTCAAATGAGTTACAACCTGTTATAATTCAACCAACAAAACACGTACTCCGAATACTTCCATATAATTAAAATTTGCCCACAACATACAACACAAACACTCCTAATAATTCCACACAACTAGAATTATTCATCCACAACAATACAATGCAATAAAATTAATTATCTTTCCAAAAAAACAATTAAAACTTGAATAAAACAAATCATTGATTTATAATTTAGAAATTTAATAACAATAACCAAAAGGCTAATTAAATTAAAAGTACATATATATATAGAAAAGCGTTGTATTGTTTTATTAAGCTAAATGTGATTAATCATAACGTCAATTAATAAGATAACTAGTCTTTCAACAAAAAATTAAGCCTAAAAAACTTAGCCCATTGTTCTCGAACTCATCCAATTCTACATTGTTGTAGGCTACAAATCTTGCCAAATACTCCTGCAAATATATATATATATATATATATATATATATATATATATATATATATATATATATAAATAAATACATGTCTATAATACTTTATAAAAATAAAACATCAACCAAACCTCGTATAAAGCATTTTAGCTTGCAAAGAAAAGGTAAAATCATCATTAACTCTCTTTCAAATTACCCTTGCAATTGCTATGGAAAGACCGAAAGATACTATTTCATACATATATCTCCTTACATAATAAGCACATTTGGTACCACCACATTGTTGAGCACACTAATTCAAATAAATATAGTACAATTATTCAATAAATTAAATTGTACTTTTATTACTAATAGAACGAAAAGGCAAGAACTATACGTTTACCTCCATTCTTATGTGTAGTAATTGTGGCTTACTCATTTTGAAAGCATTGCCTTTGAGATGTGACCTATATACATTATAAGGTAAAAAAAAAAGTCAAAAAAAGCTAGCATTAGATTAGATGAATGAAAAATAACTTTTAATTACATGCATATGAGTACGTAGTCTATTTAACTAGGAATGTTGTGTACTAAAAGCTTCATTATTTTGGACAACTCTAGTTTTGAGCGTTCGTAACAAAAAAGTTGAAACCCAAAATTGTCACCCTTATCGTAAGAATTCTAACCATACATGTATATATTAATAAAAGTTAAAGCACATAGTGGAATTAAATGAGATTATGGTTGAAATAACCTGAGTGTGCCGATAATTTTGCTACTTACAGAAGGTTGAGACATAAAGCTAGTCCTTAATTTGCCAAGTCTCCTTCAAGTCCAAAGATAATAGTATCTATGTGATCCTCAAATTGCCAAGTTTCCTCCCAGTTCAATGATACTATCCATCATGCCTAACATGTCTGTAATAACACAAGAACAAAAAAAAAAAAGATGATTGAAGCTGAATAAATGAGAAGAACAACATATCCAGTAATATAAATAAAGCATCACAATAATCCTGAAGTATTAGACCATTCATAGAAACTCAGAGATTCACATGAAGACAATTCTGGATTTCAGCTCTAGATTTAACAACTACCAGCCAAAATACAATTACAGTAGAATTTCAGCTTTGAATTTTAGCTTTGTTTTAAGTTCTGATGTTCAGTTCTGATTTTATTTCTGAACTTCAGATCTTAGTTCAGCTCTTATTTCAGTTGTAAAATTCAGCTCTAATTTAAGTTCTGAAACTCAGCTCTGATTTCTGTTTTGAATTTCAGCCATGATTTCAGTTCTGAATTTTAACTCTCATTCCCTCTCCCCTTTATTAACCTTTTTGGGGCTTTACTTAATCAAATATGCTAGTATATAATATATTGCTGCCTCTCTGATAATGATTCAGAATATCGACTCAAGCTTCTTGGGCCCAACCAAAACTCATCTAAATTAATTTTTCAAGAAAAATTTATGTATTAGATAGAACAAATAATGCTCAAATACTTTTCAAGTTTTCATACCAAAAAAAAAAAGGAAAAAAAGAGGGCACCTAACTACTTCCTAGGAAGGAAAAAACCCCTCAGGAAATTTAATAAAGAAGGCAGGTACGAGAAGAATAAAAAGTAGAGCCAATTCAGATATACACGACATCCTTTCATCAAATGACCAGTTTCCCACAAACAAAATTTGTTCAACTGACACTACTCTGGCACAATCTCAACCCTCATCGTGCTCTCAATCTCAATTCACAATCCTATGTTCAGACTTGACTGCAATATACTCAAGAACAACTCTTAAACCTGGAAGTGATGACATGTACATTACGAACCAAACCAAACACAGATAAATGTGTTGAGTAATTAGGTTTTAATAATTGTAAACTAATGATGATTATCTATCTAATGTGTTTGATAAGTTGTGCATAGAAAGAACAAGTTATACTTGGAACAGGATACAAGGAACCTGAGCAGTCTCACACACACACACACACACACACATATATATATATATATATATATATATATATATATATAAGGAACCTGAGCAATACATGATAAGCAATAGAGAAACAAGAACAATGATGAGTGTTATGGTTGATAAACATGATGATGACTAAAGAACCATGAAGGTAACTATGTAAATAGGTGTTTGCATATGTTAGCTTCATAAGGTAAGTACACTATGCATACATGAGTTGTATATGTGTAGGAGTATTTACATAAGCTTTAAGTTTAATTAGTTCTCTCACTTGAAGTTTGTTATGACAAGCAAACTTCAATCTAATGTTTCTCTTAAGTGTTTATGTGAAGACAGGAACTGACTTAGGTGAAGTCAATGGGTTGGAACATAGAAGACTTCAAGAGGAACAAGAGAGAATGAATGAACCTAAAGCAGGTTCTCCCACAAGAACCAAACCACAAAGGAACCAGAAGATATTCTCTAACGAGATGCAGAATGAACCTTTGGCAGGCTTTCCCACAAGAGCCAGAGCATGTTCCCCAACAGGTACATGAAGAGTTCCATGTTCCCTAACAGGTACATTAAGAGTTCCCTAACAGGAACTTAGTTCTCTAACAAGAACTATCTAAATTCCCTAACAAGAACTTAACATTGCCCCGAGATATAGAATACATCAATACTACAAGATTCCAGAACAAGTGTTTCAAAGAAACAACATGAAGACGAAGAAATCGAAGTATATCGCTCTAGGATTCATGTAAGTATGTTGGTCATAAAAGTCAGTCTGGAACAAGTCTAAAGAACCAAGGTGAACTCATGATAGTCAATGAAATTAGAGTTATTGACTTGTCAGGAGCTCAGAGACTGTCAGAGTTCCAAAACCTAATCGGAACTTAGGTCTGCACGTCGTTAAAGGTCGCAGGTCGAATTTAATGATATAAATATTTATCTACCACGTGCATATCTTTTAAGGATTTGGTTTTACAGAATAAAGATATTTATTTTCTAATAAATCCTTGTGGAAAAAGATAAGTTATTTTTGGAAAATATTTTCAGCAAAATAAGTTTTAAATAAAATCTAATTTTATGGCAAGTATATCTTTTGTAAAATGATATGGTAATTATATCTTTTGTAAAAAGATATGGTAAGATATATTAGTATATTTGGAAAATATAAGATTTAGATAAAATCTGATTTTATGGTAAATATATCTTATTATTATTGATTGAATATATTCTTAACAAAAGATATATTTTTGGAAAAACTTATTTTTGGAAAATATCTTTTATTTCTATCTTTTAATAAAACTTATCTTTTACGAAAAGAATAATTTGGGTGTACTATAAATATGCTCATATGTATTCATTCAAAGTTGAGGCTGATGAAGCTTAGTGGTCGTGCTTAATGGTTTCATCCTTCACCACGAAGCTAAGTCAAACCTCCAGGTCGAAGTTCCAGTCAGGTTCCAGTTACAGTTCATCCAGTAAGTTCCAGACAGATCTTGAAGTGTCCAGCATATTAGTTTTATCTCTTTATTCATTGGTATGTATTTAGAGTTATTCTTTGAGATCTTGTAATTGGGAAAAAGGTTTTGAGTGTTTTATGTATTGGGGTGTGAGAGTTTGTGAGGATTCTCGTTATAATTGTAAGAGTACAATGTGTAAGCTTCTAGGTGAAGCTGTGAGTCTTGTACTTAGGTGGTACAAGTATTTAGTGCTTTGGCAGTACGTGTAGTACTTTGGTGGTACAAGTGAATTTAACTGTGGTGCTTAGATTGGGTAGGATAGTGTAAACACCCATTTGTGTCTCCCCAAAACCAAACCCAGTGATGAATAACTTTCACGTCGAACCATAATCGAATGAGGTGAAAGTGTGAAAAGTCTAGTGTTGCGGTTAGTTTTTGTTAAAATTCTTTCTTTCTGTTTTCGAAAACCCACTCTATTTTATGAAAACGTCCATTCCAGTTTATTTTGGTCCATAATAAGGGTCCAATAATGGTGTAGTTGGATGGGGCTTGCAAAGACCTTTCCAACGATATATTATAAGCCCAATTCCGATGAATAATGAGGAAGTTATGGCCAAAATACTAAACTGGGCCCAAACCGGATTTTACCTACGACCCAATGATCATGAGGAGGGTCCAAAGGTTTAATCCTATTCCTAAACTAATTAGGATTGATTAGAATCTTCTATAAGTTTCTAAAATATCTTAATTATCCTTTTTTGAAAAGATAAGATTAAGGAATTTGATTTAAATATAAACTTTCCTTTTTTATAAAACTTTCCTTTTTCAAAGTCCTAATTCTATTCGGATTTAAACATGTTCAAAGACAGTCAGATATTATTTTCGTGCCTCATATTTTTTATCCAAATTTTATATGGTTGGATAGATCTTGAAATTATCTTTCCAATGATATATTATAATAATAATTCTGAGCTATAACGAAAAAGATATGAATAAGATATCAAACTCTATTCAAAACTGACACCGTCTCACTATTTCGTTCATATCTTTTATTCTACAACATATTTTAATATTATTCCAATTGGGTTAGAAAGTAGACTTCAAGATCTTTCCAACTACATCTTATTCATCTTATTCCGATTCCTGGATCAAAAGATATGATAAAAAAAAATCCGCAAAAACTGCTGTCTACGAGTTTTATTTCGATTCGAATTTGGATTCTTTTCTTAATTCTTCGACCCTCTTTTTTCCTATAAATAGAGGTCATATCTCCCCTTTTTCAATCACCAACTCTCATCAAGATTTTCTTGATTATTCTCTCTCTCTCTTTTTCTAAACTAGCCTTTTCTCAAATACAAAATTCCGCATTCACAAGATCTTGAAACACCTAGCCATATTCGAAGTTGCCTTCGCCCTAGACGTGAAAGGTTTAATTTATGAGGGTTTGGTCCCAAATTTATCTTTCAATTATTTAATTTAATTGCTTTGATTATTATTTTTCCTTGAAGTTACTAACGTGTGTATTTTGTTATTAGAAAGAGGTACGAGGCATCCAAGTAAGTACTTTAATGGTTTTATTGATATTATGATGTAGAAATCATGCGTAGATTGTTATTTTGATTCCTAGTATCATGTTAGGATGTTTTCCTTAATTTGATGTTTAGGATGACAACAATAAATTCCTAGTATCATGTCTAGGGTAACTTTAATATTAAGTATGATTAAAAGTACGATGCTTCCTATATTCTTCCTAATATTAATTCATTGTTAGTATCATGTTAGGGCTAAAGATTTGATTTTTATTGTTTAGTGACATGCTAGGGTTTGTTATTAATCTTGTTAGTATCATGCCTAGGATCTTGCTATGCTTTAACATGATTATGATTATTATTAATTATGATTGATATTATTATTATTAATGATGTTGATTATTTATTATGTTGCTTGATATGTATTATTTTATATTGTTATTGCTTGATCACCTTTATTGCATGCTTAAAGGGAATTTGTACTTGTAATCGCGCTTAATAAGATAATTAATAATCTTGTTAGGGTTAATTGTGATTATAATTCAAGTGATCGCCAATAATAGTTTATTTGTGCATTAAATTCAACCAACATAGATTAAACAGGTTTAGGGTTAATCCTATTGATTGTATGTTAGTCAGAAAGCGCACATGAATACGAGCAGAATAAAGTAGAGGCCTATTATTAGGGCAGGTTCAATCTCTTTTAGGTTGGATTTGTACCTTCATCCCCGAACCCTTATTTGGTTCATGACCTTATGGAGTTGACGATCTCTTGGATCGTTAAGAGGTGTAACCTTCACCTCGTGAACAGTTTACAATTCTTTAAAAACTTGTTGGCGACTCTTTTGCTCTATCTTCTTCCCTTTTGGATGCCACCGTACTTTAGTGTATGATCATAGTGGGGTTCAAGCTAGTGAGATTTAAAGGCTTGAAATTATTCCCTACAGAGAGGGTCCTATTAAGTAGCAAGTCCAGTGAGGAACTTGTGAAATAAAGGTACGTGTCTAATAGGTTGTAACTTGGTGTTTGCCCTATTATAGTGAAGTGTGTTTGAAATCCCTAAGGTAGGGTCGAGGTTTTACTTCTAGTTGGGCCCTGGATGGTTTCCTCGTAAAATCCGCTTTGCATTGTCTAAGTTCCTAACAGCAATCAGTTTTATATTCAGCGAAAAGTAGGCACTAGGAATGTTTCGGGTCTTTTTTGGATTTCCTGGGATACTGGTCACACTCTGCTGGCAATGAGTTGGTCCCACCTGCAAAACAACGAATATTCCAATCAACGGAATATTCGCATCTGACGATCAAGTCAGTGATCAGAACGGAAATGGCTAGAGAGAGAAAGTAGAGAGAAGTTGGAGCTATTTAATGCTCTGTTGTTTTCTAAATGTCTGAAAAATCCCCCCTCCCATCATAAATGATTGGGGTATTTATAGGGGTGGGACTTGTGCCCCTCTCTTAGGGTTTATACCCTAGATTTGCGTGACGTGATTGGCTGCGCAATCAGCGAATGCCACGTGCCACTCTGGGGGCGCCGTTTTGCGGCTTTCATTGTCATCTCTCGGGATTTGGGCCCTGACGTTGTTAGGGCTTTTTGGCGTGCTGATTTTAAGAAGGATCATATTGCCTAAACACATGACATCTTTCCGTGGTGACACGTGTCACCCTATAATTGGGCCACGTGTCACTATGGGACTGGCCTGAGACCTTAAGGACTCTGGATTGCGTGGCATCTTCCCGTGGTGACACGTGTCACCCTATAACTGGGCCACGTGTCACTATGGGATTGGTCCACGTATACGAGGTATTTTTACCCTCAACATTTGCCCCTCAGAGGGGATGGCTCGTACGCTTACAGGCCGGCTCCTCTGACCTCTAATAGCCTTGGCGCGTACAGATGTATTAGGATTTTGTCAACTTTCTGTCTGCCTGACAATTTTAGGGCGAACGCCTGTCTATTCAAGCGGCGCGGACGAGACTAGGCCGTCGATTTTTGCGACCGTCTTGCCATTTCGGAGAGAGCTTTAGTTCTGCCAACTTTCCCTTGGACGCGTCGTTTATTAGGTCGTCCTTTCCGTTTAATTTAACGGAGTTGCTCCTTGTCCTTCTAAATTCTAGGTCACTTTTTCAAATTGTAACCGTTCAGCTAAGTTAGGCGGAAAAGTTGAATTTACCATCTTACCCCATAAATTTTTCGTATATATACAAGGGGTTTGACTTCATTTTGGCAATTTGGAACTTTACATTTTCTAGAGAGAAGTCAGAGCTTCTAGAGAGAGAAAGTGTTTTTTCCTTTGAATCTTCAAGAGCTCTGCCGCGCGTTTGAGTTTTCCGGTGACATTGGTTGAGTTTTCCGATCAATCTTCAAGGTTTCCAATTTTTCAACACGTACAGAGGTAGGCCGCCTGTTTTTCTTTTCCTTGTCTTTTTATTTCTTTGATTATTTAAAAGCTGGCTCTACACTCGGCTTCGTCCGTTTCTCCTCATGAGGCCGGCCGTTCGCCTGGGACTGAGGAGTCTAGAGTGGACGGAGACGAGTTGTCTCCTTCATGGAGTGGGTCCATTTCTAGTGTGTACCATCTCACATCCACCCATTCTTCTCTGTCCCTGCAGTCGAACATGGCACGGACGATGCAAACGCACGACCATCATGAGGCCAGAAATCCAGACGGAAGTCTGGTAAACCCTAGGTCTCCTTATGACCCAAACAATGTTAATGCTGAGACCCCTTCCACCACTCCTACGAGCGCTTCCACGGGCACTTACTGCTCGGCCGTGGAAGTAACTTCTTCGTTTGAAGAGCGCCAAAGAACTCAAGGCGCTCCTTTAATGGGGGGAACGTCCGGGCAAACTTCGGGGTTGAGGTTCCCCCAATATGCTAGCTCGGTCATGGATAGGGCCGAGTTGCTACTCTGTGAGGGGCCTCCTGCCTCTTCTCGAGCGGACGCTGATGCGTCCGTCCCTACTCCCTCAGAACTCTATCTTCGATATGGCAGGTCGGACAGACCAAGAACGGGGATTTCACTTAATGAACCGTCCAACCTGCCCCCTCGTAGAGCTCCTCCTACTAGGAGTCAGGCGGCAGGTGCCAAAGACAAGGGAAAACGGCCACTTGAAGACATAATCTCCCCCCGAGGCGACCATAGTTCTAGGAGCCGCAGCTCGGCGGAGGCAGCTGACCTTGACAGAGTGCTGTCCTCCGAGTTTGGGAGCGCTCCTCAACAAGAAGACGGCGAAGATGAAAATGCGGTCGAGGGTGGAGCGGCGGCCGCAGAGGGCGAAGAGGCGACCAAGGAGGATGTTGCCAACATTGACAACTTCAAGGATCCGTACGCCTGTATGGTGGGTAGCACGGCCTTGGGCTACCTGAACCACAACTTTGAGGAATACAAGGCATTCCTCCTCCTTGGGGAAGGATTTGAGATCCAACCTCTAAGGAAGTCCCGCGCTTTGTCCGCCTGGGAAGAAGAGAGGCCGCGCCAAAGATCCTTCAGCGTCTACAGGGCGGCCTTAGACATTGGACTGCGCTTCCCCTCCATCCTTTCGTCCGCACAATCTTAGAGTATGATATTGCTCTCTTCCAACTGATGCCAAACAGCTGGTTGAACATTTTTGGGTACCTGGTGACGTGCATCTGCAAGGGCTTCGAGCCAGACTTTGCAGTTTTTTGTGAGATACACTCACTGACTAGGCTGGACGCGGATACGGACGGCTGGCTCATCTTGAGCACCACTAGAGATTACATGGTGGTGATGGACCGCGTCTCCAAGTGGCGTGACTGGAAGCACCGATTCTACTGCATCAAAACTAAGGACATTGAATTTAACTTGCGGATGAATCGGTTCAATGTTGAGCCAATTCAACTTGGACGTGGGGATCTCAAGCCCGATAAGCCACCCGTCCACCCCAGCCAGGAGCACCAGCTTGAATATTTCAAAGTCAAGCGGGTGAAAAGGAACGACAAAACTGAGCGCGTTCCAAGTAACTGGGTCCCTTTATCCAACTGGCTGCGGGATCCCACCTTCATGTCCGCCTATGGACTGTACAAGAACCTGCCCCAAGGTGGACGCACAGACACATATTCTTACACTTACACATATTATTTGATCTTGAAAAATTTTCTAACTCTTTTCCTTCCTCTTTCAGCTGAGGCGTACAAGATGCTGGACAAAGAGAAAAAAGGGGAGGTCAACATGTCCGAGATTGACTTGGCTCGGTACAAGGCTCGCCAGAGACTGTATGAGCAAACTAAAGGAGTAAGTAAACCCATCTAGCTTTCTTCCTTACGTCCGTGTATGCATTACGGAAGAGATCTTCTTCCTAACTAGGCTCGGCCTATTATATTATCTTGATTTCTTTTTCTAACTTTTGTCTCTACAGCTGGCCACTCCAACCCCCAGGTCCAAACGGAAGCAGTCGTCTCCTGCGTCCAAGACGGATCAGGACGGCAAGGCGTCCAAACAAAGGAAGACGGTCGCGTCAAAGACCACTTCCACTTCTGCGGCCAAGACAACGTCGTGGACTGTCTCAAAACAGTCCAAAGGAGAACAACCCCGGCTGAGCGATAGCGGGGCCTCCAAGTCCATAGATCCGGCCGCCATGCCTGATCATGTTAGGTCCGAGAAATCGGACGATAGGGGTAAGTCGACCCCGGCAAAACCGACCGGGCCAGAAGTGACTCCGCCCGTCTAAAGAGTCAATGAATCTGATTGGCTTGATGCCAATCAGTCGGCCAGCGATCAGCCTGGCCGGACGGGGGAGGAGGGTAATGAGCCTGCGCCGCCCCCGCCATTCACTTTCAACCTTCCTACTCCTCCAAACTTCTCCGACGGTCTGTTCCAATAACTTTAGATTTTATTTCGTTACTTCTCTTTCTTTTTTTTATTGAGCTTACATAAAACTCTTTGCGTCCGCCTACAGACATTGCAGAGGAGCTACAAATGAAGCTGCCCGGCCAGTCCCTTACTGGGGCGGACAGGAAGGCGATGCGGGAGGCCATGGCTCGGGCCGTCCCCGCTGAGCAGCGAGACAAGCTGCGGGGAATACATGAGGGCTTCCTCGGACCCATGATCAACTGCAGCGCTGAGGTAAATTTTACCCTCAAATGCACTTAGCCAACTTTTCGCTCATTTTGCTAACACATTTACCCTGTACGTAGCTCTTCCTGCGGCTGAATGCCTTCCTGGAATGGAAGGACAAGGAGAATGAGCGGCTGAAGCATGCCTGGGCCCAGATTCAGAAGACCCAGGATGCCGTTACTGGGGAGGTGGCCGTCCAGCGCCGCTATTTTGAGACCCAGATCAACGCGCTGTCCGACAAGGCTGCGCGGCAGGCGGAAGATTTGGGGAAGCTGGGCGAGGCCCTTCAGCAAGAGACCGTGGCCAGGGAGGCCATGAGACAAGAGAGGGACCAAGCCCTACTGGACGGCGAACGTTGGAGGGCAGGGTTCGAGGCCTCCGAAAAGCTTCAGAGTTATGTGGCCTTGGCCCAAAAACACTTAAAGGAGGCCTTGGACGAGTCGGACGCTCTAAGGGCCGAGGTGGAGACCTTAAAGAAGTCTGTTGAGGACTTGACTCTCCAGCTGAAGACTCCTCGGGCCCCTAGCGCAGACGAGGTCGTCCGCATTGAGAAGAACGCTGAGGATAGGCTGAAGAGTTTCTTCTTCGAAGCGTTCGAGCTCATGGTGGAAGATGGGGAGGCCGCCTATTTTCAAGAGCGCTTCACTAAGCGCCTAAACTTCGTCTGCCTCAGGGAAGAAGCTAAGAAGGCTGGCCAGCCTTCTCCTGAGCTGGACGCCACACCAACAACCTCAGAGGATGAGGAAAACCAAGTGGCGGCCGGCCATGATGGTGAAGCGGAGAGGAAAGAGGTGCCAGCTGAGGACGCCTCTCATGCAGCTTCTCAGGATCCCATCCCAGTCCTTGATTCAGATTCTGCCCCGGCCGCCCTCTGACTTTCAACTTTCTCTGCTTTTAAGCTCTATTTATGTATATTTTTCTTGACCTTTTCAACCGCCTTTTCGAGCGGTTTTATGTAAGATATTTTACCGCCTTTTGAGCGGCCCTTTTATTAACTGAGTTTGATGATTTTTCTTCATACTTTGCATAGTTCATACTTAACAAGTTTTTGCATTTTTATACACGTACTTTTCACGTTTTTATATCCTCGTACAATTGGGGGTATGCCCCTTTATTCGGCGTTCGCCTAGTCCATACTTTGGGTGGTTTGATTGGCTTGGTAGAATTTATACCTTAGGTGGTATGACTTTTACCAAGTTAATCAAATCATAATAATGATTGCCCTTGGACTAGGTGGTACGCCGAATCAACCCATATATTGGCCGTTCAATTGGCTTTATTTGAGTTTGTCCGTTGAAACTATCGCTCGGACGCACTCAGGAAATTCCAAGTGTGATCTCAACTTAAAATTTTCATGTTCGACTAGGCTGGAATGCCTTGGTATGCCCTTGCCCCACTATGTGGGTTTCACAGGGTACCTTACCCTTATCGTCCGCATTAATTTAGGGCGGACGCATTCATGTGAATTTTGAGATCAAGCTGCCCATTCTTATTTTATTTAATTTACTTTTGTTCTGCGACCGTGTTGCTATGTTGCAAGTAACCTACTTGCAACTTCCACGTGGACTATCCGTATAAGTTATGACTGTACAAATAAGCATAAATTAAATGGAAAAATAATTATAACAATGTTTGACTTTTTCATTAATTTGTCAAAATTACATTGTCGTGGCCGTACGGCTTACATTGCTCGGTCAACAGACCTAGCTGTATACACAGCTTTTGGCTAAGTAATTAAACATAATATTTCTTCAGATTGTCAGCGTTCCATGTGCGCGGGATGGGTCGGCCGTTCATGGCTTCAAGACGGTAAGTCCCATCTCTGACCTCTTCCTTGACTCGATAAGGCCCTTCCCAATTTGGGGTCAGCTTGCCATCCTCATTTGCTCGCCCCACCGCCTCCATCTTTCTTAGGACCAGATCTCCCAATTTTATCGGCCGCTTTGACACCCGGCGATTGTATGCCCTTGTCATCCGAAGACGATAGATTTTGTGCCTAAGCGCCGCATTGCCCCTAGCTTCAGGAAGGAAGTCTAGAGCGGTCTTCATGGCTTCCCAATTGGCTGCTTCATCATATAGCATCACCCTAAGAGTGGGCTCATACATTTCAATTGGAAGGACCGCCTCAGCACCATAGACTAAGAAGAAGGGAGTTTCTCTTGTGGAACTTTTGGCCGTGGTTCGTATGGACCACAGCACATTAACCAATTCGTCAGCCTATAAGCCACCTGCTCTTTCAAGCTTGCGCTTAATTCCATTGGAGATCAATTTGTTGTATGCCTCTACCTGACCATTTGCTTGTGGGCGGCCGAATGAAGCAAATCAATGAGCTATGCCTTGGTCTTCCAACCATTTTTTGAGTTAAGGCGTTTCGAACTGAGGTCCGTTGTCAAACACCATAGACTGAGGAACGCCAAAGCGTGTAATGATACTCTTCCACATGAAAGCTGAAACATCTGTCCACTTGATGCCTCGGACGGCCTCGGCCTCTACCCATTTTATGAAGTAGTCTACTGCTACAAACACATACCGCCTCTGGCCGGACGCTGGTGTGTATGGTCCTAAGATGTCCATCGGGTGAGTGATGTCCTGGAGTGCATCCTCTGGGAAACTTAGATTCTTCAAGGAGGCCAGGCTGATGATATCAGTCGCGCTACCCGTATCCATCAGTATTCGTCCGACCTTCAAATTGGCTATCTTCATAATGAATACCATGGGATCATTGTGCAAGGCTTTGACCTCCCCCCGATCGGCCTCACTGATGATTACTTCGGGGAAGGGTTCAGCCTTCACTGAATCCATCTGCATCACCTTTCCCAGGTTCCGAGCGTCCTGCTTGATCCCTCTCATAGTGGGACCGCCTGAGGCAAATCCTCCTGATATCACGACCACAAAGCCCGAATCAGTGTTGTTGCCATCATCCTCTTTATCTTTGTTCTTATCATTCTTCTGTCTTTGCTCGGACGTGTTGTTTGTCCGCGTGTAGCTGAATTTGGACTTCATCACATATGAATTCAGCATGCCCTTCTCGGCCAATTTGTCCAGCAGTCTCTTCAAGTTGATACAATCATTTGTGTCATGTCCCACGTCCTTGTGGTAATGACAATACTTGTTCTTGTTCCTATACTGAGCCGGGCCTCTCAGCGGCTGTGGCTTCTCAAACTTAAACTTATCCTTGATTTCCATCAAGATAGAATAACAGTCCTTGTTGAATTCAAACTGAGGCTCGTACGCCTTGACCTTCTTGACTTTCTGTGGCTGGCCATCAGCCACCCAGACTTCCTTTCTCTTTTTTCCTTCTTTCTTTTGGCCGACCGAGTCTTGCTGAGAAGATTTCTTCTCAGCCCCCTTGGCCGGCGCTTCTGCTTTTGTGAGCGAACAAAAGTCCGCCGCCTCAATATAAGCTTCGGCTTCCCGCAGAACACCTGCGTATGTCCGAATCTTTTTCCTTACCAAGTCAAATTTAAAACCATTGTACCTTAATCCCCGGAGAAATTCAGAGTAAGCCATTTCGTCCGGTAGATTATGAATTTGGGCTTTTTCTTAGTTAAATCGCTGGACGTACGAGCGTAAGCCCTCATTTTTTTCTTGGACGATTGTCGCCAAGTTAAGGCTAGGCTTTCGAGGTGGTATGTTGTATGAAAAATTTCCCACGAACAACAAACTAAGAGTGGTAAAACAATTGATACAACCGGCCGGCAAACTGTTGAACCAGTCCTGTGCCACACCTTTCGGAGTGGCCGGGAAACATTTGCACCACGTAGCATCATCTACACTTTGCAAGTACATCAGGTTCCTGTACGAGGTGATGTGCTCTTCTGGGTTGTCCGTGCCATCATAGGCTCCCACAAGTACACTCTTCACTTTTGGTGGCTGAGGGGCATTTAGGATATCTTGCGAAAACGGGGGCGGCTTATCTCCCAGAGTAAGTAGGCGCATCTGCCAATCAATGGGTTGCGGTTGCACGGACGGTCCAGTCAGACAGGGAGCTTATCCGTACACCTGCCCATATGGCCCATATTGTCTGTATGCCTGGGGGTTTGGCTGCATCAAGCCATTGAACCCCTGAGGTTGATATTGCAGTGATTGGGCCGGAACAGGAGTTGGAGCATGGAAGACTGGAATAGGAGTTGGGGTGCGAATTGCCTGACTTCCACTGGAGGTGGCCGTGTTGGTATGTTGGGAGAGAGAATGATGTGAAAAATCATCCGGCATAGTTGGGGTTGAAGCCGTGTCCGAGTAGGCAACGTGTTCCCGCTGCTTATGCCTAAGGTACTCTCTTGCGTCCTTCCATCGTCTGGACGGTTTAGGCTCCTCTCTTCGAGGCTGCCTACCCCTCCCCCTAGCCGACTGCGTTTTCGCCAGCAAGTCAGAGAAATTAGTCCGCGGTACTCTCGGGGACCTTCCAGTCGGCCTTCGAAATGGAGTGTTTCCAGCGTCCGTTGCATGGACTGTTTTGCTGTGTGTCTTTCTTGGAGCCCTCTGTTCCTCTCTCCTGGGCGGCTGCCTAGAGGTAGAGGCTCCGTTTTCAATTTCTTTTCTGAGTTTGTTAAGCGCGGCCTTAAGAGAGGCTGCGGTAACAGGAGGATCATCAGCTTCTTCAAATGTGGCTATTAGAGGATCGCTAGTACGGATCGTAGGGATTATATCCTCTACATGTCCATCCTCGCCTGGATTAGGTGTCTGACCGTCTATTGCCATAACGTACGAGTATCCCCACAGACGGCGCCAAATGCTTCGGGTCTTTTTTGGATTTCCTAGGATACTGGTCACGCTCTGCTGGCAATGAGTTGGTCCCACCTGCAAAACAACGAATATTCCGATCAACGGAATATTCGCCTCCGACGATCAAGTCAGTGATCAGAACGAAAAAGGCTAGAGAGAGAAAGTAGAGAGAAGTTGGAGCTATTTAATGCTCTGTTGTTTTCTAAATGTCTGAAAAATCCCCCCTCCCATCATAAATGATTGAGGTATTTATAGGGGTGGGACTCGTGCCCCTCTCTTAGGGTTTATACCCTAGATTTGCGTGACGTGATTGGCTGCGCAATCAGCGAATGCCACGTGCCACTCTGGGGGCGCCGTTTTGCGGCTTTCATTGTCATCTCTCGGGATTTGGGCCCTGACGTTGTTAGGGCTTTTTGGCGTGCTGATTTTAAGAAGGATCATATTGCCTAAACACATGGCATCTTTCCGTGGTGACACGTGTCACCCTATAATTGGGCCACGTGTCACTATAGGATTGGCCTGAGACCTTAAGGACTCTGGATTGCGTGGCATCTTCCCGTGGTGACACGTGTCACCCTATAACTGGGCCACGTGTCACTATGGGATTGGTCCACGTATACGAGGTATTTTTACCCTCAACAAGGAACATACTACAATTCACCCCCCCTCTTGTAGTATATCATCCGAATTAACAAAATGTTTGCAGACCTTTAGCAGTGTATCGCACTAACTACACCCTAGTTTCTATAATGCAGTCTTTTATCAAGAAAATTAACCTATAACTAAATATGTAGCTACAATTATTGAATAGTTTCAAAATAAAGACAGGTATAGGAGGGAAATTATGATTTAAAAAATTTCTATAGTGCAAATCAAAATATCTATAAACAAAGCACATTAAGTTCAACTAGGTAATCACACAGACTAACATTATGCAAACTAATGTTGCATATTAAGTTTCACAACCAAAAACAAACAAAAAAATTACAAAGTAATCCTACTCATATAATGCAAATTAATTCCATTAAAAAGAATAAGCAAATTAAACCTAAAATCGGCAGCACACAAGCAAATACCACATCTCCTAATCAAATCAAAATTAATCAACCATAACAACACCACAAGGTCGAAATCATGAAATTCAATTCGAATTTTAGGGCTCTTATTGAATTAAGAAAAGAGATAATTATAAGAACCTTAATTCGAAAATTACATACCTTTATACCTCAATAGAAGCACTATTGCTGAACCAAAATTCGAAAATCAGCAAAAAAAAAAATCTGAGATAGAATTTTTCTTCTTTTCCCCGTACTTTTAGCCAGCTCACAGTCTCACACTAAAGGTAGCTTAAACAAAGTTGCAATATTGGAGCAAGTTGTCCCCAATAAAGGAACACACCATGACAGGCTGACAACACACAAATTACTAATTTCAAACATCTATAATCACAATATAGGAACAAAACTTCAAAAGGAAAGAATAGCTATCATCTCAAACATCAATAATCACAATTCAAGACTAAGAACAATGACAACACACAAACTGATAACAACAATGACCCGCTCAATAGGACATAAAAATAAGTTCAAGATAGCACATAAAGATAAGCTCTGAATTCAGTTCTGAAAGTCAGCTCTGAATTCAGTTCTGAAAGTCAGCTCTGAATTCAGTTCTGATTTTCAGTTCCGAATTCAGTTATGATTTTCTGTTCCGAATTCAGTTCTTATTTTCAAGTCCACTTCACATAAGCCAATATATATATGTAAAGACCATATATTACATTGAGAAAGATTAAACATTCATGTAAAATATTTTTTTTAATAGTGGGTAATATAGATAGCATAACATCCTAGGCCGAGGGATTCTAATGGATAGAATATTACTATTAAATGACGACTTGTTACATCATAAACTAGCAGAAACCCATGACTGCTCCATGACAATAAGATGGAATACATTTAGAAGACCAATATAAATTAATCACAATAAATTCTACACAATATTATACAGCATATACAGAGACAAGTCGGGTAACTGACCATCACATCTCATTTTAACATTGATAGTCTGGTGGCAGAAATACACCTGTGCAAAACTCTGTTCATCAGGCTACAAAACTGATACTTTAGTAATTTAGTATTAGACAAAGCTCCCCAATGGTGACCGGACATCCAATTCCTTCCCCTCTCGCTCCCCAATACATCCAATAGAAAGGCCGGACATTCGTAATTTCACCACCCTCTCAACAATAGAACGACATAAATGAAATATTATAAGCAATCAAACCTAAAAAATCAATGATTGACTACTAGAATCGAAATATTAAAAGAATTTTGCCAAACTTAGGGTTCATAATTCGAATCAAGGCGCACACCTATAATAATCAAAATACATTACATTCACAGAATCACATATTCACAAATGAATGAAATCACAATTTCAATTAACAATTAAAAAAATAGATTAATTAAAAACTAAACCTGAAGACTGGAGTTTTGCTTTGTCGAAGAAAGAGAACTCAGAAAAGGCTAAAAGCAAGCAGGCGAACACCAGTCGGCCGTCGGCGGAGTGCGGCCAACGTCGATCTGAGAGCAGCGCCGGTCCTTGAATGAGAGTGAGGGGAGAGGAAGTCAGTAAGAAGTTAGGGTTCTTCAATGTTTTCTTTCTGTAAAATTGGGAATTATTGGGGGAATTGGGGATAAGTAAAAACCAACAAAAAAAAAAGTAAATAAAGGTGTGTAGGCAAAAGAAGCGCAGACTAGTAGGCAAGTACCTAATTTTTTTGTTTAAAATTTAAAAATAAAAATATAAGTGAAGTGTGAGTGGTGGGCGCTAATATTAGTAACCGACCTTAATAAAGGCCCTTACAATTAATAAGGTCTATAAAGTTTGACTTATTATTTGTAACTGACATTTTTTATACCCCTTACTAAAAGTTTGTCTGCCTATCATTGACCTACTATTTGTAACTGACCTTAGTTATGTTAGTTACTAATACTAGTTTGTTTGTAACTCGTATTATCTATGTCAGTTACTAATACTCTTTTTGTAACTAACATAATTTATGTCAGTTACTACTAGGGCGTTACAAATAGAACTTTTTCTACTAGTGTATTTAGAAATAAGTGAATGTGTGATTGCTAGTACAAACCAAAAAGCATCCGATCTTTGGCGAAAAATACATGAAGAATATAACAAAGCTCAAAGGGAAAAGTCGCATATACTCCCGCCAAGAGCTTTGAAGAGTTTGGAGTTGCACTGGAGATGAATGGCAGTAGATATACTACAGTGGAAATCTTGCTATGAGGAAGCGGGTAAACTTCCAGAAAGTGGAAGTGGTTACAATGAAGTTGATCGAGTTAAAAATGCATCCAAGTTGTTTCACATCTCTACTAGTCACAATTACTTTTCCTCACGGAGTTAAAATGGTTAAAGATGATCCAAAGTGGAGGAAAAAGCTAAGATGGGATTTGTCAAAGGAGGAAAGAAAGGCTCGCTTATGGTGCTGGTGACGAAGAAGATAGTAGTGATAGTGGGAAGAGGTCTAGGGATGAAGTTGGGGATAAAGTCCGTAATGACGGTTTCTCGTTCGGAGGTCTACCACATCCAGATGGTGTAAAAAAAAGCAAAGGCTAAGCATAGGGGCAAAGCGATGGCAACCGAGGATGCATTTTTCACCATTGGTGAACAAATGAAGGCGTGTACTGAAGTTAGAGAAAGGGAGGTAATTCAGAAACAACTGAGGTTGGAACTTGACAAGGAAAAGGAAAAGAGAAAACTGAAGCAAGTTGAATTACAAGAGCGAAATATGAATTTTGATCTGCTTCAATCTCTTTTGGCAAAGACTACACCACTAACCCCTGCTGAAGAGGCGTGCAAGGAAGAATTAACCTAACAAGTGTACGGCCGAGGGGTTTAAGTTAATTAACTACAATTTTAAGTGTAATGTTTTAGCTTTGGATATGGTTATATTTTATGTTTAAGTTTAACTAATGTTGTTGTATTTCAATGGGGTGTTAAGTGTACTTTTAATAATGTATTTTGATATTGTAATGTTTGTATTAAGTTTGTATTATAGTATGCGTCAAAATAAAAGAGTTTGTATTAAAGTTTTTGTTTATTTTCATTTGAATTGTCACTCCTGTAACCATATCAAGTACTTGTCTTATAATGCATTCACTAGTCATAATCACAACAGTATTCATGCATGTACCATTTCAGTATTTTTTATATCTATTCTAGTCATTCAAAATAAAGTAGTCAGTATTTTGTTTTGATACATTGAGAAGTCATTCATAGTATAGTGTTAATGCATTGAAAGGTCATTCAGTAGTCATGCATGCTCCACTTCGGTAGTTTGATTTATTTTAATGCATTGAATTGTCATTAAAATTTCATATTCTTTGCTATATATACTTAATACACGATTTATACACAACCCACACAAAAAAAAATCAAGATTTTAAACAAACAATGTCTTCCATTAGCTCAACTTCTAGCTCATCTGATTTAGATACATATGCCCAATTTGATGAGCTAATTGATGAATTCTTCACAAATCACTTACCAACTATGTTGCTTTCCCAACAACAAGCCCAACCTGTAATTGAAAATGAATGTGACTTGGAACCTCCTAGAGGGGATACAAATAGGAGAGATAGGGAACAAGGTCATGAAAGATTGTTTAATGATTACTTCGATGATAGTCCAGTGTATAACAACATTCAATTTTGGCGTAGATTTCGAATGCAAAGGCCTTTATTCTGTCGTATCATGAACAAAGTGGTTGACGGTGCTCAATTCTTCTAGCAGCGTAGGAATGCAGCTGGAAGGCTTAGGTTATCGCCACTACAAAAATGCACCGCCGTGATAAGGATGTTTGCATATGGGTTGGCCCCATATGCGGTGGATGAGTATATACGCATTAGTCAAACAACCTCTTGGAATGCATTGCAACGTTTTTGTCAAGGGGTTATTACCCATTTTGAAGCTGAGTACCTAGATGAAGATTTAAGGCAAAACCTGCATCAAAATGAAATGTGTGGTTTCCCATGCATAATAGGTAGCATTGATTGCATGCATTGGGAATGGAAGAACTATCCTACGGCATGGAAAGCATAGTACGCAGGCCAGCTAGAAGCCGTAGCAGATCAAGATTTATAGATTTGGCATGCATTCTTTGGAATCCCCGGATCTTGTAATGATCTTAATGTCCTATACCGTTCCCCGGTATTTGATGATGTCTTGCATGGCCGAGCCCCTCCAATACATTTTTCAGTGAACGGCCATGAGTACAACATGGGATATTATTTGGCAGACGGTATTTACCCAAAATGAGCTAATTTCATTCAAGGAATAACACATCCTCAAGCTGAGAAGGACAAATTATTTGCTGAAAAAACAAGCTGCGGCACGGAAGGACGTTGAACGAGGTTTTGGGGTTGTACAAGCTAGGTTTGCAATACTACGACAACCCTCCCTTGCGTTTGATGAAGACATTTTGTGTGACATAATGAAAGCTTGCATCATTATGCACCACATGATTGTCGAGGATGAACGCCACAACTACATTTGAGCTGAAGTTTTAAGAAGGTACTACGAAGAAGATCAACCACAATTAGCAAGATCAAATACAGGTGCCACAGTTAACAACGACGAGCCTTTTGAATATAACGTTGGTCGACTGCCTAACCTTGATTTTGACACGTATGTTCAAAGAAGAATTTCCTTAAGTGATAGAGAAACTCATTTTTCTCTAAAAACAGATTTGATTGAACACATTTGGCAAAAATATTGTTCTAGCGATGAGTAATGTAGTACCTATTTGATTAATCGAAGTTCTAGCAAAAATAATTAATCGAAGTCGTACCTCTTTAATTTAATGTAGTCGTTAGATCGAATTTCATAGTCGTAATATATTTATCTTTGTAATGTTATCAAACTTCTAAAAATAAATGAGTTTTTAATCAAATGATTGATTGTTCATGTAAATTCTTAATTAAATTTATAATTACTGTCAAATACTTAATTAAAATTAATTAATAAATAAATAAATTATAATTAGATGTAGTTGTTTCATAATCATTATTTTATAAAGTTTAAATTGTATTAAAACCATAATTTAATAAAATATAGTGATTTATATGAGAGAGAAAATGTAAGTGGGGTATCGAAAAAAGTAAGAGAGAGAGTGGTGATGATTTTTTTTTTTATCACTGGTGGGAAAAAAATTTCTCACCAAATTTCCTCATGAGGAAAATGAGGATGTAGATAGAGAAAATGGGTAGAGAGAGAATGAGGAAAACAATTTTTCCTCATTGTTGTCAATGCTCTTAGTGGGATTGTATTAGTGGCCCTTGATTTATTAATCATGACACATCATGGGTTTAATGGGTCCTATTTTTAAGGTATTATTGTTATCTTTTTTAGCTATGTATTCAACCATATGTACGTGAGAATTAGAGAGTGTGAGATATTAATAACAGTTTGTGAGTATGTTGTTCACTTTCTTGATTCATTTTTCCTTCTTTTATATTTCTACTATTAGCTTCAACATGGTATCCGAGCCGATGGTTCGATCTTAAGCCTATCAAATAAACTTCAGTCGTGAATAGTCGTGAGATTTTAGTGTTAAACACAGTGAGTGTAACTATGACAGTAAATGGTGCGGTATAAACTCGTCGTCGCAACCCTTAGTTCCAATATTTAAGGGTGAAAATTATCATTTGTAGAGTTTGAAGATGAAAACAATGTTTAAGTCTCAAGAGCTTTGAGATATGATGGAGCAAGGCTACAAGGAACCGGCAGGGGCACTGGCTGAACCAAGTCAAGTACTCCGAGAAAATTGAAAGAAGGATGCGAAGGCCCTATTTTTCATCAAATTAGCATGGAGTGATGAAGTTTTCCCGCGAATTTCCGCTGCGTCAACCGCCAAACAAGCGTGGGATATTCTTAAACAAGAGTTTTTTATGGACAAGAAGGTGATTGTTGTTACAAACTTTACATAGTAGTTTTGAGAATATGTATATGCAAGATAAAGAGTCTATTCAAAAAATTTATCAAGAGTGTCAAGTATTGTAATTGAAATGTGAATTTATGATGATACTATCACCAATGAAACTATTGTTAGTAAAGTGTTGAGATGTCTTAGCAAAGAAAAAAATTATAAGCATATCGTTACTGCTATTTGGAGTCAATGGACCTATCAACTTATTCATTTGATGAGTTCTTTAATGGCTCATGAAGAAAGATTTAATAAGAGTAATGAAGAAGTGGAAGAGAAAGCCTTTCAAGTTCGAGGAAAATTGTCGGATGGTTGGCATTATGATGATGAAGGTCGTGGTCATGGTCGCGGTATATGTAGTCGAGGTCGTGATGGAAGTGGTCGTGGACTCGTGGTTATGGTCGAGGTCGTGAAGAAAGTGGTGGTCGTGGTCGTTCATCTATGAGTAGTGTTCAATGTTACTATTGCAAGAGGTACGGTCACTGTGGTGCCTAGTTTTTAGTGGACAAAGATTTTTAGTGGACAAAGATTAGCCTATAAAGGTTCCACTTAAGTGTCTGATAAGACTTATAAACAAAACTTAGAGTTGCCACCCTATTTTTAATCGAATAAGGATGGATTTTAAAACAGTCAATTTTAAGAAATAAAACTAAGAAAAAAAAATAACCTGTTAGCTCCATAAAAATAAATAAGGCATAGGGTTCGGGGTTTAGGTTAAGAGAATCGAACGTCTGGAACTCGTCTTCCCTTCTGTTTTAAGAAACGGGCTCTTACTATTGCGTTGTTAAAAATCAAGTTTTAAGACAGGTTAATCGAAAAAAATGATATAATAATTAATATAAGGTGGTTTGAGCACCAAAGTTGTACCATGTACCGATCATAGTGAGATTTTGAATTCACTCATGGGTTAAAAGCTTCGTAGTTCGGATCGATGCCATGTTTTAAGTAACCAATTCCATTCGGTTTTTAATTTAGATAATTGACATAAATGTCATTTTTGTAAGTGGGATTATTGTGATTTTTGATGGATTCACTCATAAAAGTAAAATGAACCACCTTGGTTGAGGAAAATCACCCCAATTGGTGATAACCAAAAATGTCGTTTGAACAAGACAATTCAACAAATGCGTCCCAGTTGACGACTTTTGGTGGGTCAAGGTATTTTTTTTTTTGGAGTGAAGCTGTAAGGGTTCACTGTATAATCTCACTTTGGGTTTAAAAAAAACTCAAGGTTAATTTTTGTAAAGTTTTAAGGGTTATGTTTAGGCTTAATGGAATTGACTAAGTAAAACAGGACACATGTCTAGACCTTACTTCCAAATAAAAGGGAACAATAAACTATTTAATCATATCCGATTGTCAATTAATCCATCGTGTAATTATAATGGGATATAAGCTTATTTTTATGGAGATGGATAATTGTTACAACCTTATACAACTAAATAATTAATCTTAACATCATGTTTGGAAATAAGGCAATAACCTTATATCAACTATCATTAATTATTAAGGAAAAATGAAAACTAATAATCCCACCTTTGCCACTTCTATTCAAAACAATCTCACCTTTTCGAATTCCCAAAATAATCCCACCTTTGACCCCCATCTTCTCAAAATGAGCCTTTTAACCCACAACTTATTTAACATGTTAACTTTTTTTTTTTTTTTTTTAAAATTTTTTTTTTTCAATCTCTCATCTCCCACCTTAGCTATCCACCATAACCACCACCACCCTTAACCACCACATCACCACCTAACCCCAACCACCACGAACCCTAGCCAACCCACGGAACCTAGCCAACACGAACCCCCAACCACCACAAAACCCACCAACCCACAAACCCTAGCCACCGCGAACCCCAACTAACCCACGCGAAACCCCTGCCACCACGAACCCCAGCCAACCCACGAAACCCACCAACCCACACACCACGAACCCCAGCCAACCCACAAAACCCACCAACCCATGAAACCCAGCCAACCCATGAACTCCAGCCCAACCCACAAAACCCAGCCAACCCACGAACTCCAGCCAACCCACGAAACTCACCCACCCCAGCCACCCCATCTGCATCCACCCCAAGCGCAGCCACGAACACCTAAGCAACCCACCCAACCCACGAACACCTAAGCAACCCACAAAAACCCACCACGAACCCTAGCAATTACATTATATTGTAGGGAGGGTAATTAGCGGCGCAGGGAGAAGAGGAATTAGAGGAAGGGCGGTGATTTTTGGGGTGGAATTGGTGGTTGCGTGAGGGTTTCGAGGAGAGGGGATGATGGTTTAGATGGTAAGGATCGGGTGGCGACTAGGGTGTGGTTGCTTAGGTGTTCGACAAGTCTGGTGGCTAGGCTGGCGGCGACTAGGGTGGTGGTTGCGTGGGGTCCGACGAGGTTAGGCTGGGTGGTGTTTTTTTAATTTTTTTTTTGTTTTATTGTTTTTTTTTAATTGCAAAAATTAAAATTGTACCAATCAGAAGGTGACACGTGGAAAGTCACCTTCTAAAATAAGTTACCAATTTCACAAATCGGTAAAAGACTCATTTTGAGAATATGGGGGTCAAAGGTGGCCAGGTGGGATTATTTTGGGAATTCGAAAAGGTGGAATTGTTTTGAGCAGAAGTGGCAAAGGTGGGATTATTAGTTTCTTTTTTTCCAATTATTAAAACAAACAAGCAAAGTTATGATTCATTCTTGTGTTACAAAAGGGTTTGAAATAAGAATGTTCACAAAATTATAAAATTTTTTAAGGTTTGTTAAAACTTTTATTTCTAAAGTCGTCTTAAAATAAAATTAAAGTCCTTAAGACATCACTTATTTCGAAAGTCATCTTATAAATAATATTAAAGATTTTTTAAAACAACAACATTTTGAATTAAAGTTTGTTAAAAACTCTTACTTCTAAAGTCATCTTTAAAATAAGATTAAAGATTTTAAAACATTTTTTAGAATTAAAGATTGTGAAAAACTCTTATTTCTAAAGTCATTTCTAGATAAAATTAAAGTTACTAAAAACTCTTAATAATTAAAGTTCTATAAATAATATAGTAGGTTCCATGACAACATTAGTTTCTTAAAAATAAATTAATACAATTTATTTATTTTTTTTAAAAAACAATTAAGAGAAAAACGTGCCTATTTCATCTCTTTGATAGCTTAAACTAAAAAATTCATTAAAAATCATAGGAAAATCGAAAAAATTATTGTGAGATATGGTTGGGAAGCTCTTGAAAAGTTCTATCACTTGAGCTAAATAAATAGAACTACTTTTGGACGTAAGGATTATTTTATAGGCCATCTTTGGGACGTGGTAAGTAACTCTTCACTCTTGAACATCCTTTACATAAACTCTTAATTCTTTAGGTCTTTAAGTTTACTTTAAGAAGGAAATTATTCTTAAAAATATATCTTAGACAAGCACATGAATGTGTTAACCTTTTATATTTAAAATGCATTATAAAGAGATGCCATGCAAAATGCAACTAACCCCCCTATTTTATAACCTATCACTTCACCAATAGACTTGGCTTTCTAATGTGGAGTAATGAAGGGCTAATTTAGCACCTAATATCGTCATTACCCCTATTTTTAACATCACATGGAAACAAACACATTAGTTAGCAAAATAATTAAGGAAATTAAGAAAGGAATAAAGATAATATCTTGAGCTAGAAGTATCAATTTTTTGGATAACCCTTCTTGCTTATTGTAGGGAATATTTCAAGCATTACCCCTAACTTGAACCCCATTGTGATCATACACTAAAGTACGGTGGCATCCAAAGGGAAGGAAGCTAGAGCAAAATAGTCGCCAACAAGTTTTAAGAACTTGTAAACCGTTCACGAGTTGAAGGTTACACCCCTTAACGATCCATGAGATCATCAACTCCAATAGGTCTGGAACCATGACTGGTAGTTCGGGGATGAAGGTACAAATCCAACCTAAAAGAGATTGAACCTGCCCTAATAATAGGCCTCTACTTTATTCTGATTGTATTCATGTGCGCTTTCTGACTAACATGCAATCAATAGGATTAAGCCTAAACCTATTTAATCTATGTTGGTTGAATATTAATGCACAAATAAATCTATTATTGGCAATCACTTGAATTATGATCAAATTAACCCTAAATAAGATTAATAATTATCTTATTAAGCGTGATTACAAGTACCAATTCCCTCGTGCATAAAAGGCGTGATCAAACAATAACAATAAATATCATATCAAGCAACATAATAACAATTATAATTAAAATAATCATAGTCATAATAATAATAATAATTAAAATAATCATATTAAAGCATATTAATAGCAAGATCCTAGGCATGATACTAACAAGATTAATAACAAACCCTAGCATGTCACTAAACAATAATGATCAAAGCTTTAGCCCTAACATACATGATACTAACATGAATATTAAGAAGAGAATAGGAATCATCATAATAATCATAATTGTCATATTTGATAATAGAAATTATAGTTATTACCCTAAACATGATACTAGGAATCATTAAAACATCCTAACATGACACTAGGAATCAAAATAACAATTTAGATATAATTTCTAAATCATAATATCAATAAAAGCAATTAAAGCACTTACTTGGATGCCTCGTACCTGTTTCTAATAAAAAAAATACACACGTTAGTAACTTCAAGGAAAATATAAAATAAACAATTAAATTAAATAATTGAAATAGAGATTTGGGACCAAACCCTCAGAAATTAAAACCTTTCACGTCTAGGGCGAAGGCAACTTCGAACTTGGCTAGGTGTTTCTATATCTTGTGAATGTGAAATTTTGTATGAGAGAAGGCTAGTTTAGAAGAGAGATAGAGAGAGAGAAAGTCTTGAAAACTAGAGAGAATTAGATAGTTGATGGAAATTGATAATTGTTGATTGAAAACGGAGGTTTTAGGAGGCTATTTATGGAGAAAATCAGCCGGACGGATAGAAAAACAAATCAGAGTTTCGAAAACAATAAAACACTATTGGCGCCAGACGCCAGACAATAGCGTCAGGCGCTACAACTAGCGCTAGACGCCAAGCCTTAGCGCCAGACACTAATGCTGTTGTAATACCCCGTATTTTCATACGTATGTTCCTAATTAATTAATTAAGAATTATTTTATAAAAAGGGTATTTTAGTAAATTTATTATTTGAAGCCAAAATAATATTTGAATTTTGGCGCCAAAAGTATTTTGAAAGCTAATCATTATTTTGGATAAGATTTATTATACATTTATCCTATTTTAAAAATCGGATTATTTATATATTTCGGATATTTTAATTAAGGCAAAAGCTATATTTTATTATTATTTTAATAGGTCCAAAAATCCCAATTAATTAGCTAATAATTTCGAATTTTTGTATGTGAAAATATGATTTTTATTTAGTTAAATTATTTGGTGAATATTTGGTATTTTATTATTTAATTATTTATTACAATAAATATTATTTACACAATTATTTTTAATTCCTTAAAACTAGCAAAATATATTCCTAAATACTAAATAGGAGGGCCGAAAATATGAGTTTATGAAATCTCAAAAAATTTCGGCCATCCCATGAAGATTTTGGGAAAATATTTTGGTAATTTGTATTTTTAATTATCTTCTTAAAATCTCCTATTTTCCATAATTCTAATTCTCCATCTTTTTGATATCCAATCATTATATTTTCTTTTCATTCATTCTTCTTAATTATTCCCCAAGTAATTCCAATTTCCTTAATATTTTCATGACATACATACCTTCCATATTCAATTATACACAATCCCTTCAAATATCAAAACTTTCCTTAAATCTTTGCTCACTTCTCCAAGTAATCTCTTAAACCCTAATTACCATAATTCATGCTCATACTAGCCTATATATACCCCTTCATACCTCTCACATTCTTCACACCAATTCTCTTCTTTTCTTCTCCTCAATTTTACACAAATCATCCCGTTCATCTTTGAAGCCAATTTTCGGGCACTTTTGATCAGTTTTTGGGGTATTGATGTTTCACAGAAAGTTGTTTCTCTCGAAAAGTCCTTGAGGTTAGGCTCAAGAATCACCCAATTTAGAGCTATATAGAAGGAGTTATAGCCTCTGAAAGTTCTGCCTATTATTTCCTGCGCAAATCCAATTCTTTTCTTCTCCTTTTCTCTTATTCAATTATTATTATTATTATTATTATTATTATTATTATTATTATTATTATTATTATTATTATTAGAGATTAATATGAAATTATTATGAGTAGTTTTAATTAGGAAAATTTGGATTTTGGTACCTCGAAAATGGGGGTAATTGAATTTTAGTACTCATCTAAAATTTTATTTTAAATTAATACTTCAAAAATGACTAAACTATAGATATCAGTACCTCCGTTAGCATTCTGTCAACTTTGCCGTTAGTGGGTCCCATTATCTAATTATTTAATAATTTAATTTATTAAAAAAAAAAGAAAAAACATTTAATTAAAAAAAAACTTAAAAAATAATTAAAAAAACTTAAAAATAAAAAAATAAAAAAACTTAAAAAAATAAAAAAAAACTTAAAAAAAAAAGCCCAACCCTGCCTCCCCGCCACCCACCCCTGCCTCCCCGCCACCCACCCTGCCTCCCGCGCCGACGCCACCCCCCCACCCAGCCTGCCTCCCCGCGACGACGCCACCCCCTAACCAGCCTTGCCTCCCCGCGACGACACCACCCCCCACCCACCTGAAAACCACCACATCGAAAACCCCCTCCCTTTCCCGTCGCTGATTTCCCTCCTCTTTCTCACTCTTGGCTGCCTCGAGGTTCCCGAAAACCACCACATCACCCCTTCCCCCTTTCCCCCAAATCAATTTTTAGGGTTTTAGGGTTAAATTTTTCGGTTTGTGGGTGGCGGGTTACGGGGTTCGTGGGTGGTAAGGTGGTGGGTTTCTGGGTTCGTGGGTTGTGGGTTGTGGGTGGTGGGTTTAGGGGTTCGTGGGTGGTCGGATTGTGGGTTTTGGGGGTTCTTCGGTGGTGGGGTGTGGTGGGTTTCAGGGTTCGTGGGTGGTGGGTTCTTGGGGTTCTTGGGTTTCTGGGTTCGGGGTTCATGCCTGGCCGCGGCGCAGCTGCTGTGGCTGGGCTTCGTGCCTGGCCGCGGTGGCAACAGCTGTGGCTGGGCTTCGTGGGTTTTTTTTTTTATTTTATTAGTTTTTTTTTTTTTAATTTTAAAAATGTTTTTTCTTTTTTTTTAATAATTTAAATTATTAAATTATTAGATAATGGACCCCACTAACGGAAAACTTAACGGAACATGGACGGAGGTACCAAAACCTATAAAGTTACACTTTTGGAGGTATTAATTTAAAATAAAATTTTAGATGGGTACTAAAATTCAATTACCCCTATATTCGAGGTACCAAAATTCAAATTTTCCTTTTAATTATATAAAATCAGATTTTAATAATGTTCATGTTGAATTAATTTAAGAGGTTCATGTACATATAGTTGGGAGGGTTTAATTTAATTATTTGTTAACCTTATATTGATTAAGGTTATATTTATTTGTAGGGTGTTTTTGATCAAGCTACTTGAGAGTTCTTTTGAAGTGTTGTTGGCTAAGCGAAGATCAAGGTACATTAGGTGGCTAGATACCTTGAAAGTGATCGATTTGAATAACATGTTTGAATGATTTATGTTGCTTGAATTAAATTGAATTGAATTATGGTTTATGAATTAAAAGTATGTTTAAAGGATTGGTCTTAATAATTAAATTGGAGTATTGATTTTTATAACATGTTTTGATTAATTAATTTATTATTCATGTTTAAAAAGGATTGATTTTAAAAGCATGTTGAATTTATTAAAAGAAGTTTGAATTATTATTATTAAAGGTTGAATTATTGGATTTAAAAGAGGATTTATTGAATCATGGATTTATTATTATTTATGCTTTATAAGCATGTTGGTAATCCCACTATGCGGATTTGGTTTATTGATAAGGCCTTGGAGTTTACATGACCGGGTCTTTCCTCAAGAATAGCTTTGGGGGGTGTGCACACTTGGGAGAGGATCCGGTTTTAATATGAGGAATTGATTTTTTTTAGGAAAAATACACTTTAATAATCCTAAGTATGGGCGATTTACCTATAATAGTCCCAACTAACGATTATTCTACAATAATCCTAACTATTAGGTCAGTTTTCCTCTAGCAGTCCCAAACCGGTCAACATTAGTCAACAACCTATTATTGTAGGTTATTTGACACGTGTCAGCGTGTGAGTGGTTCCAAAAAAAAAAATTTAAAAAAAAAAAAAAAAAAAACCAAAATAATAATTCTGGCAGCCAACCCAAACCACCACCTCCACCTCCTGCCGCCCAACTCTAAAACACCACCTTCTCCAGCCACCCAAGCCGGAAACAACTCCCACGACCAGCCGCACTCCCGAAATCGACCAAAAAACCTAAATCGCACCACCAGCACTTACCCCCGAAACCCTTGCCCGTGAAACCACCAATAGCCCCCCTTGAAACCACCACCAGCCGCACCACAACCCCCTCGTGAAACCACCACCAGCCGCACCCCCGAAACCTTGCCCGTGAAACCACTAGCAACCCGAAATCGCACCAAAATAATCGAGATTAATGCTGAGAAAGTCCCCCAAATTCGTCTGAAATCGGAAGGATCAAGAGGCGAGCAATTAGTGGTTGGTGTGGGGGTGGACCGTGGCTGGTGGTTTTAGGGGTTGGGAGGGTCGTTGGTGCCTTGGTAGGGCGGGTCTGCGATTTTGGGTGACTGGTGGTTTTTGAGGTTGGAGGAGGAAGAAGGAAGGGGAGTGGTAGAAGCAGTGTGAGACTGCGATTAGTCGTCGGAAGGGGCAGGCGATGGTGGACGGCGGCGGAGCCGCGGTGTTGGGAGATGAATTAGGGTGGAGCTGCCATGGCCTAGGGTTTCGTGGTGGGTGTAAGGTGGTTGAAGGGAGGAGGGGTGGCTGGGATTATTTTTGATATTTTTATTTTATTTTTTTTGTAAAATAAGCCAATCATATGTTGACATGTGGCGTTTAAAAAAGAAAAAAAAAAGTTTACCATTTCAACAGGTAACCGGTTTTTGGGACTATTGGAGGAAAAATGGGTGCATAGTTAGGATTATTGTAGAATAATCGTTAGTTGGGACTATTGTAGGTAAATCGCCAATAGTTGGGATTATCAAAGTGTATTTTTCCTTTTTTTAAAATAATTGGAATTGGTTTTATTGATTATTAGTTTTGTGCCCCGTGCGATGCTCGGGTTGTTTATGGACTTTTAAGATAAAATGAATTATAATTTAATTGGATTGAAAATAGAATTCTAAATTAACTTTTTTTTGCTACAAAGTCTATCTATATTTATCCAACGTGGTACGACACTTGGTGAAAAGTTAAAACGCTATGTGATGTTGTTTTGTGGCTTAATTATAAATTTATTATTTGGTATTTTATCGAAAATAAAACTCTAAACTAACCATCTTATTCTAAAATTCTATCCTAATTTGATTGAAAATGGAATTTTTAACTAAATTTTTTTATCTTATGAAGTCTATTTAAATCTATCCAAGGTGGCGCGACACTTGGCGAAAAGTTGAAAAATTATAAATTTATTATTTGATATTTTATCGAAAATAAAACTCTAAACTAACCATCTTATTCTACAGTTTTATCCTAATTTGATTGAAAATGGAATTTTTAACTAACTTTTTTGTTTCCTTATGAAGTCTATTTAAATTTATCCAAGGTGGCGTGACACTTGGCGAAAAGTTGGAATGTCAAGTGTCGCTATTTCATGACATGGCTAAAAGTTTAGCTTTATATATTAGTTATATGATTGATATTGGAATTATTGAGAATTGGTTTTACACCATGAGTTTGGTATTATTGGATTATTTATTGGAAATTGATTTTAAAGCATGTTTGCGAATAAATTGAGTTTAATTATATTGCACTTATCGTACTTAGCATATTTTGCTAACTCGTACTTCTTATTTGTTTTGGTTCGCCCTGTTTACCGTAATGGTAAGCAGTGTTGCTTATTTTCAGGTTGGAGTCAATAAATGATGCATTGGAGTCCCGGGATTGGTTTTCACTAAATTAGGAATTTGGTCTTGTATCTATTTTGAGTACTCATAACATTGGTTACTATTATGGTTATTATTAATAAAGAAGAGTATTTAAGTTTTCGCTGCAAAGTATTGTTATTTTTAGTAAGTTGAGTAGCCTTGCGTAATCACGCGACGGTAATACGCCTAAGTCTATCTCTACGGTACAATTATACGGATAATACTAGTATTTCCGTAGAGGGAGATTTGGGGGTGTTACAGCTGTCGTTAGGCGCTAAAAATAGTTTTCACGCGTTTTCTTAATTTTGATAAAACTTAGCCATACAGAAGGGCAAAATCGTATTTTCCTTAAAAACACTTCTTTTATTCTGATTAAAACTTTAAAAAGCCAACCAAAGTCAATTTATCAATGCTAATTAAATTAGGAATGAAAAGAACCTTTTAGAAGAATCTAGAAAACTAAAATCAATTCTAATTGCATTAGGAATGATAAATCGATATTAGGCCCTCCTCTAGATCATGGGGCCGCACATAAATGTCAAATCGGGCCCAGTTTAGTAATTTGGCCATAATTTCCTCATTATTCATCGGAATTGGGCTTATAATATATCGTTGGAAAGCTCTTTTCGAACACCACCCAAATATACCATTACTGGACTCTTATCATGGACCAAACTAAACTGGAATGCACATTTTCTATAAATAGGGTAAGAAAAGAAATATTTTCAAAAACAGAAAGAAGAAATATTTTAATAAAAACATCTTCATCACTAGACTTTTGACACTTTCGCTTTATTCGATAATCAAATGACGTGAAAGGTATTCATCACTAGGTTTGGTTTTGGGGAGACACAAATGGGTGTTTACACTTATCAAGTACTAAAAGATGATAACTCCTTAATTAAAGTGAAATAAAAGAGACTAAGTGATATTTTTTTGAAATTTTGAGATATTAAAAGAATTTAGTGTAAAATAAAGCTAATGAACTTTTTTTTTTATTTTTGATTATAGAAAATAAACTTGAAGAATTAAACTAAATCTTGTAAATAGACTTTTTTTTTTGGTTTTAGTATAGAATAGGATACTTGAACAATTAAAATAATTTATAACAAAGATGAAAATAACAACAATACATGAACTTAAAATATTTTTTTTGTGTTTTTTTCATAGGAATTAAAGATAGTAACAATACTTAAATAAAATAACAACTTAATTATATGATGCTTTTATAAGCTAATGACTTAAAAATAAAGCTAAATTAGAGAGATTTTAACTAAAACAAAAGATTAGAGGAGAATTTTTAGATAGAATTTTTAGAGAGAGAACTAGTAGGAAAATTTTGGCGTCCTAAAATGAGAAAATTAGAGGGGTATTTATAGGAAAATAAAGGGGTTAATTTGTAAATAAAAAAAGTAAATAAATTATAATTTAAGGATTTAAATGGTAAATTTCAAGATTTTGGTAATAATGAGAATCTTGATATTAAATTCTTTTGTTTTATATGTAACAAACTACTTAATCCATTTTGCATCACCTAAACTAATAAAATAAAGAAAACCGTAATCAAATCAAACTCTAATATTCATATAATAAAAAGCTTCTAAACTGCCAAAGAAAATATATAACCAAGTCACGTACAATTACAAAATACTCACGCGGTATATGTATGGCAGAGTGCTTAAATTTATTTAGTGACTACTATGCTCACCAAGGTACTAAAACAACACTTATAAAATAAATATTTCCCTAAGATGTTAGCTCTAACAGTTACGCAAAGATATTAGGTTACAATACTAGTAGGGGTGGACAAAATTTTTTCAGAGCTTATAAAAAATAAAAATAAAAAAATAACCCTTGCCCTTATTAGACAGTACATATAAATTTATCCAAGAACATCTAACCATACGACAAAATCTTATATGTACGAGCATGACAAACAATGACCCTTACTAAGTAAAGTAATGTAAATCATATAAAGTTATATAAAAATTAACGTGGTCAGAGTAAAAACATACTATGTAAAACAATGTAACAAAAAGGTTGACATGGTAAAGAGTAATAATTATTAAGTTGTTAAGTCATACGACATAATGTTCACGTGGTTAAGAGTAATATATATCCCTTAACCAAGCGACTTCCTTTTAAAAAAAAAAAAATTAGAACTCTTATCCTAACTTACTCTATTAAAACAAAAATTTATACTTATCACGGTTGTATAAAAAAAATAACATTTACACAATTAGTTATTGCTTGAGACAGGAAGTAAATCATTTCTGTCAAAAGACAAGATCCCTAATTCAAGCTTCATCCTCATGGAGATATAAAAAGCTAAAGTGCCTTGTGTGATCATCCTTGGAGAATAACAACAAGAACAACCACTGTTGATAACAAGAAACACTATTCAGAGCATTACTTGCCATACAACACATTTCGTGGCTTTCCATAAATCACTCACGTCCATACTCTCACCATGCTCTTAAATTATTAGTGGAGATAGTCAATCTGGAATTTACTGGTTCGGATATAAATTGAGGGAAAAACAAAATCATCTTAGCATGTGGCTCATAGTAGTAAAAAGTGTACACCAAAAGGGCTCTTTTAATATTACAATGTATAGTACTTTTATATAGGTAGGGCAAACTTATTGCAGGAAAGGGTATTTTTCATTTCCCTACCTTGGTTGGGCATGAATTTTTGGAGTATTGGACTTTATAGGTAAGATGACCATATAATGGAGTGTTACACAAATCGTAAATATCACTAAAAAAAAAAGTACTCTAACACTCTAAATGAACATACGAATATACTTATCATACTCTAAAGGAGTAAACAATGCTTGGTTATACAGAAAATGACACATTCTCCTAGTGAGACAAAAAATATTGTACTTTATACTATACGATTATTATACATATACGTATAAAAATGCAATATAAAATACCTACTTTTACTATAAAAAAAAAATTACCTTATCCAAAATCTCCACTCACCACTTAGCTCTATCTTCTTCCATCTCCCTCCTTACCCGAAAAAACCAAACAAAAACCACCATTAATTTCGGCCACATGTTTCAAGCAAGATAACCAAGAAGATCAGGCTGTCTTTACTTTTGAGAAAGACATAAGGATGATACGGGTGTACTTCATGTACATTGTGGGGCTAGTGGTCCTCCTAATGGCTGCATTAATTTACTTGCTAATCCTCAAGTAAAGCCCGAAAATTACTTCTGTGGAGTAGGGTAAAAATGCATGTGGTGTTAGCTGTACTTCAATATCAGTGGCGGATCCAGGAATTCTAACTAGAGGTAGCATAGAATAATAAGGGGAAAAAAAATTAAAAAAAAACTCTATATTATATACCAGTATTATCATTAGCCTTTACATTTTAAAAATTCATTTTTGTAGATGAATTTTCATTTAACGAATATGGAATAAATTATATTCCATTTATGACAATGATCAAATTAAAAAGTATTTCATAGGTTTAATAGTATATTTTTGTATGTATTCCTCCAAATTTACTATTCAAAAATAAATATAAAACTATAAAATTATTTTATTTATATAAATTATTGATTTACTCAAATTAAACTAAATAGTAAATATATTAATTACTTACCAATTAAATATGTGCATTGAAATGTGCAACAAAAATGGGAAGAAGTTTTATCAAAGAAGGAGTTTTTAAGGATAATATTTTATTATTATTATATTTGGTATTACGTACGGTGATTAAAATTATTAAAGTATAAGTATATATATTTCATAATTTAAAATTTTAAGATTCTACTAATTTGTGAGTTTTTGTAACTTAAATGAGACTTTTTACAACAATTATATTATGTACAAATATAGCTATAGTTAATTTGTTTCAAAAAAAATAAAAAATCTAAGAGATCTGTTTATATAAAACAGATCTCTATTCTTGTAACAAGGAAATAAATAAATAAAAAAAAAGATTGAACCTAAGAGACCTGTTTTATATAAACATATCTCTTAAGGAAATCATAAAAAGAAAAGTTTAGAACCTAGCTAAGAGACCTGTTTTGTATAACATGTCTCTCTTTTTTTTTTAATTTTTTTTTAACTTGGAAAGAAGCGGGATTCTTGGCTTTTGTTATAGAAAACTCTAAGAGACCAGTTATATAAGATAACAAGTCTCTTTGAACTTTTTCCCTTTTTTTTCCAGGGGTAGCATATGCTACCCTTTGTGCCTTAGTATATCCGCCACTGTTCAATATTTTGTAATTTATTAGCTTAGAAGTACACATTGTAACATGTATTTGGGAAATTATGAATAAATATCATTATTATTACTCGTTTCTTCGTTTTAAATAATAAAAAAAACGTCATTTAGTTATAAAAATATTTGGCAAAATAATAGTAATTATTTGTAAAAACAATAACTATAATAATAAAAGATAATAATAGTGATAATTACAAAAGTGGTATCAAAATTTGGTGTCTACAGTCACAAAGAAGATCGTTGTTGGGATAAACAAAAAGACGCGCAAGGTGGTAAACAAAGCAACTATGCTCAAAAGGTTGAAGAAGAAGAGAGCAAGCTTTTCTAAAGTCGAGTCAAAAGTGTAGTTACGAGTCGTGTTGAGATTAAAGTGTCAAGTTAAAGTCGTGTTTGCATGTTCGTGGTCATGGTTGTTTGTATCTTGGTAGTCCGTAGTTAAGTTCAGTAAGTTTGAATCAAGGGGGTGCGTTGGGATATTGATTCAAACGTTAGTTTGTTAGTCAATGTATGGCACACTTAGTGGCTAAGTATTAGGATTACTTGATTTTAATATTTATATTTTTATTAGAATTATTTATGTCCTCATTGGCCAATCAAAATTCATAAAAATTTCAATTTTCTATTGTCAAAACTAGTGTCAAAACCAAACAAATTAAGGAATTTCATGAAGGAAACATTTTTTTTTTTCATGAATTACAGCTTCAGTTCTCATGTGAACTAAACAAAACTAGCATGTTTAGGGGATAAAAGAGGGGAAGAATAGGGATAGGGATTTTGGGAAAGAAATATAATAATTCATATGCTTGTTTAAAGGGATAGGTATTTAAGAAGGGATGATAGAAAGATTAACCCTCCCTTTATCCCTCTATTTCTATACTTAGACGGGATGTTTGGGCATCTGAGAGTGAGAATGAGAATGTGGGGAATGTAAAATGGAAGTAGGAATGAGAATTGGTAAGTAGGAAATTTATTAAATATTGTAAATCTCTTATTTGACGTATAAGTCAGGTTAAATTAGGATTAAAGGCCAAATTATTATTATCCTTATGAGGCGTTTGGTTTGAGGGATGAGATTAGGTAGGATAAGAAGGTGGAATTTATAGGTGGAATAAGGGTATAAATATTACAAAGTATATTTCATTGTTAGGTATGGGTTGAGATTAGAATGAAATGAGGGATAACTAACTAAAATACATAATTACCCTTCTATCCTTTCTTTACTCTCTTCTTCTTTAACTTGCATTAAGAATAGAAAACGTCTTGTATATCCATTTAATTTAATCTCCATCCCTTAGACCTTGGGGTGAGCATAGGATGGGTACTCGTACGGTTCGGGTAACTGATAACCAATATCACTAAAAATGATTTCCATAAATCGAACTAATAATTCGAGTACCTAGAATTCAGGTACTTGGATTTTCGGATCGATAAATGGGTACCCAATAAAATATCCAATAATGATAATCAAACTAAATAATGTAGTTATTATAATATAATTTAACAATAATTAACAACAATACCACGTGATTTTGATCAAATTATTAATAATATTACTAATAATTGATATTATAAAGTGATTATGAAGTAAAGTAAGAGTTTAGATTTTGGAAAAATAGATTTAAGTAGGAAAAAAAAAGCAAAAAATTGCTTATAGGATCTGGTTGGGTAACCGTTAATTTTAAAATGATACAGAATAACCATACCCGATAACAAATTATCGGAGCGGGTACTTGAACCATTATGGTTATCGAATCGGGTACCCTAATTTTTGGAACGGTTATGGATTGGTTTTTTCGATAGTTTTGCTTAGCTCTACTGATACCATAACTCCCTTTTTTATCTCCATCCTAACTCTGGAAACCTCCTCATTACACCATCACTCTAAACAAACAAAAGGCTTTCAAATCCTTCCTCTTTATCTTTATCCCTCTAAACAAACAAGTTGTTATAGTTTTAAATTTTGAATATGATATGCGTCATTAAGTTAAGGGAAGTTATGCCTTTTACTTAGTTAGAAAATTTCCATCAACATTTTATTACCTACTCCCTAGGTAATAATGAAATGGTGGGAATATAAGGTAAATAATTTCAAGCTTATTCCACTCTCTAATCTAATTCCCATCCTATAAACATGAGTTTATGGAGATTGGGGATTAATTATCCTATTCCTACCTCATAAAAGTCAAAATCCTACATATCAAACACCTCCATAGGGGTTGGTATAAGAGGGAGGGATGAAGATTATAATTGAAAAGCCCCTCTTAATAAAAAGAAAAAAAAAAGTAGAAGAATAATGTTAGTAAGGATTAGAGCTGGGCATGGGCCCAACACGAAATTGCACAACACAGCATGAGCACGCTAGCGGCACGGCATGACACGATAACCGAGGAATGGGTCGTGCCGTGAACACAATTTCGAAAATTCGGCACGGGCACGACACGAACTCGCGGGCGACATGGTACTTTGGCCCTCCAACATGGCACATGGCATAGCCCAACACGATATGCGACACGAGACACGACATTACCCGTACAAAACAGCTACTCTTTTGCTGCTTTAAACAAATTAATAATAAAAATAACATAAATAATAAAGAAGTATCATAAAAAAAAGAATAATAAAATGAACAATAATAATATAATAATAAAATAACATAAACATAAATCAATAAAATTATTTAAATAGTAAGTTGTTCAAAAAAATACTCGCTAGACACGGTGACCGGCCCGACACTGCACGCCAGACACGTGTGTCATGCCGTGCAGTGGGTCGGGGTGCGTCAAATAGTGGCCCGACACGGCGTAACCCGCCAAAATTCAGCATGACACAAGCCACCACTAAGCACGACGAGGCACTCAGGCACGAGATGCCCACCTCTAGATAGGATACATTGTAACTTTGTTATACTACGCTTATTTCTATCTTATTTATGACTTATACTCTCCTCTAAGTTTTTTAGTGTCCATTGGAACTTGGCAGTTGGCACACATACCGATGCAAAACTTTAACCAATAATATCTTTAATTATCAATAAGTATAAATTATAACGATTGAATACTACTCGATAATCTATACATAGAGATGATTCCAACAAATACTAACAAGATTATATTATTACTTACGTATAATTCACAAACATTGATCAAAATAAGTCAAGTGAATAGTGCAAAAAGCCACAATAAAGCACTTTAAAAACGGAGGGAGTAGCAAATAAAGGATATACAGTAAGGGGCTAAGGGCCTGTTCTCTTCAGCCTAGTTCACCTTCAATCAGTTCAGTTCATTTCAACTTAGTTAATTTCAATAAATCAGAATACTTTAGCTTTATCCTGTCCTATCTTATCCTATCATGTCTTTATCCTATCCTCTTATCTTTCATAGTAAGTATTATTGTCCCTCACACTAAAAATTCTTGGGTGGACCTGGTCCACAATAAATTTATTGTGGACCTTAGGGACTCATGTGCCACATACCACTGAACAGCCCATCTCCTACTAACTTATTTCACAGCCCAGTTCACTAACTTATTTCACAAGCCATTTCTTCTGCCACAACCTACTAATTTCCTTCCAGTTCGACGCCATTAACAACTAAAATAGAGCTCGAATTTTCATCTCTCTCCTTCTAATTCTACGCAATTCTAGGTTTTATTTTCTACTTAATCAATCAATTTCTTCAAATTTCATGGAGAATTCTTCTATACAATCAATTGAAATGGATCTAAATCGAAGTATACAGGACACTATAGAAAACTTCGATATTAATGTCATCAATTTCGATCTGAATGAAGCTGTTGAAGATGAAGAACAAGCTATTATTGAAGTTGAGGATGATAATGAAGTTCATGACGAAAATCAATTTCTAATGAAACCTCAAGGTATTATACGATATATTTATATGCAATTCATATTAGAATTTGATAATGTGAATTAAGCGATAATGCAATTGTTTGATTTGAAGATTAAATTAGACATTTAGGTTTTAATTTGATAATTTGAATTAGGCGATTATATTATGCAATTGTGAATTAAGCGATTATGCATATTTAATTTATGTTGATTGAAAATTAAGTAATTATGCGTAATTTATGTTTATTGAATTATGCGTAATTGTGAATTAAGCAGTTATGCGTAATTGTGAAAGTTAAGCGATTAAGTGTAATTGATGTTGATTGAAAATTAAGCGATTATGCATAATTAAGCAACTTTTAAGTAATATAGTTGCCTTTAGTAATAGTATAGTAATCTATTTTTAAAAATAAATACATTGTACTTATATGATGCTTGTTAAAGCTTTTCTGACATGCAAAGCCACTTTTAAGTAACATAGTTGCCTTTAGTGATAGTATAGTGATCTATTTTTTAAAAAACAGGTGCAAGTAATAACGATGAGATTAGTGGTTGGTTAGTAGGAGAAACTCGAGCAACACTTGCGGAAATACATGAATTGTATTGTCAACATGCTGCTGCAGTTGGTTTTAGTGTTAGAAAAGCAAAACAAACAAGCAAAATTGGAACTAAAGATATCATCACCAAAAATTTCTTTGTATGTTCTGCAACAGGATTAAGAAATTCTGGTAAAAAAAAAGGAAAAAATTGCAGAAGAACTCTTGACAGAGGAAAGTTCTTCAGTTAAAAAAAAAACAAGACAAAGTAGGAGAGTTCCAATAACAAGGACAAACTGTAATGCTTTGATAATAGCAAAATTGAATGAGGAAGGGCAATTTGAGATAGTTCAGCATGTGTTGGTGCACAATCATCCACTCACTAGACCACAATGGAACCATTTCCACCGTTCAGAGCGTGCAATGACTGGAATTAAAGGGCAAGTAATTGAGGCCATGCAAGAATCTGGACTAAGACCTATGGAATCCTTTAATTACATGTCAATGAAGATGGTGGAGAAAATGCTATTGGTCATACAGTGAAAGACCACGTGAATTATTGTTATAAACTGAAAATAAAGGCCATTGAAGGAGGAGATTCTCAAGTAGTTTGTGACAAACTACAGGAAGCTTATTCTGAGGACCCTAACTTCTTTTTCAGAGTAAGGTTGGATTCAGATGGAAGGGTTTGTAACTTGTTTTGGAGGGATTCCATGATGCTTGAAGATTATAAAATATATGGGGATGTCACTGTATTTGACACCACATATAGGACTAATCGTTACAACCTCATCTGTGCACCCTTTGTAGGAATAAACAACCACTGGAAGAACACTATGTTTGCTTGTTCTTTTATTGGAGACGAGACCACAGATTCATTTGTGTGGTTATTTGAGACCTTCAAAAAGGCAATGGGTGGTAAATGTCCTGTATCACTGTTTACAGACCAAGATGCAGCCATGCAGCAGCAATACCAAAGGTAATTTCTAATTTTGAAGGAACTTTTTGAATACCACTACATCTAAATATGTTTGTACTAAAATTATATAGTTACCTATATTTTAAATGCAATAACCAATTTTGAAACTATAGTAACTGTATAAAAATGTGCAGGTATTTCCAAATACTAGACATAGATTATGTCTATGGCACTTGATTCAAAATGCTGTAACAAGATTTGGAGTTTTGAAGAGTGATGATACATTCAAAGCTGCTTTCATGAAATGCTTGAGTGGTTGTATTAATGAAGCTCAGTTTGAAGTATGTTGGGATTCAATGATGACAAAGTACAAACTGAAAAACAATAGTTGGTTCAAAAGGTTATACTCACTGAAGCACAAGTGGTCAACAGCTCTAAGTAAGGACTTTTTCTCCGCGGGAATCTTGTCATCACAGAGAAGTGAGAGCACAAATCATGCAGTGGGATTCAAAGCAAACAAGAAAACAAGTTTGACAGAATTCTACAACATATTTCAGAAGACAGTGAAGACTTGGAGAAGGAATGAGTATTTTTATGAGTTCAATAGCATAAAATCAATTCCTACTTCAAGCTATCCAATGTCTGCCTTACTAAAACATGCTGCTGAGGTTTATACACATACATTATTCAGGGACTTTGAAGAAGAATTCAACCTAGCCATTGGATCTCAAACTAAACTGCTATTCATTAATGGAGACAAAATGGTTTACCAAGTGTACCTTGAAGGCAGAGATGGCACAACTCAAGCAGTAACTTATGATCCTGTTAACCAAACAATTCAATGTCCATGCAAGAATTTTGAAGAGTCAGGTTGGTTATGCTTCCATAGCCTTAGAATCTTACACATGCATTCTGTTGAAAAAATCCCAGAGCAATACATATCTATCAGGTGGACTAAAGTGGCTAAGGATAAAGTTTGGGAGAGTATTGAGGCAGAGCAAAGGAAGAAGGGGACATTAAACAACTTCACACCCTGGCGGCTACACATGGTGAGGAAGTATTATAGTTTAATCCTTAAGAGCCACAAGTTTGAAAAAGCAAGGAAAGTGTTAGAAGAAAGATATGCAAAAGATTCAAGTGCAATTGATGAGATTATTTCTGCTATGAAGTCAACTGACAACCATTCTGAGAACACTACAGGTGTAGAAAAGAATTCAGAAACAACTTCATCTAATGTGGTTCAAGTACTAGACCCAGCTCGTGCAAAAACTAAAGGAGGTCAATCAAATAAAAGGATTCCAGGAAGCTATGACTACATGAAAAAGGGGAAGAGGAGGAAACATAGAGAATTTGGTGCCAAAACACCAAATATTAATAATAAGTATATGCTTTGATAGTTTTAAGACACCAAATATTAATATTTTTTATCATAGTAACCTGAATTGTTACATGGTTACCTTTTATTTGTAATTTCATTCCTGGAAACTTTATATCTTTTAAATACTTATATAGTTTCTTTTTTTTAAGATATAGTGTCTTTTTTTATGACATAGTGTCTTTTATGATTGACATAGTGTCCTTTGTTATAGTATTATGTCTTTTGATTTGATCTTATATTGTACTTATTGCTTTTTAAAGAAACAAGGAATAAAGCACATGAGTACTGTAATACCTTATACACAAACCTTTTTTCTCTAAACTTGTTGTTAATTGGTAGTTTGCGGTCCTACACAGAAGGCTCCTTTTAGTTGTTAAAGCTGTTTCAATGTTTCCTGTGATCAACAGATAACAAATCAAGAAATTGAAATGCTTAAATCTTAAATACTGATTATTATGATATAGTATCTTTTATGATTAACATAGTAACCTTTAATTTTGAGATATATACTTCTTGGAATAGTAATATTTTTTTACAATATAGTGATCTTTATTTTAATATAGTAATCTTTATATAATACCCTTATATTGTTAGTTTATTACCATTAGTTAACATAGTCCATAATTTTGACTTAGTTACCTTTATATTTAGAATAGTAACCTTATTAATAAAATAGTGACTTTATTTTAACATATAGTGACCTATGATAATTACCATTAATTTAAAACATAGTCCTTATACTTTTGACACTATAAAATATTGAAAAGGAAGTAGCCTTTTTTTACCAAACAAAGACCTTGTAAATAATATAGTGACTTTATTTTAACATATAGTGACCTATGGTAATGAAGTGACATTTTAAACCAACTAAAGACCTTATAAATGATATAGTGACTTTATTTTAACATATAGTGATCTATGGTAAATGTGACCTTTTTGAACCAAACAAGGACCTTATAAATAATATAGTGACTTTATTTTAACATATAGTGACATAAGATAACAGAGATCTTTAATAATTGAATTAAACAAACAATATACCATTTTCATAATATATTGGCAGAAGCTTGTTTACACAAAATGAATATTTTTTCCATTCTTCATTCAATAACCTACACAAAAATTGAATGAATACTAATTAGCTATACATTCTTCAAAGTACGTTGCTTAGTTTAGAAAATTATGATAACAACTAAGTTTAAAAATCAGTTTCACAATGTTAAGCCTTTCCTTGCTTAGTTTCAGAAAATTATGATATCTTAAGCCTTTCCTTTCTTCTTCTTGTCTACAGTCTGCTTCTTCTTATTCTTCCTCTGCTCAATCTCTTTCTTCCTTCTTTCTTCAACCTCTTTTGAAAGACGCTGCCTATCAGGTTTGAATTCAACCACCTTACCAATTACATTTGATCTAGCTTCATTCATATCAGATAACAGTAAAGATGCAGCAATTTGAACCCGGAAAATCTTCCTATTTGAAGCCTAAAAAAATATATAATCGATATAAGATATTGTGATATTAATTAAAAGAAATAAAAGAAATAAGTTAAAAGGAATAGAATCATAACTGTTTTTAAAATTTCACATTTAAACTCATCAGCTTCATTGAATAAAAGCATACTCATCATAGTATAAACACCAGAATCTGAATTATCTTTGCTAGATCTCCAATTCAAAGTAGGAAACTCCAAAGCATAGTCAACCATAGCTCCAGATTGAGTAAGTCTTTGATCAAAGAAGGTACTGATCATATCACACTACCAAAAAATCATATAATCATATCACAGTCACATTTGTCCAAATCCTAATTACTAAAACTCACTGTAAAAACCTTTAGACAAGAATATAGTGAAAATATGGAAGAGTGAGAAAGTAATACCAAGAGACTAGATAACTTTTTGAAGAAGTTACGACCATTCTCATCATAATTCAGATTATCAATAAACTGAATTTTTCCTTGAGTCAAATTCACCACAAATAAGCAATAATGATTGCCACTTAGACAAGGTAAAAATATCTGCAACAAAGATATCATAATTAGCAATAAAAAAACAAAGTAGCCTCTACACTATTGCTTTGGCTAATGCTTCCCAGAAAATTAAAGGCAAAATGACCTATCACTTTATTTTCTGACATAAGCTCAATTATTAATAGTTCATCCTGACCAGGGAATAAATTTTGCTAGAAACAGTTGTTGGCTTTAAGTAGCCTCTACACTATTTAACAATCTGTCAATTAAGCAAGAATCGGAAGAAACGGAGAAAAGATACAAAGCAAAGGTGTCAAGCTGGAAATTTGAAAATTCCAAGAAAAGGAATGCAAATTCACAAGTGAAAGATGAAAAAGCAGTACACTCACTAGTTGTTCATTGAGGACCCTAGACTCACACTCTACCCAAAGTCCCAAATATCAGTAGACAAAAACCAAAATGATGAATAGCCCCTTCAAACTACCCATAACTCCCAAACCCTAACAGAGTCGAACCAAAGGACATATCCAATGCTCTCACAAATGAAGCAATAAAACGGAAAATTTGGATGACAATATAAATAATTGTCTCCAGAATCTAGAGTTGTGTCACAAATGGATCACACAAAAGGATTCCAATCTCACCTTACAAATAAGATATAACCAGATAGGAAAGGATTGAGTTCTAAAAAAATACAACTACCAAAACAATTGTATAAAAAGTACCAGTAGAAAACAAAACAATTTATAATGTAGACTTTTTAAGAGTATTTTACAATATGCACTCTCATTTAAATAAAGCTAACTACAACATAAAAAAAAGGAACTATATTATCATAGCATCAAAAAAAGAAAGTATTACCAGCTCCACTTCTGACAAATCAAAATTATTGCAAGCTATTTTCATCCACTCCTCCAATTCTTGATATACATTGTCCACTAGTTGTGAATTGTCATCACTGCAGGCAAATAAAAAAATAACTGAAAAGTAAACACATGTATAAACATTGAAATAATAAAAAAAACTCACACTAATTGAAGAACCAAAGTACAATTTTCGAGGTCCATCCTTAACAAATTTCTGATTTTCATTTAGAAGCAACGCCTAGCAATCCAAAATACTACTGCTCATGATTTCAGAAGGCTCTCCTAATGTGTAAAACTCTTGCCTTTGAATCAAATGATTTTCATGAAAGCATACCAATAGTTCACCGTGTCAAAGAATATAAAATAAGAATTAAAAAAGTGTTTCATAAATAAATAAAAAAATAAAAGAAAAACAATGTAATCAAGTAAAAGCTTACTTACTTAGGAGGCAAACAAGAATCATTGATAATGCAATATTCAACAATCTCTAAGACTAATGGATCCAATAGCTTCATTTCCTTGTTATTTGACTTCAAAAAGTGTGAAATAACAATAAGCCTTTCATCAGATTTCCAATTAAAAGAAATCGAACACCTGGACCTTCCATTTGTAATAATATTTTCAAAGCCAATCACAGGTAAAGTTCCCCTATTTTCCTCCCTCCCTTCATTTGTCTTGTTGTGCTCAAATGCAGAAACTTGATCCAACACCTCGGGCATTTTTGTCACCCAAATAGCAAGTTCAGAGATCTCATCAATCACAGATTGAACTTGAGGATCCAAAAAAAAATGATCATCCTGAGAATCATTAACACCAGCAGCATTGTGGATCTCATTGTGGCGTGAAAGAAGAATCTCCTTTATCTTGTCATTGTAAAAACAAGATATCACATTCATATCTCTTTTCATGAACAAAAAATGCTCATGAACAGGCTGCAAAGAGATTAAAAAAATCATGTATAAATATTGAAATCAAATCCAATATTTCAAAAAAAAAGAGGAATAAAAGTCAGAAATTCCTTACATCAATAGCAGATGAATGGATCTCCTGATCTGACATAGAACCTGGTGGGAGATTAAACTGTATTGTACCAGTTGTACCAGTTACATCATTACCCTCCCTAACATTTTCAACATTTCCCACACTTCCTGCTGTAGTACCCACGGGAGCATCCTGTAAATTCAGCTTACGACTAACAGGATACACATCACAGAGCAAAATCCCTGAACCAAAACTTTTCGACAACTTTTCCTTCTTAATTCTGTCCCTAATCAACTCATCATTCCAATGTTGAATTAAGGGTAAAGAAGTACTTTATTCAACATTCCTAAATCTCAACCTATGAAAGTAAATAATCTCCAACATCAAAATACAACCACAACAGTTTTGAATTTCTCCTTTTTGGTAACTTTTAACACCTTCACACAGTTTTTCAAGAACATATTTACACCAATTCAAATTTTTAATTTGTCCAACATCATCAAGTGCCTTAGCAATCCTAAGATCAGCAGTTCGGTTAGAAGTAGGAGCCAAAAAAGAGGATATTGCATGCATAACAAAGAGTTGCTTAAACTCATCACCACCTTGATCTAAAGTAGGTATCCTATCCTCTAACAAATTAAGTGGAATTTGGTCATTTTCATCTGCCAACCCAAAATTCAACCTCCAATTATGTTTGAAAACAAAGTCAGGATTACTTTTATTAGCAGATCGAGGTATCTCCTCAACATTATTAGGGTTCAAAGGAAGGCAAAATACGTCATACACATCATATTCAGTGACCACAAACTCCTTACTATTGTCTATTGAAAACATGCAGCTACCATAGTCAAAACAATCAATTTGCCACCTATACATACTAGTAGGACTCCTTTTCAATTTCAATGATAACAACCCTCCAAAGCCGATTTCATTCACAGAAAGTTTTTGAGCATCAGTAAAGTTAGACATTTGAGCATCAGTAAAGTTAGACATCAAGTCAACCAATTGCAAAGGCCTACATTTAGTTTTAAATGGTCGCAATCTGCAAAATAGAAATAATAACGCAAAGTCACACAAACATGCACGTTGAATCTAATTTTTTCAGAACACTACAAAGTAAACAAAGTTACTTACATAGGTACATCACCACCAGCTTCAACTGTATTTGTTCTTGTCCTTTGCCTCTTAACACGAACAAGAGCAGTAGCGCGAACACTAGGTTCAGGTTCATCTTCACGAGTTCTCTTTTGCCGAGACGAAGGTGAACCAGTTGCCTGATGCTCATGAAGCTCTCTGGAAACATCTTGTTCAGGAGCATTCTTTTTCTTTTTAGCTCTAGTATTCTTCTTCAAGCCTTTGACAACATTTGTATACAAAAGAAATCAAAATGTATATTATAGTAACCTTTGACAATTTTTATAATTATTATATAAAGCACAATTAACAAATCATACATGAAACATATTGCTATCAAAATTACATTCAAACCTCACAAAACACTAGATCTTCAGTACAAAACAAAATTCATGCAAATAGTTCAATTAAACAAAAACAATAATTAATCAGCTCAAATTTACACAAATCTTAATCGAGAACAACACATTAACAATAAAATTGAATGAAAAACAGGAAACAATCAAAATTGAAAGAAAATAAAAATCGAAAATAGCAAAACCCTAGATCTTCACCACAAAACAAAATTAAAACAAAAATTCATACAAATAGTTGAAATTAAAGAAAAACAACAAATAACCAGTTCAAATTTACACAAATAATCATCGACAACAACACATTATCAATAAAATTGAATCACAAAACAAAAAACAATCAAAATTGAACGAAATAACAATCAAGCTTCGCAAAACCCTAAATCTTCACTACGAATCAAAATTCAAACAAAAATTCATATAAAATTCATCCAAATAATTTCAGTTAAAGAAAACAACAATTAATCAACTAAATATTGCAGAAAAAAGATATAAACGAAGATTACCTGAAGGTTGTGGTTCGTCGACTTTTGTAGCAGAAGAACGGAGGCCACGTTTTCGTTGAAATGTACCACGTCCTCTGGTTCTTGCCATTGAAGAACTCGAGCTGAGGAGAGAGAAAATGGAAGAAGGGAAGAGAGAGAAAGTGTCAGAGTAATTGGCAAAATAAAGGAAAGAATTAATTTGGTAATTTGGAGCAATTAATATGTAAGAAAATAGGAGAGGAGAGGAGAGGAGAGTAAACTCAGCCAGCTGAGTAAAGTCACGTGATAAGTTTGGTCCACAATAATGTTATTGTGGACCAGGTTTATTTAAGAAAAATTACCCTCACACAGTCACACTAAATACCTAATACCGTAATACGGAGTATATCTTATCCTATCACATCCTTATCCAATCCTTTTATCCTTCTTACATCTGTATCACTTTTCCTCGCACCAAACACCCAATATATATAAGTAAAAGAGAGAACAATAGATGTAAAATGTTGGTGTGAATGTGAATTGTGAGATCATCAAGGTAAACCACCCAGGCACCCACGAATCCACTATCACACACTGTTACCAGTTATCACTCAAATTAGTCAAATGACTTCTTCTATATTCATCTCTCGAATTTCCCCTTCGTTAATTCCTAGCACCTTCCAATTCTCTGCTAAATTAGCTTCTTCATCTTCTTTCTCTCTCCTCTCTAATCTTACCCAGGTTGAATCAGGATCATCATTCTTCTGTAAAATCAAAACCCTCATTTCAAATTTCACCATCAATTTTTAATTAATTAATTATTTATTTTTTTAATTATTCATTTTTTTTGCAGCAAAGGAGTGGAATTCGATCGTTCTCAGTCACTTCATCAATGGCGGCAGCATCATCGGAACCCAAGGAAGCTGTTTCTAACAATCCTGGCCTTCATTCAACACCTGATGATGCTACCAAGGGTTATATTATGCAGCAAACTGTATAATTCGATCTTTACATTGTGAATTTTGTGTTTGATTTGTGATGTGATTGCGTTTAATTTATGAATTTTACTATTTTTTTTTTTGGGTTTTTGTTTTTGTTCAGATGTTTCGAATTAAGGACCCGAAAGTGAGCTTGGATTTCTACTCTCGTGTATTAGGCATGTCGTAAGTTCTTTTGCTTGATGATTATTGATTAACCATAATCTTTGCAATTTGTGTGCTTGGACGACTCCTTAAGATTTAAAGTTTTGGGAATTTTATGGATATCTTGGTTAAACTTTATTGTAATTATGTTATGCTATGGATTTAAATCGTTATTGAACTTCCGCATTTGGTTGCTGATTGTTACTTTGAGTTATCAATGTTATACGATGATGACATTAGAATAAACTTGAAAAATTAAGGATTTTTTGTTTTTTTTTTGTTTATTTATTTATTTGGTTTTGTTTTACAATCAAAATTAATGGTATTAGAATAAACATGATTTTTTAAAATTAATGGTATTAGAATAAACATGATTTTTTTTAATTAAAAAAATAGATGAGTACTATTTTCTAGGGGTTTTTTGGCTCAACAAATTGGAATGGAATGGATTGAGAGGCTGGGGGCCCATACCATAGTGGTATGGATTGAGAATCCTATATCTTGCTACGCCTAAACTTGTTTGGTGTGAAATTAGAATGGATTTGTATCTAGTTAGGGTCTGAATCTAGGGTGGAATGGATTTAGTATCTTAGGGATGGAGGTGGGTATGAGAAGGGGGTTGGAATGGAGTTAGATACCATTAGTATGAGTATAGTAGTAGTTATTTTAAGGATGACTAGTTGACTACTATAGAAACATCCAACAAGGTGGGGCTAATTCATTACTTTTGAAGCACACAAGTATTCCAACACAATGCCCGTATCTGGTATCTTGTCCCCCTTCAAATGCACAACAAGTTGTAGTCTCATAGTAAGGCATATTAGCTAGTAAGTAAGCAGTTCTTTAGATTTGCTACTTCCCATGCTTGGGCTGCAGCAGAGCAGTCTCCCACTGTATGAATATCAGTCTTGATTGCAATGGCATCTGCCACAAAGCATTTGCACTGGACATATACTTATTAATGTTACCTCTTGTTTGGAAGGCTCCTTTGCAAAGCGTTTAGATAAAGATAGACCTACCTTTCGAGGGCACCTGTGCATCCCATATCTTCCAGGGCACTGTTACTAGCCGTAATAGAAGTCATACTGCTGTGCAAGTTCCTCCAGCTGCCAAAATGATGTCCAATTCTAAGAGAATAATGACCATCCTTTGTGTAGAGAGCCATATGTACTGGAAATGTTCTAGTTTGATTGTTGTCCTGTTCATGAATAATATGATGAACATAGTACAGAACCTGTTTGATTTCTAGCTTAAAATCCAAAAAGTGAATATGTTTAAGTAAGCTCCTTCTGTATTTCAGGATTTTTGGCCTCATGAATTTTGTTTTCCTGGGATTTAGTAAAGACACCTTCCAATGTTACCTGTATCCTTTTTTCAATTTTGGTGTCAGGTTGTGAAGGAGATTGATAAGGGTAGGACAGAGATTCCGGGGGGGGGGGGGGCGAATAGATGAAAATGGATGGAGGATTTAGAGGACGGTTAGGGTAGGTATAAATATGACGGAGAAAGAGTGAACCATTATGATTTATGACATTGCAATTGAGATGAATTAGCGTTGCAGATGAATAATGCCTAGTTGCTTATTGGTTATTAGGTGTGTCAGGAATCACAAAGTAAGAACAACACCTGCTCCTGTGTAAACAAACATATTAATGTAGGTAGTTATGCAAATTATATTGCCTTACACCTACACTGTAAACTAGTTAGTTTTGTTTTGGGGTTAGAAAATATCATTAACTCAGGTTGAGCGAGTGACAATAATTGTGCACAATCTTTTAGCTTATGACAAATTATTAGTCTGGAATGGTTGCAACTTGTAAGCAATCCAAACATCATTAATTAGATTAGAAGTTTTGGTTGTTTTGATCTTTTTTCTTTTGATTATATACTGACAGGTGGAACATTTTGGATCAAGTATATTGGTGGCGATAGTTTATTTAGTTAATCGAATCTTAAATTTAAAATTTCTTGGATTGCCTCATTTTTTACTAGTATTGCTTAAGCTTCTTTGCTTGTGGGTTTTTAACCCCTTATTTATTTTTGCCATTTGTCAATTTGTAGACTTAAACAGATTTCAATCTAGGCTTATAAAATTGTTTTTACCAACATTAAAAGTGTATGTACTATTTTTGCAGACTTCTGAAGAGATTGGATTTTGCTGAGATGAAATTTAGCTTGTACTTCATGGGATATGAGGTAATAGGGATGCCTATCTTTGACTAAAGTAATTTGCAGCTTGCCATTTAGTGTTTTCCTTAGTTTCGAGTAAAATTGCCAATAATCTGAGATGAAGGACTAAATTAATGTTCTATGCCTTGTTTATTTATTCAGCTAGTCCCATTTTTACTGAATTGAAATTTTTGTTGAACTTAAATTATTTTTACTAAACTAAAATTAATTATACTAAAATGAACTAAACTAAAATTATTTTTACTTATTTTCTATTATATTTCTTCTTTAAGGTTACTAATTTTTACTAAATTGAATTTATTGTGAAACTATTTTATTGAATATTATTTTTATAAGGTGAAGTGAACATGGCCTTAATCTACTTCAGCTTTGTGTTCTATTTTTATTTTTACAGAATGTTATTTTTGTAAGGTGAAGTGAACATAGCCTTAGTTTATTTTAGCTTTATGCGTTCTGTTTGTTTGTTTATACTATCCTTTTCTTACCTTTAAATGAGAGATTACAAACTAGGACTTACTAGTCTATTTGGATATGTGCAATTAACTCTGATAAAACACCAAAAGCCTTAGCCCATAAAAAAAATTAGTTTTATCCATAGCAAGCAAATCGCTTGATAAGGTGGCTCCTAAGTGCAAGTAGTTAGGTAAATTTCTTTCTTGCTACACACTTCATGACTGTTGTAGATTCATTGTGTCGTTGAAACCCTTTCTTTCCAGCTCATCTGGACCTCACAAAGTGCTTTTGCTCCCAAAAAAAAATATGCAAAGAAAACAACTTCTTAAGAATAGTGTAGTCTTAGAAGAAATGAACGTTCGGTTAGATAGCTAAACTTCTTCATTTTGGAGCATTTTTGGAATTAGTCCTACAACCATACTCAAAAGCTCCCACCTAAAGCGGGATGTTGGCCTTTCATATTGATTTGATACCAAAAAGAAGAATTATTATGGTGGCATGATCAAATAACATAGAAAAGACTTGTATGAAAAGGGCCTCAGTAAAACACCAAGATATCTAAATAAGTAGAAGCTGAAGCAATAAAGCTGGTTCTTATATCTCTTTCTCACAGGAAGGCCTCTGTAAGCCTTTTTAGAACCCACTGCTTTGGCTTAGCTCTATCATAAAATATGTCTGACGGGGAAATGAAAGTGGGTAATTGGGGATAATTTTCTATGAATAATACCTTGATTTTCTTTTCTTCACCCGAACTATTTTCTCTTTGATGACACAATATTGAAGGTACTTACATTTAGGAGGGAACTTGAGTGAGAACCATTTTCATCTTAGAGCAAAATTCTTGAATTCAGTCAATGAGCTGTATTGATGTTTGATTTTCTTGCTGTAGGATCCTTCTTCAGCTCCTAGTGATCCATTAGACCGAACTGTTTGGACCTTCAGTAAGAAAGCTACAGTTGAACTTACTCAGTGAGTGCTATATGTTGTGATTGATGATTCTTCGTAACCAATCGCTTGCTACTACTGTTGCTCTACTTTTTACCTCTAACATGTCGGTATACTTCTCAGCAACTGGGGCACAGAGAGTGATCCTGAATTCAAAGGTTATCACAATGGAAACTCGGAGCCTCGTGGCTTTGGTATGATATTTTTCCCTTAAGAGTTTGTCTTGTTTCTTGACTGAGATACAAATATTTGAATCCTTGTGGATTTATTTTATTCTACTCTGCCGGCTGTAGTTATTCTTGCCTTTTTTGTTTTGTTTTGTTTTGGAGAACTGGAACAAGATGAGTTGCCAGTATGATTCATGTATTGCTATAGCATTGTGGTATAACTTTAATAGAAAGTTTATAAAATGATGTCAACCTCCATCTGCTCTTCCTGAGAAACAATTCTTTTATCCCATAAAGAAAGTTGTTTTTATGTTGATGTCATATATGAGGGAAAAAGAAAACGTTTAAATAATTTGTCAAGTAGGATTGGTTGTAATGAGGTTGGTAAGTTGTGTAGATTAGTAGCTTAGTACAAGCTATTGTTGGAGACAAACTCTTTGTGCATATTATAATAGAAATAACCAAACACATTTTCTCAATGGTGAATAATATGTACTGGGGAAGCTTACATGTAAGGTTTCTAGATGTTTTCTAGGCGGTTCTGTGTGATGTAATGTTAATCTGAATTTTCCATATAGATAAGACCACCTCTTGTTAACCACAAAATTCGTAGATTTATGCTTGGTATTAATTAGGGATCAGCAAGACCACTCTTAAGCTCCACAATCTCTATCACCAGAGTCAGACTCTCAGGGCTCTAGTTTGCTTGACAATTTGGTCATTCGGTTAATTTGTGCACCGCATTAGAAGTCAACTACTCTGGCTTCTATGCTTAAAATAGTAGTTTGACAGCTTCTTATGTAAGATATTTTTTGAACTTGTGAAGTTATAGTTTCAAACTTCAAATAGACAATGTTTTCCCTAAGAAAAAGAATTAAAAGTGAAGCTACTTTGTCCCAGGTGATTAATTCAAAAAAAATGTGTTTTTGTCATGATGAAGTTTTTATTAGCCTTATATTTAATTTTACTTTCTTAGACTGATGAAGGTCAATGTACATGAGAATTTACCGAGGCATAATTAATGACTTGAGTTCATTCTACCTTTTTTGGTACAATTTTTTAGTGATGAAGTGATGGTCAATGTAAGAAGGACAGAAATTGTGTGTGTGTGTGTTTTTTTTTTAATTTATAACTTTCGTATCTAAACGCAAAAATCTAGTGGACAACAAGTTTCCTAAGACGCAGTGTATAAAAAGGCATGGCTAGGGGCAAGGAGACTTGGTCGTACACCTTTGTTGGTCTGGGTGAGACCAATTTTATTTGGCACACTAGAGGCTCTCAACCTTTTTTTTTTTCCAAAATCATCTTCTCCTTTTTGTGTAGTGTGCGTCATTTCAATGACCTAAGGCGCAATGAAATCCCTGTTACTTTTGTGCGTCTTGAGTCTCTTTATACATTAATTGTTAGCACAAAACTTATCATACAACTTATCATGAGGATTTTTTCTTTATTGGGGCAAACTCTGACTAGTGTTAATGGTAGTTATCAATTTGAAGCCCCTATGAGACCGTTCATACAAAAACTATGTTTGCTAAATTTTTTTGGTGCACTTGTCACTCTTTAAATTAAGGGCAAATCCTTGTTCACTATGTAAACGTAAGTGATAATATAAAAAGTTCGAATGATTGATAATGATTAAGAATTTCCACTTTTAACTCTTAACAGTTTAACTAAACTAATATACTATCACTGCATATATTTCCCTAAATTAAGAAATAAGAACTAAGGAAATGTGGTGAGGGGGATTTCTCCTATTCTTCGCTTTTCTGAAGGTACAGTCAATAGTTTAGGTTGTGGTTGGTTGATTATGGTTGTGATCATAATTTGTATATATGGTTGGTTAATGTTAAGAACAGAATTCCTTATTGTTTTGGGGTCCTTGGCCTCATTGTGGCAAAAAAATAATAAAAATAACCTTAAATCTGTTTTCTCTTGTTATTTATATCCTGCCCATTTCAAAATTTTTGGATCTACCACTCTGCCCTGTTTCCGACCAATTTTCTTCTCCATTTACTGGCCTCATTTTTTCGTAGCTCTTTCTATCGGTCTATCCTGATGCATTCAGCTTTGATTTATGTCTGTTAAGTTCTTAGCAACAATCTTATGTGTATTTGCTCACAGGGCACATAGGAATAACCGTTGATGACACTTACAAGGCATGCGAGAGATTTGAACAGTTGGGTGTGGAGTTTGTAAAGAAGCCTGATGATGGTGGGTCTTTTATTTCATAAATTTGATCATCTTATAATTATCATATTTTGTTTGAGGAAAATAACCTGAATTGCTGGCCACCTTTTCATGTGTAATATATGATTATATGTTAAGAAAAAAGAAAGCCCTGCGCTTGTGTTTGTCAAAATCTGATCTTTTAAGGTTGAATACTTTGTATGTTGTAAATAGTAATGTGGGTAATATATTGAGAATGGTGTCTGTTGGTACTACACTAGGATCAGCTATGATACTTTGAATAGTGAGTAGGTTTCTCACTTCTCTTGTGGTGAATATTTTGCAGGCAAAATGAAAGGGATCGCATTTATAAAGGATCCTGATGGCTATTGGATAGAAATCTTTGATCTTAAGTCAATAAAAAGTGCTGCTGGTGATGTCTCTTGAAGCGTTGTTTCAGGGGCTTTCTGTTACTTTTTTTGTTATCCCATGAAGTTTAATTGAAGATATACTATCTAATTTACTTCATGCTATATGCAGAACTGGGATTTTGAGATTCAAATAGCTGTCTTATTTTTTTGAACTTATTTAAATATGATTGTTATGATTGCACTTAGATTCTTTCTTGAGTTGTTGAGAGTCAATAGGTATTTGGAAGGGGCCCATAAAATGTTGTATTAGATTGAGAGAACTCAAAGACAAAAAAGTAATGCTGCCATTTTTGGAACTTCCCAAAAGAGAATGGGGAAGTATATATCTCTGGCTAGAAAGTTTTGATTCTGGTCACAAAGTGGGTAGTGGGTTTGCATTGATGAAATTTCAAATTGTTAGTTGAACTAGTACTAAATCGATATATTAAGAGCTCTTATTATGAATGTTGATTGAGGAGCATGGGCCTAAAGAGACTAAGTTTTGGCAGCTTAATCTTGCAAAAATTGAGAGCATTTCATTTGGTGATTGAAGTGTTTTAGGTTGTTTAATTGATCGATTATGTCCAAGGGATCTAATGTGGTGCTCTCTAGATATTATTTGACGCACTGTTGTTCCTTGGCTGCAAGAGCTGAGTGGATTTTTTAGCAAGTTGTATAGTGCTCATGTCATTGATACTTTTGATAGTGTGTTAGGCTTTGATAGCAATTTAGGAAGCTGCTACTGAATAACGTAAGGTCATTAATTTTTGTGCCTAAGTGAGATCAATGGGTTATTCGAGGTTGTAGGTACTTGGGGCTCTACTTTTGTTATGTCTAGCAAGTAACAATATCATTTCTAATGGACTGCACGAGTTTGTGTTGGTTCACCTGTATTTAGGCTACTTCTGATTAACCTGTTTCTTCACATCATTGCAGTAGTGAAATTGTCATCAGTTGGTTCATATATATTGGTAAATCTTTATTGAACTATTATTTTTAGAAGCAATATATAGATGTTGCAAGATGGTTGAAAATGGTAGGATCTACTTTTAAGATAGTGTAATCAAAGTTACAAGAACATTTAGGAGGTGTTCTAGTTGCTCCTCATGAGTCCTGTAAGTTTGGGTCCTGGAAGTGGGGCATAGTTGGGTGAAATATTATGATAGTTGAGTGTCTAAATTATCCCAATTGAAGAAATTGATGGCTACTGGCTATATTCTTCACTTGGAAGTTTAAATTTGTACTACTTTTCTTCTTGTAATACTTCCTTCATTTCTGAGAGATGACCCATAAACTTGGTTTATGTGGGGCTAACATAAACTTCCAATAAAAAAAACTAACACATCACCCTAAGTCAAAAAAAAAGAGAGGGAAAAATGGGAGGGAAAGAATTTCATGATGGCGCTAAATTTGGGACTTTTTCGCTCCTTCATTTTTTGGCGTTCAAAATTTATTGTGTTACTAAATAATTATTTATGATACTAATAAATAAAATTTGTAACTAGAATTAATAATGTAAGTCATTAATGAAGAGAAAGATTTTTTTATAAGAATTGGATATATATCATTTGATAATATTTCTTAAATTACAAATCAAAAAAGTATTATGAAAACACCTGTGAAATTCTTTTTTAATGCTCTTTCTAAAGACATTCATATTGATATATTTTCAAAAAAATTAAATAGTTGGACAATTTTAACCTTACTATAGTGTTGTATTTTACCTTTATTTTTTACTCTCGATACCAATAAACATCGGTTTGTTATCCAAATTAAATTTAGTTGAAGGGCTAAACTAAAATAGTGAATGGTTAAAATCAAATTTCATTTAGAATACAACAAATACTTATATATGCAAATTAAATAAAAATAAATTAAATATATTATTAATAAAACTTAAAATTTTAATAATTTGAAATCTTTGTTTATATCTTGTTAGTAGATTTCTAACTAATTTTCGTTTCATACGTAAAAATTCTCTCTCCTCTCATCTCCTCTCCTCCTCTCTTCTAGGGTTTCTCCAAAATCTTGACCCTTTTCCTTTAATTTTATTTAGTTTTGCAATTTGAATTTCAATAAATCTACACAAGTAGTGTGGATATTCGTCCGTCTCCCTATGGTGGAGTCGTTAGTTTTCGTTAGTTTAGTTGTTTGTTTTTGTTTAGGGTTTGTTTGTGTGTTAGGGTTCATCAAAAAAGTAATGATCTTTTGCCCTATTGTCAGTTTTTTGGTGAAGATTTGTTCGGGATCGCAACAGTTGTCAAATTTTCAAATGCGTTCAGGCGAATCAGATGAGAATCATCCTTACGGCTACAACAAATCGTTAGACCGTCTCTCCGAAAAGGCTGTACATTCCAGCGATGTGTGCGAGAGATGTACCACAATGCAAGATCTTTTCAACGATCGTAGCTCTGATGAAGGAAAACCTAATTTGATTCAATTTTATGTATTTGTTAATTTAGATTTCATTTGTAGATGCCGGATGATTTTTTATTAATGAATTGATTTGTTTCAAAAAAAAAAAAAAAACAAAAATTCGTTTCATTATTACATAATAATTAGTGAAGGGTTAAAATCAAATAGAGGGGAGTTAAAATATATAACATTTGAAATACATAAAGTAGTTATCGGTTACTAATAAATATAGCATTATGTGAAACAAAAGTTTTAAATAACATATTAATACTTCATCCATTACATCGCAACTTTAGAATTTTTTAATACCCCAAAGTTTGGTCGAATATTGTTTGTAGTACTAATAATCTAATATGATCTTTATTCTTAATATTAGATAATCGGTTTCTCCAAGGCACAAAAATTTATTAAACTTGTAGTGAAACGTACTAATCACTTGTTATTTTTAAAAATAAAATGATGCTTCTTTATAATAATACAACTACTAAATATTAATCAATTGTTTTACCAAAAAGTGAAATTATGTTGTTAATTAGATAATAATTTATTATTAAAACACAATTATTAATATTGTAATATACAAATACTAACACTTGATTAGCAAATAGTGAGGTTATACAAAAATAATCATTTTCAAAATATAATAGTGAAGGGTTAAAATTATGGTGGAGGGTTATAATAAAATAATTTTGAATTACAAATAATAGTTTTCGGTTACTAATAAATATATAATTTTGTCAAAAATTATAGGATTTAAAAACGCAAAATAAGTAAAAAAATTTAAACATATTAATTTATAATACTTAAAATTTTTGAAACTTTGTTTACGTCTTGTAAGGACATTTTCAACTATCATACTACAATTGTTATTTTTTTAAAAAGTGAAATTATGCTCCTTAATATTAATACTACTACAAACATGTCTTAAAACTTACAATTGTTGCATCAATAACCAAATTTGAGGAATATTCTGTATGTTAAAATCTTCTTACTTTATATATTTTTTTATTATGAGATCTTCATACTTTATATATAATTTTTTTACGAGATCTTCATATTTTATATATTAATTTTTTTTTTTGAAATCTTCATATTTTATTGAAAAACTAAAATATAGATTTTGAATACTAATTATATAATTGATTTTATTGTAATCTAATAATGAATACTATTTAAATAATTATTGTTACCAAATAAATTAGAAGGTTACAATCGTTACAACTCGTTTTATTTTTAAGAAACCTGATTTTTTTCCCTTTATTTTAATTTCAATTTTAATAATCAATTAATTAACTCCAAAAGTTTCATATATAGAAAAGTTTGATTCAGATTTAATGTATTGTCATTGTGAATAATCCAATGTTGTCTAACATCTATTACTAGTCAATAATCTAACTTGACATTCATACTCTGATGTTAGAAATCTGAAAAACTGTTCTTAAAAAAACAAAATTACAATCTGAAAAATTAAAATTGAAGAACATTGGAAATAATGAAATTTCAATTAATATAATATTTTACAATTCGATTGAATAACTATATGGTATAACATAATTTTTCTTCAATACAGCGAAGCTAATATATGTATGATCTTAAAAAAAAAAAAAAAAACATTCCTTTTTTTCTAGTTTTGAACATAAGATTCATACAAATCAAAATAAGAAAAAAAAATCACAAACCAGATCCGTAACACAACGATAAATGAGATATAATAATAAAAAAATTGTATAACATAACATTGTATATGTATAACAAATTTTTAAGCAACTCAAGCAAAAGATGTAGAAATTTTTTTTACAGAAAATATACAAGAACATGAAAAAAATTAGAAAAGAGAGAAGAGAAAAAAAAATTAATCCGCTAAAAATCAAACTGCAAAAAATTTAAGCCTAATATAATAAGAGGAGAATAATTCTTGCAACATGAAAAAACATTATATATATACATAAAAAAAATTATATTATAGAAAAAATCTAAAAAAAAAAAATCATATCAAGAACTTGAAGAACAATGAAAGAGAGAAAAGAGAAAAACTGGACAAAAAAACCAGCCAAAAAAATGAGAGGAGAGAGAGTAGGGTGGTTGCAAATGTGGGTGCATTGATTTTGCCTAGAAAAAATAAATCAAATTTGAAATTTGATTCGAAATTTTGGTTTGAATTTTAAATAAAATGTTTAAAAATAATATTTTTGGGGTCCAAAATATTTACCAACCATATCATGTCATGTCATCAGTTTATATATGGCCCAAATAAACCTGGTTTATGTGTAGCCTTTACCTTCGTTTCTTCATATTTTCAACACTTTGAATTTAGCACCATCCATGTGCAAAATACCAAGTTTGACCACATATTTTTGGTGGTTTTAGTACATTTTAATTGGTTGAAGCTACTGCGGCTAGAAACGCCACACCAATCATAGGCTTCCTGTAGGGGAGAAGAGGTGGTTTGGTCTTTTAGAAGAGACAAGTAATGGATCAAAAGTGTAATGAAAAAAGTGAGAAAGAGAAACTACTAATCGGTACTACGAAATATATACTAAGGGTAAGAGCATGCCCAACGGTTAACCAATTGGGTTGGTTATTGGGAGAGAGAAACTGAAAAAAAAATAATAAAAAATGAAGAGAGAGAAAAAGTTGGGGGAATTTGGCTTGGTTATGCAATAAAATATTGCAAGTGGATGAGTTTTGATGACAACCCGTGATGACGTGGCACAAGAGGATTGTGGCACCTATTTCATTAATCACTGGCTGAAATTTGCTCTTATTTTTATTATCGTTGTAATTTTGTAACAACTATAATTTTTAAAATACAATTCTAAAAAAAAAAAACACCAACAACTCTATTTTATTTTTCTCTATAAAATGAGCCCAATATTGAGATATTTTGAAACAATTTTTTTTAGTGAATATTACTCTCTTTATTATCAAATTGTGTTAGAGATGAATATTCCAAAATCTAATAAAAAAAAAACCCACAAAATCTCAAAACTCATCACAACCCCAAAATAATTCAAATCTTCAACCTTAATATTCTAACATTCCAATTGATCTCAACTCTGATTTAGATACAAATTTTCAACAATTTTCGAATTATGGTTCACAAAATCTCAATTTCTCAAATCCAAGTACTTTCACTTCTTTTCCTTTTCAACCACCACAAAATCCTAATTATTCATATTCTCAAAATGTTATCCCATCTTTTGAGAATATTCAAATCTTGCAAGGTGATCCAACATTTCTTATGTCAGAAGGTGATGATAGTGTATTTTCGAGTTTCAATTGCTCATACACATCGAATGCATCAAATGACGACAATGAACCAGAAGTTGAAGAAGTTGAAGTCAATGAAAGAGGTCATGAAGAAGGCAATCAAAATGGAAAAACAAAGTTTTGGTTATTGATGCATGAAGAAGTGGTTCTTGTGATGGCTTGGCTTGAAGTTAGTCAAAATTAAAAAAAAAAACTAACACTAACCAAAAGGGGGATGTTTTTTGGAGGAAAATTGAGGAAATGTATAATAATGTTAGATTGTACAGACAAAGGTGTTTCAAAGAAGGTACTGACAGGGTAACACGAGAAGATTTGTTGAAAATGAGGGGTTCGGAGCAACATAGAAGCCGTTGGAGAAGGATCAATGCTTCATGTTCTAAATTTTGTGGTTCACATGCTCATGCTGAATCAAGAAGGGGAAGTGGTCACAATGATGAAAATGTTATGAATGCAGCATATAGTATATATGCTGCTGACAAAACAAAGACATCATTGATGTCTTAAACCTTTCGAGACAAGCATATTTGGGGCACTTTGATACAACATGATGCATGGAAACCAAGTGAAGATACTGTTAAAAAATGCAAGAAAAAAACATCTACTTAAGAAAGTTACTCAAAGAGATCACGTATCAATGAAGCTGGCAACTACTCATTTTCATCAAACTCAGAAACACCAACCAGTTGTGATATTGGGTATTCAGGCTTGCCTTCCAACAACAAATCTAGCAAAAATAACGGAAAGAGCATGACAACAATGGTTGGACACGGCCCAGAACATGAACCTTATAAGACAATCAGAAAATCAAGTGGAACTTACAAGGTTGCAACTAGAAAGGGAGAAAGAAGCAAGGAAGCAAAGAAAGATTAATATGGAGTTATTTAAACACCTTGATTCAAAGTCAAACCTATTTTCGGAAGATTAAGAACTAAGGAACAATTTATTGAAAAAGTTCCCCCACACTGATGTACTAGACTACTAGGTATATGGTTAATCATAGTTTAAATGTTTCTTAATTTCAAATAATTTGCTTTTTAGTTTTCTGTTTTATGTACTAAGGTTCGATTTTTATTTTGGCAATTTTAAATGTGTTGTTGATTTAGGATATGAATGAATGTTATATTGTAATGTTATTATTAATAAAAAAACAAGTTTATTACATATCTAGTATTAAAATCGTATTATACGCTTTATATGGACACATAATTATTATTGATATGACTAAACCCATCAATTCACTTTGATATTTCACAGTAAAAGATGTACATTGATTTACATTACATTGAAAAAGAATTGATGTACCAAACATTGAAAAACAAATATTAGATACTAGACACTAATGTACTTAACACTGAAAAGGTAATAGTGATAAACATTGTACACTGATGTACTTAACACTGAAAAGGTAATAGTAATTACATTGCTTTTACGTACATAACAATGCTAAGGTGATATTGACAATACAAATGCATCTATCTACATTATTGAACAATTATCAATTTTTTTCTGAATCAATGCATGCATGCAAGACTTCAAATTAATCATATAAGACAATAAAGATGACTTACATACCCAACACATTTGTTCTATAAAATGGATGAGATACATTTCACTTGATTAACCACCCATCTTTTCTCCTAAAAAACTTCTACCTTCCATTCTCATATCAACTTGGTTTTAATAACATGTCATCCGACAAAAGCTCCAACTCTTCTAATTCTTCATCCAATTCAGAAAATAGCCAAACACAACGATACAAAAGACGAAGGCAAGCCAATCGTCTTGTTAACCAAATGATGGATGAAGTTTTTATGTCCAATCCAATTGAAGTATATAAAATGTTAAATCAAGTTCCAAGGGCACCAAGGATCCTCGTTCCAAGGGATCGTAAGGATGGACACAATCGTTTATGAAATGACTACTTTGCTGACTATCCTGTGTTTCCCCCACAATTATTTCATCGGAGATTTCACATGAACAAACATATATTTCTTTGAATAAAGCAAACATTAGAAGAATGTCATCCCTTCTTTCAACAAACACAAGATTCTACAGGAAGATTTGGTACCTCCGGATTGCAAAAATGCATAGCTGCTATGAGGCTAAATGGCTAATAGCTTATGGCACCTCTGCTGATTTTGTGGATGACTACATTCGAATTAGTGCATCTCTTGCAAGAGATTTACTACACCATTTTGTGGAAGGAATTGTCTCTTACTTTAGTGATGAATACCTTAGAAAGCCCAATGAAGAAGATCTGGCAAGACCACTAAGAATTGGTGAACGTCGAGGATTTCCAGGCATAGAAGGTTCTATTGATTGCATGCACTGGCGGTGGAAAAATTGTCCACTTTGATTAAAAGGTATGTTTTCTGGAAGACCAGGTAAGCCCACATTAATCTTGGAAGCTGTGGCATCATATGATCTTTGGGTCTGGCATGTTTTTTTTGGGACACCAGGTAGTCGTAATGATATTAACGTTCTTGATAGATCCCCTTTGTTTAACGATGTTTTTGAAGGTCGTGAACCTTCTATTAACTATGTTGTGAATGACCATCAATACAATATGGGGTATTATCTCACTGACGACATATATCCTAAATGGGCAGCATTCATTCTTACAATATCACTACCACAAAATGAAAAAGAAGGTCTTTTTGCCAAATTACAAGAAGCTAGATGAAAGGATGTTGAGCGTGCTTTTGGAGTATTACAAGCTCGTTTTGCAATAATACGGAATCCTGCGCTAGCTTGTGACTAAGGATGGAAATATCTAACGGATGGTCCGACCACCCGGTCCATCCGCTTTATTAAACGGGTAAAAACCCGGTTTATATGGATGAGAGGCGGGTGACGGGTGAATCTGGTGATGGATCGGGTCGGATTCGGGTGCTAGTTAATCTCATCCGTCACCCATCCATCCATCTGTTTAGTATTATAAATATTCTTATTTATTAAAAATAAATATAAATATCTTATACATATATAATATTTGCATATTAGAAGTTGTATGATACGATTATATTTTATTTTTTATGTTAATATTTGTAATGCCCCATATTTTTAAAATATATTATAAATGAAATTATATATTATTTATAATATATTTGTATTTTTCCGGAATTTAACTTCAAAAGTTTTAATTTTTAATTTTGGGTCGAAAATTATTTTGGTACAATTTTTTATACATACCTTCATTCTATAATTTATGTCCAACAAACAAACCTAACCCACTTTACTTACTTAATTGACTCATTAATTTTGAGGCCTACTTTTAATACTTACCCTACACCACTCTCTCTCCTATAAATACCTCATGCATCCCCAAATTTTTCCTCACACAAAAGGTTAGTCTAATTTTCTTTCTCCTTTATTTTATTTCTTTTATTTTCCTTTTCTTTTTCTTTTCTTTTTCCTTTTATTTTTCTTTTATTTTTCTTTTTTCTTTTATTTTTTTTTCTTTCTTTTCTTTCTTTCTTTTTTTCCTCTTTTCCTACGTGAGTTTCACTACTCACCACCATTGCTGCCCTTCACCGACTTCCGCCCAGCCACCTCCAGCGCACCCCCCTGCCGCCGCCACTGACGACCCTGCCAACCCACCAGCCCAGCCATCACCGTGGCCTTCCTTTCCTCCTTTGTTTCATTATTTTTGCTTAATGTTTATTTAATTATTTTGGGTTTTTATTTTATAGTATAAAGATTATATTTTTAGTATCAAAATCAAGTTTTTGATAGTTTAAAGTTATAATTTCAGATTATAATTGTTATTATAGTTTTCAGATTATATGAATTATAAACCTAGGGTTTCAATTTATTCAAATTGGGATTTTAGGGTTCTAATGAGCAATTAATTTGGGGCTTTTATTCCTATTGTATTTCTATTGATTAATTAAGCATAAAAACATGTTTTTAATGAAGTTTTAAGGAGTTTTAATCTAAATTATAATGCTGGAAATTTGGTTAAGTATTAATTTATTGTTGTTGGTTGTTTTCTAGGAAGTGATTATTCCTTAGGAGACTTTTAATTGATTAAAAGTGTCACAAAGGACTGTTTATACGAGGTATGTACATGTCTACTTCGTTGTAAGTAGTATCATGTTTAGGTACCAAAGAAAAGAACTTAGTTTCATGATTAGAGAACACTTGGATGGAAATTGTTTGGTTATATATTTAATTAATTCATGTATTTATGTTTATGAGGCATGTTTTGGTGAATTAATTATGCTTGTATGGAATTATGGATGCAAGTATGTTGAATTATATTGGATTAATTGTGTTGCATGGAGTGTTGATACAAACATATTTTATTGGATTGGTTTGTTAACCACCTTTGGATTATTAAAGGTTTGGAATTTAATGGTTTAAGTGGAATGAATTTATTAATTATTCCACAAGGTTGTTATTTATTTTATTTATTACTCAATCATGACTTATTAGTATATTGAGTAAAGGTGGATTAAGCCGAAATGGCTAGGTGGGTTGACTATGTTCAACAATTTTGAATAATTTGGAAGTTTCACTACTACAAAAACACCCTAAGGAGTCGCCCTTTTAGAGTCGCCTCAAATTACTAAGTGATGCCTAAAGTTTTAGAGTCGTCTCTTACAAAGCATGTGACACATAAAGCTTGATTAAAAGAAACCTAAAAATAAATTGAAAAGCATAGGCATCACGTACACTATAATAGGCAATACGTAAACTATACACGTCCCATCTTTCATTATATGTGACTTATATAGTATTACTTTACGAGTCGCCTCTAGTCCTGAACTATTACACGCGACACCTTTGCAAGTTAAGAAACAAAGCTGAAGCTTAAAACAAAAACCCTAGAATCCTCATTTGTTCATTCCCTTGGTTTTTTTTTTCCTCCTCTCCTCACCTCCCTCATTCATTCCGTTAGGCTTTTTTTCCTTCCTCACATCGCCTCCCACCGGCAACGACTACCACCATACCACTACTTGTCTCCATTATCAGATATTCGCCGATCAATTTCTCATCTTCGATTTCTCATTCCTCTTTCAATCAGTTACATTAAAATTTCCCTATTACTTTATCCATTATACGTACAATACGTACTACTATTCTTCTTCCTCCAAAAAAAAGCCAACTTCAGATCGAACCCGTCGCCGTCGTCTTCATCTACCGCCGCTGCGCCCCCACATCTCCTTTCCGGTTAGTTACGCATTCTTCCCCATTCCTACTGTCCATTGCATCTTTCTCTTAGCAATTTGCCAATTTCGAATTTTGATAGTTACATTGATTTTTTTGTCCAATTTTTATTTTTTTTTAATCAGGTTTCCATTACGAATTGAGTTTAATTTGATCATTGATTGAGTAGCAAATTGATTGAATTGATTTTAATCTGGTTTCCATTGCAAAATAGCGAATTGATTTTAATCTGGCTTCCATCTAATTCCGAATTTTAGGGTTATCATTGAAGTCAATTAGTGTAATACCATTCAAAATTGATTGATTAAGCAAAAAGCCCTAATTATTTTCAATGTAAAGATCCCAACTTTGATTATTCAAACTTTTTATTGTTTGTTGTGATTTAGGTGAAAAGTTAGGTTACTTGTGTATGAGCTGCAATCGTTACTCGTTAGTGTGGTTATTGGCTTTATGTGTAGCAGCTGAGGTATATGTATCGTGGTGGATCTTGCAGCCGAGTAATGGATTTGGTGGCTAGCTGTAAGGTATATATTTTGTTTTCTTCGTGTATTTATCACTATTTATTGTGTTATGTGATTGAATTTGATTGATTGTACTGAAATTGCAATACTGAAATGGAAAAATGACAGTAAGGAGGAGATTAATAGTCCAGTGATGTTCGTTGTTTATTTATGGCTGTGTAGCATTCTCCGCCGTCTTTTTTGGTTAGAATGCCGCACTATATTGTTGATGATTATCGATGAGTGGTGCACTGAATTATATTAGCTTATTTGTTTGGTGTCATGTGTAGTATATTCTTTTTAGGTTCCTTTAACGGTCGTATTCCTTATTGTTATGTTGCAAGAATTCCTACAGGAAGCTAATGTGGAGAATGTGATTTGGCCTCTTGGTGAAAGGCTTAATGTTTGAGTATTACAAAAAGCTAATATTCATTCCTAAAGGCAGGGCAACTGCACAAAATTAACAATTGTATTGAAATTCAGTCTGGAGGGTTTGAAATTATCAAATTATCATGTTTCACAAGAGTTTGAGGCTGTTTGAGTAGCAGTGTAATAGTGTGCCAGTGTCGCATAAATTTGGTCTTTTAGACATGGAAAACTGTAGATTTCATACTAATTGATGATTTAAGGGAGTAATTTTAGAAACAGAAAGAGACAAATAGTTTACATGGTGTGGGGAGGGAACTGCAGGGTTTGTTTTAGCTGGTTCAAGAAATCTGATTCTGAAATGTCATTACTTGTAATCTTCTCATATTATTGCATATGTTAATTTTGTTAGTTGCATTAAATAGAATAGAATTAAATACACTATTTTAATGTGTGACTTTATGATTATGGATACATCTCAGATTTTTTAACGGAGTTGGCTTGTTCTTTGGTCATGGCACAAGGAGAGCATGTTACTACTCACATAGAACTTGTATGACACACCTAGGAGACCCAGGATCCTTTCTAGCTGCTAGTGGAAGTGTTGTTGCGATCAAGTTTGGAAACCTCTGTCATTGCTTTTCGAAATGGGCCGATGTGAAAGCATTTGGCGACTAAATCTGCATTGCATTTAGCAAGGTATGGTGATTCAACTCTGTCCATTATGTATCTAACTTTTCTCATTCAAGATTTAAATATAATATTCGTGGAATAGTTGATGCGCTCTTTTAGTATTAAGCACTAATGCATTAACCTCACTTATAAAAAGATGTGAAAACTGTGATTCATTAATAGTCTTCCACTCTATATTGGAGTGGAGTAAAGTGATGATGTCTGACTGTGTTGGCATGTTATATTTTGAAAGGAGTATTTATGTTGAGGTTTGGCCTGGGGGGTTGTTTTAGTTGAAGGTATAGTGCATTTAAAAGATAGACCCCTAGCAAACTTAATTACCATGTCACTAGTGGCCCTTCCAAATGTTACATGTATATGCACTATAAGACAACAAAAATCATACTTAACTTTATATCATCTTTAACTGAAAAGAAAGAACACATGAAAGATCTGTACATTCTACTTATAGGTGTTTGTCATATTTTTATGGCAGATTCCTAGAAGTTTTGCCATTGAAGTTTTTGAAAGCCTATTAGCTCAAATGATAGAGCAATGTGCTATTGCACATAGATGTAGGTTCAAGTCCTACATAGGTTTGTAATTGTAGTAACAAGTGTGAATTTAATGAGGAAAAAAAAAGAAAAATTGTATTTTGGGCATCACTATGGAAGAATTATACTTTTCAAAAAATACTTTACGCGTCGCCTCATATAAAGTAGGGGACTCATAAAATACACCTAACGCGTCGCCTAAATAAAAAAAGGCGACTCATAAACCAACCTAACGCGTCACCTGTAATGAAAAAGGCGACTCATAAACCAACCTAACGCGTCACCTGTAATGTAAAAGGCGACTCATAAACCAACGTAACGCATCAGGTCATGGGCGACACATAAAGGGGTACCTATTGTGTCGGTGCCTATAGTGTCGCCCTTGAAGCGATGTGTAAGATGGTTTAGAGGCGACTCGATAGGGGTTTTTTGTAGTAGTGTTAATGGAATCAAAGGTCAACTTGTGATGTGATCACCATTGTCCTAAATAAGATTAAAAGTGAATTGATGTACGATTGTTATGCATGGTCTTCTTGAATGAGTCGTCTATTAATTAAAATTGTAATCACGTAAAGTGAAACATGGATGAGCAATAAAACTCTGGAAAGCGTGCACTTCTAGAGTATTGACAATTATAGGTTGGGGTACACGGTGGTAGCCCGTGGCTTTTCCGAGGCTTGTTTGATCAACATGTCCTCTTTTCTTTTGGTATTTACATTTTATTTTATAATGAAAGTTAGATGGGATCCTAGACTAACTTTGTGAGAATGGAGTTGCGCCCATTCTTGCATCGCGCTAAACTTTTATTTTAAATGGTCATTTGGGGCCAAAATGATTTGGTGGATTGGACAACCTCGTCTATTGCTTACTCCAAACTAAATTAATTAAATTAAATATAAAGAGTCGAGTGTTTAGGATTGGTTAGAAAGTATGTTGAGTCAATTGAATTGTTTAAGTGTGGAGTCTTGATTAATGAATTCAAGTCGTATGTTTATTTACTTTAATTAGTTGAGAATGTCAGGTTTAGTGCGTTGTAGCTTATATGTAGGGGTGTACAAAAACTGGACCGGACCTGAAACCGGACCTGAACCGACCTGATCCGGACCGGACCTGACCCGGACCTGTTGATTCAGGTCCGGTCCCGGTCCTTAAAAATCAAGGTTCCCGATTCCGGTCCGGACCCGGTCTAAACCCGGGGTTTTCAGGTCCGGACCTGAAACCCGGAAAAATTGTATTTTTTATAAAAAAAAAAAAAAATTGGTACTTTTGTGCTTTTGTGATTAATAATTTTGGTTTGTATGTAATTATTTAATTATGCAACAGGTCTAAAAATCACAAAACAGGTCCATACGCAGGTCCATATGCAGGTCCAATAAGTTTTTTATAAAAAAAAATAAAAAAAAACGAAAAAATCACAAAACAGGTCCATTCAGGTCCAAACCTGGACCGGACCTGATTTTTCAGGTCTAGCCCGGAACCGGACCTGTTAATTCAGGTCCGGTCCCCGGTCCTCATAATTACCCAATTCAGGTCCCCGGTCCAAACAGGTCCGGTCCAGGTCCGGTTTTGGACCGGTGTACACCCCTACTTATATGTACTCAGCTTTGCTAATTGCATGCTTTTGTGTGTTTTCTTTTGGTCATGGCCTTCGCCTTTAATGACCCTGTGATGATCCAATTATTACACTTGTATTATTGGGGAGCAGTATTGCACAGGTTAGCTTGATGATGTGAAGTTCGGTGATTTGACATACGCATTGTCAAGGGATTGGTGTGATTGAGAGTATTCGTTCTTTGTGTTGAACTTATTTATGTTTTACTATTTTAATTATGTTTTGGGATTTTGAATATTGGTTTGGTTTTAAATAAGGGGCTTATATGGTTCCAATTTGTAAGCTTTGATTTATTGATTTTCTAAATTATGTTATTTTAAAGACTTAAGTTTGATTTTCCGCTGCGATACTTTGTGTAGACACCCATTTGTGTCTCTCCAAAACCAAACCCGGTGATGAGTGCCTTTCACGTCGAATCATAATCGAATGAAACGAGGTGTGGAAAGGTCTAGTGTTGCGGAAAGTTTTATTTCTTTTCTCTTCTCCCTGATTTTGAAAACTTTATTTTAGGAAAACAACCAATCCAGTTTGGTTGGTCCATGATATGGGTTCAATAGTGGTGTAGTTGGATGGGGCTTGCAAAGACCTTTCCAACGATATATTATAAGCCCAATTCCGATGAATATTGAGGAAGTTATGACCAATTTACTAAACTGGGCCCGGTTTGAGCTTTATGTACGGCCCAATGATCTAGGGGAGGGCTTAATATGATTTATCATTCCTAATGCAATTAGGAATGGTTTTAGTCTTCTATAATCTTCTAGAAGGCTCTTATCATTCCTAATTCAATTAGGACTTTTCAGAGTTTTAATCAAGATCAAATAGCCTTTTCGATGGATTTATATTATTTTATCTTCCAGTACGGGAAATTTATCAGATTTTCGAAAACGCGTTGAAAATCAGTTTAGCGTCCAACCCCAGGCCTTGGCGCCTGGAACCAGGCTTGGCGCCAGGCGCTAGCCATTGGCGCCTGGCGCTAGCCACCGGTGCCTGGCGCCAACTAGCTAGGGCGGGCGCCAATGCTGTTTTGCGATCGTCAGACTCTGTTTTGTTAAATTATCTTTTTTGGATGATTTTCTCTATAAATATCGTATCAAAAACTCCGTTTTCATTCACCAATTGACATCAATTCTCATCAATTCCCTTCATTTACAAGTTTTCAATTACCATTCATCAATTCTCACCAACTCTCATCAAGATTTTCTTGATTATTCTCTCTCTCTCTCTTTTTCTAAACTAGCCTTTTCTGAAATACAAAATTCCGCATTCATTAGATCTAAAAACACTTAGCCATATTCGAAGTCGCCTTCGCTCTAGACGTGAAAAATTTAATTTCTGAGGGTTTGGTCCCAAATCTCTCTTTCAATTATTTAATTTAATTGTTTTGATTATTATTTTCCTTGAAGTTACTAACGTGCGTATTTTGTTATTAGAAAGAGGTAAGAAGCATCCAAGTAAGTACTTTAATTGATTAATTGATATTATGATGTAGAAATCATTTTTAGATTGTTATTATGATTCCTAGTATCATGTCTAGGGTAATTTTAATATTAAATATGATTGTTATGATGCTTCCTATATTCTTCCTAATATTTATGATTGTTAGTATCATGTTAGGGCTAAATATTTGATTTTTAATGCTTAGTGACATGCTAGGATTTGTTATTAATCTTGTTAGTATCATGCCTAGGATCTTGCTATGCTTTAACATGATTATTATTATTGATTATGATTGATAATATTGTTATTAATGATGTTGATTATTTATTATGTTGCTTGATATGTGTATTATTTTATATTGTTCTTGCTTGATCACCTTTATTGCATGCTTAAAGGGAATTTGTACTTGTAATCATGCTTAGTAAGATAATTAATAATCTTGTTAGGGTTAATGTGATTATAATTCAAGTGATCGCCAATAATAGATTTATTTGTGCATTAATGTTCAACCAACATAGATTAAACAGGTTTAAGGTTAATCTTATTGATTGTATGTTAATCAGAAAACGCACATGAATACGAGCAAGAAATAAAGTAGAGGCCTATTATTAGGGTAGGTTCAATCTCTTTTAGGTTGGATTTGTACCATCATCCCCGAACCCTTATTTGGTTCATGACCTTATGGAGTTGCCGATCTCTTGGATCGTTAAGGGGTGTAACCTTCACCTCGTGAACGGTTTACAAGTTCCTTAAAAACTTGTTGGCGACTCTTTTGCTCTATCTTCTTCCCTTTTGGACGCCACCGTACTTTAGTGTATGATCACAGTGGGGTTCAAGCTAGTGGGATTTTTAAAGGCTTGAAACTATTCCTTACACTTTGATAAAGCCTTAACGTTTTAACACGTGGCGGTAGCACGTCAATGGTTCTCCACTATTTTATTTAAAGTAAGTGGTTTGTAAAGGGAGAATTATTGGGGTGTTACAATATTTGACATATCACAACTATTTTGACAATAATTATTTTAATATTAAAGGGTCAAAATAGTTTTCTCAAGTTTTTTTTTATCTAAAATTAATTTTTATTCACCCACCCCACCCAGCCCATCCGTTTCACCCGCGGATGGTGGATGGATGGATTTCGGGTGATGTATTATGCGGGTGACGGATGGATCGGGTGAAATGGATGGATGCGGGTGGAGCTCCACCCGATCCGAACCCGATCCATTTTTATCCCTAGCTACTCGTGACGCATCAATGTTAGGAAAAATAATGATAGCATGTATCATTATGCAAAATATGATCGTTGAGGACGAAAGAGATATGTATAAAACGTATTACGATCCAAATGAATATGATCAAGCTACAAATGCGTCTTCAAGTAATAGAAACACTGAAGAGCCTTTTCAATTCAAAAATAGCAACAATCGAATTGCAAGTTTGGAAATTTATATGTCTAATAGAGCTCGTGTTCATGATGAAGCTATGCATAAAGCCTTAAAGAAAGACTTAGTTGAACATATGTGGCTCAAATTCGGTGTTAACAGTAGGCAAAATAATTTGCGTTAATAGTTTTATAATCGTAACATTACATTATTGTATTTGTACTCAAGCACGGTTCGTTTTTATCTTTTAAAGATTGTTGTCATTTGATAGAATATGTATTATTTTTATTATTATGGAATTTAGTAAAGTTGCAATTATTGTGTATTTCTAAATTAATGACTAATTACTTACTAATTAAATAATATAATGCATTAATTTTAAACATAAGTCATTTTATTTAATTAATGTATGCTAATAATAATAATTTTATTTTTAATTGATTATTACCAAATGCATTAGTTATATATGATAGGATTAAAGAGATATATTGTGTGGTGGGGTGGGTAAAAGTAGGAGAGAGAAAATGTATAACCAAAAAGTTGTGGTTAACTATTGGGAGACATTGGTTATTAAATGGGTATAAGAATTATAGGTGAGGTGGAAGATGTAGAAATTAATAAAATAAGCAATAACCACAATGGTTGTGGGCAACCATTGTATTTGCTCTAATAGTTATCCGAGGGTGATCGTGGATACCGATAACTACTAGCCACTATGAGGGTAATTCCTATCATCCCTCCCTCTTCTTTGTACCAACAATACCTTCTTTCCTTTACCGGGACCTTGTCTCCTTAATCACCTCCTCTTGGCTCTACTCACGTATAATTTAGGTACTTGATCATAATATTTTTTTGGCACAAAGTATTACATAAGATAACCTGGAACTTTTAGCAATGTAGGTATGTGAGCCTTTTTCTATATAAAGGGTCTTAGACAACAATTTGAAGGTAGAGTTTCCTTAAGAATCTTAAAAAGCATTCAGAGTGAGTGTAAAATTGCACTAAGAGATAGATAGGTTTTCATCTTTCTCTAAGCAAAGTATACTCTATAATCCTCCATGTTTGTCTAATCTTTTAACTCGAGAGTTATAATTCTCTATTTATATAAAAGTTTCTTTCAAGAGAGAACATTATCCTTTTAAACCTTATATCGCAAATGAATTATTTTTTGTCTATAAGTTTATCATAAAATACAATATACGTTAGTTAGGGGTGGGACTTCGGTCTGGCGGTTCGGTTTGACCTCGGTTTGAGTCGGTTTCGGTTTGGAGCGGTTCGGATTGAAACGGTTTAGTTTAGCTGGCGGGTCGGTTTGGTTCGGTTTGGGTTAGTCACGGATCGGTTTGGTTTCGGTTTATTTCTTTGCGGTTTAAATTCGGTTTGGGTCATAAGCGGGTCGGTTTATAAACGATTTGGATTATGTCGGTTCAGTTTGATACGGGTCGGTTTAGGGGGCGGGTTTACCCGGGTCAATGTCAATTCGGTTTACAAACGGTTTGGATCAAGCCGGTTTGGTTTGAAATGGGTCGGTTTAGGGGCGGGTTTACCCGGGTCAATATCGGTTCGGTTTATAAACAGTGCGAATCATGTCGGTTCAGTTTGAAATGGGCCGGTTTAGTGGAGGGTTTACACAGTTCAATTGGTTCGGTTTATGAACGGTTTGGATCATGTCGGTTCGGTTTATAAGCGGTTTGGGTCATGAATTCATGATTGTTTTAAAGATCGCGTCATGACCATGATTTAATGAGTTGATACTTATAATACGATAAATCGATAATTAAGAATGTACAAGTATTCAATTAGATTGATCAACAAGTGTTTTAAACTTTTAAGTTTTAATAATCAGATATGTAAATATGTTTATCGATTATAGTACATACCAATAATTCAATGAGGCAATGATACTTATGATAGTATGATAATGATACCAACCGTACATTCGTACGATATGATATACATAATAATTAATCTATAATTACATATACATTAACAATATCGTATTGAATCAATTTCCATTTTCAAACATTGCATTTCTTATAAATTATAACTTACACGAGATTAAATGGATTCGTTATTTAGTTTGTTACTTTATTTAGATTACTAACTCAAACAACTTAATAAGTTAAATGGACGAAATCACGAAATCACTAATTAAAGTGGTGATGAAATCATTATGCAATACTAATGTACGAATAGTCAAATATACAACGGTTAGATTGAATGCCCATGAAAAACAATGGTTAGATTTTCATTACTTTATTAGTTATTAGTATTATTACTTATTAAGTTCTTATTAGTTTATTATATATACTGATATACAGTCACAGACTCACAGATATATATAATATACATATAGAGATGTCAGATATTGATGTGCATTAACTCATTAAGTCATTAACTATGTCGTATTGAATCAATTTCAATTTTGAAACATTTGCGTTTCTTACAATTTATAACTTATAAGTAATAAACTAATAATAATAATAATAGTAATAATAATAATAATAATAATAATAATAATAATAAATAATAATAATAATAGTAATAATAATAATAATTATAATAATATTATAATAATAGTAGTAGTAAACTAGTAATAATAATAATATTAACAAATAATTATACTAACAATAATAATAATAATAATAATAATAATAATAATAATCCTCAAAATAATAATAATAATAAATAATTAAAAAAACGGTCAAAAAGACCTAGAAAAGCACAAAGAAAAATCTAGACCGTTAGATCTAGATGAAAATTCTGGAATCTACAAAAAAAATGAACGGTTAGATGTTGAGATTGAATATGGACGGTTAGATCAACTGAACAAGTAAAACCTAAACCTAGAAAAAAAAACCCACTCTATCAGCCATTCAGCCGTTTTACACTTTTACTCACTCAGTCACTCTTCTATTCTCAATCTATCATAGTTTCTCTCTCTAACTTCTCAGTTTCTCACTCTTTCGTTCTGAAATTCTCAAGAATCTCAACTTCTCAACTTTTAAAAATCCTAATTAGGGTTTTTGTTTTCGTTTCATTTGTGTTTTGGATCTACAGTTCTGATTTCTCGCTTTACATTCTCGTTTTTTTGTTTTTTCAAATCTCCCTCTCCTTCAATTTGAAGGCTTCAAGCCGTCAAAAGTTCAAAACTCAAGGTAATTTTTTGTTAATTTTTGTTGTTTTCGTTTTTGTTTCGGTTTGTTTATTTAGGGTTTTTGTTTTCGTTTCATTTTTGTTTTGGATCTAAGTTCTGATTTCTGACTTTTCCATTCTCGTTTTTTTTTTCAAATCTTCCTCTCCTTCAAGCCGTCAAACCTCAAGGTAATTTTTTGTTAATTTTTGTTGTTTTCGTTTTGATTTTTTTCGTTTTCGTTTCGATTTTTTACTTTTTTTATTTAGGGTTTTTGTTTTCGTTTCATTTTTTGTTTTGGATCTAAAGTTCTGATTTCTGACTTTTCCATTCTCGTTTTTTTTTTTTCAAATCTTCCTCTCCTTCAAGCCGTCAAACCTCAAGGTAATTTTTTTGTTAATTTTTTCGATTTTTTTCGTTTTTCGTTTCGGTTTTTTTTTTTATTTCAAGTTCTGATAATCTACATTCTTGATTTTTTCTTTTGGTCTCCAGTTCAGGCAGTTCTCCATCTTCAAATCTCCTTCAAGCCGTCAAAGGTAATTACTTTTTCCTTTTCGTTTTTTTAATACAGTTTTTCTGTTTTTGTATTTGATTATTGTTGTTGTTCTTGCTTGAATATAGTCGAAATATGCCTAAAATCTGTTGTTGATTGTATTTTTGTTTTTTACGGGAAAATGGTAGATTTGTGCTGTTTTGTTGTTTATTATGCTCGATTTAAAAGTAATGATGATGGGTTGTTCAGATTATGTGATTATTATTGTTGGAATACATGCATTGTTTATTTATTGGAATACTTGTGCAGTTGTGCTTCATGCTTTGGTCCATACTCCATAAAAAATGATGGTTGACCATACTGTCAATTGCATACTTGTAATAATTGGCATATTTTGTACTCAAGAATGAATTTATCCATTGAAATTCAATTGTGGGTCCTTATGCCTTACTGAAAAAAATGACTTACCAGGGAAATCATGCATGCTTAAAATGTATACTTGTATGATTGGCTTAAAGTTGGCTTAAAGTTCGTACTTAGAATGTACACATATGTCAGTCACATGAGACAATGCATGCTTAATTGCTCACTATTAGTAGAATCTGTCACTTAATTTGGTACTTATAAATGCTGTTTTTTTTTTGTTTCAGTCATGTCTCGTGAGTATGATGAATTTGACTATGAGAGGCAATCAAATTTTGATACTGTTAGCTCTCAAGCTGCCTCTGTCCCGGATGATGATGCTAGTAATACCGGCATTATCAATCCTTCTGTTAATAAACGTCAAAGAACCGCAGGTATATGGAAGCATTACACTTTTTTTGTAAAGACGATAGGTAATGAAAAGGTAGATTATGCTCGTTGTAATTTGTGTGGCAAAGAATATCCCACTTCTAATTTGTATTTTGTTAGTGTTTTAAAAATTGAGTACGCTATTACTCAAGCCTTTAAAGACCCTAAACTTGCACCCATGGCAGCAGTTATGCTTGAGAAGTTTGAGAGTTATTGGGAGGATTATAGTTTGATACTTTCAGTTGCTATTGCTCTTGATCCTCGTTATAAGTTGTTTCGAGTGAGACATATGTTGAACTCGTTGTATAATGATGAGGCATGCGACGAAAAGATTATGATGATTAAGGAAGCTTTTTATGACCTTTATAAATTTTATTCTACTGCATCTAATACAAGCTGCAGAAATCCTGCCTCTTCAAACACAGCTCAATCTGAAAATTCTAATCGCACGTTGAGATCTCAAAATATTTTCACGGTATTTATGTTATACAATATACTCAATGTTAATGGTAGTCTTCTATTTTTATTTGTAATGTCATAATTTAACTTTTAATAAAAAATCTGTTTCAGTTGCATGAGGTTGATGACGAATGTGATGATTCAACTAGATGCCCTCTGGCTGATCTTGAGGCATATTTGAATGGACCTCGTTCGCGATTAATTCAAGGGGAACATTTTGACGTTCTCAAGTACTGGGAATCTCAAGCTTCTTCTCTTCCTATTTTAGATAATATGGCAAGGGATGTTTTGGCCATTCCTATTACATCGGTGGCCTCTGAATCTTCTTTTAGTTTGGGTGGTCGTATTTTGAACAAATATAGGGGTAAACTTTTGCCAAAGAATGTTGAGGCATTGGTTACCACCCAAAATTGGTGTCGTGGTTATCAAGCGGATGTTGAGGAAGACGTCCTCCTTATTGGTAAAGAGATTGAAGCCGAAAGTGATTCATCTGCATAACTGGTATTTGTGTCTCATTGTGGTTTATTTTATCTTGAAAAATCGTTGCCCTTGTCATTTATTTTCAGACTTGCTGGCGGCATTTTTCAAGACTTTTAAAATCGTTGCCCTTGTCATTTATGTTGAGATTTAAATAGTTAAATGTATTTTGGTACTTGCTGGCAGCATTTCTCAAGTTTTTGTTAAAACAACCATTGCTCAGTGATGTAAATCTGAGAGCAATTTTAAAAAACAAAAGCTATAATTTTGAAGTTGCTTGAACTTGTTATGAGCTGCTGCCTGCTGGTAGTGCTTTTGCCTTTTGGTTGTTGTCTCTGAGTTGTTATTGCCTATATTGTTGCCTGCATGAGCTGGTTCCTGCCTCCTGCCAGCTTGAGGTGCTGTGTTGCTGCCTTTTGTGTTATGAATTTATGATAAGTTTTGTTGCTGCTGTTTCTTATGCTTGCTGTTTTAATTTTTCTTGAATCATCGTTGCCCTTGTCATTTATGTTGAGACTTCAATGTATATGTACTTGCTGGCAGCATTTTTCAAGTTTTAAGTTAAAACAGTCATTGCTCAGTGATGATACAATAAACGTAAATCTGAGAGCAATTTCGAAAAACAAAAATAAGTTCCTGCTGAGTCCCTTCTGCTTATATTATTCCTTGCTTCTGATAAGTTGCTGATCTGTTATTGCGTGTGCTGGTTCCTGCTTGTTGATGCTATTTTCTCTGCTCTTGGGTGTTGTGCTGCTGCTTCAAGATTCCGCTCCCAAATCACTCACATTCTCAATCCTCCCTTCATCTTATCATGTATCATTTTTTGCAACCCTAAACTTGATGATGTTTCAGTTAATAAATTTGAAATCTAATCTGGGTAGTAGTGATAGTAGTTTCATTATGTATTGGTATATGTATTGTGAATTTTAATTAATGAAAATGGTGACTTTTTTTAATTGCTTGTTGATATTACTCTAATTTTAATGTTATTTATCTGCTGGATTTGTGGTAATGTTATGAAATAATTGTGGCTACAGATTTGGGATGCCTCCGTATTTATTAAAATTCTTTTACTTAATATCTGGTTTAATTTAAGAAAAGCTAAAAAAATGTGTTTTATAAACATTTTAGTCCTCCCCTTTACAAAATACTTGTATAAGAAAGTTTTATAAAGTGATAATGTGAATGATTGTACGCCTTATTAACTAGTACAATAATATTCTAATGCTTATGCCCACTTGTGTAACGCAATCTCATACATCTCCAATCTTATGTTACCTTTGAGGCTTTGAGTGTTATTGGATGATCATGAATATCTTTATGAAGGAACAATGAAGATAATTTGGGTGGACTAGCATTATTACTGGAATGAAAATGATACAAATGATATATCTTGTAATTAAAATAAATAAGTAATCTGAAACGATATTAATAATGCCGTTGGCCTAGATCTAGGTGATATAAACCTTTGTATAAACCTACGCCGTTTGATTAGATCTACATTTATTAACATTAATTGTATTTACTATTTAGCCATTTAGGTTGTAAATAATTCAATTTGAATTAAGCAGTTTGTAATCGGATCAATTTAAACAGGTTGCGATTCGAAAACAGTTCGATTTTAACGGTTTAACGGGTTATGGCAGTTCAATTTAGACGGTTAGCGGATTATAACGGTTCGGTTTATACGTGCGGTTTAAACGGTTAGCGGGTTACAAATGGTTCGGTTTAAACGGTTTTTTTTTTTCGGTTTAAACGGTTTCGGTTTATAAACGGTTCGGGTCATTAACGGGTTTATAAACCATTCGGTTCGGTTTCGTTTCGGTTCGGATTTGCGCAGTTTGGTTTGTTATCGGTTTACGGTCCGTAACGGGTTGACCTTCAGCGGTTCAATTCGGTTTCGGTTTGATATTGAACGGTTCAGTTCGGTTTTCGGTTTATATTTATCGGTTTATAAACGGATCGGTCCGTGATGGTTCGGTTCGGTAACGGGCGGTTTCACGGTTCGGTTTGAAAAGTCCCACCCCTAACGTTAGTAGCTTGTTTGATTAGGAAATATGGTATAAGGTAAAAAACAATCAAATATGTGTTGTGCCTAATAAGCGAATTGGGAAGTTAGGGTTGGGATTGACTACCTAGTACCTTGATAAATATGGAAGCTCGTTATTGTTACTAAGCTTGGTAGGCTTTACATTTGAAAAGTCAATTTATTTATAACATCTATACTAATCTACTTAGTATTAAAAAGCGTTCCTAAGAAAATTTATGTGTCATGTAGACCCATTTGTTACGCCATGTCATCCGCTCAACTTCTCAAGATTTGAAATACGACCTCTAATTCTAAAATTGAGTGTCTTACCATCAAACTATGTGATATTTTATGTTATCTTATGAATTAATTTTTTACACATATATAACAAATTTAATTAAAAGAAAATATGTGATGACTCGAGTTAACGTTCGGCTCAAATACTAGTTAGTCAATAAGAGATAATCAAGTTAAATAGGAAAAAGAGCTAAAGAAGAATAAGTTTTAAAACCAACCTATATTACGTATTAGCAATTTAGCATATACGAAGATTACGAACTACAAGTACTTCTCTATTCCAAATTAATAGAAATGCTTCCTTTGATCAATTTGCTAATGCATAAATGCAATCGAAATAATCACAAATTTTATTTTTTATATCTATTTGTATAAATGTTTGTCAAAGTAAAGTTTGATAATATGAAAACTCAAAACGTGTTGTCTAACAGAATATTAAAAAAAAAAAAATTAATAAATTATTTTTACCAACAAAACTTCTAAAACTTTTATTTTACCACAAAATAAAAAATAAAAAATTATTTTTTACCACATCCCATCAAAATAACCGGTAAACATAACATAATTTTTTAAATTCTTCGATTTTCGTACCAAATACATGATTTTTAAGGGTTTTAGGGGGCATTTTAGTCCTTTGAAATCAATTTGTGGTCATAATTGACAAAAAATGATTGAAAATGACTTGTTTTGAGTGTTTAAAAGTATCTTGATTTGCATGAAACATGCAAAATGAGGCATTTTCGATCATCTGACCTCAAGTCACACCCAAAAGATCAAAATGTCCCTCTAAACCTACGAAGAACATGTTTTGCGCACGAAATATGAAGATTTTTTTTAAACCGTTAGATTTAATGGTTTTCTCGACGGTAGATGATAAAAAAACAACTTTGAGATTTTTTTTTTTTTTTTTTTTTGGTGTGTTAAAATGAAAGTTTCAAAGGTAAAAAATACTTTTTGTGAATTTTTTTTTTGGTAAATGTAAAAAAAAAATCCTAAGTTTTTTGTCTTTTACTTTTCTTAGCAATTTAAAAAGAAATTTTTTTAAAAAATACACAGTAGTCAAACACACAAAAACTTCAAAGTCTCCGTTGATTTACTGGTTCAATTCTCCCTCATCAGTCATCATTCTGGGTTTCCGCCATGGATAAACCCAATAAAAAGCTCAAAGCTCAGTTCAAATTCCAACCCATTTCACCATTAACACTCTTCTTCATCTTCTCTCTCCCTTCTTCTTTCTCTCTCCTCTACCTTCCTCCTCCACCATTACCCCTCCTCCCCATCCCCACCTCCCAGCAGCTTTCATGGCAGCTCTCAGAAATGGCAATCTTCCTCCACTTTGGCACCAACACTTTCACCGACTCCGAATGGGGCGACGGTAAATCCGACCCATCTATCTTCTTTCCCTCCAATTTCGACGCTAAACAGTGGGTTGCCGTCGTTAAATCTGCCGGGTTTAAGAGGGTGATTTTGACGGCGAAACACCATGATGGGTTCTGCCTTTGGCCGTCTGATTACACTGATTATTCTTTGAAATCGAGTAATTGGCGAGGTGGGAATGGCGATGTAGTGGGTGATTTGGTTGTTGCTGCAAAAGAGAGTGGGATTCAATTGGGGTTGTATCTCTCTCCTTGGGATCGCCATGAAAGTTGTTATGGGAATACTTTGGAGTATAATGAGTTTTATTTGGGACAAATGACTGAATTGCTAACTAGGTAATTAACTATACAATTTCTTGTTTTTGCAATTTATTGAAATTATATATTACAGTTTACAGTAATGATTAACTTAGATATACAGCTAATCAGAACCTATATTATAGAAACACATTATAGAGTATGCATGTTGTTTTTTTCTTGAGTTTTGTTGCTGTTGTTGCTGCTGCTGCTGCTGTCGTTGTTTTCTTCAGTTTTGTTGTTATTTTCTTCAGTTTTGTTGTTGTTGTTTTCTTCAGTTTTGTTGTTGTTGTTGTTGCTGCTGCTGCTGCTGCTGCTGTTGCTTTCTTCAGTTTTATTGTTGTTGTGGTCGTGGGCATGGTCGTGATCATGGTCATGGTCGTGGTCGTGGTCGTGGTCGTGGTCGTGGTCATGGTCGTGGTCGTGATCGTGATCGTGGTCATGGTCGTGGTCATGATCGTGATCGTGGTCGTGGTTGTTGTTGTGGTGGTCGCTGTGGTTGTGGTGGTTGTTGTTGTTGTTATTGTGGCTATTGTTGTTGTTGTGGCTGTTGTTGTGATTGTTGTTGTTGTTATTGTTGTGGTGTTGGTGGTGGTAGTGGTAGTGGAAGTGGTAGTGGTTTGCCATTGTTCTTGGTGCCAGGTGGTGTTGGTGGTGTTGCCGTGTTGGTGCCATTGTTCTTGGTGCAGAAGTATGTACTAGGCTTATTTTGTATCTTCTTTGTCATGGCTTAAATAGTGCAATCAAACTGCACCTTGCTTTATCATGTTTGGTTAATGCTTAAAGCAATATTTGCAACTGGCAAAAATAATGAACAGTATCTTCTCTTCAAAGATAATCTAATAGAATATGCAATTTTCGAGTTGTAGCAATCTGTAATGAATTTTCAATCTCCCTTGATATCGAAGCTAACGAACATATAGTGTAATGGGTAAGGTAAAATTAATCTTTTGTGTTGCTGTGGTAATATGCTGCCTATGGATTTTAATCTTTTTCTTTACTAGTGTGTTGATTGAACAATTGTCCATCTATCAATCTGCATTGTGCTTAGAAGTTTTATTATGCTCAATTGTCCAATCAACACTATATTCATAAGTCATAAAAGAAACTTCATAGTAATTTGTTCATTGGCTTGAGACTTTTAATCCTTGGTTCCTATTGGAAATTTACATTGTTTCGTATATCTCCCATTGTGCCCAGCTGCATGAATTAGGATGTAACACTACCTTTGAAATTAAAACCTCTGGTGTGACGGCTGATTATCTAGCACTAAACACTCTGAAACTTTTTAGATAAAAGCATGTTTTTACCCCTTTCTGGATCATAACTCCTAAGTAATTTCTGGTGTTGTTAAATGAAGCTAACGATCATAACTCCTAAGTAATTTCTGGTGTTGTTAAATGAAGCTAACTTCTTGATGAAACAGATATGGGGAGATCAAGGAGGTATGGTTGGATGGTGCCAAGGGAGAGGGGGAGAAGGATATGGAATATTTCTTTGACATCTGGTTTGATCTAATTCATCAACTGCAACCCAAAGCCGTAATCTTTTCTGATGCTGGACCTGATGTTCGGTGGGTTGGAGATGAAGCTGGTGTTGCTGGATCAACTTGCTGGTCTTCTTTCAATAGGAGCGCTGCAAAAATTGGTGGAACTGATCCCCAGTAAGTTAACTTAGACCCTGTTCTTATTACCTCAGAATGAGTAAAGTTAAGTTTAATTTAGTTCTGACCACTTTGATTCAGGGTTTACACAGTCTACACCTACTGCACACATTTTCATATTCCTAGGAGAATTACTTTGTATTTCACTGTCTGAAAATGAAAGAAAGCAACAACATAATTCACCATGTACATATATACATTACAGATTTACAGAGATACATAAACATGCGTCTATTGATAAAAGCCCGTGTGTCGTCTTATGGAAGAGGGAGGGGTAAATTCCAGCTGTTGACCTAGTTTTTGGTTATCTAAAAAAGTCTGAAGAGTGAAAACCATTGATATCATATAAGATTCAAACTTCAACTACATCTTATATTGATTTTTTTGCTTCTTTGGTACAGAAAAATAGTTGCTTAGATGAGACCAATCATTGACTAAATGCAATCCTTTTGTCACTATGTAGGATATAATTTTAAAGTGCAATAGTATTAAAAGCTAAATTGCATTCTTCCGTGGGAAAGGCGTTGCATTTTTGACATTATTCATTGCAGCTCAAGCTAACCTACCCATTATACTTATTGAACCTAAAAGGTATTCACGGGAAGGAGACCCACGAGGGCATGATTGGGTACCTGCTGAATGTGATGTCTCCATCAGACCTGGTTGGTTTTGGCATGCATCTGAATCACCAAAATCTGCACTGTCTCTACTTGACATCTACTACAAATCAGTAGGCAGAAATTGTCTTTTACTGCTAAATGTTCCCCCAAACTCCTCTGGTCTTATATCTGATGAAGATATACAAGTACTTCAAGAATTCGCTGAGCTTCGGAGCTCTATTTTTTCCAATAACCTGGCTAGGCATGCCATTGTGTTTGCCAGTAGTACACGAGGAGATAGTGATTCTCGCTTTGGTGCCTCCCATGTTCTTGAAGAGAATATTTATACATATTGGGCCCCAGAAAAGAACCAAGCTCATTGGATATTGTATTTAGACTTGAAGGATATAGTCGCTTTCAATGTCTTGCAACTTCAAGAACCAATTCAACTAGGGCAAAGGATCACATATTTTTACATTGATATTATGAAAGACAAGGGGCAATGGAAGAGAATTTTGGATGGGACTACCATTGGATACAAAAGACTCTTACAATTTCCGAGAGTGGAATCTCAGTACTTGAGGTTGGTGATTGAGAAAGCTCGTGGAGACCCTCTTATTTCCTTTGTTGGGGTTCATATGGATCCTTATTTAACCCTAACAAGCATATCTGATACAAGTCATACAACCAAAAGGCTGCCATCAAATGGAAACGATTTATTGAGCAAGTTTAAAGATACTCTCTATTCTATACCATACAGAAAGATGTCTCTCAGATCTCAAATTTAGGTAAGCCTTACTATGGGAGCATATCATACTGTGGGAATCCGGTGGGATGCATTCCACCTTTTTTTCCTCTGCTTTATTACGGTCCTTGATTGTACTTCAACATTAATCTCGGAGTAAAAAGTTCAATGATACAAGATCGAAAGTTTAAATCAAGCTTTGCCTCATTTATTCTTCTGAGTGGCAAAAGAAAGTGTATTAATCTCGATGTGTTTATCCTAAACATCCATAGTGCATATGTTTGTACCATTTGTATATCAATGATTCAATCACCTGTGGAAAGTGGAATACTCTTTCTGAAGCGAGTATTGTTGTATGTTTGAAATGATTACAGAAATGAACAGTTTGCTCGATGTACACTGTTGGAATTTGTGATTCAGAGATTTTATTATTAATGCAAATGCTGTGTTTTTACTACATTATGTAACTAGTTCTGAAATTCTTACTATTACAATTGCCATGTTCTGCTGTTTTTCTGCAATTCCATTTCATTCAGTTAAAAGGTTGAGAAAACTCATAATGTGCGGCATGATACATAAATTTGTCGTCAAGGGAATCCTTTAATAACGACGTTCATGAGGTGGCGCACAGCCTTGTGAAGTACGATTCTCACATGACTCACCCTCTGAAATTCCATTACTTCCCAGATGGCGCTGTGGATGCTTAGACAAAGGACAAGAGAGTGAATTGGTTTGAGTTTTTGAGGTCTACAAGCAAGCTTCTGGGTACACGCTTTGCTTCTTCCTGACCTGGTGTATTTATGATGCTTTATGCAATGTTAATGCTGCTATGACAATATATAAATGGTGTTTACTATCATAACTTGTGATCAACGAAATTACAATAATTAAATACATTAACATTCAACTCTTACAACATATTTAGGGCAACAGGTGTTTACTATCATCACTTGTGATCAACGAAATTACAATAATTAAAATACATTAACATTCAACTCTTACAACATATTTAGGGCAACAGGTGTTTACTATCATCACTTGTGATCAACGAAATTACGATAATAACATTCAATTCTTACAACATATATAGGGTGTCGCCTGCAGTACTATAATCGAAGCTGGAAATTGTATGATATGGAGTGTACGAAACTTTTAATTATCCAAAATGAGTTTGGTAAAGGTCTAGTTCAAGCAAAGAAATAAAACATCATGATAAATAATTAAGCAATAAGAGACTTTTTATTCGTTGCTCAATTTAAATTGGTTATATCATAGATCAAGGGTCTTACATAAATAATCTCTAACCTTGAAAAAGAAGAAAAAAAAAAAAAAAAGGTGACCTCTATTCCTCTATTGCTGATAACTAAAGTACTAAATTTTCTGAATGACATATATTTCCAGTACTTTGCTTAACAGACAGACAGCAATAAGTAACTGCATTATGTTCCAATGTTGGGGTTGTGGATATCAAAGAGAGAGGAATACCACAGCAATATCTTAATTCTGTGATGATGTAATGATGGAAGCACATACCAACAGTAAAAGACAGCAAGTCATGGTAACTTTTTAGTTGATTTTAACATCACGAAGAATCCGGGTGGCACCACATCTTCGCACTTCCCAGTCAGTAAGATCTCGGCTTGACTCTCCTGTGGAATCCGAGCAACCTCTATCGTTTTTCTCACCCTCAACTTCATCCACCCCGTTAGTCTTTCCTTCACTCTGGTTACTTTCTCTCTCTACAGATTCGGATGCTTGATTTTTCTCTTGATCTACTGCCAACGTAATTCCAGCAGAATTTTTTGGTTCCATTAAATAAAGCTGAATACTCGGATGCTGATACTTTCTGTCCATCTGCAACCACAAAAGAGTTTCAGAGTTGGGCATCTATGTAAAGACTATTCAACGAAAGCATACTTTGAAGAAAAGGCTGTTAAAAAAAACAATTACAGTTTTATTAATCTTGTGCTTAACTTGATGATCTTGAAATTTAATACGGAGCATATGTACATCTTCGAAGGTAGTAAATATCATTTCGTTCAAAAGTTCAAATACGTTTACTGAAAGCCAAATTCTCAAACAATTTATTAGATGGGATAAAATCAAATGTTTTAATGATCCTTCCTAAATGTAGTGAGGTAGTAGGCTTCTTGCTAGCCTTCCCAATCAAGGGAGTAACGATAACAATTTGTTCGACAACTGCAACTTGCAAGGACAAGGTAACAAAAACCTATGTTAAAATGTGAGGGTAACGTTATCTATGTACATTAAACCCAACCTTAGTCCTTGCCATGCAGGAAAGGGCCTCATGAAGCAAGATATTAGGTCAACAGTGATTGGTTTTGGATAAATAAAGTGATGTACCTTGGTTCTTGGAACAGTTTTGACATCAAAGTTGCTCTTCCACAATTGAAGCATTTGTTCGTGGACACTTGTAGAACGTATCTCATAACCCAACTGTCCAGTAAAAATTTAAACTGCTAACTTATACTTGAACTGAAACAATTGCTACAGTAATACTAAATATAGAGTTTTTTTTTAACATCTTTACCACAATGGTCGTGCGTGGTCCTGACAAAGCATGTATCGTTTGCAGCAGTGGATCAAGGAGATGTTCAGCATAAACCTGATATCCACACACATCAGAACCATTGCTTGCAAAAATTTATCTATACCACATTGTTATTTGTTGCTAGTCCTATACCATAGTCCTCCAGAATATTATTTTGCAGATATGCAAACAGACAAGCTATAGAAATAAAAATAAAAAAGAAGGCCCTAATCTGCCCAACAGTCACCTTTTATTTATCAAAATAGAAGAACAAAAGGCCAACTAGATATACCATGTAAAGAAGAATGTAATTACCATGCACATGCCTTGTTTCATGAACAACGTAGAGTGGCTGGGTAATCTGTATAGACTGTATTATCAGTTCACATAAGTCTTCCAAAACTGACAGAAAGTTTGGATTAACACCTAAAAACCTTTCTATTATTTTTTTTGGACTTTTGCACTCCAACAAGTTTTAATTTTACCATGTCCCACCGCAGTTACTTTTGGTCATAAGCTTATATACCTTGATGCCTTGAAAGGGATAATATATATGAAAAGATACATACCACATCAGTGCCGATCACAAAATCATATGGAGGATCCACAGCTTGTATATGATCCTTATTACCCCAATCCAATTCCGCAACCTTGATAGAGCCGAATGAATCTGCAGTGCAACTCTTGCACAAGTTAGATACAAAATAATACAGAACATTGATGCCAACAAAGAGTGAAGGGTAGAGGAAATATAAAGAAGAAATAGGTTTTAAAAAAATCCAATATTATATCACTGCAGAAGTGAAAATTTAGAGCATATATCATATTGCTCTTTACTACCTGCATTGGCATTTGCCTGCATGATCCATGAAGTATTACGTTCAACATTTCGCTGTAGCAGAGGCAGAACTTCTTTCTGATCAGTTGTGACCACTTCACATCCTAACATAGCCATCCCTGGTTGCCCAAAAAGAAATTTAAAGGGATGAAAAAGAATAGATACATTATCAAATTTCTAGATAATGAAGACGTTGGGATGGACCCATTATTCTCTGAAAATGTTATACTACATTGGTTTCCAACTTATGCTGAAGACAGACATCTAAGGAGCAGGTATAACATACCAAAGCCAGCTACTCCACAACCTGCTCCAAGTTCAATAACTCGCTTTCCTTTGAGTTTAGATGGACAAAATCTCCCTTTTCTGCTATTCCTTTCCTGAAAAAGTGAGTGAATCATCAATAGGAAACATCTCAAAAAATTTACTAGTACACTAAATGCCTAAGATATAAGAAATTTAATAGTCCAATGGCATGGGCAAAGCATAGAGTTTATACCTAATACTCACAAGTTCTTATTAGGTGTGAAAGTCAAACATGTATAAGGACAAGCCAAGTATAATCATCCTAATCTGCCATTCTTTTCCTTGAAAAAATTGATACAAACAGAATGCATCTCACAAATCATCAATATATGTGAAAGCCTAGCATAAACACAAGTCATAAGTTGCTATACCATGTTAATTTCTAGACAGATTTAAGAATGGACAAAATTCAGCAAATCAGCATACTGTTGCACAGTTGACGACATCCATGGGTCCGTGGCAAGATACAGTCAACTTAAATCACCTCCCCCCACCCCCAAAAAAAAAAAAAAAAAAAAAAAAAAAAAAGCAAAATTCAAAGTAAAATATTACAGTTATAATTGAAACCAAAATACAACAATTGCATTTACAGCATACTAAACTCACATTCTCACCTAACCTTACATATTAGCCCATCAAACAAAGAAGATAATAAAAATGTTCTAACTTACTATGTGGTTATGTTATGCAGTCTAACTTTATAGCGCAAGATAATAATATGTCTCAACAACGATGACAACAAACCCAATAATTCCAGAGATTGCATCAAACTTTTAAGATATATATAAGCCTAGGAAAAGAAATATACCAGATACTTGGCAAATACCATTGATGCATCCCATACTGTAGTTCCCAAATGCTTGGAATTTGGATCCTGTCACAGCAAAGGAGAAAAAAAAGGTTCTACCAAGAGTTATCAAGGACAGGAGAAAACAGGAAAGTGGATATATGTAGTATAATTTCTTGGGTAAGGGTGGACAAATTTATACAGAATGATTAAAGGCTAAAATCTGTAGAAGTTTATAAATTAAATTACCAAATCAATAAAATTTTCGAAAAATAAATTTCAACTCATCCAAGCAGCCAAAAAAAAACTCCCTTAAGCTCTGCATAGCGGAAATTTGTAATGCTATCTCCCAATAAATACTTCTCTAAAATTCACAATAAAAATCTAAGGAAATTCTGTGTTAGAAATTTACAGTTATATGGATAGGTTAATTTCTTAATGCCAATGGCTGTGTTTTTAATCAAAGCTCAAGCTCAAACCCCAAAAAGAAAGCTTCATCGGCAAACCAATGCAAATTCTTCTACAAGCATTACCTGAAAACATGTATTCAAATGAGTTTGAGGAAAGCATTTTTTAGAAACAAGTCAAACAACTGCAGTGTGAACCACAACTGCAACAACTACATATGCTCTACACAGGCTGCATGAGGGTGTTCTACAGCTCCACTTCTCCTTTTCATAGTAATTATCTCACTTTTGTTCTGGTAAATTTCGATTTGAGTTTCCTAACACTCTTAAATATTTATTATCTCCGCACATTTAATGCACAAATCAACAAGAAAAATAATCCTATTAAATTCATTTACATTTCTTGATTTGTGGAGTAAAATGGAACAACCAAGTACTCTGAAATAAGTTTTGCAGAATGATATCCACATCATAAAACCCATCACTTTCCGAAAAAGTAGTAATGTCAATGACAATATTTTTTTTGTTGAGCCAACAAAAGTGAAGCCATAGAGCCCCAAAAAAGAAGAATTAATGTTCGGAGAGTTAGATTCCTAGGCGGGTAGAAGGAGCGTGCCTATAAAACTAGACAGGAAAAGGCAATGTACCTGAGAAAATTGCAATTGATTTCCCAGTAAGTCTATTGTAACAACTGATGTGTCTGGCAGATTCAACCTGCAATAGCACATCAAGATAGTGTAAGAAGCTAATCAGCTATTCTAAGTTAGAAACCTGTCATAGTAGCTCTACTCAATTAGTTAACTACAGTTTTTGACATGTCAAGCTCTAGTATGAATGGCAACAAATCAGATTTGAATCAGGTACAGCCATGTCTATAGGCATCTATTTGAAAATCACCAGTACCCACTCCCATATAATTGTTAATAAATACATCCATATACGTAGCCAATGATAGAACTGAGTATACAGATTATCTAATAGATATTCCGATACTTTATTACTTCTTCCAATGCTTTTGGCAATGATTTACAACGTGATTGGATCATACAGCCATAAAGCTAAATAAAGTACTCCATATATCATAAAAAAATATTTATCAGGTCTCTGCTGAAACACAGATCAACTACAATATATGCATTTCATAACAGAAGACAACACAGTTGTTTCCAAGCCCTGGCATAGATATCCTATAGTGTTGGTAAAAAAAAAAAAAAATCAGTAGCTCTATAATACAAGCATATGTTATCTGGATATGCGTGTCCTTTGGGCTAATAATATAAGTGATGCAATGTCACCCATATGTAATTTGAAAATCCATATCCTAATTTAATCCATATGATTTATTGGACTCCTACTTTTTCAACATATCTAATTTGCATGGAGACAAATCGGACAGCTACAGGTGGGCCTGCCAACCCTACTGCAAGCATAAGCAAACTTTACATAATGATTGGTAAAAATTACAAGCACAACACTAAAATACACTTGGTTGTACTACTTTTCACTTGAATCAGTTGAATTAATAAGCTATGTTTCAGTCTTTCAAAAAAAAAAAAAAAAAAAGCTATGTTTCAGAAATGAAATTTTGGAAAAAGAGTGAATGACATTAGATGATTAAACTGAAATATACGGAATGGAAAGTAAATTTATACTACCTCTGTTTCGTTTTATTGCAACTTTGGAATATTTTATATCTCACAAATAATTCTCCAAAGTTGCAACTAACACGAAACGTAGGTAGTAGTTATATCTCACAAATAATTCTCCAAATTTGACATGTTCAAGTTGACACCTCCTCAGGTACTGAATAACATAAAATCAAATCCCAGTAGAAAATGCATAGGTCCTTAAAGATTGTCTGGAGAAGCTTCATGTTGGTGAACTCTAAGAACTTTAACATTATATCTAATTGCATATATGCAATACACAAATCAAAATATCATATCCACATCCTTCCTCTTGATTGAACATGGCCTTCTATCCAGAATTCTTAGTCCCAAACAGTTCTAGTATAAAACCAGAATTCTTAGTCCCAAACACTTCTAGTATAAAAAGAAACAAGAAAATCTCTTTTGGATCTAGATAACTACTCCTACATTCGCAAAATACTCCATAGAAGAGCAAACAAATGCTCAATAGAATTCATAGTATATGAGTATATCCATTTTTGTAACATGGCATGGATGAAGGCATAGTCAAGCATTTCTCCTGAAATATGCTATGGACCACCTTTATAGATATATAAAAGCATGACATATACATCTAGCTTATAATCAAAATTATACACCTCCTTCATGAAAACTGAAGAGGGAAGTCATTGCAAATAAAATTCAGACAAACTAATCATAACAATAACCTAATTACCTGTCAGACTCCATACTTGCATCTATTCCAAAATCCAATAGCTTGCAGTTAATTTTTTGCAGTGAGGCCTGTGACAATAGACCATAATAAGTAAGTAGAAAATAGGGAACCATTAAATTTTGATAGAATGAAACTACTTGCACTTATAGGATTAAAGCTTTGATTGATTGATTGAAGACTGCTTGCACTCATGGAATGAGCTATGCTTCATAACCAATAAAGTAGCACTTAAAAGGTTCAAAAAGCCATTTGTACCCACATAACATATAAATTTGAGATTTGACTATACAAGCAAAGCGTCTATACTCTATATAGTTCATCAGAAACTATTTTTTATTATTACCCTTGTCTCAAATGTAAAAAAATATGCCAAAGTTAGCTAATTTGCCGAATATATAAATTTAGCAACGATTTTTTAATAACTTTTATCTGATCTCTTTCTTTTCATCGTCTATTTTGGAAAGTTGAAGCCCCCCTTACCAAAGATGAGCTAGGGGAGATTCAGACTGTTTGAAAATCAGAAAATGGCCAATTTACCCAGGCCCCCTTTGTTATCCAAATACCTGAATCCATTTGCAGGGTCAGATATATGTATCAAAAATTTAAATTGAAGAGTTGGAGTAACAGAGCTAGCAAGAACAAACCTATCTACATGTCAAGCATAGGGTGGAGGACAGGAAGTATTACACCATACAGCGATGCTCAATACCTAAAACTCGAAAGGCAGATTGAGACGTGAAGGGTTTACATCATACTGTGATCCTGCTAATCCCCGTTTAATGGTCAAGCTTTACGTGAGAACTACTTAAACAGTAAAGAATTGGAGTACTTCGGAAATACGTACATTATGAAAAGCTTCATCACTGGGGTCTAAATCAAAATTCTTTTTTCGATAGAAATGAGAACTAGAAAGCCACTTCTTTGTTAATGAGCTACAAGCAAAGTTCAAACCACATTTCAATGTCATACAATTTTGGAACTACCAGTTTTTCTGCCAGGATTATTAAAATAAATAATATTATAAACATCATCTGCCTTACTGTAAATCTGTAATACAACCGTCTCACACAAAAATTACTTGTATTGTAACTTACAATCAATACACTGTAAGTTCAGCTGTAACAAAAATGTTTGGAAAATTTGGTAATTTATAAACATACCCATAAAAGCTAGAATTGCAAAATTTACATCTTTAAAAGATAATCCGAAATTTATCAGCAACCGCCACAATAACTAAACGCAACTAGTTCTGCTATTTACCACATATGAAGCTTAAAAAGAAGAATCCCAGATTTTAACAGTAACCATCAAAAATACTACAAATCATGACGTTGGAGCTATTAATTTCAGTCTACAATCAAATTAATCAGATAATACCAAAATAAGGAGTAAAATTTAATAAAAAGTAAACTTTTTTATCAATTGAATGCACTTTGAGAGCCAAAATTAAAATTGAATTATATAGAAGATGAAGTTAGAGAAATACCCAGAAATAAAAATTGGAAGTTAGAGAGGAGAGAAAAAGTTTGTTGCAGTTAAAGGGGAATTGGATTGATTGATTGAGTGATAGAGAAGTTGGATGTTGCCGAAAGAGGATGAACTCACCTGGGGGCTGGCGGCTGAAAAGTACTACTCCGCCGGACTGTCTACCGGTGATTATTCGACAAGGTTGTCCAATGGAATTGACTAATTGATTATTGAGTTGGTTTGCCAAAAAAAAAAAAAAAAAAAAAAAAAAAAAAAAAAAAAAAAAATAGAGTTTTATATATATACTACCTCCGTAACTTGCAAACGTGACTAAAGAAACGTGTCAACTAAAAAGAAAAAATGCAAATTACAGCCCAAAAATCTTATTAATTGTAAATTGCAGCTCGATTCAACATTTTCATCGATTTACATGTCGAAAAATATTCGGTTTAGAAAAAATGAAAATTAAAAATCCAACCTTTGCTCGTTCTTCTCTTAAAATCCAACCTTTGGTTAATATCACAAAAATTCAACCTTTATACCCCACCTTCATCTAGAGATTCATTACATGTTGATGACCGATTTTTATAAGTTATATGCCACGTGTCAGCTATTAATAGGTCAATTATCTTTTTAATTATTAAAAAACAAAAATAATTTAGAAAACCCAGCCCCACCCTCCTTCCTTACCCAACCCGTCCCCACCGGCCACCGAAACCCAACAAGGCAACAACCCCACCGAAAAAACAATTTTAAAAAAATTAACAACCACCATTCCACTAACCAACCAATAACACCACCACCTCCAATCATCGGCGACCCTAAACCGACCTATAGTCATCCCCTATAGCTGGAGACCCTAAACCGACCCCTAGCCCCTACTGTAACACCCTAGAAATTCCTTTCTTTTAAAATATCTATTTTGCCTTGTTTAAAACTTTAAATAGGAATATCTAAGACATTACCGCCAACGTGAAACACAGTTAAGGCAACTATCAAACACACAACGGAAGACTGATTTCAAAACCATTCAAAACAAGTCAACTTGAAAAGTCAACCAACGAAAGTAAAGTCAAACCAAAGTCAAACGAAGTAAAATAAAAATCAACCTACAACTTGGAACCATTGTAGGGCCTTATTAAAACCAAACCGAACTCAAAACCTCTTCGTTAGCCACTGTAGGGAATATTTCAAGCATTAAACCCCTAGCTTGAACCCCCACTGTGATCATACACTAAAGTACGGTGGCGTCCAAAAGGGAAGAAGATAGAGCAAAAGAGTCGCCAATAAGTTTTAGGAACTTGTGAACCGTTCATAGGATGAAGGTTACACCCCTTAACGATCCAAGAGATCGTCAACTCCATAAGGTCTAGAACCAAATAAGGGTTCGGGGATGAAGGTACAAATCCAACCTAAAACAGATTGAACCTGCCCTAATAATAGGCCTCTACTTTATTCTGATCGTATTTATGTGCGCTTTTTAATTAACATGCAATCAATAGGATTAACCTAAACCTGTTTATCTATGTTGGTTGAATATAATGCACAAACAAATCTATTATTGGCGATCACTTGAAATTATAATCACAATTAACCCTAAACAAGATTATTAATTATCTTATTAAGCGTGATTACAAGTACAAATTCCCTTTAAACATGCATAAAAAGTGATCAAGCAATAAAAATAAATATCAAGCAACATAATAAATAATCAATATCATGACAATAAAATTATAATAACAATAATCATCATCAAAATAATAATAATCATAATAATCATCATAAAATCATAACAATTATAACCATAATCATGTTCATGTCAATATTAAAGCATAATAAACATAGCAAGATCCTAGGCATGATACTAACAAGATTAATAACAAACCCTAGCATGTCACTTAGACCTGGCAATCCTGACCCTGACCCGATGACCCGACCCGAATGACCCGACCCATGACCCGAAATCGACCCGAAACCAGTGACCCGAAATTGACCCAAAACCCGAATTAACTCGACCCGACCCATACCCGATCCGAAGTGGAACTGAACCGACCTTGACCCTAAACCCGAAATGACCCAACCCGAAACGACCCGACCCGAGATGACACGACCCAAAGTTGACCCGAGACCCGAAACGACCCGACCCGAAGTTGACCCGACCCGAAAATGACCCAATCTTTAACTTCTTTAAGTAAATAATTATATAAGCTACTACCTCCGTTAACTTTTATTTGCAATTTTGGAATATTTTATATCTCACTAATACCCCAAAGTTACAAATAAAAGTTAACGGAGGTAGTATAAAAAGTTTATATTAGGAAATTATTATACATTAAAATAGACCCAACAACATCTTACATGACTACATTGACTTTCATATAATAGCTAAAAAAGATGGTCAAAGTGAGATGTGTGAATAGTGCAAAATGTCAAATCGTTAAGAGTAATTTGGGACGAAGGGAGTATAAGAATAATTCAAAGAAATTATTACAACAATGACAATGATAATAAGAGTAAGTATTAAAACTAAGATCAATAAGAGAGTGAGGTATAACTCAATTAGTTAGGACATCCTTCTTAGTTTCAGGAGATCCTGAAAGTGATTCTTAGCCGAAAATCTAAACACACAAAAAAAAAAAAAAAAAAAAAAAAGGTTAATAAAAGTCAAACAATTACTATAATCCATGAAAAAAATAGCCTTAATAAATATAGCGAGTTTTTCGTCAATAAATAAATAAATATATATACAGAGTTGAATTTAACCCAATGAATCACCCTAATATGGCTCGACTAGAAGTTGACCCGACCCGAATTTGACCCGAAAATTGACTTGACCCGAACTGACCCGACCCGAAAATTGACCCGACCCAAATTGACCCGACCCAAACTTGACTCGACCCAAACTGTTGACCCGATACCCGACCCGACCCAATTATCAATTGACCCGAAATCAACTCGAAACCCGAAATGACCCGACCCATACCCGACCCGAATGACCCATTTGTCAGGTCTAATGTCACTAAGCAATAAAAATCAAATCTTTAGCCCTAACATGATGCTAACAATCATAAATATTAGGAAGAACATAGGAAGCATTGTAACAATCATATTTAATATTAAAATTACCCTAGACATGATACTAGGAATATCATAATAACAATATAAACATGATTTCTACATCATAATAACAATTAAAACCAATAAAGTACTTACTTTGATGCCTCGTACCTCTTTCTAATAACAAAATACACACGTTAGTAACTTCAAGGAAAATAAATAATCAAACAATTAAATTAAATAATTGAAATAGAGATTTGGGACCAAACCCTCAGAAATTAAACCTTTCACGTCTAGGGCGAAGGCAACTTCGAATATGGCTAGGTGTTTCTAAATCTTGCGAATGCGGAATTTTGTATGAGAAAACAAAGTTTAGAGAAAGAGATGAAATAAAGAATTCAAGAGAATGCTAGTTAAAACTGATTGTAGATGAGAACTCGTGAATGAGGAGAATTGGTGACTGAAAACAAAGTTTTTAATACGTTAATTATAGAGAAAATCAGCCAAAAAGATAAAATAAACAAAACAGAGTCCGACGCACAAAAAACAGAGTTGGCGCAAACCCTGGCTAAGCTAGGCACCAACACTGGCGCCAGGCGCCAATGGCTAGCGCCAGGCGCCAGACCTGGTTCCAGGCGCCAAGCCTGGGGTCAGGTGCCAAGCCTGGTTTTAACGCGTTTTCGAAAATCAGATAAATTTTCCGTACTGGAGGATAAAACCATATAATTTCCTCGAAAATGCTATTTGATTTTAATTAAAATTCTGAAAAGTCAACAAGTCAATTTATCAATGCTAATTGAATTAGGAATGAAAAGAACCTTCTAGAAGATTCTAGAAGACTAAAACCATTCCTAATTACATTAGGAATGATAAATCATATTAGGCCCTCCCCAAGATCATTGGGCCGCACATAAAGCTCAAACCGGGCCCAGTTTAGTAAATTGGTCATAACTTCCTCAATATTCATCGGAATTGGGTTTATAATATATCGTTGGAATGCCCTTGTCAAGCCCCATCCAACTACACTACTATTGGACCCATATCATGGACCAACCAAACTGGATTGTCTGTTTTCTTAAAATAAGTTTTCAAAAACAGAGAGAAGAGAAAAGAAATTAAAACTTTCCGCAACACTAGACTTTCCACACTTTCACTTCATTCGATTATGATTTGACGCGAAAGGTACTCATCATTGGGTTTGGTTTTGGGGATACACAAATGGGTGTCTACAGAAGCCCCCACTTTGACTGAGTTTGGAGAAACGCGAGTTTCGAAAACAAAAGTCAAAGTATCGATAGGGACGGAGAATGATTCAGAACTTTCTGCGATCCTAAATCACTCTTGTAACACCGATACCTGCAAAACTAGCGTTAGTTAAACAGATAAAAGAGTTAAGAAACGCGTATCTTGCACCGTCGAGCACACGTCTCTGAAAGTAACCAATTGTTTTGATGACCTCCTGCAAGCTAGAGAATGACATCCCGCTTGAAAACCGCTACGCCCGTAACTGCTTCCAAATTAGAAGATTGTTTCGCCTGAAACGATCCTCCTCTGCTTTGACAATATTCCACGTCCAAGGGAATATCATCGAAGATTGCTTCTCTTGAAACAAATCCTCATCTGTATTGATAATATTCCACGCCCAAGGGAATACTATCGAAGATTATTTCTCTTGAAACAATCCTCATCCGCATTGATAATATTCCACATCCAAGGGAATATTATCGAAGATTGCTTCTCTTGAAACAATCCTCAGTTGCTTTTTGACAACTTTCCACAATCTACGGAACGCCATCTTGCTGCTTGTTTTTGACGATCTTCCACAATCTAGGGAACGCCGTCAATCAATGTTGCTACATCTTGAGCCTTTTCTTGAGTCATAGTGACAACCTTTCCAATCATAGAAAAAGTCGTCGAAGACCGCCTCATCATGAACCGCTCTTCTCATATCTTGGTGACAGCCTCCACAATCTTAGCGAACGCCGTCGAAGACCGCCCATCTTGTGCTATCTTCTCAAATCTTGGGTGACAACCTCCACAATCTTAGTAAATGCCGCCGAAGACCGCCCATCTCGTGCTATCTCCTCAAATCTTGGGTGACAACTTCCACAATCTTAGTGATATGTCTATTTTATATAGTATTTTACCCCCGTCCCTTGGTCATAGTTAGTAGTGTTTTTGGCTCTTTAAAGCCACTTTTATTACTAATATGTGTTTTCTAGTGTTTTCGTAATTTTGGTTGAGCTTTGCAGGGAATTGCACCTTTGGAGCATTTTCCCGGGATTTTTATGAAGCAACTACGAGCATTGGAGGAACACGACCACTTTTGGAGCCCAAGGCCGGCTAGAGCCATCGAGCCGGTGATTAAGGGCTCGGTATTTGGAATACCGAGGTTTGGACCGAGTATTCAAGACCCGAAGAGGAGATCCGGATTGGGCCGAGGAGTCGAGCCCAATCGGAAGTCCAAAGCCTCGAGGAGCCATAAGGGCCCGATCGGGCAAGCTTAGCTCGATCGGGCAAGATGCGCAGCAAGCCAAGGACGAGTGGCCCAAGGCGCGCCCGATTGTGCGAGCCGGCGGTGCTGCTGAGAAGAGTGTGCTAGCAAAAAGGCGCGCCCGATCGGGCGGCCCTTCGCCCGATCGGGCGCGTGTTTTCCTAGGGTCTGATTAGTTTAGTTTTAATTTGAGTTTTAGGAAAGGTTTAAATACAATTTGTACGGAATTATTAGTTACTTCTTCTCTTAATCTTCTTCTCTCTTAGGCTTTCTCTCTCTACTTAGTCTTCTTTCTCTTAAACTCTCTCTCTAAACCTTTGTTCTTAATTCTTTCATTAATTCCAGATTTATTTTGGTAACGATTTCTCTTCCTTTAATCTTATTTATTTTATTTCTTTCATCATGATTTATTTTATTACTTTGATTAGTTTAGTTTTTATTATGTGTGAGTAGTTTAATTTCTAGGGTTTATGGGGATCTAATAAATAATATGAAGGGGTAAATTATTGTTGTTGATTATCAATGCTAGATTAATTTCCTATTGATTGATTTAATGCTCTGTGACTAGATTAGGCCTATCTTTTATGCATGAGTTTGACAATATTAATTCAAGAATCGAGAGTTGCCTAAATCAAAAATAATTTTGACAGGGTAAAGTCGTATTTGCTTCTATGCATTGGAGGAGCACGACCGTCGTATCCCCTAATCATTTATTATTTTATTATTATCCCCTAATCATTTATTATCCTTTAATCTTAGTTATTATTTTATTCCTTTCATCATGATTTATTTTATTACTTTGATTAGTTTAGTTTTTAATATGTGTGAGTAGTTTAATTTCTAGGGTTTATGGGGATCTAATAAATAATATGAATTGGAGGAGCACGACCGTCGTTGAAGCCCAAGGCCGGCTAGAGCCATCGAGCCGGTGATTAAAGGGCTCGGTATTTGGAATAGCGAGGTTTGGCGCCGTTTCCGGGGAAACGGTTCTATTTTTATTTCTAATTGTTTTTGTAGTCTAGATTATTTCTCTTTTGTCTCAGAGAGCGTTAGTTCTCTGAGACAAATCTCATCTTTGCTTCTAGTTTTTGTTTATGTCCAGGTGTTCCAGATCAGGTTACATCCCATTCGATCCTGAGATCGAACGTTCCTTCCATAGACAGAAAAACTTCTACAAGCAAATCCTGGCGGATTCTGGTGATACTAACAATAATCACCGCGATCCTCCAACTGATTCTAGCGATTTAGAGGCATCATCAGACACAGAATCAGAGATGGCGGCTCCAAAGAAGCTTAGTGATTATTCACAACCAAAGCTTACGGATTTTCCACATCTCACCCCTACTCCGGCTCTTGATGGGGTTCAAATCGAAATCAAACCCCAATTTATAACTATGATAGAGAGGAAGAAATTCAGTGGAGCCAAGGGTGAAGATCCGAATCTTCACATTGCCGACTATTGTCAATATTGCAACACCATAAGGCAAGCCGGGGTCACTCAAGACCAAATCAGGGAGATTCTCTTTCCCTTCTCTTTAACTAGAAAAGCTAAATTGTGGTTTAATGGCTTAAATAGAACTACACTTGGTATAACTGACTAGGAAACTCTTGTTTTGAATTTTTATAACAAGTATTATCCTGAAGAGAGAACAGCAGTACTACGAAGTGTGATTCAGAACTTTGCCCAAGAAGCCGATGAGTCTTTATATGAGGCTTGGGAGAGGTTCAAGGACTTACAAAGAGAATGCCCTCACCATAATTTAGCACAATGGCAGTTAATCCAAGCCTTTTATAACGGCATTGGAAATTCTTCTAGAATAATTTTAGACTCTGCAACTAGTGGGAGATTCATGAATCTTAATGTTGATGATGCAGGTCAGGTTATTGAAGACATGGCGATACACAATTCCCAATATGGGAATCCCAGAGGATTTTCTAATAAAGGGAAACATAGTGTCGATTCTGTATCCTTTTTGCAAGCTCAAAAAATCGGATGAATACATCTAAATTCATCATTATCTTTTGTTCAAAAAGTAGCCCACTTACACTACTCTCTTGAAACACGGTTTGCGTTTCCCTAAGAAATAAATATGAGTGTCAAATCAACTAAATTCACCTCACCTCCTGACCTCTATTTGCCAAAAATTAGATAATCTGAGCACTGCTAATGTAGCTAATGTTATTGCGATTAATAATAATTCTAATGAGGCTTTCTGTGAAAATTGTGGTATTGTAGGTCATTGGGAGCAGGATTGCAGGAGTTCCGTGGAGCAAGTTAATGCCTTCCAATCTTATAGGCAGAATAACCCATACTCCAACACTTACAATCCTGGGTATCGGAATCATCCATACCTTTCCTACCGGAGCACTAATGTTCAAAATCCACCACCACAAGAACCACAGGTGCCACAGCAACAACAGCAGAAGTATTATCACCCAAATGCTAGCCAGAAGAATCAACCACAACAACCCCCCTCATCTTCCGACCCTTCTTTGGGGGAAATTAGAGCAATGTTGGTCAATATGCAAAAGCACATGGAGAGCAGGGATGCGACAATTGATCAAATTCTAGCGCATAATAAAATTGTAGATAATCAAATTGCGCAACTCTCCGCTACTCTACACGCACGCCAACAGGGAGCCCTGCCGGCACAGCCGACTAGGCCTACGGATCAAGCACTTGCAATTACTCTAAGGAGTAGTTCAAACTATGAAGGGCCCTTTATGCCCAGAGTTGATGAACCTGTTTTACTAAATAATGCTAATCTTGATTCCATTAAACCAAACAATGTAGTTGATATCCCTGCAGGGCTAAAGGATAATACTAACACATCTAATTCTACATTGCAGGGTAAAACTCCAGAGAAGGTAGCTACTCCAGACAAAGATAAGAATGCTCAAAAGCCAATTATCAAACTTCCTTTCCCTAATCGTCAATTGAAGACAAACTTGGATAAGCAGTTTGGTAAGTACCTGGAGGTGGTTAAAGATTTGAAGGTAACAGTTCCCTTTACTGAATTGATCACACAAATCCCCTCATATGGAAAATTTATGAAAGAAATTTTGACGAGAAAAAGGTCTATTAGTGAGGTAGAGACAGTAGCTTTCACTGCAGAGTGTAGTGTCGTACTTCAAAATAAGTCTCCACCTAAATTAAAAGATCCGGGTAGTTTTTCTATCCCTTGTCATATTGGTAATCTCTTGATTGATAATGCATTATGTGATTTGGGTGCTAGTGTTAGCGTCATGCCATTATCTGTGTGTTCTAAGTTGAATATGGGTAAATTAAAAGCTACCAATATAACCCTACAAATGGTCGACCGTTCTTTCAAATACCCCTTAGGTGTTTTAGAGGATGTCCCCGTTAGAGTAGGTAAATTTTATATACCTGTAGATTTTGTTGTTCTTGATATGGCTGAGGATATGCAAACCCCAATTATTTTGGGTAGACCATTCCTTAACACTGCAGGAGCAGTCATAGATGTAAGGAGTGGTAAGTCAACACTATCAGTAGGGGATGATAAAGTTGTTTTTAATCTTAATAATGGAGCCTTCAATGCCCCAAAAAGCTCCATGACTGAGGAGAAATGCTTCAGTGTTAATGTGGTTGTGAGTTATTCTAACAAGCCCCAAGCTCTTGAAAAAGATCCCTTGGAGGCGGTATCTTGTGTTGCATCTTTTTCAGATGAGATAGACAAATGGCAGAAGGAAGTCGATGCAATAGAAAGAGCACTCTACAATGTTGGTCTTGGTTTTGAGGTTGAACAAGTGGAACCAATCGAGCAAGTTGTGCGAATCGAGCCTACGGTAAGAGTTCCGCCAGATCGAGTTGCAAGTGTTGAACGCAATGACAAGTTGAAGCAACATTCGATCGAAGAAGGGTTTTTAGTGCGTAGCATTGAAGATCCCCCATTCCAAGTCAAGGAGGATCCACCAGATAAGGCGACTTGGCGTCCCACAGGTTATGTTAGGAAGCCGCATCGCAGCCTAAACATCGTTAGACCGGGTGAGAAACCACCCGATCAAGCGTTAGGCCAAGGGTCCTAGGAATTGTACTTGGTAAGAAGGTCGTGCGGGACCTAGATAAACCAGCGCTTTGCGGGAGGCAACCCGTATTTCATGCTTTCTAGATTAGCTTTTCCTTTTCCTTATTTTTGTTTTTTTTAGAGAGGCGAGGAGAGTGATATTTCACCAGTTTTAAGTATTGTTGTACAGGTATGAATTTGACGGGTAAAAAGACTTAGAAAAATTTGAAGAAGAAAAGAAATCGGAGAAACTCCAGGGCTTGGTACGGGCCCGATCGGGCGAGGCTCGCCCGATCGGGCGCGCAAGTGAGGCAAAAATCGGGCAAAAATTTGCCCAATTGGGCGCGCAAGCAGAGCTGATTTCTTGGCTAATTTCGCCCGATCAGGCGCGGCTGCCCGATCGGGTGCGAGAGGAGACCTGGAAACGAGTTCTCTTTTCTCCCGATCGGGCGAGGTCGCCCGATCGGGCGCAAATCGAGTGAGAAGGAAAGAAATATCGGGCGAAGCTCGCCCGATCAGGCGAGCAAAGGGCGAAAATTTTGTTCGCGTTCGCTCCCGATCGGGCGGAGCTCGCCCGATCGGGCGCGCAACTAGTATTCTGGAAATTTCCCCATTCGCCCGATCGGGCGAGGCTCGCCCGATCGGGCGCGCCTACAGCCCGTCCCCCCTTTATTTTCTTTTCTCTTTTTTCTTTCCTCACTTTCTCCTTATTTCATCTTCTTCATTTCACTCTCTCTCTAAAACCTCCATTTTCAAACCTTCAACTCACACTTCATTCCAAGATCTCCTCCAATTCCTCTATCCAAACTTAAAAATTCTTACATTTTCCAACTCCTCTTATCTTCCTCTACAATCTACACTAAATTTTCAATACTTTCACTCAATTTCTTCTCAAACCCTAAGAGAGAGAAAGCTTCAATTCCTACTATTTTCACATTAAAATGGCTTTCAAGAGGTATAGAACTATTAGGGGTGAAGGATCGAGGCAACAAGAACCTAGCATTGACCCGGAGCTGCAAATTCCGGGGTGGGAGAGGGTGGTAATCACCACCCAAGAGCAAAGGCAAAGGATGCTCAACCTCATCACACGGCAGGTAATTCCTACCCGTTTTATTCATCATCCTACGCTTTCTAGACTAGGAATTGATAAACATGTTGAGAAATTGTTCAAAGGAATTGGCATGAGTGGTTTGTTCCAATTACATTATGATACATATGATTATTTGACTTTAGAATTCATTTCTAGTTTTAATGTCATAAAATCAAATGCTCTAATCTCTGATGTTCAATTTCGATTGTTTAATAATGATATTAGATTGTCCTTGAAAGATTTTGGAAAATTGTTTGAATTGAAAGCCGATAGACCAATTGAACCACCCCAAGACAACATTTCTTTTGTCTACCGTGCTCTAACAGGGAATCCTAACTTGAACCTCCAACATTCCAAGGGCACTTGGATTCAACATCCCGTGCCAATACTTTGGCAACGGTTTGTTGGCCTCACCATCTTTGGGAGGCATGAACCGGCTAATGTGAGGAGAGATGAACTAGAACTATTCGGATCATACATGATTCCTAAGAGTGACAAGCTTAACATAGTTCATAGGATGGTCCAACACTTTCAGAGGGTGGCCAATGCGGCCGAATCGGGTAGGTCTAGGGTCCCAATTTACTTTGGTGGGTTAGTAACCCACATAGCGGTCAAATACCTTAGTTGGACCCCTAACGGTGATGGTAAGGTAGACGGACCGACCTTAATGGACACACCCTACTTAGGAGGCCTTAATTGGATAAATGTGATAGGGGGTGAGACTTGGTGGGTGATTCATAGGGAGTCGGGTAGCTTTCACCTTACCTAACCCGGCCTTGACCAAATTTGAGAAGGGTCTTCCCTCTTATACCTTTGAATTAGGAGACCAAGGGGAGGCCCAAACACACCACCAAGCACCTCCCTCACCACCACAACATTTCCACCAACCATCACCCCAACACTACACACATAACATTCCCACTTCCTCAACCAACTACAACATCGACCCTAACGCTCCATATGACTTTTCGGCTTTTAGAAGCCAATTGGATCGGATAGAGAGTGGGCAAGGGAGGATGGAGGGTATGGTTAGGAATTTGGACACTAGGGTAGGAGCCCTAGATGCTAGGGTTGGGGTTGTAGAGAGGAACCTAGGGCGGGGTTTATACCCCATGTATGATGATTATGCCCGTCGGGGGGCTATTCCCCCCGAATCACTTGTCCCCGATTGGTTCCAATACCCCCAAGGGGGATACACGGACCCAAGTGCCTACGGTACCTATGTGGACTATTCATCGGTCCATGGATATGGGACCGATGCTCCTTTTGGTGGGCTTGGGGGGAATGTAGACCCTAACTATTTTGCAGGTGGTTCGAGCCATGGAGGGGCCGGTTCTAGCCATGGTGGTGGCGGCTATTCGAGGATGGATGAGGATGAGGAGTAGGTTACACTCCCAAGTCAATGAGGGCATTGCTTGATTTGGCTTGGGGGGGTAATCTTTTGCTTCTTGGTAACTCTCTTTCCTTTCTCTCTATTTACTTGCTTTCTAGTGTAGTTTTTATTTGCTTTCTAATTTAGTTTTATTGCTTTCCTTATATGAAAAATACAAAAAAAAATTGAAAAATAAAAAATTCAAAAATATGTTCCAATGAATTGTAAATCATGCTTCCCTGTGCCCCATACGTGAGAAAATTTGATTTGTTTTGATTCTTGGTATTTGATGATGAATATTGTGGATTTGTTGGTCATGATTTGAAGTTTAATTGTTTAGACTCCTAAACATGCGTCAATTTTGCCCAACTACTTGTGAATATAGTGCTTGACTAGTTGATTTGGTTAGGAAATGTGTGATAGTTCCATAATTCCTGGTATGTCAATGAATTTGAGTATTGATTTGCAACTATGAGTAGTGTTTCATGACTTATTATTATGCACACGAGGAGGACGAAGGCGTTCATTCTTTTAGGTAGCCTTCAGAGTATTTAGATACATTTGTTCCCTTCTTGTCACCCATGTTGTTGCTTGTGCCCTTTTATTGTTTATAGCCACATTACAAGTCTTAATTGCCCCATTGGTTACTAGTCCCAAGCTTGGCTTGGGGGAGCTATTAGTGAGTGAGGTGAGGGAGTTTGTAGTGTGCACATTATTTGCATAATTTGGGTGGGTTTTGAGAAGTAATTTGTTCTTGATCATATTTTTGTTTTTAAGAGTTTGAAAGTTGTATATATTTGAGAAAAAAATAAAAGTGTGATGGAAACAAAAGAAGTTCAAAAAAAATGTGAGAAATTTGAAAAAAAAAGAAAGTGAACTTCTAAAGGAAAAAGAAAAATGTTTGATGTTCAAATGTTCTAAGTGAAGGTTAATAAAAAGAAAAAAAAAAGTTGAGTTTCAATGTAAATATTTCAAGTTATGAGTTCAAAGTTTGTTTTTCACTCAAAGATCCATATTATCATATCTTATGAGTGAAATTGTGAGTGTTGGGTTTGTTTATATTGTTTGGAGTATATTTGGTGGATTGTTGTTTGGAGTTGGTTATGTTGGAGATGTGTATGATCATTATTTTTTATCATGGGTTTGTTAGGATTTGGCTCCCTTTTAGCATAGCTTTTCTCTCACATGATCCCAAATTTATCCTACCTTTACCCTAGCCTTACATTACAAGCTTAAAAGACCTTCCGACCTTGTGCATAGAAGTTATGTAAATGTGAAAGTGTTGTTTATCAATGCAAGTTATGACTTGGCATATTTCGAGTTGACTAGTAGGATGAGCGTTCAATGTTTTTATACACACGAGAGTGTAAGTTGGGAGGGCATTGTTCACATTAAAGGTGTTGGTCGGAGAGAGATCGAGTACATTCTTTACTCGCCACATAAATGAGAGTCAAGTGTGTGAGCACTAGTCTTGAATTCTATATGCTCTTGTGGTTTGTTCTACTTGACAATTGTTGGGGAGGAAGGGTGATTAGATGAATAAGATTGATTGATGTTGAAGCATGTTCATTAATTTTACCTTGAATCGTTGGTTGTTGATTTGATTATTGGGGTGAAGTATGTTTTATATGTTCATTGATGAGCTCTTTGCTTAGGGACAAGCACTTAGCAAACACTGTCGAAGACCGCCCATCTCGTGCTATCTTCTCAAATCTTTAGTGACAACTTCCACAATCTTAGCGAATGCCGTTGAAAATAACCCTTGAAGTCATCCTCAGTTGTTGCGATAATATTCCGAAGAAAATTACCGAAGACCAACACTTGTCGATCTTTAAAGCTCGCTTTGCTTCTGCTAAAACCAGTATGTCGGTGTCGTGATGAGCCGATTCTTAGGTGCTTTAAGCTAATTGAGACGATCTTTCATCAGGTCGACCACTTATTGTGATTGTAATCAAACTGACTACTTAATCATGTCAAAATTGCTTATAGGGGCTAACTGGCGTACCAAGGAACCCGAAATTGTTGTATGAGGTCGAAATCACCTTTCTGAGAGACTTCGAGCTCTGTCGCTGCTGGAATATCTCTGGCACCAAGAATTGACTCTGTCGCCGAACGCTGTGATAGGTCTTCCCTATTCTGCTGCACCTGTATTTATTTTGACTATAGAGCTTTTCCAATCTTTTTAATTATCTTAGGGTTGACCTAAGGCTTAATGTTGCTTGACTTATCGACTTGACACGACTCAAGGTATAAACTTGACTCGTTGATTGACTGAATCGAAGTTGACTCGACTCAAAGTAAAATGACACGTGTGACTCGTGACCCGTGTGTGCGTAATGTTGACTCAATGTGACTCAAAAATGCAAAAAAGCAAAAAATTTCCGTCATTTTTTTTTGTGGAGGGTACCGACTTTCTCCCGAAAAAGAAAGACGTGAAGAAGAAGCGAAGTTTGAAGATGCATGTTGAATGAGCTTAGTCAGATGTTGTTTGATACTATCTCTCAAGGTGCAAGGATTAATCCATCCTAGGCTATCTCAGTTGTTGACTCAATGATGAAAGCATTTAGGTAACTTAGGCACGGAGGCTAAGCACTTCATACTTTGTGATGCAATGATGATTATAATTGATGAGTGATGTTGATATGACAAGGCATGCTTCAGCGTTGTGTTAAGATTCCATGACAAAGGGTTCCTAAGGGATGTATTTGGTCATGTATCTGTGATGTGTGTGATAGTGACACTAAAGCTAGGCCACAAGGGCTAAGTGTGTGGGAAAATATTATTTTTAGAAGAGTCAAATGATGGTGACTCTTAGGCTAGGTAAGCTAATGATATAAGGATCAAGCCCCCAAGTCTAGCTCTAAATGGATAGGGATGAGCATAGGGAATCCTTGATATGATCATGGTGTAAGTGTGTGATCGTGAATATGAATGCATGTTTATTACGGTCGCACCTCGATGTGAGGTTGCCTACGTATCCGTTAGGAATCAGGCCGAACGTAGCTCTAGCCGAACCTCGCATAAGTGTGTGTATACCTCAAAAAGGTCTTTTAAGGGTTGTAACGCGGTTAGGCTAAAGGATGAAGAAGAAGGGGATAAAGGATCAAGACCCTAGATAAGCCCCCAAGGTGTGCAACCTCGCTTTTGAATCTTTATATTTTTATGCTTGAGGATTTTAACTCTTTTTTGCTTTAGCATTTATTTTATTTTTGGAAGTGTGGGCAATCCCAATCATGCAGCTTATCACTCACTTGGCATTCATGTTTCTCAGGCACGGTACCGAGCACTCGATAAGAGACGCAATCTGAGACGTGTTCTTATCGAAGATATTTTCATATCAAAGACATTGGAACACTTGCCCTTTTGTACACTTTATTTATTTTTTATTTTTGCTTATTTTTTGCTATTGCTTTCTTTAGAATTGCATAAGTTGCACACTGTCCCATCCCAAGGATAGATAGATGTAGGTTGAAAAAATAAAGTTTTATCGTTAGACGAGGCTCAAAGTGGTTTATGAAGAAAGGATTGCATATTTGAAAGGTGAAAGGAGATATGAGGTGGCTACAAGGGGTGCCTCAAATCATTGGTATACCTTGTGTTTAATTCGACATTGTTTTTTTTTTTAATGCAATATAATGAAATGATCATATGTAAGGAAATAAATGCTCATTTTTATTAAAAGAAAATATATAATGATCCTATAAAATAAATCTAAAGAGAATAAAAAGGTGCCTATGCTAGACTTATTTGGGAAAGGGTAAATAAAAAAAAGAAAAAGAGGTCACGAAATCTTGTCGTTGAAGCTCGCCTCTTGTCTTGTGTTGTTTCCTTTATCATCACTCGCTCTTCTTGTAAACTGGAGGTATGGGAAGCTTGTTATTATCAATCAAATGTTGGATAGCCTCCTTTAGCTTCCAACAGCTCTCAGTAGCATGACCCCTACCTTGATGGTACTTGCAGTGTTCTTCTGGATTCCAACTAGGCAATCTCTTCTTAAGTGGGGGATCTTGAATAGGTCCAATGGGAGTAATGATTCCCTTGGCATGGAGTCGATCGAAAGCATCATCGTAGCTAAATCCAATAGGGGTGAAGTCTTTCCTTAGTTGTTTCTTAGATCCTTGGTTATCTATGGCTAAAACTTCACTGATATCAAAGGTACTAACATTGTTACTAGAGTGGGCGTTTTCGGAAGAAGAAGGATTGTCACTCTTCTTTCCTTTCCAGCCACCGTGGTTACTATTGTTAGTAGCTTTTTGCTTTGCGAGGTCGTCTTCGATTTCAATTCCGATGTCATAAACGGCCTTGAAAGTATTCAAATTGTGTTGATATTTTAAATGCTTCGAATACTTTTCTTGGAGATTCTTGATGAACATCCTCACAGACTCCTTTTTAGTGGGGACCTCAATCATCTTGGCGGAAGTTTCTCTCCATTTATTAAAGAAAGAAATAAAGCCTTCATTCTCTTTTTGTCTTAGCATCTCAAGTTGTCTATGGTCGGTTTCAACTTGGATATTGCACTTTTACCTATCAACGAAAGCGTTTACTATCGATTCCCAGGTAGAGGTTTTCTCCTTGTCAAGGGAGAAGTACCATTGTTGGCAAACGGTTTCAAGAGATAGTGAGAACAGAGAGGGAAAAACCTTCTTATCGATACCCTTTATGTTCATTATAGTTTCGAAAGCTCTTAGATGAAAGTAAGGGTTATCTGTTGCCTTGAATTTAGGGATGTCAGTGGCGTTGAACTTATGTGGAAGAAGTTCCTTGTCCAGCGAGACCCCTTGTGAACTCATGCCCTGAAATTTATAGTCACTAGATAGCTTCCTCAAACTTTCTTGCATGAGGTTCATTTGTTGTTGCTTCACGGGATCATCGATCTTGAGTGTGAGTAGCTTCAGTGTCTCAGTCACGTTAGTCAATTGACTCCTAAGTTCATTAACTTCCTCTTGAGTTGCCATTATCTTTTTAGCCTTCCTCTTTTGACGAATTGGTTTATCAAAAAGTGAGACTTGAACAAAGAGGTTATCCTTTATTAATCTCCCTTCTCTCCTCGACCAAGTACTGTGGAAAAGGAATTTGGGGATATTCATTATTAATTATTTGACTCAAACTCTATTCAACATGCAATGGAAGGAGGATGTGAAGAAATATTGGAAAAGAATGTGAAAGAAAAAATGATGTAGATGGAGGGGTATGAAGAATTAGGAATAGAATGTACCCCTCAACTCAAATGACGGAAAAAGACCGACTCATGCGTGAACCTAACACATGGTCATAGTGACATATACTCAAAGTGTGTGCTAAGACTAGTGAGTGTAAGTGATATGTTAAGACTCGTTTCATGACCATGTGGCTAGACCATGTGACTAGACTCAAGCAAAGACTAAGTTAAGACTTCACGTATATGCATTAAACTGGATAGGATGTGGTATTTTAGTTATAACTTTTGATCTGTGATTTTGATTTAGATGAAACCAACGCCAAATTAAAGATAAAACTTGGGGCTACAGATCCATAGGTTGTATGACTCGTAGCTCTTCCTAGAACTCCGGCTATGACCAAAACAAGTTGACGTTTGTGTAGTATACGGGAATAAAAATCCGGGTTGACTTAAAGGAACTATGACTCGATTTTATGTTTATTTATCAGCTCAATTAATTAATTAATTAAACAAATTCCTTTAGTCATTAATCAGTTTATTTAGTCTTAACACAAGTCAAACAAACGGTTAAGAAAACATAGAATATATGCACAACAAATAATGCACAATTAGTCAAGTAGGCACAATATGATGCAATGAGTTTGCAACCTAACCATGACTCTAGTTCTCTAAAGTTCGGGATATGGTTTAGTCAATAAAGGGTCCATGGTAAATTGTCCAGATGCACCGCGCGGAAGCCTATTCGTGAAGGGTTGGCGCGAGTGGATGGGACACCGCGAGTTTTAGAAAAAACTCGCTTCCATGGTTTGGTGAATTCAACATCTCGGATGTACCCTTTGTTGCACGGGGCGTTCAATCAGGTAGATGGAGCATAAATTTCCAGAGGGTTATGTCCATATGTAGAACACATATCGGTTTCAGAAAAGTGAGAAAAAATTCAATCAGGAAGTAGGATCGAGCAAACAATACGAAAAACCGGTCGAAATTAGAACGCATATTTTTGGCTCGGTATTGGGGGAAATTGGTGCCAGCAATCAGAGACTGGCGCCAGCTTTTAACTGTAGCGCCTGGTGCCAATACCGGCGTCTGGCGCTACGACTAAAATGCTGGCGCCAAGCTCTGGCCCCTGACGCTACTTCCCACATGCCTCAGCAGCTTTCTGTGCTCGATAAAATTTTCCAGTTTCGCGCGGTGTTATTTCAGTCCTAGTTGTGAAAGATATTCCTAAAATTTCCTACGTGTAAAATCCTATGTTTTTAACTCATTACGGGTGGTCTTTCCAATGAGATATTTTTTATTCATATGACAATAATGTTAATCAAAATTACGCACATGAAATACTTAGAACTTTTCGAGTCTCATCCACTCACTCTAAATCATTGCCGAAACAAATTCAGGAATTAAAATAGAAATCCTCCCCAGTGGAGTCGCCAAAAACTGTAGGGAATATTTCAAGCATTAAACCCCTAGCTTGAACCCCACTGTGATCATACACTAAAGTACGGTGGCGTCCAAAAGGGAAGAAGATAGAGAAAAAGAGTCGCCAACAAGTTTTAGGAACTTGTAAACCGTTCATAGGATGAAGGTTACACCCCTTAACGATCCAAGAGATCGTCAACTCCATAAGGTCTAGAACCAAATAAGGGTTCGGGGATGAAGGTACAAATCTAACCTAAAAGAGATTGAACCTGCCCTAATAATAGGCCTTTACTTTATTCTGATTGTGTTCATGTGCGCTTTTTATTTAACATGCAATAAATAGGATTAACCTAAACCTGTTTATCTATGTTGGTTGAATATAATGCACAAACAAATCTATTATTCGCGATCACTTGAAATTATAATCACAATTAACCCTAAACAAGATTATTAATTATCTTATTAAGCGTGATTACAAGTACAAATTCCCTTTAAACATGCATAAAAAGTGATCAAGCAATAAAAATAAATATCAAGCAACATAATAAATAATCAATATCATGACAATAAAATTATAATAACAATAATCATCATCAAAATAATAATAATCATAATAATCATCATAAATCATAACAATTATAACCATAATCATGTTCATGTCAATATTAAAGCATAATAAACATAGCAAGATCCTAGGCATGATACTAACAAGATTAATACCAAACCCTAGCATGTCACTAAGAAATAAAAATCAAATCTTTAGCCCTAACATGATGCTAATTAACAATCATAAATATTAGGAAGAACACAAGAAGTATCGTAACAATCATATTTAATATTAAAATTACCCTAGACATGATACTAGGAATATCATAATAACAATATAAACATGATTTCTGCATCATAATAACAATTAAAACCAATAAAGTACTTACTTTGATGTCTCGTACCTCTTTCTAATAACAAAATACACACGTTAGTAACTTCAAGGAAAATAAATAATCAAACAATTAAATTAAATAATTGAAATAGAGATTTGGGACCAAACCCTCAGAAATTAAACCTTTCACGTCTAGGGCGAAGGCAACTTCGAATATGGCTAGGTGTTTCTAAATCTTGCGAATGCGGAATTTTGTATGAGAAAACAAAGTTTAGAGAAAGAGATGAAAGAAAGAATTCAAGAGAATGCTAATTAAAACTGATTGTAGATGAGAACTCGTGAATGAGGAGAATTGGTGAATGAAAACGGAGTTTTTAATACGTTATTTATAGTGAAAATCAGCCAAAAAGATAAAATATACAAAACAGAGTCCGACGCACAAAAAACAGAGTTGGCGCAAACCTTGGCTAAGCTAGGCACCAACACTGGCGCTAGGCGCCAATGGCTAGCGCCAGGCGCCAGACCTGGTTCCAGGCGCCAAAGCCTGGGGTCAGGCGCGAAGTCTGGTTTTAACGCGTTTTCGAAAATAAAAATAAATTTGCCGTACTCGAGGATAAAATTATATAATTTCCTCGAAAATGCTATTTGATTTTAATTAAAATTCTGAAAAGTCAACAAGTCAATTTATCAATGCTAATTGAATTAGGAATGAAAAGAACCTTCTAGAAGATTCTAGAAGACTAAAACCATTCCTAATTACATTAGGAATGATAAATCATATTAGGCCCTCCCCAAGATCAATGGGCCGCACATAAAGCTCAAACCGGGCCCAGTTTAGTAAATTGGCCATAACTTCCTCAATATTCATCGGAATTGGGCTTATAATATATCGTTGGAAAGCTCTTGTCAAGCCCCATCCAACTAAACTACTATTGGACCCATATCATGGACCAACAAAACTGGATTGGCTGTTTTCTTAAAATAAGTTTTCAAAAACAGAGAGAAGAGAAAAGAAATTAAAACTTTCCGCAACACTAGACTTTCCACACTTTCACTTCATTCGATTATGATTCGACGCGAAAGGTACTCATCACTGGGTTTGGTTTTGGGGAGACACAAATGGGTGTCTACAGTCACGCATAATAATAATGTCATAAATATCAAAAGCAATAAACACATCATATACTTATAGAAACTAGCATGATTCGTTCTTCACTCATGTCCATTCATGAATATGCTTTATCACCTGAAAAACTTATTTCCACTTGTTTCCACTACTCTCCATTAAAAATAGGTCATCATAGGGCCAAGATAAAGACAAGGCCAACAAACACTTTAAACACATAATCAGCAAAGCTGAGTACATAAGCATAATTAACACACTAACATATAATTTCCTATCAACACACAACTTACCTCGTTGCAACTGTTTTTCAAGCATACACCAGCCAACAAAAGTTCTCACTAGACACTACATAATTTATTTAATGTTGACTACGCATCGAACAGGTTCCCCCTAACTTCCCCCTAACATCCCCCAAATAAATTGAGGTTACTAACATGGGAGCTAACCGTGGCGGAATTCCTGTGCATAATAATAATAAAAGGAATGTACAGCATCCTGTATTCCAGTAGAAGTTATGGTTAAATATAAAACCCTAAACTCCCCTATATGTTCATACTCAAGGTATATACGTTCTAAGAGTTTTGGTACGTAATCTCTTTCACTTTACGTTTTACAGATTACTAAACTTGGTGATTACTCTCAAACCATAATCATTCAATCAAGTACAATAATTATTCAATCAATCAAATTCTTGAATAATTAGTGACCACATAGGGCCTGTTCATATTAACAGAACTGAACTGAACTGAACTGATTGGAGCTCAACTGAACTGAACTGAACTGAAAAATTAAAATGCATAAAATATATGAAAATGTTTATGAAAATTAATGATAATATATATAGTGGATTGTGAAAAATATAAAAGTGTTTTAAAAATAACTCTGTATTTTAAATTATTATATTTTAAATTATTAAATTTTTGTGTATTATATTTTAAATATATATATAAAAATAAAAAGTATTCTTCAATATTTTATTGTAGTCAATCGTTGCTTGTTGTACTCTACACAATTTTGTTCGTTTACATGAACTAGGGATTCCATTCACGCACCAAGTTGAAGTCATAGGACCAACAGAAGATCATACTATATACGATGATAACAGAAAAACAGATATGGATATTGTACGAAACCAAATAACTGATCAGATATGAAAGTCAATTCAGAGGAATGCCGAGGTAATGGAGCAACTTAATGAAGAAGAAGAAGACGAAGAACTAAACGATTATGAAAGCTAGTAACTGTTGTGTAGTACTCTCATTTTGTCAATGAATTCAACTATAAAAAAACATGTGACCATTTTGAACGACGAATATAATTTAAAATAATAATAATTATTATTATTATTATTATTTTTATTTTTATTTCTATTTTTATTATTATTATTATTTATTATTTTTATTATTATAATTATTATTATTATTATTATTATTATTATTATTATTATTACTATCTTATTATTATTATTATTATATTTATTATTATTGTTATTATTATTATTGTTATTATTATTATTATTATTATTGTTATTATTATTATTATTATTATTATTATTATTATTGTCGTTGTTGTAATATGCTAAAACATCTAAAACAAAAAAATTAACAACTGAGCTGAACTGAACTGATTGGAGCTTAACTGAACTGAACTGAAAATAAGTAAATATGAACATGCCCATAATATTTAATGTTGAATCCTTTTTAATTCTACCTCGGTACAGTGTCGAAGACACCTTAAACGCATAAAGCGCCACAAATCCTATCCCTCGGTGTTAAAAACACCTTAAGTGCACGAAGGCACCAAAAATATAATTTATTCCTCGTGTACATAGACACTTAATAGCTCTTTTCTCATGCTTAAAGCATCAATAAAAATTATATGAACCATAATAAAATTCCTTTTCAATATTCCAAACCAAATTAAACATTTAATTTAATTAAACATGCTCATTAACATACCAATAATAAAAGAGTGGTTCATATACATCATGCCAAATTAACTATTTCCAATCATCAGTCCAATAAATAATTTATTTTAACCAATCATGCTTTACAAATAATTCACCAAAACCATTCGTAATTCAATCAATCCAATTCATATCACCAATCTCATTTCAATTCAACCATTCCAATCAATTCCTAGCATGACACTAACTTGGAATCATTTAAGCAAATCCTAGCATGTTTCTACACGCTTAATAAACTTCTGAGTACGCGTACGTACCCTGTATACGATCTTAAAATCGCCACGACTAATAGAAATCGCTCACTTCAAAGACTCCTACAATTTAAAATCATAGAAGAGTATTAAAACCCTCTTTACACAAATTTCCAGCAATATATACTATTATAAAACCCCTCATAATTTAATTAAAATAAGCTGAAATTATATTTAAAACATCAAAATTTTCTTAATGGGTGATTAAAATTTTCTGAAAGAAACTTAATTTTTAATGCTCTACCAAAAATTCCAGCACTATATTTTAATTAAAACTTGTTGCAATTAAGTCTTAAAACACTTTAATCAAAGGTTTAAACCATTATACATCATAACCCTTCAATAATTTATAAATCAAGAACCTAGGGTTTCAAAAATTGGGGCTTTTTAATTAAAAACATATTGAAAATTAATTAACATAATACTCATAATCAAACATCAAAATCAAATCCCAAGACTCATAATTAACAATTAGATTTAGGATTAAATTGGTTTTAAAAATAAAGTTTCAATTTTTTTTTCGAAAGAAAGGGCAGCCGACAACCACTAGGCTGCTGCCTGCTGTCGGCGGCTGGCATCCACCGTTGTTAGTGGTGGCCAACTGGCGGTGAAGGGGGAGCCAAAAAAGGGGAAGGGGAAAAAGAGAAAGAAAAATAAAGAGAAAGGGGAGAGAAGTTTACCTTGAGTTTTCTCCACTCTAGGCAAAGTTTGATTTGCCTCATGTGTTGAATATTTATACCTCTTCTCTAAAAACCCTTCTCCCTAACTTTCCTCTTTTAATTTTCCTAATCCCTTCCCTAATAAAACTTTCCTTAAAATAAAACTTTCCTTAAATTAAACCCCGACTTAATTAAATTAATTAATTAATTAAACTTTCCTTTTATAAATATTTCCAAACTTATTTAAAATAAATAATTAAAATACTTTAAATAAAATAATTCAATTTAATTAAATGCTTCTAAAATACTTATTTTAATTAAAATATGTATAAAAATACGAGGTATTACACATACCCCGGCCCGACTCTTTCTCCACCTCGACCACCGCCTGAAATTCGCATCCCCCTACCACCGGATGAAACCTGTAACCTATCTCCATCCCCTTTCACTGAAACCCTTAACCCATCTCATCCACTCACTTGAAACGGATACTCCTCCCACCAACGACATCAAGTTTGCACCACCGCCCAATCTCCGTTTCCACCCTCCATTTGAGTATCCTCGCAAACCACAATCACTGACTCCCAACCAACATTTACTTCACGCAACAATCCTCCAACCCAAGGCAACCTCCCCAACCATTATTGCCTCACATTGCCACCAATCGCAAACCGCACCCAACAACTCCCATTCAATTAACCATTGCTGCCCCAAAATCAGAGCTAATCGCAAATTTAATCCACTCTAAGCTTATGGTTTTGAACCTAGGTCGGAGTGGGAGAAAGGTTTCAGTTCTGGGTTTTGGTAGGATGGGGTAAGTGGTGGCAGAGGTGGTGGCAACGGAGGTGCATGATGCTCTGTTTCAGTTTTTGAGGAGAGAGAAAGAGGAGGAGTGAGAAGGGAAAGTGAGGATTAAATAAATAAAAAACTTTTGAACTTGTTTAATAGGTTACAGGTCAAATGAATCTGTTGGAGAATGTGGGGTATAAAGATTGGATTTTTATGAGATTAATGGAAGGTTGGATTTTTATGAGAAGACCGCGCAAAGGTTGGATTTTTAGTTTCCATTTTTCCTTAAGGTTTTAGGGGCCATTTTAGTCTTTAAGGGATCTTATTGAGCACGGAATTAGCAAAAAATAGCGTAAGTGCCTTGTTTTTACAGCAAAAATATTGTTGTCCACAAATCGATACATTTTTATTACGCAAAACGAGACACTTACGTTACTTAATTCAGACCCTTAAAAAAATGGCCCCTAAAACTTAAACTAAATATTATTTGGCACGTAAATCGATGAAAAAGTTGAATCGGGTTGTAATTTACAATTAATAAGAACTTTTAGGCTACAATTTACAATTTTATTTTTTAAAATGACTGCAATTTGCAAAATACAAACTTTAAATGATTATAATTGACAAATTATCCTTTTTTTATATACTTATTGAATTTTTACTTGCATTTGAGATTTGACATAGGTGTCTTGAGTTGTTCGTTTTCTTAATATAACCATGATTGTATAGAATCACACTAATTTTTATTTAAAAAAAAACAATTAATTTTTCAACTTTTATATCAAAAATATAATACAAAATAATTCTTCTATTTAAACGCATGTTTTTAACGATAAATATCTCTAATTAGTAACATTATAAAGTTATAAAAAGTGGATATATATTAATAAAATATACATTGAAACAATTCAAACAAAACTCCACATGAATATGTTTTATCGTATTTATAAACCATAAAAGCGGGTCACAGAGTGTTGTGTGAATAGTGTAAAAGTCAAACAGTGTCAACTAAAAGTACGGAGGAAGTATAACTTAAAAAAAAAAAAAAAAAATTCGTCATACCATATTAGCCTTTCATAGAGAGTTTTATGATTAAAAAAAAAGTTGATACTAACACAAGGGATTTTGTTTCATGTTAATTACGATTTGTCTAGGCCAAGATTTGATGAAATTTTAACCCACCAACACAAAAATCTCTCGCCTATCCTCTCCTCCTCTCCTCTCGTCTTCTCTCCTCCTCTCTTCTAGGGTTTCTCCAACACCAGGGATTTTGTTTCATGTTAATTACAATTTGTCAAGGCCAAGATTTGATGAAATTTTAACCCACCAACACAAAAATCTTTCGCCTATCCTCTCCTCTCGTCTTCTCTCCTCCTCTCTTCTAGGGTTTCTCCAAAATCTTGGTCGTTTAGGCCGTAAACAGTCTAATTTCTTCGGAAATTAGACTATTTTCAACCCTTTTCCCTTAATTTTATTTAATTTTTCATTTTATGTAATCCCCCATATTTTTAAATATATTATAAATGAAATTATATATTATTTATAATATTTATTTGTATTTTTCCGGAATTTAATTTCAAAAGTTTCAAATTATTTTTGGGGTTGATAAACGATTTTATTACAAAGAACTTTTTATGAACCTTCCTTCTATAATTTATGTCCAACAAACAAACCAAACCCAGTTTACTTTCTTAATTGACCCATTAATTTAATGAGGCCCAATATCCCTACTTACCCTACTACCCTCTCTCCTATAAATACCCCATACATCCCCAAAAATTTCCCCACACAAAAGGTTAGTCTTATTTTCTTTCTCCTTTGTTTTATTAATTTGTGTAATTATAATAATTGATTATGGATTTTGATTTTATTGTTTGAAATTAATTTAATTAATATCAAATTGTATTTTGATGATTAAACTTTATAATTTCAGATTTTATAAATGTTATAATTTTCAGATTTTGTAAATTTAATAACCTAGGGTTTTTAATCATTGAAAATCATGATTTTAGGGTTTTTATGAACAATCGATTTAAGGCTTTTATAGTAATGATGTTTTGAAATTTTGGTGATTATACTATTAATTAGTTTAACTTAATTCCAGATTATTTTGAACACGTAAAATCGTGTTTTAATGTTTAGATTTTGGTTCGTTAATATTAATCCCGTTTTAATCCTGATCAGGTTCTAAACTCATCCGATTTTGACAAAAAAGTAGTGTTTTCCATATGGAAACAATGTTTTAAGAAAGATTCACTACCCAAGGTAGTGAGTACCACCCTTTCGTGGCCAAATTCAGCCTCTAAATATGATTTTCGGGCAGTTTTTGATTTTTAACGAAATTTTTTTTATGCTTAATGTTATAATTAGTTTTGGGTTTTGATTTTATAGTATAAAGTTTATATTTTTAGTATCAAAATCATGTTTTTATGTTTTAAACTAATAATTTCAGATTATAATTGTTATAATTTTCAGATTTTATAATTTTAAAACCTAGGGTTTCAATTTATTTAAATTGAGATTTTAGGGTTCTTATGACTAGTTAAATTGGGGATTTTGTTCCTATTGTATTTCTAATGCATAATTAAACATTAAAACATGTTTTTAATGAAGTTTTAAGGAGTTTTAATCTAAATTATAATGCTGGAAATTTGGTTAAGTATTAATTTATTATTGTTGCTTGTTTTCTAGGAAGTGATTATTTCTTAGGAGACTTTTAAGTGATTAAACGTGGCACAAAGGATTGTTTATACGAGGTACGTACATGTCTACTTCGTTGTAAGTAGTATCATGTTTAGGTACCAAAGAAAAGAACTTAGTTTCATGATTAGAGAACACTTGGATGAAAATTGTTTGGTTATACATTTAATTAATTCATGTGCTTATGTTTATGAGACATGTTTTGGTGAATTGATTATGTTTGTATGGAATTATGGATGCAAACATGTTGAATTATATTGGATTAATTGTTTGTATGGAATGTTGATACAAACATAATTTTATTGGATTGGTTTGTTAACCACATTTGGATTATTAAAGGATTGGAATTGAATGGTTTAAGTGGAATGAATTTATTAATTATTCCACAAGGTTGTTATTTATTTTATTTATAAATCAAGCATGACTTGTTAGTATGTTGAGTAAAAGTGGATTAAGCCGAAATGGCTAGGTGGGTTGACTATGTTCAACAATTTGGATAATTTGGAAGTTTAATGAAATTAAAGGTCAATTTGTGATGTGATCACCATTGTCCTAAATAAGATTAAAAGTGAATTGATGTATGATTGTTATGTATGGTCTTCTTGATTGAGTCGGCTATTAATTAAAATTGTAATCACGTAAAGTGAAACATGGATGAGCAATAAAACTCTAGAAAGCGTGCACTTCTAGAGTTTTGACAATTATGGGTTGGGGTACACGGTGGTAGCCCGTGGCTTTCCGAGGCTTGTTTGATCAACATGTCCTCTTCTCTTTTGGTATTTACATTTTTATTTTATAATGAAAGTTAGATGGGATCCTAGACTAACTTTGTGAGAATGGAGTCGCACCCATTCTTGCATCGCGCTAAACTTTTATTTTAAATGGTCATTTGGGACCAAAATGATTTGGTGGAATGGACAACCTCGTCTATTGCTTACTCCAACTAAATTAATTAAATTAAATATAAAGAGTCAAGTGTTTGGAATTGATTAGCAAGTATGTTGAGTCGATTGAATTGTCTAAGTGTGGATTCTTGATTAATGAATTTGTGTTGTATGTTTATTTACTTTAATTAGTTGAGCATGCTAGGCTTGGTACGTTGTAGATTGTATGTACTCAGCTTTGCTGATTGCGTGCTTTTGTGTGTTTTCTTTTGGTTATGGCCTTCGCCTTTCAATGACCCTGTGATGATCCAATTATTACACTTATATTATTGGGGAGCAGTATTGCACAGGTTAGCTTGATGATGTGAAATTCGGGAATTTGACATACCCATTGTCAAGGGATTGGTGTGATTGAGAGTATTCGTTCTTTGTGTTGAACTTATTTATGTTTTACTACTTTAATTATGTTTTGGGACTTTGATTATTGGTTTGGTTTTAAATAAGGGTCTTTATGGTTCCAATTTGTAAGCTTTGACTTATTGGTTTTCTAAATTATATATTTTAAGATTTAAGTTGGATTTCCGCTGCAATACTTTGATAAAGCCTTAACGTTTTAACACGTGGCGGTAACATGCCAATGGTTCTCCTCTATTTTTATTTAAAATAAGTGGTTTGGAAAAGGGAGTATTATTGGGGTGTTACATTTTAGGTTTCAATAAATCTATACAAGTAGTGTAGATTTTTGTCCGTCTCCCTTTAGTTTAGTGTCTCCCTATAGTGGAGTCGTTAGTTTTTGTTAGTTTAGGGTATGTTTGGCATCATTGCTGTTTTTGTTTTTTTTTTTGTTTTTTACCCCCAAAATAAAACAAAACAGTGTTTGGTAAAATCTAATATATATATAAAGGGGAGTTTTTCCCCGAGTTTTTAGAGAGCCACGTAGGATTTAATTTTCTTAGCGCGCCACGTAGGATTGTAAATTTAAGTTGTAACCAATTAAATAAGAGATTATTAATTTCTTTTACAATTAAATAATTCAAATGCCACGTAAGCAAAATTGACGAATGAGATTTTAAGGTTTAAATTAATTAAATACAAAATATTATCTTTTGAGATTAGGAATTTTATTCTAATATTTTAAAACTAATATAATAACAGTTTTAATAACATAAATATGAAAATATTTTCTTACAAAAAAATACTAACAAACCGTGCATCGCACGGGGTTCATCTAGTAGCTTAATAAAACAACTTTACATCTATTTTGTAAAAACTACAGCAGTAAACCTAAAACACCTCAAAGCAGTTCTTGGGGTTTTTTTTTTTTTTTTAAATAAAAATAATAATAATTATAATAATAATAAAAAAAAAAAAAAAAAAAAAAAACAAGTCAAAGCTACGCTTGTTTCATCAATTGGTTTCTCCTTCAAAATTCGATATTTCATCTTTCTTCCTCAAACCTTAATCATTCTCAAGATTGAAGAAGCAAGCAATTACAGGTATGGAGCGTTCTCCTCTTTGATCTCTTTCCTTTTAAATTCATTTATAATCACCACGTTTCTCCTTGTTTTTCTTTTTACTTTGTTAATTTGTAAAGTTGTTGATGTTTTTGTTGTTAAATTTGGTTGTATTCAATTTCTTTCATCAAAATTGGTTATCTTTTGTTCTTTATTTTTCTAAATTTTAATCGTTCTTCGTCTAATTTCTGTATAATTTATTTTGGCTTTTATAATTGGGGCTTTTTTTTTTCTGAAATAATATGAGTGTATGTTGATTAATTGTTAGTATAAATTCAATAATACATCATGTTGCAAATTGAATTACTTGAATTTGTGGGCAGCATATCAGATCAATTCTATGTAGTATCGATCTGGTGATCTGGTTGTGTGAGTTGGATCTGGAGTTTTTAGTCTACGAATTGCTTCTGTTGCTAATTAAGTGTAGGCCATAGGCATTTGATAAAATTGGGGATGTAATTGACGATTCCCCTGCCTCTGATCTATTGCTATGTCAAGAATATATACTGCTCTAGTACTAAGAAATAGTGCCTCCTTGAGCTAGTAGTGAAAACATTACTTACAAAATAAACTACTCGTACAGTACTATTTGGAAAAGGTTATCTCTTAAACTTCCTATAACATGACTCATCTTCTTACACTTTGTTTCCATACATCTTAAACTCCCTTTGTTCATACAGTATGCGGATGAAAATGTCGAACTAGAAGAAAATGCAATCAACAACAACTGATCCGAGGACCTAGTGAATCCTTCTATAAGTCAGAAAGAACTTCAAAGAATGACTCAATTTCAAAAGATCGTTTGGCGACACGATTGTGGGAAAGACAAATTTCGCAATTTGACTATTTTATTGTTACTTTTTTTTCGTAGTTGTTCCTTTAAATTTTATTATAACCTTATTCAATCAATAAATTTATTATTGAAATATATGTATATTTCTTTTGTGTGAAAATAAATAAGCAGCTATAGGTAATATAAGAGTTGATTAAAGCTATAAATGATTTGGTAGTATGAGAGTTGACTGTAAACTCAAAACTGAGTAATGAAAACAGTTTTTAAAAACAAAGAATTAAAAACTAAAACTAGTTTTCGGTTTTGAAAAAACAAAAAACTGAAAATGATGCCAAACGAACCCTTAGTTGTTTATTTATGTTTAGGGTTTGTTTGTGTGTTAGGGTTCATAAAAAAGGTAATCATCTTTGACCCTATTGTCAATTTTTTTTGGTAAAAAATTGTTCGGGATCGTAACGGTTGTCAAGTTTTCAAATGCGTTCAGGCGAATCAGATGAGAATCATCCTTACGGCTACAACAAATCGTTAGACCGTCTCTTCGAAAAGGTTGTATATTCCAGCGATGTGTGCGAGAGATGTCCCACAATGCAAGATTTTTTCAACGATCGTAGCTTTGATAAAGGAAACCCTAATTTGATTCAATTTTATGTATTTGTTAATTTAGATTTCATTTGTAGATGTCGGATGACTTTTTATTAATGAATTGATTTGTTTAAAAAAAAAAAAAAAATTAACCCACCACGACGATATGAATGGAAAAACTAACATCCATCTCACCCCGTGCCATTGACATCCATACCAATGACAACCACATGAATAGTGTGCCTTTAAACTAATGGTCCCCAAGAGTGGCCTCAGTCTAATGGTGTTGTGGTAGAACCTTAGGTGAAAAAAAAATAAAGAGCGTACTAAAGAAAAGCAAGAGATATCAAGTGGGATTAGCAGTTGTCGGTGGTCAAAGATTCACCGACAACCGACATCTGAAACCGTCGGTGATACTGCATTAATCAACAAAACGTGTACCGCTAACCACTCACTGATAGTTGGTCATTGGTGTTACCGATTATCGACAATTTTGACGATTTCACCAACTATTCTGGGCATCGGTGATTAACTGTTTTCTTGTAGTGACAACATCAGGTAAAATGAGAATTAATATTCTTCTATGACATACAGCTAGAAGAAAAGTGTAGATTTAGAGTTGTAATGACATGCAACTAACATGTATAGTTTGAAAGGTCATAATGAAAGGGGATTCAAAAAAGGAGGACGAGAGAGGTAGCACAGGTCAAGCAACAAAGTAGATGAGATTGTAAGGGACAATCCATTACCCGTGCACATAAGGGAGTTGGGGTGTACACATATCCAAATGACTTTCACAGGGTAGGAATAGTAAGTATACTATCTTTGTAAAGCTATTAACATCTATTTTCAATCATTAACATCTTTCTTTTTTAGGTTGCTCAAAAGCAAGCCCAAGGAGCACAACCACAACCAACACAATGCAACCTACTTAGAGAGCCTTCTACATTGACATTGAGAGTGATCAAATAGTGTACTCTTTCAGTCAAGAGTATCCTTCTCAAGCCAACAACAAAGTTAGAATAATAATTTTATATCAAACCAAGCACCACATGTAATTAAATGGATGTATTTTAAATCAAATAAGCAACTGCAATCAACCTTACAAATGCAAATTAAACAATATTACATTTTCAAAATACAAGATCACTAAGGTAGTCGACTAAACTATTTTGTTTATTACATTTTATCACAATCATTTGCAATCATTTCTTGAAAGCAAATTAAACCAATAAAACCCTACACACGCAAGCAAAATTACCTTATATAACTCACAATTGAACCCCCAAATCCAGCCTTACAACCCTTTTCATTATCTTCAGCAACAAGCCTTCCTACACATATTGGTTTGATTGCTTCAATTCTTTCCTCATAGTCATGCACTTCATCTATCCTTCCTACTTGCAGTAACCCCAAAATAACCTCAATTTGCGAAGAAGAAAGGTCACTTTATCCACCCATTTAAAGAATTTGCATCCTTTTATTTCTATTTTTGCATCATAGTTAGGGCAAAGGAGCCTTCTTCCAGGTTGTCATTTGTCCATGTCCTACTCTTTGACACTAACAACCCATAATGACATCTCTTTACTACTATAGTCACTCCATAACTTATCCTAAGGGCTCCCACATCGGAAGTTGAGAAGAACGAAACCTTATGGGGTTGATATCTCAACCCAATAGAGGCCTTTTAAGTAGGACTTCTATCTTGCACCATGCAAATCATTAAGGCTAGGTTCAAAGAGGACAATACCTAATAGTGAGCTCATGTTGACTTTAGGTGTTATTGTGTTACATTGCTGTCAAAATCTGAAATATGTATCAAAAATGAATGATTTTGTAATTCAAACCATATAATTTCGGTTTCTTCATTTTGCAAACCGAAACCGATCCACTTTCGAAAAACCTAACCATATTTGTTATTCAATTTAGTTTTCAGTTCGGTTCGATTACCGAGTTTGTTCGCCCCTAATCCTTGAATTGTTGTTCCTAAAAACACATAAAATTATGGTCATTGAGTTTATGATCTGACGGTTGTCATTACTCCTAAATTAAATGTCAATTATGCCATTAAACCCCGACTCCGTTATCTTTTCCACGTTGACTATTACGCTGCACCATTAAACCCCTTATCTCTCTTTCTCTAACTCTCCTCCATTGAAGTAGCTTCTGAGCTTTCTTTCCTCCATTGAAGCAGCTTCTGAGGTAAGATATCTTGCCTCTTCTTTCTGTTATTCATCGAATATCAATTTCAGAATATAGCGTTTATCATTAATTCAATTGTCATTATAATCAATTTAGGGTTCTTTATAATTTGAATCATTGAAATATTTCCTATAATCACTGAACCTATGAAAAATTCAATCAAATTTGTTTCTGGAACTTTGCTATTTGAAATTTACATTGGTATTCTTAAGCTAGAAGAATTCAATGTGATTATTGGAGCCTAATTTGATAATGAAATCAAATTGGGTTGCTAATGTGTTGCAGGCTGTTGTTTATAATCCTTTTAATGTAGGAAGGAACTATGAAAATGGACCTTTTCTCCCTGAGCCCGGGGCGGCTGCCGCTCTTGCCTTGGCTCAGGGACGGACCTGATTGCTTGCTGTTGTTTAATATCAGAGGTAGCTCTGCTGTTAGAATTGCAAATAGATTTCCGTATTGTACGCGAACAAGTGGTGTGCAGGATCTACCATCTTCCAAGCGAAGGTCTCGTGGACCGGTCATGGCAGCAAAGAAAGGGTCTGGCGGTACGTGTCTTAATTATTTGAATTTGTTATTGGCATTTGTATCGAATATGTAACTGTGGTGTTAGCTTAGTTGCATTGTAACCACTCTAATTTGATTGCTATTGAAGTGTATAATTATCTAACCAGCTATTATTATTATTATTATTATTATTATTATTATTATTATTATTATTATTATTATTATTATTATTATTATTATTATTATTATTATTATTATTATTATTATTATTATTATTATTATTATTATTATTATTATTATTATTATTATTATTATTATTATTATTATAATCAGGTCATTGCCAATTCTATTTATGTTTTCAGTGCCTGTTTTTGTTTCAAACATCAGTGATTAAGTTGCTGTTATAGTTTACATTTTATTTGGATTGAGGGTTCCATGTCTGCTAAATTATTTTGCATTCTTAATGTTTCGCCGTTACAGTTTACATTGTAATTGGATTGAGTTTTCCAGGAAGAGGCTAAGATAGGGGAGTTTAATTCCTTGGCCTTGGTGTTGGTCATGCTTTGGTAATGGGAAAGATTTGCTTAAGTGCACCTCTCCAAAGAGGCAAAGTTTCAAAATTTTTAAAATAATTATTAGTGATATTGGTGTTCTTTGATGATTTGGACCTTCTAAGAACACGTGGATAGTTTTCTATACTGGTGCAATCTGTTAATAGTATCCTTCTTTTCTCATTATGCCTTCCCTTACTTGCACAGCCAAAGCCTAAGTAGTGCCAAACACCATAGAATATGATTCTCTTTCTCTGTCTATCCCCCCCACCCAAAGAAAATCCCGATTCCACTATAGATAATTTATAACATATACCTTTTGAGTTTTGTCTTCGTCAATAAATCTCGGCATACAAAAATTAATACTGTAACGTTGGTAAATGTGAGGAAATGGTTTCTTTGTTCTTTATCTTCACTCCTTAGGACATTCTTGTTTCCATTCAGGTACAGAACAAGATGGAAAGTACAAAGACTCTGTTAATTTGCCTAAGACGAATTTTGGTATGAGGGCCAATTCCGTAGTGAGGGAGCCTGAAATTCAGAAATTATGGGAAGACAATCAAGTTTTCAAGCGAGTTGTAGAGAGAAATGACGGGGTAAATTCGTAACACTTCTTCTGGTGCAGTAAATTGACAACATGACTGATTTTCTCTTAATCTGGCAGGGTCCTTTCATTCTTCATGATGGTCCACCATATGCTAATGGAGATTTACACATTGGGCATGCTTTAAATAAGATTTTGAAGGATATAATTAACAAATACAAGGTGATGTTCCTTATATTGAAATTTATCTGCATACATGATATTATAGTGTGGGAGTGTAGGACTGATTCCATAAGAAATAATGGCCTGTTTACCTGTTGTTTCTTACGGCAATTGTTGGTTTAAATGACTTCTTGTAAATTTTGCAATTCTTTGTATTCTAACTTAATGCGCTTGCCTGACAAGTATTTGGTCCTAGCCTACTCTGGAGTTTATAGGTTTTGGGGTGAGAAAGGCAGAAAAATTCCCGGTACTATACAAGTGTTAGTATAATATGGGTTCTTTGACAGTAGTGCAACGTTAGTGTTTTTAAGATGAAGCTTTGTGATTATGGTTGTGGAAAAGGAAGGAGACAAATAGCAAAAGGAGAAAGATAAAGGACATTAGAGAAATAAGAGAGGTGAAAGAAGTAAAAATTGTGGAAATTAGGGGAACATAATATGGAGGAATTAGTAGGATGAACAATCAATAATTCTTACCATCAATTACCAGTGGTACATGTTGATACAGCAGAGGCTATGACCTATGTTTATTCCTAAACAGAACAAAGATATTAGAGGACACAATCTCAATGAATTTGTAAATCCATAATGAACCTAGTCCCCAATTGTTGATGTGATAATTTTTATGCCAAAATCTAAGACAGTGGTTCAGGTACTTTGAATTGTTTGGTTTCTATTTTCAAGTTTTGGTTTCAGTTTTTATGTTGCCGGGGGAGGGGAGGCATTAAGTAATGTTTAATAAACTTCTTTTGAGAAAAGAGCTATGTAGTGTGCTTTTGGTCTTCACTTTGTTGAATATATTCCCTTTGGCAGATGGCTTTTATGGATTGTTATTTAAAAGTATGCCTTGGGCTAGGATGCTTCTGTAGGGCTTCATGTGGCTCCATGGAGGTTCATCTTGAAATAGGGATTTGCATGCCATTTATTTGCATGTTTTCTTCTCTAGCGTTAGACATTAGGATACATGGGCACTTCATCTAACTGTTGTGTCCGTGTCGGACACTCGTTGGACACACAAAGTTACGTCTCAGACCATATCCTACTATGATATAGTTTGTTGTGTTTCGTGACATGCCACCTTATCTTTTTTAACTTTTTTTTTATGAGAAAATTTAAGTAAAGTAAGATAAATAAGGTAATAGTTAAATAATATGTGAGCCTTCATATATAGCTCATTGTTAATATGATATCGTATGATCTAATGTGAGTACGGAATTATGGTCAAATTCTTTTGTTAAAAATATATTTATATGAATTTTAATATCCCGTACCCGTGTCCCCTATTTTGAGATAGATGTTTTCCCGTATCCATTTCGTACCCGTATCCGTGTCAGTATCCATTCTTGTGCTACCTTCGTTAGTCCATTATCCTTCATTGTTCAAATTCCATGATTGTGATGACGCTTCTAACGTAGGAACTCTTATCTCTGAATAGATTTGTGTTTGATTCTTTTCAATTTCTAAGTACATTTTGCACAAGGGAGTGCTTTGAATTTGGTGGTGTTATGTGCTATGTCTTCAACGCTGGAGGATAATCTATTTGATTATTCACACTTCTTTTTTTTTTTAATAAATTTGGAATTCTGCATTTGTAGGTGAAAGCTTTTCTTTACAAAATTGGTGCTGGTTATTGTGCAAATCAGTCCTGTCTAATAAAGTTCATCATGCCTAAGAGTCCTGTCTAATAAAGTTTTCTTATTCTACAACAATCTCTTTGCAGCTTCTTCAAAATCACGAGGTTCATTATATTCCTGGTTGGGATTGTCATGGCCTTCCAATTGAGTTAAAAGTTTTGCAGTCTATGGATCAAGAATCCAGAAAGGAGCTCACTCCATTAAAACTGAGAGCTAAGGCAGCAAAATTTGCTAAAGAGACTGTTAAAAATCAGATGGCTTCATTTAAACGCTATGGAGTCTGGGCTTCTTGGGAGAAGCCTTATATGACTCTGGATCCTGCTTATGAAGCTGCCCAGATTGAAGTTTTTGGCCAAATGGCCCTTAAAGGGTATATTTATAGGGGCAGAAAACCAGTTCACTGGAGTCCCTCATCACGAACAGCTCTGGCAGAGGCTGAACTGGAATACCCCGAGGGACATGTTTCAAAGAGCATATATGCCAGTTTTAAAGTGGTTGAACTGTCTTCAACTTCCTGTAGCTTATTGGAGGAATTCCTTCCAGACCTTTGTTTGGCTATATGGACCACAACTCCATGGACTATTCCAGCTAATGCAGGTGAAACTTTTTTTTATTCTCTCTCTTCTCCGGATATTAAAAGCAACCACGGCCACTTTGTTTGTATTGGCTCTATTGGGGTAACATAGATGCATATTACTTGTTACTGGAGTAACAAAAGACACTTTTGGGGACTCCAAGTAACAATAAGTCACAAATTAAATACCTCTATTACTTGTAGTTCTTGTTCCATTTAATCTTGTCACTTTAGTATATCAATGCATTTCAGTGTCTGTAATATCTATTTAGAGTTGGGTGTGATTCCTTAAATATAGTTGACAATATTTTATAAATGAGAGCTATCTGAATGCAGTACTGTTGCCGACTCCAAGAAACATAGAGGCCCTATTATTTGTCACATTTTAGTTATAATTTTTCAAGGGAATGGAGAAATTCTGAGGATGTACTTAGGACTTTAGGAGAGTTAACAGAAACTCAGCCTCACCCCACCCCCGTCCCCTCGATGTCAATAAAAGGAGGTGGAAGATTTATCTCAGTTTCTGTGACCTACTGGTCTCCCTTGCTTCATAGCTCGCTTATATACTCATATGGATGTTATAAACTCATGCCTGGTCTTTTTTTAGAAATGTAATTTGTGTATTGATCTGTGGCGTTTACTCTTGCTTTTTCAATGCACAGCTGTTGCGGTAAATGCAAAACTCAGTTATTCTGTTGTTGAAGTACTTTCACCTGAAGAAGTTGATGGAGTGTCTCCTTCTAGTGGAAAGAAAAGGTTTGGTAGTATTTTAGGAACATTGAAAAAACCTAGTCTTATAGTAGCCACAGATCTTGTAGAAACCTTGGAAGCTAAATGGGGAGTGAAACTCCTTGTCAAGAGAACATTTTTGGGCTCAGATATAGAAAATTGCAAATATTCACATCCGATTGATAAACGAGAATGCCCGGTGGTGGTAGGAGGTGACTATATCACAACTGAATCGGGAACTGGACTTGTACACACAGCCCCTGGTCATGGCCAGGAGGATTACGTAACTGGCCTGAAATATAAATTGCCTATCTTATCACCTGTGGATGATGATGGAAAGTTCACAGCAGAAGCTGGACAATTTTGTGGGCTAAATGTACTGGGGGATGGCAATTTGGCTGTTGTTGATTTCTTGGACGAATGCTCATCACTTATTATAGAAGAACCCTACAAGCACAAGTATCCCTATGATTGGCGAACCAAAAAGCCTACTATATTCAGAGCCACTGAGCAGTGGTTTGCATCAGTTGAAGGGTTCCGACAGGCAGCGATGGAAGCAATTAGCAGGGTGAAATGGATCCCAGCTCAGGCAGAAAATAGGATCTGCACTATGACTGCAAGTCGCTCCGACTGGTGTATTTCTAGGCAGAGGACATGGGGTGTCCCAATTCCTGTATTCTATCATAGAGTGTCAAAGGAACCTTTAATGAATCAAGAGACTATCAATCATATTCAGTCTATAATATCTGAGAAGGGAAGTGATGCTTGGTGGTATATGACTGTAGAAGAATTACTTCCTGAGAAATATCGTGATAAAGCATCGGAATATGAGAAGGGTTTTGATACCATGGATGTTTGGTTTGACTCTGGCTCGTCTTGGGCTGCCATTTTGCAGAATAGAGAAGGTCTCAGCCTTCCAGCAGACTTGTATTTTGAAGGATCAGATCAGCATCGTGGGTGGTTTCAAAGTTCTTTGTTAACTAGTGTTGCTACTAGGGGAATTGCTCCATATTCTGGTGTTATAACTCATGGATTTGTACTGGATGAAAAGGGTTTAAAGATGAGCAAGTCCTTGGGTAATGTTGTAGATCCTCGAGTCGTAATTGATGGTGGTAAAAACCAAAAAGATTCACCAGCCTATGGAGCAGATGTCCTCAGACTTTGGGTGTCTAGTGTAGATTATACAGGTGATGTGTTGATTGGAGCACAGATTCTTCGTCAGATGTCTGATATATATCGAAAGCTTCGTGGAACTCTGCGGTATCTTTTGTCAAACCTGTACGATTGGAAGGTATCTATAGCAATTTGTTAAAGCAATGATTTCATTCACCGAGAAAAGTTTCTTAATACTCCAATTGTTTTGACGGAAAACATTTTCAAGGAAAATAATTTTCTCATTTTAATTGTTTGGTTTGTGAAGGGTGGAAAACAGTTTTCTCTAAGATGGAAAATAGTTCTCGCATAAAACATTTCCCTTTGAAAAGGAAGGCATATATATTTTCCTCCCTACTCCTAACATACCTTTCGCTCCACCCATCCATCTTCTCTTTTCCACTCCCATTTTCCTATTTGTTTCCATTCTTGTCAGCATGTGTATGATGGTCTGCTGAGTTGGTTGAGGGGTGAGATGGCTATCTGTGTATGACAGAGAGAATGGTGCTTAGGTGTGAGCATATGATTTGGTGTGGTTACCTTGCATTGCAAATGGCTCCGGAATCTGTTGTCTCTTTTTCATTAGTTGCCAGGGGAGAGGTGTGCGCATGCGATCTTGATATGTTTAATTGCATTGCATATAAGAGCGCCCATGTGCGAGTATATAGTTGGGGTGATTTTATCAGTGATGTGTACCTGTTATTATTTACTATTTTGTTACTCTTTTCTTTCTCTTGCCTAGCGCTTTTATTTCCCTTTTTTTTTTTGTTTTTTTGAAATTTATCTCTCATTCTAAAATAATTTTACCCCTCTGTGCAGGAAGAGAATACTGTTTCTTACAATGATTTGCCAATGATTGATCAACATGCACTCTATCAGTTGGAAAATGTTGTCAAGAACATTACTGATAGCTATGAAAAGTATCAATTTTTTAAAATATTTCAGGTTAGGCTACCAAAACTCAATCCATAGCTTTTATTCACAATTAAATTGATGGTTTATTTTTAGTTATGCATCTTGGAGAACTGGAGTAAATAGAACTCTGCATTGTGGTGGAGTGACTATTCATGGGGATACATTTCTCAACTTTTCATGATGTGATTAATGTAGTTTATCTTCTAGTTTGAGCTCCATTGATAAATTTTGCCCTTATATGAAGAGTTGGGCTTGGAGAACAGGAGTGTTTTGGAACCAAGATGGCAGGAAAAAAAATTAATTATACTGTGTCTGTACTGTAGGCTTTTTAAACGAACATGATGTCAAGTTTATGTTTATGACGGTAATTTGAACAAAGCATAGAGTGATTCTAATTCGGATTGGCTTCCTCCCTTCTCCCCTTCCCTAAAACTTAATGGATATAACATACTTCATCCAAAGGCTAAAGAAGTGCCCTTGATGAACTTCAACTTTTACTGTTGCCTGTATAATGAATAGTTTGTTTCTTATTCAAAGTGTGTGTTCTTGAAACTTTTATTACAAATTGGTTGAGATAGTTGTCCAAAAGAACGACAACACTTTCTTCTTTTTTTTTTTTTTTTTTTTTTTTTGGAGTATGTAGACCTCGTCTCTATGTAAATAGGATCTATCTCCATGTAAAGAGGTCAACCTCAGCTGCTGCCTTTATGGAAGCAGGATTGAATTCCTATCCATTAGGACTTAGGAGGATAATTTTTGTGGTTGCTTTTGGAGATATGGTGATTTTGGCTCACTTTAGATTCTTTGGGTAAAACTTTGTATGTAGATCGCACAACCTAATCACAATGGGAAAGCAATTTCAAGTAAGTTGATTCAATTATGAAACTAGAGATATAAATCACCTCCTTGATTAACAGCATTACGGGGGCATGGTGAATTATAAGTAAGGAGATCAACCAGACATATCTATCTCCTTGTAAAGTGATCAACTTCAACTGCTGCCTTCACGGGAAGCTGCAATGTACTCCTATTCATTGGGAGGACAGTTCATGTCATTGCTTTTGGAAATATGGTGATTTTGACTTATCTTTAGTTTCTTAGGGTAAAACCTTCAATGTAGATCTCACAGCCTAATCACAATTGATGAGCGTTCTTCAAGCAAAGGTGATTGAACCATGAAACTAGAGATATCAGCTTCGCCCCCTTGTTTAGAAGCAATAAGGGGACTCACTAACCTAGTAAACTATAAGCTATTGAAAATATTTAAGATGGTGAACACAAGGGGTTTTTTTGTCTTTTACCACCTTTAAAAACTCCGATTTTCATTTTAACTGCATCAAATAATTTTATTTTTTAATTTACCACAAAAAAATGTACTTCCTCTAATTTTTTTTTTAATCGCAACTTTGAAGACTTCACGATTGCCAATGCACATTTCATAATTTAAATGTCTTAAGTTGTGTTGTACCAAATTTTTTAAAAAGTTACATATTATGAAAGTATATTTTTGGATGAATCTAACAAGATCACACATGATTGTATTTTTTCCAACGTATTAATCACAAAAGATGATCAAATGAGTGGCTTGTGAATAGTGTATAATTTCATACGTTGCAACTAAAGAAAAAGCGGAGGAATTAATGATTATGATTTTACCACCACTTAAACAGATTTTGTCCATTTATCAATTAAGTGGTGGCAAAATCATTTTTTTTGGATTTTACCACCACTTGATAGCTTTTGTCCATGAATTTGTTAAGTGGTGGCAAAATCAGTTTATTTAGTTTATTTTTTTATTTCTATTTTTATTTTTAAAGGGTGATAATTTTTTTTTTTTTTTTTTGGTTTCAAAAAAGAAAAAGGTGGTAAAAGTCAAAAAACCGTCCAAACAATTGAAATGTAAAGGAAAACTTGATGGTTATTCAGATTGATCATTATAGCTTTAATACTTTATGTTAGTGGTTAAGACTTAGGAGGCGCTAATATGCAATGTAGAATGGAATATCAAGAATTAGCTGTCACCGGTCACCCTCTCCTGATGTTGGCCCATCAGAATTTTTGCAGGCTGCCATGCTGTAGTGTTCCGAGTGTGAATTTTGTGATAGAGGAAGTTAGCTGCTAATTGATTTTCTTGAACCTGGACTTGATTCCATTAGGAAGACAATTTATGTGGTTGCTTCTGGAGCTTTCTGATAATTTTAACTTAGCTTAGGGTGAAAAACATCCAAAGAGTGATATAAGGAGCATTTCCCTGATGGATGTAATTGAAGGTGATTGAGTGATGAAAGTTATGAAACTTGAGATTGTAGTCATGAGCACTGTTGAGAAAGCAATAGAGTTATGCTGGTAAATGGGAAGATGGCCAAAGTAATTAAAAAGCTAGACAATTTTTGACAATCATAGGTAACAAGACATATCATTATTGCCTGGAATCCTTTTCTGCATGGATAAGAGATAAAATATACATTGGGGCATTAACAATGAGCTAGCAGTGTTTTCAGACTCAAGCACGTTGAAATGCTTACAGGCGACTGTGTTGCCTTGCTACTGTTTTAAACTCTTAGATAGAAGCTGTGGGCTGTTACTTTGTGTGCATACAAGCTTTGGGCCATGCTCATGTTCAAACAGGAACCAAAAAAGAGAACCAACATTTGCATTACAAATTAGCTGCTTTTTTTAATATGATGCAACGAGGCTTTGAATATGACTTTTGAATCACCACTTTCTATTTTTTAGATCCATCTTGATTGGATCAACATTCAACAGTGAGGCTTTTGGTCTCCTGGTTTTCTAATTCTTACATTCTGCTCCTAAATAATTGTACTGCGCTGTTTTGTTGTGTTGTTTTACTGTGGTCTTGCTGGTTTGGGATCGTTGATGAAATTTGTTTTACATATTTCAGAGTATCCAAAGGTTTGTGATTGTTGATCTGTCAAATTTCTATCTTGACGTTGCTAAAGATCGTCTGTATATTGGGTAAGCATTTCTCAACAAATTTAAACATCCCCTCCTTTTCTCTTATGATTTTTTTCTTTTTCATTTCATTGCTGTGGTTTCGTTTACTGTATAATTTTCCTGGCATAAGACATTGAAGAATATATTTTTTGTTTTATTTTTGGTTGTGGATGGAGGGGCAGGGGCTTGATCCAGAATTATACTTCAACTTTATGCATAAATCTTGTTTCCAAAAAAAAAAAAAATTTAGTTCCTCCCATTTTCTTAGTTAATTGTTCCACTTTGACTTTTGCATGACTCATATGTTTTGCTTGACCATGTATACCTACTTATATTAAAGACACATGTTATTATGCATAATCTCATTGTATATTGTCAACTTATCAATATTTTATAATTTTAGCTTATAAATAATTGAAGATGTTAATGGTGAAAGTTATGCATCAACAAACATCATGAAAGTTAAAGTAGAACAATCAATAAAACATAAATATAGTAGAGTATGTGTGTTGTCAAAACTCAAAATATCCACTTTTAATATTTTTAGCTATGAAGTGAGTGATGAGGAAGGATTGTATTGATTTGTGCCCGCACATACACCCACCATTTGTTATAGGCGGTAATGGGAATATTTTTTTTCCCTTCTAAAAATCCTATTAGCAAAATATCAACTGCCTATTAACAAAGAAGGCCATGGGGCAAGCAAGAGACAAGCTTATTTATTCCAATAGGGTTATATCTAAAACCCCATTTTTCATTAAAACTTCGAATCAAAAGTTTGTGGTTAAGGTAGATTTACGTACCTGTAAGTTGAGTGGTAGGTGATGGAGCGAGATGCTATTGAATTTTATATTTTCCATGGGTGATGAGCAAAGCTTGGATGAAAATACATATGTTTGTATATTTTAAACATCAATTTTATCTTTTGGAAAAAAAAGAGGATAGTTTGTGATGAGCTTAGTCATCACTCTAGGGGAATATATTATGCCCTCATTTTGAATAATAAATATTGCCAAACTAGAAGACCTTCAAAATGAGAAGGATGAGAAATATTTTATGTACATATTTTTCATGCTTGTGCATATATATTTTGAAATAAATGTGCATCCTTTTTTTACTCATGATGTGCATATTTTTAGATTTCCAAGATCAAAATCTATTATTGAATTGAAAATCATATATGCACATTCAGTTGAGAAAATATGCATATTTCATTTAAAAAAATTGCACATCAATCCCTCTCATTCTTGGGTTAAGAAACTTCTGATTGGATAAAAAAAAAAAAGAAGTTAGTATATACTTCATCTGTTTCTTAATACATGCAACATTTGACTTTATAAAGTAATATCATTAACTTTGACCTTATTTATTGTTAACATACAACTGATACAAGTATTAAACTAATAATCATCAGTCTCATTATTGTTGGGTTGATCTCAATGTATAATTTCATAACATCAAATTCTATAATTTTTTTTAATACAAGATATTGATGGTCAAAGTTAATATTAGAATATTGTAAAAAATCAAATGTTGCATGTATTAAGAAATGGAGAAAGTATATAGAACAAGAAAGACACACACTGAAATTAGTTACCAACATTATGCATTGGTAAACGTGAAAAGGCAAATGGTTGGATTGTGGCACAATCTTAAAACCACACCTGCCTTTTTTATTAAATAAAATAACTTTCATCCTTAGATTAATTTGACGTAGATTTGTTTAATTGTAGCTTCAACATTAAAAACTCAGAAGTATCTAAGTTTTATAACATATTTGGCCTGGAATTTACTGCTGCATGTGGTTGAGCTTCTGCAAAGTGTGTTGTCTTATTTAAATTCACAGTTTTGGTATGGAGTAGAAATCCTCTCTACCTGTTCTGGCTTCACTAAACTGGGACATTTTTCAGGGGATTGACGAGCTTTACAAGAAGAAGTTGCCAAACTGTTCTGGCAGCACATCTTCTTTCAATTGTGAGGGTTATTGCTCCAATATTGCCACATTTGGCTGAGGATGTCTGGCAGAACCTGCCATTCCAGTTTGCTAATGATGATGGCTCCACAGCAAAATATGTTTTTGAGTCAAGATGGCCAGTGCTAAACGAGCAGTGGCTTGCTTTTCCTGATGATGAAGTACAGTTTTGGTCCAAAGTTCTTGAGGTAATTTTCTTAGCACAACCTGAGAGACCAGTGTAAGTGGGACTTTCAAAATATATTATGTAGTTTAGGTGTATACTGGTTGCTTTGAACATGCCAAAGTTCCCTCTTTCACTTATTTATGTAAAGCTAATTGCTACATGATGCTATAAAATGAAACTTAACTGAGTAGGGTGCTTAGTATTTACTTTTTTTTTTTGGGAAAAATTGTCAAAAATAATACAACCTTTTAGTAGTCCGCCAAAAACAAGTCAAACTTTTGATTATTTCTAATAATATAACCTTTGAGGGTATTCGCTCAAAACAAGTCATAACCGGTTAGCTACCTAGTTAACCGGTTATACGGGACACGTGTCAAAGTTTTATTAGTTTGTCGATTTAATTATTATTATTTTTAATTTTTAAAAAGTTTTTAATTTTCAAAGATATAAAATAATTAAAAAAAAACTACCTACTAGCCACCCCCATCCCCTCCTTGCAAGCAGTCGTTCCTCTTTTCCGATGTCCCGCCGCCGGCGCTCCCTCCCTCCCCCCACGAGCAACCACCCCCCACGAGCAACCCCGCTCTCTTCCTTTCCACAACTCCTTTCTACTAAACCCCCTTTTTTCCCATACAACCCCTCTTTGCTAAGTCTTATTCGAAAAAGGATGGAGGTTTTGGGTGGGGGTTTGAATGGTGAGAGGGTAGGGATGGCTGGGTTCAGCAAGCGTCGAAGTTGGGAACGACATAGATTTGGGGCTGGTTGGGGGTTTGAGAGCAGGGTTGGGTGTTTGAGAGGGGAAGAGAGAGAGTGAGGGACGCGGGTTGAAATTGGTATGGTGTCGGGTTAGTGTGAAGGTGGAGATGTGATTGCAGCTTGATTGGCAAGGTTGTCTAAATGGGGTAGCCAGTGGGTGAGGCTGGGTTCCGGTCGATCACCAGGGTTTAAGGTGTTGCTGGCAGGGAAGGAGGTTGTTGGTGGGGGGAGGGGGTTATTTTTGTAAAAAAATAATTATTTTAATTGTTAAAAATAAATTACAATTAAAGTTTTAATTAGGATTTTATTAAGAGTTAATTACACTATTAAACAAGTTTATCAAAAAATAAATAAACATTAACCAGTCATCAAAGTTGTAGGTAAAATCTCTTGTTTAAAGCGGATACCCACCAAAGGTTGTATTATTCAAAAATAATTAAAAGATTGACTTGTTTTTGGCGGACCGCTCAAAGGCCAAACTTGCATTTTCTTGTCAATTTTTCAATCAATTGTCTGTTTTTATTTTCATTTTTATGAAGGCGTAAGGTTTGCCATTCTGATGCTCATTTCATATGAAAACCATTCTTGTATAGTGGACCACTACTATAGACAAAAGCCGACTCCACTCATGGGGAATAAGGCTATGCTGTTGTTATCAAGTTAAAATTAACACTTGATGCTATCATGATTCATGGATCTAAAGATTTCAATATTGCTTAATGTTTTGTTACTGTACTTGATTGTAAAAAAAATTTCATTTAAATTTCATTACCGGTGTAGTATGTGTATTTAGTATTTCTAAGAAGTTAAAATGAACAGGTCCTTATCTTTCTTAATTTTCTAAATAACCAAGTTGCTGAGCACCTTATAAACAGAGTATTTCTTAAAAGTTAAATAAGGAGTACTCTGTTTTTCTTATAAGTCAACGAGAAAAGGAACTTATTTTTCTTATTTTCTACACAACCAAATCGGCTATCACCTTCTATATGAAAATCTGGGAACAAGTCCAACTTTATCATTCCTTTAATTGATCGATTAATATCTATAAATTAGATTAATCAGTAAATTAGTTTCAGTTCATGTGAAGAGTGTAATGCCATAATTTTCATTAAAGCTCACAAAGTAGTCCGTATTACGCTGGAACAAATGTTTGAGTGAGCATATATTTGATGATTTGATCTATGCTTGTGGTACTCTCTCTCTCTCTCTCTCTCCCTGGGAGCTTGTGGGATTGTTATATTTCTGTTTTCTATGTGACTTTTTCTCCCCACGTGTATGTGTATTTTTCCCACTCCATCTTGAGTGTATTCTACCTTAAGAATCTAATCATAATATAAACATCAATTTTTGCAGTTGCGAACTGAGGTAAATAAGGTACTGGAATTTGCTCGAACTGAAAAGTTAATTGGGTCCAGCTTAGAAGCAAAGGTTTATATTCACACCCCGGATGCAAGCCTTGCCAAAAGATTGAATCAGATGTGTGAAGCAGAGAACGACGCTGATTCACTTAATCGTCTTTTTATTACCTCCCAGGTAATTTCACCTCTTTTGCCGCCTTACTTTACTAATTCTTTCCTTAGAAAACTTAAATCTCAAGTTCATCACTCGTTTAATAATTGGTTATACAGGCTGAGGTTATTTCGTCTTTGGAGAATAATCCTAGTGAGAAAATACCATACACCGGGGAGTATGTTATTCAAGGAAGTGATAATAAGGTCTGGATTGGTGTATCAAGAGCAGATGGCTCAAAATGTGAAAGATGTTGGAATTACTCAACCCAAGTTGGTTCCTTCACTGAGCATCCTACTCTTTGTCCTCGTTGCTATAATGTTGTCGACGTTCAGCCAATCCCAGAACTAGCTGCTGTCAATTGAAATCTTGAAGAAGACTGCACGATTTATTTCATGGTTAACCAGCATTAATTGGGTGCGTATTGCCTCAAATGAGTTTTTTGTAGCTGCAAAGTCTTGGTAGAATATTGTTGGTAATTGATTAACCTTTACTGTGGCTAGAAGGTTATAGCTGGCTTCGTCATACAGCATCAGGTATTGAAGATTTTGTACAGAATAATTCATATGCAATGCAGTCTATGATATCACCTCTATACTCGTTTAGTAAAATAATTCTCAAGCTAACAAGTATCAGAAAAAGTACCATTGTATGAGATGTCACAATGTGAGCTCTGAAGCCTGGTTTACTTTTTCTTTTGAAATTTATCCTTCTTGAATGGTGAAAATTGGCTGCCAAAGTGTCAGTACAATGTTTCTGTGATTACATTTCCTGCCCTATTATAATCTGGTTTGTCCCATACTTCGTATAAATCTTTCTAGCAAATGTATATCCACCTGATAAACTTTCTTGTCGAAGGTGTAGCATTGGAATATCCCTCTTAAATTTGGTGGTGTTGAGAAAAGGGCGACTGCAAGAGGGCATTTGTTGAACTCGTAAGTGTAAAAGTTCAAACATCCAGCATCAGAGGCGGATGCATATCTGCACATGCTATTTCTTTGTCCCTCAGCTGCAGCAGCTGAGTTCTGGCCTATCATGCCGCCTCGTCTTGGAGCATGAGATATCTTCAGTTGTAAAATTTCACTGACTACTGTTGCAGGTTTTTGGGTAGAGTCGTAGAGAAGTCATGTGTATATTCCCATTGGTCTATATGTGTATTTATTCTTTTGACATTTTCTATCGAAGATGAACGGATGAAAGAAGAGGAGGAAGAAGATGAACTAGAGTGTAAATTACAAATATATCCCTCAATTTATACAAAAATTTACGTGAAACGCTAAACATCGCCCGCAATTTACCATATAAAGCCCACAAATATGATATGATTTGACCATTATGCCCTTTTTCTAAAATTGAAATAATCTCGGTGTAAAAAATGTGGAGCCGTACTGGCTCGCCGGGGGAGACCGGATGGCAGGCCGGAGATGCGGGGGACGCCGGAGGTACGTCGTCGTCGACGGAAAACGAGGTAAGTCACCGTTAAAATTCACGGTTTACCGTCGGAGTGGCTCCGGCGCCTAGGGTGGACGCCCAAACCGTAGCCTGGACGTCCAAGCCGGACGCCAGAACCACCAGAATGGCGTCCAGACGCCTTGACCACCAGACTGGCGTCCTGGGCAGACGCCACTCCACTGGGTGAGGCGGCCCTGCCAGGCGCCAGTCCAGTGGCTGTGGCAGCCCTGGCAGACGCCACCTTTAATAATTATTTTTTTTTCTTTTTTGATTTTGTTGTTGTTTTTTATTTAATTTTTTTGTAAAAAAAAAATCGAAAATGATTTTTTAAAAAAATTCGAAATGGGTTTTTTGTAAATTAAATTTGAAAATTCGAAATAGGTTTTTTTAAAATTAAATTTGAAAATTCGAAATGGTATATTTTTAAATTTAGTTCGAAAATTCGAATTGGGTTTTTATAAAAATTAAGTTTGATTATATATAATTATGTTTTTTTGTGTTAATTCTGTGGAAATATAGAAATTAAATGTATTATCCGTTAAATGTATTTATTGTAATATATAATTGATGCAGGAATATGGTGGAGACGGAAATGATTACAGTGGGATATTTGGACATGATGGTCCATTCGAAGAAGCTCAACAGGCGATTGATTGGGCAAAACAGGTTGCAATTGCAGCTGGATTTTGCTTGGTAGTAGCAACTCATAAATCTCAACGGGATGGTAGAATGGATCGCATTTTGAGATGTGACCGTTATCGCAAAAGAGAAGAAAGAGATTTTCGTACAACCACTCGGTTTGACACAAAGCGGAAAGGTTGTGGGTGTGAGTTCAGAGTAAAGGTTCGACAACTACGGAGTCGTGACGGTTGGGAAGTGAGAGGTTACTCTAAATGGGGGTATCACAACCATGAGATGATAGTATATGAAGAGGGTCATCGACAACTGAGCGGCTTAAGTCCTGCTGCGAAACTAGTTGTGAAAGAAATGAGTGATGCTCAAGTGAAGCCTGCTAAAATATTAGCATCTGTGTTAGAGAAATTTCCAGAAGACCATCCAAACCGAAGACACATCTACAACGTCAGACAGCAACTCAGGTTTGAACGGTCAGAGGGAAGGAACCCTATACAGCAGCTGCTACACCAGGCACAATCACGTGGTTACCTGTTCTGGTTTGATTTTGATGAAGATACAACGGAGGTGACTCATCTTTTCCTTGTGCATCCTGATTGTGCTGATATGATCAAGTCTTGGCCATTTGTGATTTTGATCGACTCAACGTACAAGACAAATAAGTACAAGTTCCCTCTGGTTGAGATGGTTGGGATGGCTCCAACGAACCAGAACTTTCTGATTGGTCATGCAATCATCAGGGATGAGACGGCTCCAAGTTATTATTTGGTGTTGGAGAAGCTGAGAAACTACATCGGGCCTAATGTTCATCCAGCAGCCATCGTCAGCGACTGTGAGGGAGGTCTCTTTGCCCCCATAGCAGAGCTGTTTCCCGAATCGAACCACTTATTGTGCACATGGCACATCAACAACTGCGTGAAAGTGAAAGCCTACAACCTTTTCAAGAAGAATTTGGAAATGGCAGAGAGATTGGTGAATGGTAAGTGGCGGAAGATCCTACAGGCTACCACAGAGGAAGCGTATGAGCGAGCATTGGCTAACTTCAGGGATTCGTACCAGTGGTGTCCGGCACTGGTGGACTATGTGATGCATCAATGGGTCCCTCACAGGGAAAAGTTTGTCAAATATTGGACAAACCAGGTACTTCATTTTGGGAACACTACAACATGTAGAGTTGAGAGCGCTCATAGAGCTACCAAGGAATGGATTGATTCATCGACCGCTGCTTTGGATACACTGTTCGCTAGACTGAACAAGTCAATTGAAACTCAGAAGAACGACATCAGGAACTCTCTAGAGGACTCCAGACGATGACATGGTACGATGTATAGCCATTTTATATTTAAGATTCTCCAAGGTCGCGTGTCGCACTACTGCTTGGGTTGATTCTCACTGAGCTGAACAGGGTGAGGGACTTGGCTGACGAAGTGTATACTCGGTGTGGGTGTACTATTTCAGTAACTCATGGATTACCTTGCGCATGCACCATTCACCGCGTTATTACAGAAGAAAGGGCGTCGTTACATGTTGATCAGGTCCATTCATTCTGGAGGACGCTTGTTATTGGTGAGCATGCAGACAATCAAACGGCCGACCGTGAACAGGAGGAGTTGGAGCAGTTCCGTTCGATGTACGACCGAGTGTCCTCCAGCCATCCTTCTATTATTCGTGACGCTACTCATGTACTTCATGACATGTTCCACCCGTTTAACTTAGATTATGAGGAACCAGAAGGAGTTGACCGTCCTCGAGGTCGACAACGGCGGAACAGGAGTGCGTTTGAGTATATCCGTGGTCTTGGTCGTGGTCGTTCTCGTGGTCGGACATCGTCATCTAGTCGTAGTCAATCTTCATCGTCTGTGAATATGCCCCTGAGAACTGGTACGTTTTGGTTGTTTTTATTGCACATAGTTTTAAAGTGTTACTCTTGCCTTCTAAACTGTCTATAATTAATTATATGGTGAATAGGAAGAAACGATGTTGATCAGTTTCCGTACAAGGAAAGGATACCTGCGATCATCATGTCGTACTTGGAAGGGTGGAATGATGTAATCGGAGATGGTAACTGCGGATTCCGGGTCGTGGCTGATGTTTTTCAAATGGGCGAAGACAACTACGGTTTGGTGCGTGAGTTGATGTACAGCGAAATTGCCTCTAACCGAAATGTTTATCGTCATGTGTACCAGGATGACTTGGATGGCGCTCTGCGGCGTATCCGGTGGGGAGGTGGACCTTGCGGCGAAAATCATTATTTTGACGCGCCCCTAGATCTGTTTGCCGTTGCAAACATTTACAAATGCGCAGTCATGCATTTCGGCCTGGGAGTGCATAGTCAAGCTTATTATCCTTGTACCACGGTTCTCCCTTGGCGGTCGCGTGAGACTGTCACCACACCGGTCAGAGAGCTAGCTATTGCGTTTCTTGGGTCGTCATACAGACATTTCATCCGACTAGACATGTCAATCGATTTTCCGGTGCCACCGATTATACCTTGGTGGTACAACATTCGCACAGCGAGCGTAGAGGGTTGGGATGCGCTATATAATGACCGGATCCACGAATGGAACACCCTAGCTGCATTTTAGTTTTTCATGTTTACATTCTTTATTTGTAATCTTATTTGTACGTTGCTCTTTTAATGAGAACATTAATATTTTATATTGTATTGCTTACTGCATTCTATATGTTGCATGGGTAAGTTGCGCGGATCCACGAACGGTTATATCAAAATTTAAAAACAGCACTGATAATATGTTTAAGTTGGAAGCTAAAAGAACAATCTAAAATGTTACAATTTTACAACATAATGTCCAACATAACTCTCTATAAATAAAATACAATAACCATCAGTAATCCCTCCTCGACGACGACTCCCACTGCGCAAGGGTCTGTTCCAGACTATCAACAACAGCTCTCCCTGTTGCACTCATGCTGTCCTTCTCAAGAGAGAGTTTCTGTACGTCTTGCATTATCTTTCCCATCCACTGCATACAACAAAAAACAGAAGATGAAATACAATAACAACAAATAAAACTTAATTAAAAGACAACGATAAATATAATAAAAGACATACCGCTTCCGTGGCTGTAGGCGGTGGCACATAATCATCATCGCTGTGGTCGAGATCAGCGATCAACCTCGGGTGCGAATACCGGTTGAACCATTCCATGTAGTAATGGTCACACATGGGAGTAACCCCAGAGGGCGGCCGCTGCAACTCCGCAGTCCATAAGCGGGCCACCATCGGAAACTGGTCCCACGTCCCGGTCATGATATCCGGCCATTCCACGACGTAGTCCCTCGACGATGCAGGTCGGACCGCCTTCATCGGGCACGCCGGGGGAGGAGGGACAACTTGGACAAATCCAAGCTGGCGAAGACAACGCTGGGGCATGTACGCCTCGACGATGTCACGATACTGAATGAGTCCCGTGTACAGGTAGGGATGTCAGTGGGGCGGGTCAAGTAGGAGACCCGCCCCATCCCCGCCCCAGTGGGGCGGGGATGGGTCTCGGTTTGGCGGGTGGTGGGGCGGGGATGGGGATGAAAACGATACCCGCCATGGGTGATGGGGCGGGGGTGGATTTTAAGTTGTACCCGCCCCATCCCCGCCCCGCCCCACCCGCCCCACTTCGTACCCGCCCCATCTCCACCTCATACCCACATCTATATACTTTTATATTATTTTATAAAATAATTACGTGAAGTAAATATTAATTATAATATTTGTACTACACTTATATTATAAACAAAAATGTATGTAATATTAAGAATTTTTTTTTAATATTATAATCCGTATTAATTATGTAGGATTGTGTATTTGAGACACGGAAATTTGGTGGGTCTTGAGTGGGGATTAGGCGGGTATTTGGTGGGGATTAGGCGGGGATGGAAATCCAAGTGGGGGGGTGGGGCGGGGATGGTTTTGGAGTTGTACCCGCCGGGGCGGGGATGGGGATGAATATTAGACCCGCCGCGGGGATGGGGATGGGGATGGGGATGAAAATGTTAGGTGGGGATGGGGATGGGAAGGTCAACATCCGCCCCGCCCCGCCCCATTGACATCCCTATGTACAGGGTCCTGGGTACCCTAACACTAGGGTTCGGGCCGAAAGGCATCCAGTTCACTAGGAAAGTACTCGTATATCCAGGTCTGCAATAGAGTCAGACACCCAGTGATACCTGCCGCGTCAGCCCGACTCACAAATCCTAGTTGGCGATACAAATACGCCAACGTAGCCGATCCCCAGGAAAACTGGCCTACACTGTCGGGGTCACACGCCTCTACGATGTCGCGTGGCCTGAGCTTGTTTCCGCCGCTCTTATCCGGAAACAAGGTACATCCGAGGAGTAGAAAAACATAAGCACTCAGCTGTGCGTCGGGCGTCCTACGTGCACTCGGGTACAAACACCGCTGCAACACGGATGCGATCTTCACACCTCCGTGTTCCCAAACACCTAGCGCCTCGGTGTACAGTGCAGCCCTGTCCACCGCCAACAACTCCGCCAACGAATCTGCCTGATCCGCATCAGCCACAGCACAAAGTCGTTTACCCTCAACACGAATCCCCAGAATGGCCTCGACGTCATGTAACATGATCGTCATCTCACCGAACGGAAGGTGGAAAGAGTTTGTATCCGGCTGCCATCGCTCAATGAAAGCCTTGATCAGCGTACTGTCAATCTTATCGTGCATGGTGGCAGGAACGTGCTTCACCCCAGTGCCCTCCAGTCGCTCGAACATCTCGCTCTCCGCCGGCCAGGCCTCAGCCCATGTACGCAAAAAGCTACAAGTCTTTTCCCGGGTATGACATTTCAACAACCCCGTAACTGAAGGCCTCTCCTGGTCCTCCCAAATACGGGCAGCTATGTGTCCTAGAAAGCTAGGAATCACACTCCCGTCAACAGGCCCACCGGGCACCTCACTCCTAACAACCCAAGAATCATTACCGGCCCTCGACCGTTTCCTGCTTGCCCCAGATACAGTGGACGCAGATGATGTGCCAGATCTACTAACAAACCTATCACCCCTACCCTTACGCACCTCCACCATATGCGTCTCGTACATGTCATCAACCCTCTGACTGAATGGACCGTAATCATCATACGGTCCACTGCCATCGTCCACATCCTCATCCTCATCTGCGCCCTCCTTCTGCTCCTCCTCCTGGTCACCCTCCTCAGCATCATCATCGTCATCCTCATCCCGACGGTGGATCCGTTCTCTACGAACTGAGGCCGAAATACCACGGGATCTGACATGTCTATGCCCCGACCTCTCCACTGAATAACTTCTACTAAGAAGCTCTATATTCTTCCCCGCACCATGACGACCCAGTGAATTCTACACAAAATTTTAAAATATATAAACATACAAAAATTTATACGATAAATAATCATCATCGCAAATCAAATAAACTAAAAACATACAAATAATTGTAAACAAAATATAAACGTAGAAAAAATACAACGAAATTGAAAAAAATTTATAAAAATAAACAACAAAATATAAAAACAATTCAAAATTATATTACAAAAAAAAATAAAAATAAATTAAAAACAATTTTTTAAAAAAATAAAAAAAAAATGGGGGGGGGGGCGCCCTGGCTGGACGCCCAGCCAGCGGTGGTGGCGCCAGCTGCAGACGCCGCCACCAGTTGGCTGGCGCCTGGGCTGGACGCCACAGCCACGGCTGCGGCGCCTAGAATAAACGCCACAACCGTGGCCGTGGCGTCCAGCCCAGGCGCCAGCCAACTGGTGGCGGCGTCTGCATCTGGCGCCACCACCGCTGGCTGGGCGTCCAGCCAGGGCGCCCCACCGCGTTCACGGCGGTTTTTCCCTTTTTTTTTTTTTTAAACAAAATGTACCTTTCCTCCTTGGGACATCCTTCCCTCCGCCGCCGCCGCCAATTCCTTGCCTTGCCGCCTCGACATTGCCGTTATTTGAATTTTTTTTTTTAGAGAGGTTGAAAGAAGATGAGCAATGAGAGTGTGAGTGATGAGAGTGTGAGTGATGAGAGTGTGAGTGTTTTTTTTAAGGTCAAGGGCAATTTTGGCAAACCAAGTGAATTTTGTGGGCTTTATGTAGTAATTTGTGGGCGATGTTTAACAAATCCCAAATTTACTCCTTGATAAACATTTATCTAGAGGAATAAAAATTCAATTACAAGCAGTAAAAATTCAATTATAAACATTTACCATCAAAGTTTATGTTTGCAATTACAACCATAAAAGTCACCTAACATTTTAAATTACATAATACCAAAATTTGATTTTTGGCCACTTTTACCGGAATATGACGTCATTAATCAACTATTATATAAAAAATAAAGCCAAGTCAATACTAGTTTGTAATTATCTATTGGTATAAAAAATAACCCCAAGTCAATACTAGTTTATAATTTTTCAATCAGTTTTTTCAATTGTTTTATTTACTTATTTTATGAAGAAGAGGTTGCAATTTACAAGTACCAAATAAGTTGTACTTCATCCATTTTTAAATACTTGCTCCACTTTTTATTTCCGGTCGTTTTTAAATATTTATCTCCTTATTAGGAAAACTTTTACAATATTTAATCATTTCACTCAATTACCCAACATAAATAATATTTTATTAATTTCATATTATCTGTCCTAATTCTATCAATAACTTTTGTTTTTGGATGCAAATTGTAGCCATTTAAAGTTAGTATTTTGCAAATTGCGGTCATTTAAAAAAAATTGCAAAGTGCAGCCCAAAAGTTCTTAGAATTTGTGAATTGCATCCTGATTTAACTTTTTCATCGGTTTACGCATTGTAAATTATTCGGTTAAGGTTTTAGGGGTCATTTTAGGTCTTAAGAAAGCGCATCGAGCTTGAAATTAACAAAAAAAATAACGTAAGTGTCTTGTTTTGCGTAACAAAAATGTATTGATTTGTGGGCAACTATTTTTTGCTGTATAAGCAAGGCACTTACGTTATTTTTTTTTCTAATTCCGAGCTCAATTCGAATATTTTTCGACATGTAAATCGATGAAAAAGTTGAATCGTACTACAGTTTACAATTTATAAGAATTTTTGGGCTGCAATTTGCAAAATACTAACTTTAAATGATTTTAATTTGCAAATTTTCCTTTTTTTTACTATTTTTTATTCTTCCATTTATCCCACTACTTTCCTATTTTATTATTATTATTTCAAATTTCTTCTAAAATTTCGCAAATAGAAAAATAGAACAAGTATTTAAAAATGGAGCAAAATGGTATGAAAGGAGATAATCGTAGAAATCCCTTTCAAATAGTACAATCAAAATATTACTCCTACGACTCTTGTGTCGTAAGCTTAGAAACAAGAAGCTAACATGGCAGACGATAAGCCAGAGACTCTGATATGCACCATTGTAGCAGTAGACACCACCAACGACTTCTCTTACTTGGTTTGTTCAGTCTGCGAAAAGCCCCTTCACAACCCCATTTCACCCTGCAATTTCTGCAATCGTAACGCCTTCAATTCCTCTTCTTTTCCTTCCAAACGCCTCTTTCGCCTTCTTGTAAGTTTATCTTCCTGCAAATTTACCAATCTGATTTTGAAATTTCAGAGATAATTATGTGTCAGATTACATACGTTTCGTTTCCGGGTTAGGTTCACAATGTAGGAATTGTAGCGCCTAAACCCGGATCAAATTCCGTCTACATCACTACCTTTGCGAATGTGTGTGTATTTTAATATTTCTTGGTGGGGGGGGGGGGTTTATGGGTTTTTTTCAAATTTAGGCTTGAAATTTGGAATTTTGTTGAAAAATGTCTAATTCTTCAACTGATGATTATGGGTTTTTGGTGAATTTTTTGGCAGATGTCAATAGCATCAGATACAAAGGTATTTAGGGTGATATGCTTTGATAGGGCTGCTAAAGTTTTGCTTGGTTGTTCTGCTGGTGAATTTTTCGATTTCGCCAAGCTTCATCCTTTTGCAGGTACATTTTTCCCTTGTTAGCTAAATTTTGAGTTCATTCAGTTGTTTTTAGTCATGCCCTTCTTATGATAATGTTATTGTAGTTGATGTTGCATAGTAATTGCAAACTTTTGTATTTAGTCATGTTAGTAGTGATCTGTGGTTCGGTTCTTACAGCTGCAAATGCTGGAAGGATTCTTGAAGGTGAAATGTGTCGGATGACATTGGCGAAACCAAAGAATGGTAATGCTCAACATCTGCGCGTTGCATCAGTTGTTCCTTTGAGCTCTGGCTTTCAGCCAGTAATTCAGTCTTTGAAAGAACACTATGGAGTGCACTAGTTCTTGATTTCTCTACGTGGTATATTGGAGCTTAGTTACTGACTTACAGATGTATTGAAAGTCTTCTTGTTAGCAATGGATAGTTGTGGGAATTTGAGTGCATTTAAGGCTTATTACTGTCCTTGAGACTCAGAGAGTTTTAACAGATAGGGTTATCCTGTTACATAATAAAACAGACGATGCTGGTCTCTGCAAGTTTTCTACAGCTTTTCTTATCCAAACTTGTTCGCGGTTGAACTTTAGTTGTACCAATTTAGTGATGAACTTGTTATTGTAGAGAGTTGATGATCGACAGTAGCAACGGCCTACAGATACATATGTGTGGTTTGTGGTTAGAAGCCACTTTTGTATTACTGTGATTTGCTAAGTGAAATGAATTTGTGTATTTTGAACACTAGTACGTGAATGGATTGCTTAAACCAGTTTGGGTTTTGTCAAAAGGGTTATGTTTGAAGTTTCAGTGATGGCTTCAAGTTTCAATTGTTGTATGACCTGGAACTTTGTTTTATTTTCCTGTCATAGTGTTAAGGCTGAACACTCTTTCTTATTCACTGTTCCTTTGAAACCTTTGTTGTCCATCTTACAAATTAGAAATCTGAAGCTTTGTGGAACACAGGGTAGTATAATTTATTTGTATGCTTAAAAAGAATTAACTTGAAAATTCATGCCTACATAAGATCTTAGGTACTGCACACTGATGTCTATATGGGTCAAAGTAGTAGCTCGTTCATATCAGACTGTACGTTTGATTTTACTACAAGTGCTTCTGACCCATCAGCAACGGGCAGAGTATCAAACGGGTGAAATCTTATCTGTAATATCTGCTGAAGCCAGAGTACCTTTAGTCCACCTCTTGAGCATCTCTAGAGCAGCCTTAGGCTGGTCCATTGGGACCATGTGTCCAGCATCATGCACCTGTCTCATAAAAATTCCAAAGTTAGCTACTACATTGTAGTAAAGACGAAGATTAGGTTATGGTTGATTAAAAATCAGGCTCAAAATTGAGCAAACTTAGATAATTGGCACCATGTTTAAAGGATGCAATGCCCTTACTCTTTTTCTCAGTCATCCTAAGACTCCCAACAGTAAGAACATAAGGTAAATTTATGCCATTATATAGAAACATAAGTGCAAGAGCTAGACCTTGAGGAAAGCAAGGGAACCATGACTTTTCATTTGTCCTGCTTCTTTGTTATCAACAGTGAAGGATACAGTAGGAGCTGCTGTAAAATCTTTCTGTCCAGACCATTCCACGGCATGCACCCACCTAGAGTTCCCTGCAGCAGATAGAAAGACAACTCATTTATATGATGAAGGTTAATGACTGGTAAATCTGGATAAGATTAAAAAGCTTCTGGTGAGCAATAACTTACCAAGCCAGTTGCATATCAGATCATACTCCCCAGCATAAACCAGCAACTTGATTCCATCCTCCAAAAGGGCAGGGATACCAACTTCGAGATTCCTCATCCAGTCCATTTGCATGGCATCATAAACCTCGGTACTACATGATACGAAGTCAATGTCCCCAACACCAAGGGCTTTTCTTACTGATTTCTGATTCAGTAATGTCTCCATATTCGAAAAGTCATAACACAAGCTGGTCTCACACTTCTTCCTGATGTCATAGTACTGCATATAGAAGAAATAGATTTTTCGCAGTTAGTCCATGCTCAAGGCAGGCTTTTCGAAATGTTATGTTTCCATTTCCATTTCTATTTCTAAAATGTAATACAGTGTTACTTACGTTTGTATCTCCTGCATAGTCCATGATTTTGTTGAAGATGTTGGTGCAAGCAAAGTACGCATTCAAGCAAGAATCTTTACCATCAGTACCTGAAATCCCCAAGGACGAGAAAACACTTCATATACGACTTACAGAAGTCTTAATAGCTGCGTTTAGCAGGAAACAGGAAGACACAGGATAAATACCACACTGCTTGATTGCTTGTTCACAAGCAGGAACCATTTCGCTGATACTTTTGTGCTCTGCCTGTTTGATGATCCCATTATCCAAAGCAAAGTCCGGGTATGCTTTGTATTGAATTTCTGGATGGGTGAGGCCGTTACCAATTGCAAAACCCTGATTACAAGGAAAACAGATTGAAATTAAGTCCTTGCAAGTAATTCAAAGATCGAAAAAGAAAAGTAAAGGGGAGATTGAAGTACCTTGAGATTTATGGGAAGTCCTTCTTTAGCCTTGTTTCCGTTGTGAACTCTAGCAGCAAAGGCAGGGATGTAGTGCCCAGCATAAGATTCTCCAGTGATATAGAAGTCATTCTTGGCATACTGAGGATGCGCCTTAAAGAAAGCCTATAAATTTCCAAAAATATTTCGATTTAGAACTGGATTGTAGTCCCTTACTAGTACGAGAAATCAATTTGAACCAACAGCAGCACACGCACCTGCAGGAAGTCGTACAAGTCATTGCTAACACCATTCTCGTCGTGTCGAATGTCACCAGAATTGGAAGTGTAACTAAAGCCTGTTCCTATTGGCTGGTCGACGTAGATGAGATTAGAAGCCTACAAAAGTATCAACAAATCTCATGTCATGAATCATCACAGGATCAAGACTAAAAATTCAAAGAAGTTGAATGACCAAGGATTAGAATGATACCTTATCCCAACCATAATCATTCCAAATCAGAGACATATTGTTGGCAATTTGATAAGGTCCATTCTCATAGAATAGAGCTAGCTCACTGCTGCACCCTGGTCCTCCTGTCAACCAAATCACGACGGGATCATCCTTGCGATTTCGTGATTCAAAGAAGAAGTAGAACATCCTGCAAAGATTTTTGTTCATTAAGTCATCAGAACTATGTCACTTTGATTTAGAATTTTTTTTTAAAAAGAAAAAAAAAATCAAAAAAAAAAAAAAAGGTACATTTACATTTTTTTTTTTTGAACACAAAATAGGTACATTTACATTGATGGGCTTAAAATTAACTTTTGTACTGTAAATCTATCTATCTATAACTAATACTAAATAGCAAACGCTGATGTCATATTTATTCAAAGCTGTACACGTGGCACTATTTTATGAAAAAATTCCCCGCTCAAATGTTTTTTTTTTTTTTTTTTTTTTTATAAAAAAAAAGGTACATTTACATTTTTTTTAGCACAAAATAGGTACATTTCATTGATGGGCTTAAAATTAACTTTTAAACAGATTATAGCTATTTTTTAGGTAATTAATTTAAAATAAGTACCTAAAACTTTGGTGATTTATGTTGATATTAGGTTGTTGGAGTCTTTATAGGAATAGTTAGCATAATTGAGGTCAATTAATTGAACTTTTGAACATTTTAAACTCAAAAAAAAAAAAAAAAACATTCAAAAATTCAAAGATAAAATACTGGTAAACCTGTGCATCGCACGGGTGCTAACCTAGTTTTTCATTAAAAAGATGGCCTTTTTGTCCCAGAATTAATTTTTAAAGAGACTTGTACGTATATTGATAATTACAGTAATAAAAAAAATTGTCATCTTTACAAGTTATTCCAAAACAATAAAAAAAACCAAAAAAAAAAAAAAAAAACATTGATTTCCTTTTTGTGTATGCAACATTGTTTGATGCTTTGTATTATTAGCAAATTCTTTATTTCTGCCTATTCTCTTTTTATGTAACATGTGTTTATGCTTTGTTTAGCAAATACACTAAACCTTGAATTGTGACATAAAATGACTGTTTTTTCGTCTCATAATATAATTCCTTAACGAAAAATATAAAAATCACTTTGTAACTTCCCGAGGAGTAATTTAAGGAGAAATATGACATTACTTTGTAACAAATAAAATTTCAAAAAAAAAAAACCAACTTAAAATAACATAGTACAAGTTCTTTCAAGGATAAAACTAGTATTAAAAATGTACCGAGTAATCAAAGTGTAAAAGGTACACAATTGCATTATCTAGCAAAATATAGAATTCAATCATTTCAACACAAAAACAACCAAACATTGATTTCCTTTAATTATCCTTTATCTCTTTTTATGCAACATTTTTTTATGCTAGCTTAGTATGGCCGTCAATTATTCATGCTTGCATATGCAGAAACCTTTAACGAAATATATATCACACATAATAATCACAACATCATGACTCATGAGTATTCTTTACTATATTATTATATACAATTAAAACCTCTATTCAAATAAATAAATATGTATACAATTAAAACCCATTTAATATATTATTAAGTTAATACATGTATTTAGTTAGGCTTAGGCATGAACTTCACTTTTGTTCTTAAAAAAGAAACATCTTTTTCTTTACTTTACTGTCTTTTCCTTGCTTCTTAGAAAGTGTACCATTAATTTACTCCATAGATTAAGGCAAGCAATCACATGTAATTACAAGGCTTTGCGCGGTAACATCAACTCAACATTAATAATATTGATCAACGCGTAATTTAATTTAATTTGTACCAATATCGCCAAACATATCAAAACCATAATTATTGATTACGTACTCCCACGCAATTTTATTTCATTAAAAAATAACATAAGTCATTTTATATATATATTCTGGAAGAGGATAAAGGATATTTTATGCTTAATTGTATATAATATGACCGTTGTATATAATTTTATTTATCGTATGATAATTGAACGCCACAAAAACAAAATGAAAATTATATATGATCATGTGTGAATATGCGATGTAAACCACTATCGTGCAAAAGTATAGTATCCATAAAATTCAAGCAAATAGTTGAACTAGGATTACAAAGTCAAAAAAATCTGGTAAAACTAATAAAAACAAAACCAACTCTTGAAAAAAAAAAGATAGAAAACACAAAGAGCACAAAAACACACCTGGCATCTTTAGAATGAGGAAGACGATAATACCCTGCATGATGACCCAAATCCTCAACACTAGTACCCGGGTCACCACCCAATTCGGATATCTTAAACCTCTTCTCTACCAAACCCGATTCCGAAACCGATAACCCGGTTTCGACATCGTCGTGGTGGTTATAAGGGTGTTTTGGGAATAAGTTAAGTTGCCTTATAAGTCTCTCTGCTTGAAGTTTTGGAAATGTTGTGGTAGATGATAACTTAAAGTGTTCTTGTTGTTTATGGTTTGGTTTAGCATTTGTTAATGATTGTAAATTCAATAGACAAAAAAGAACAACAAAATAACTAAATTTATGAAAAAACTTAAACCCCATTTTTGTTTTTGTTGGTTTTTAATTTTTGAAATTTGAGATAAGAAAAAGAAGAGAAGTTTGAAGGCTATTTATAGAGTTTGGAATTTAGGTATAAAGTGGGGGGAAATAAAATGTGAGAAAAAAGAGTGCCTTAACGGTCTAAGGGTTGTTCAGTTGTTGCACTAAAAGTAATGTATTTCTTACTTTAAAGCTATTTGTTTACAAATTAATATTATGTATTATTATATTTTGGCTCTTTGTTTCCTTTGTTTTTTTAGTTGTCATTCTTTTTCTTTGTCTTTGCTCCTACTTATCTTTTGCTTTGATGTGCCATCATTCCCTTCCCTTGTTTGGATTTCTTTACATTAGGTGATATATTTATTTTATTTTATAAAGGGATTTCAAAATTTAGGAAATATATATATATATATATATATAAAAGTAATGTTATGTAAATTATTTGATGCAATTAAGAGAATGTAATTACTTACACACTATGCAATGAATGTGGCTATAGCGTTTAAAGCTAATTAAGAAAGGAAGGCTATTATCTTTAAAGCCATATTCTTTTGCCATGTTTTACTTCTCTATTTAGTGTTATAGTACTAGTGAGATGTAAATCAAATTTAATGTTTACTATAATCTTCAAATTCAGGGAATAGTAAGATATCGATAAATCATTAGATGCATTTGAGAGAATGGATATGTATATTTCAATATTTGCAATAAATGCGAACATAAGTTTGAAGGGAAAAAAAAATCTATGTAATCCTTACTTTTATAATTCTTTCTTATGTTATCTCATTATTGGGGGATAAACAATCTTTGTCACACCTAATAAGACATTTCTTTATTCAAGAAACTTCTTACTTTAATTTTTGTCCATGTCTCTTATAAGGACTTTTATAATCGAGTTAAGGAACGCTTAAGGGCTTTCAATTTTACATCCACAAATTCTTGTTTAAACTACGTATACTTTGGTGTTTTATTGCAAAACGAATGGACTATATTATGCTTCTAATTAATCAAGTGAACCTACACTTTTTTTTTTTTTTGATCATAGGCTCTACACACTGTTGAGCCACAAACCACCCCTAATGTTTTGATAAGGTAAATTAGTTGACATCTACGATACGAGTGTGTAAGAAATATAATCAAAGAAAGGTAGAGTAATTTACTACCTCTAGATCATAATATTATATGCAACTTTGAAATTTTTTATATTTCACAAATAATACCCCAAAGTTGCATATAATACGATCCGGAGGTAATATTACTTATGTAAGGAAAATGTCACTTCTTAAATCTAGATAACTAATTAATAATCCCATGACAAGGTAATTACGGAAATTAGAGCAAGTACAAAAATTTGCTTTGAATCATGGCCTTTTCGATCTTTTTTTTTTTTTTTTTTTTTCATATTTGAAAGATTAGCTCTCAAAATTTTAAACATCAAACACCCACACTCTCCAACGCCAAAAATTGGAATGCTTTACTTAGCTTTATTTATCAACTTTGTAATATATAATATACTAGGTAAAATGTATAGAGTATTATTATTTTAAAAATCACAATATAATCAATACTTAATTAGTCAATTTTTCTATCTATTAGGACAATGCTTAAAGTCTATGCTAGTTTAGAGCCACCGAATAAGAGAATCTCCCTTTCCAATAATTACAATTGTTGGAGTACTCTTCTAACAATGGTTTTTTTTTTTTTTTTTTTTTTTTTTTTTTTTTAAATGTTGGCCAGTTGGGTGTTTGTCCTACGCTGGAAAGAAAAAGAGTTTTTACTTACTTTATACTTCGTATACATTGACTTGTGGTGTAAACATGAATAAGTTCCTAATAATATAGAATGTATAAATTAAATAACCTTAATCTTTTTTTTTTTTTTTTTTTTTTTTTTTGTTATTGAAAGGAATTAAATAACCTTAATCTCTAGTAGTGTCACAAAGTACTATTCCTTAATCTCTACTAATACTTTGTATTAAATTAACATAATTATTTGTCATATCATGAGTGAAATTTTAATATGTATGTTACATACTTCCTCCGTTATAAATTACTCATAACAAAGGGATATTATTTGTGAGACATAAAATATTCCTTTGTTGCGAGTAATATGTAACGGAGGGAGTATATTATTGGTACATGCATGTATTAATTACGTGAGCGATCACATTTTTGTCTACTACGTAGAATTCGTTGTGTGAGATTAATGCATGTAGAGAGAGTGAGGGATAACTCAAGTGGTTAGAGCTCTCCTCTCGTTTCCAGGTGATCTTGGGATCGATTCTCATCACCCGCCTGGGAGTCTTTAAAAAAAAAAAGATTAATGCATGTAGAACTTGCCCTTCAATGAAGTTTTTGACTAACATACCAACCCAAAGTGGAATTAATAGCTTCCTTAATTTAATAACTTTACAACATGCTTAGCTTCTGATATTTATTGTAGGTTTTAGTGTTTTGGTGAAGTCAAACACTATAGTTTAAACTTTAAGGTAATGATTAGCCTTAAGTAGTAATAACATTATTCAATTCGATTCCAACTTTACAATAGAGTAAAATAAATCTTAAATTTCCTTAATTACTTATCATATAATATAAGTAATTTATATATCTACCTCGGCTCTAATACAGGTTAATAATAGTGAAATCCAACCAACGCTACGTAGTACGTACTACCCTATATATATTATGCACTACTAGTAATTAGTTTTATCGAATATACCCTATCTACTAGTTTGATGATGTGAAATGGTTATTTTTTGTCCGAGTGTTAAATCTGTTGAAAGGTAAATGACGAATGAAAAAACGGCTTGAAAAAAGTACCAAAATGAGCTAGCTAAGGAATACATACATAAACCGTCAACGTCATATTAGAGACAGTTTGATCCCTAAAACATGGAATATTGTTGAGTACACACAAAAGATGCAGAAGATAGATTAAAGGGTATGTTTTGGTAAGCAATTGCGTAAAAGGAGCCACCTTTCTAAACTAATTAATTTAATACATACATCACAAAAAATAATGGCCTTTTTTTTTAATAAATTAAGCAAGCTTAACAAGCCAAAAAAAAAAAAAAAAAAACAAAAAAAGTGTAGTTGTCAGTGAATCGGTAATTAAGCGTGAAGTGAAATATAGGTGGACCTTTTATTGTTTGTTTAATGACGAGTTGATGACTGATCTTCCATACTTAGTTGACGTAAGACTACCTAATTATAGAGCTTATACTAGAATACTTGTTTTATTCTCTCAACACTACTACTATATGTTCAATTACAACAAGATAAGATTATGTCTTGATATTTAAAGTTTGCTCATTTTCATTGTCATTTTGTATAATATTGCCATACTCCGATCTCTAAGCTTCCTCCTTTTTGTAAGGCCTTGTTTGGTTTGATGTAAAAGGTTTTCATGGAAAATGAATTTTTCATTTTTTCCCATTTTCCTTTGTTTGGTTTGTTAAAGGGTGGAAAACAATTTTTTCAAGGGTGGAAAATTCCATCCTTAATGATGACAAACATTTTCCTTCCTAAAATTAGGGAAGCCACATTTTCCTCTCTGCTCCTTACCTCTTTTTTTACTCCCCTCTCATTCATCCTTAAATTTTCACTCCTATTTTTTTTATTTTTCTTGGACTTTTCTTGTATGCAACCAAACAAAGGAAAATTAATTTGTAATTGTGTTTTTCCTTGAAAATATATTTTCCATGAAAACTAATTTTTCATTGAAAATTTTTACATTAAACCAAACGGGGCCTAAGTGACACACTAGTTTTCCAGCGGAGTGAAGTTGCATATATAGGTTATCAGATGAGATAAATATATAAGTGGTGACCACAAAGTGGTTTTAAATAATGTGGTACTGGACGCCAAAAGAAAGATATAGTAAGTCCCTTTAAAATAATCTTTTTGTATCCCCTTTTTTAAGATGTTCACAAAATACTTATTACCTACATTAGAATGAAATTTGTTTTACCCACACATATAAAACATGTGATTTGGGTCTCTCCACTAATTTTCTTTCTCTCACGACTTACATAACCCTATTAAATTCCTTAATTAATTTGCATGTCCCAACATATCTATAACATGCCTTATTCATTTAGTAATAATCGCGACAATTTCTTTTACATTCATTTTATAATAATTGCAAGAGTTACCCATCTAGTAAGGACTCACTACTGTTGTATTAATTAATTTCTTCTCAGGGATGAAAGTTCGGTTTGCGGTTTAGATTATAGCTAAAATCAAATCTTATATATCCGAATTAATTCGATTTTGGATTTCTCAAATCGAATCCAAACCAAATCAAGATTCAGTCCAATCCAAACCAAACCGAATTAATTTGGTTTTTCTAATTAGAATCCAATCCAAATTAAAATTTAATTTGTTTTCTTCTTTTGCAACAATCAAACCCAAAATTTGAACTTCACTCAGAATTTATTGCAATCATTCAACCTTTTTTTGTTGTTAAAAATAAGTTCTCTTTTTAATATCCACTACCAATGTTGATGAAGAAATTGAGAGAGGATGGAGAACTGGAGAAGATGTGGCTGATGAGGGTGGCTGGTAAGCCAATTGAAGTGTGAAATGAGGGAGAAAAGTGAGAAGATGTGGCGTGAGGCCATGAGCGATGAGTCGTGACTTTTTAAGAGAGTGAGTTAGTACTGAGAAAGGAGAATTGAAAATCAGATATTTTTATAATTTGGGTTTATATATGAAAGAAGAAGGGGTTGGGATATATACTTTGTAAAAACAAGCAGGCTTAATGACTTAATGTAATGGGTCAAAATTTCGGTTTATAATTCAGCTTTCTGTTTTTTAAGGGCTATTCCCAGTTAATTCCTCAGATAAACAAAATTTGTTTATCACGGGGCATAATTGTACGTCTTTTCAGGTACTAGTGGAGGGGTATATGTGTCTTTTCATGTACTAAGCTAGTTGAGGGGTACATGTGTAATTTCCTCACCAAACAGTAAAAGCAAAAGGCAAACAGTAATTGGACAGCTCATCAAAAGTATTGAATAAATGACCTTACTTTTTCAATATATTTACAAAAATGCCATCACATTAACAAAATTCGTTTATCTAGCAGAATAACTTGTATTTCCATTTTTTAAACCCCAAATCAAATCCAAACCCTAATCCATAATTTTTAATTTTTTCCAAACCAAATCCAATTCGAATTCAAAAGAAAAATCAAAACCGAATTAGTAATTTAGGGTTCGTTTGGCATTGCTGTGGTTTTCTGTTTTTTAGTTTTTTGTTTTTTAAAAGTATATTATATATGTCACATAATGAATCAAAAATTATTTAGACTTATTAAAATCATGATGATTTTGAAAACTGACAACAAAAAAGTGGAAACACCTTTTTCTTGTTTCCTGTTTTTGGTTTTTAGTTTTCAAAAAAACAGGAAACTAAAAACAAAAAATGATGCCAAACAAGCCCGAGTAATTCGGTTTGATTTTTGGTTCGGTTCGATTCGATTATAATCCGAATTACTTTAACCATACCCTCTCCTAATAACTCCACTTGCACATTATTTCTTGATCCTATCAACCTTACTTATAATACTTTTTGAAATGCTTCGTATTCTCTTTGCTACTAATTATACTTAAGAAACTCTATATTGGGTGAGACTTGCTTTACTAATGACTTCGTCCGTAAGACAAGTCCAAAATAAGAAAAAAAAACCTTCAAAAATGCTAAATAAACATATGAGATAACGTATATATATACACTTAATCATATTATCTAGCCAATTAGCCATGTTATTTAGCCAATTAATCATATCATCCAATTTAAATGCTTGAAAATCGATATCATCCAAACAATTAATCATACCATCCAAACAATTAACTATGTCATCCAGTTAGCCAACCAATCATATCATCCGATCAAGGCAATTAATAATATCATATAAACAATTAATTAATCATATCATTCATATCATTCGGAATAATCTCATCAAAACAATCTTTTGAAATTAGTTTATTAAACAATTAACTTTTTGGGTATTACAAACACTGAAATAACTAACGATTACCAATGTTTACCATTTACTTTTTACAAAATCACCTATTAACAACTGGCTAGTTAAACCAACTAATTAAACCTGTTAACACAACCAGATATATCAATTAGCAGCTAATTACTTCCTCCGTTTTTTTAAGTGCCCTATTGGGGATTTTTGACACACTATTCATTAAACATACTTTGACCAATGTTTCTGAATTATACATAAGAAAAATATAGTCTATTATAGGTACTTGTTAGAATCTTCTGGATGAGTAGATAATTAATATTCAATTGTTATACTTCCTCCGTTTTCTTTTAGATGCAACACACCCTTTAGCGTGGTAATTAAGAAAGGTGAGATTTACATGATATAATAAACTTTAAAATAAGATGAGTGGTTGTTAGGAGTGTAATTTAGTGGGCCATGTGCTTTAAATAAGGGAAATAGTATAGTTTTTCCCTAAAGTAAGTTTCCTTTTATAGTGTGTTGCAAGTATTGTGACATTTCCTTTTTAGGGAAGTGTTGCAAGTAAAAGAAACGGAGGAAGTATAATTTATAGTTAATGATAATTAATGATATTATTAGTCAAAATTTTGCATCGAAATACGTATCATATCACTATAGGGTATGGATGGTAATTCGGGTTAGCAAGTCGGGTTCAAGCCAGATTTCGGGTTATGCTTGAAAACAATAAAAAAAAAATAGTGTAAAACTTAATATTGTTATGAAATAAGAAATTTTGGTCAAATCGGGTCAAATCCGGGTTGTTTGGGTTCAGATCGAGTCGGGTTTGGTTTTCTCTCGATAACTTCGGGTCGGGTTAATGGGTCGGGTCAGGGATTGCCAGCCCTACTATGGGGCATTTAAAAAAAACGGCGGGAATATCAAATAGCTTAAGGCGATTTAATTGTTAGTAGGAAAGAGAAATAATAAAAAGATGGTGCAAGTGGGTTGGAAGGAGAGAGAAATAATAATATAGTAGTGGTTCCACACCAAATATGAAAATGTTGCAATTATTATGAAATGATGAAAATGTTGCATTTCTTACAATACGGATGAAGTACTCCTAAAACTCTGCGTCCGAAGAAATGGAACAAGTACTAAAAAACGGATGAAGTATTAAACTCCCGCTCCGACCCCACCCTATGATTTTAACAAAATTACGTGTCATGACGATTACTATGAAACAAAGGCAACACATTATTACAGACTTGTTCACTTCAGCTTAATTTCAGTTCAACTCCAATCATTTCAGTTCAGATCCTAATTTCCTTCGTTCATAAAATATTCATTTCACCTCAATTCAATTCAGTTCAGTTCCAATCAATTCAGTTCAATAAATATGAACAAAGCCTAACTCCATAACCCCTAACCTTTACCCTAAGTCCCTAACAACATGCTCCGTAACGGTGTAATCCTGTAACACTAACGACCTGTAATATAATTTTCATAAGTTTTTAAAAAGTTAACGAACTTTCAAATATAAAACAAACAAAAAAAAAAAAAAAAAAAAAAAAAAAAAGGGTGATTCATGAATGAAATTAAAATGGCAATCACCAAGTACCAAAATTCTGCGTTGTGCATACATTGCAGGCTTGCAGCAATGCACAGAAACTCTCTCAAATCTCTTATCTATTCTCACACTAGTTTCCACACTTCATCTTCCTCAATTTCCGTCGATTTAAACAACCAAATTCCGACGCTTCCATTTTCGTCGCTTCAATGTCGAGCTATCCTTCAGTCCCTTACCAACTCCAAATCCTTAAAAACAGGCAAAGCTCTTCATGCCCTTATGTTATCTTCTGGTATTCTTCATAAAAACACAAATTTAAGCACTAAACTTGCTGCATTTTATGCAAATTGTGGAAAAATGTCAGAAGCCCAGAAATTTTTTGATCGAATTGAGTTTAAATCTTCGTTTTTATGGAATTATATGATTAGGGGTTATACTGGATGTGGGTTTTATCTTAAATCTGTGTTGTTTTATCGTAAAATGATTAATTTTGGTGTTCAACCTGATAATTTTACATACCCTTTTGTAATTAAGGCTTGTGGTGATTCTTTGCTTGTTGGGTTTGGGAAGATAATTCATGGTGAGGTTGTGATTAGTGGGTTTGAGTCGGATGTTTATGTGGGTAATTGTTTATTGGCAATGTACTCGAAATTCGGGGAAATGAGGAATGCACGGTTAGTGTTCGATAGAATGTCTAAGAGAGATTTGACCTCTTGGAATACTATGATCACTGGGTATGCAAAGAATGGTTACTCTAGAGAGGCCTTGTGTATTTTTGTTTTGTTGCTTAGATCTCAATTAATTCCTGATTCGACTAGTTTTCTCGGTCTCCTTTCGGCTTGTTCTGATATGCAAATGGTTGAGAAGGGTAAGGAAGTACATGGCTATGTTTTACGGAATAGCTTGTTTAGTTCTAATAGATTTTTGACCAATTCTCTTGTTGAGTTGTATTGTAAATGCAAGACAATGTTGTACGCAAGGCGGTTGTTCGCTGTCTCATGGAAGGATTCTGTTACTTGGAATACAATGATTTCAGGTTATGTACAAATTGGCAAGGGTTTTGAAGGTTTAAAACTTTTCTGCCAAATGGTTTCATATGGTGAACAGCCGGACTTAGCTACGATCATTGCTCTGCTGAGGGCTTGTGAACAGGTCACTGCCATTGATTTTGGCATGTCTATTCACTCTTATCTTGTTCAGAAAGGGTTTGGATGTAGCATTATGGCTGCAACTTCTCTTATAGGTATGTATACCCAATGTGGTAGGCTGTCTTGTTCACAACGTGTTTTTAATGAAATAGCAGAGAAATATTTGGTTTCTTGGACTGCTATGATTTCAGCATACGGGCACCATGGGAAAGGAAGGGAAGCTATTTCAGTTTTTGACCAAATGGTAGGAAATGGCATTGTTCCTGACGAGGGCGCTTTTACTTGTACATTGACTGCGTGTAGCCACGCAGGACTTGTTGAGGATGGGAGAGAAATTTTTAATCAAATACAACAGAAGTATGGCATGAAACCTGCACTGGCTCATTATGAATGCTTGGTTGATCTTCTTAGCAGAGCAGGACACTTAGAGGAAGCATATGTAATCATTAACAATATGGCAGTGGAACCGACAGATGATGTATGGGTTTCTCTTCTCTCTGGTTGTAGGCTTCATGGTAATGTTGGTCTAGCTGAGGTGTCTGCTCAGAAAGTTTCTGAACAAAATCCAAATAGAGTAAGCAGCTACATTTCTTTATCACATGTATATGCTGATGAGAAACGGTGGGATGATGCAGAGAAGCTACGAGTTAAATTACAAAGTAAAGGACTGGTTATGCCTAGAGGTTCTAGCTTCATTGAGTAGTATGACAGCGAAATAATTATTGTAGTTGGGACATTTGGGATTCTAAAGATAGGGCTTTCACTCATTCAATCACCAGTGAATTTGATTGTGATTGCCTGACCGTGAAACTTATGTCGTAGTAAGCAGGGTATGAAATGATCTTCATTCTTCAATGATATTGTATGCCACCCATTTAATGACTTGATTGTATGTACAATAAGTGACTGTGACTACAGCGCGATCATATAGCAAAGGGAACTTATGAGAACTATCCGGCAAAAAGAACATGATCTTCTGTTTATTGTTTGATGAAGTGGTACTGGGTGAACTGTTGAGGGGTTAAAAGCGATGTATATTACCAACACTTGTACAGTTAAACAGCAAACATTTTCTGAGACATCCTTCTCAGGTTTTATTTCATTCTCGTAAGTATCCTTATGATGAAGGAAACTTCCTTATTGGAAAAAACAACAGCGGAAACATCAACAACAATTAACAACAAACAACGACCAGTGAGGATTCCCACAGATAGGTTCTGTGGCTTCCTTATTAGCCTACCTGGGTCTTATTAGCCTATCTTAACGGAAAAGGAAACATTATTTTCTTGCTTGACAATTGCATGTTTGCCAACTGCCTTGGGTTAACTCTATTATAAAAGCTTCTCAAACTTTCATATCCGTTTCATTGTCAAAGGGAAATGGTTCCATTGGTTTAGTTGCTTCTAGAAGAACCTGCAGAGGAATCTTTGGCTTTGACTGCTCCAGTGGAGTGATGTGCCGTCCATAATTTTCAGGGTTCGGACAGTACTCCTGAACATAATTTTAAGAATATTATAAGAATGAAGCATTTTGTGCCTTTTCCATAGAAGCTCAATTACATTCATATATTGTGATGGTAAATCTGGTCACTTACTTGATCAGCATGCATTTTCCTTACAAATGTCTTGAATGTTCCAAAATTACCCCCATCCAGTAGCTGATTGCACAAACGAAGATATGTCAAGCCATACATTTTCAGTTTTGGCGGACCATCTCTGTTCACCCCATTTGGCCTGGCATTCAGCAGCATCTGATCATAAGCGTTGGGATCATATCTGGGAAGTGCATTTTCACCTGCAACCTCAATGCTTTCTCTCCAGCTACCACTTAAGACCTGCACATAAAAATTGTGCACCATGTCAAAGGTATGGAAATTCACATGGAATTAATTTTGTAGCATACCTTACTAATCTTAGTATGATTGTTTTTGAAAAGAATATTGTTAGTGTCATGTGCATTCTGATATCATCATATTTGTTATGTAACAACAACAAGGAATTGACAAGAGTTTTTGATGGTTTGAACTTGTATAGGTTTTAATCAAAGATCAATTATTAGTCAATAATTTGCAAGGTCTCATGAGAAATCGTGTAGTATCCCGTGCTACACTGTTTTGGATGCTATTGACCTGACATAGTAGAGAATTATTTGATCATCAAGCTCTCATGCCCTCACCTGTTTCACAAGCTCTTGTGGAGCACTTTTAGCATAACCAGGCTGTTCATAGTCCTTCATCTCCAGACATGTAAAGTCTAAAACCCCATAGTGACGAGACAGCATCCTTGCTATTGGACGATACCCGTCTCGGTCTTTCAAGTTGTAGTATCCTGCAGTAACCTCAGCAGCATGACTTTCATCATTGTACCACCAATGTATTCCAGAAACCTGGTTGTCAATTGAAAACAAATAAATTTAGTCACCTTGTGGACAATACTTTCTCTAGCAATTGATGCTCCTATGACTATATTTACTTACCTTTGCTGCTACTTTGACTTTGCAGCCACAAAATGCTGTATTTGCTTCTTCCAGGATCTGGTCACCATGGATCAACAGCTTGTTTGAATACCAAGTCAAGAAGAATTTTCCACTTTCAGTAAGGTACGTCCCGTTGTTTCTGAAAAACTCTGTGGCTTCTGGTCTGTCATTATATTGCCCTGCATTTGCAGGTAATTCCCACTCAGGATGGCCAGCCTCAGTTGCTGCTTTTTTAAAATCCTCCTTTAAATATTTGTCATAGCACTGCACAATAAAAAAAATCGAAATTCAGTTAGCTTCTAAACATAAGCTATTTTTATCAGTTTAGTTACACATAAGTGGGCATGTCGGATTAGCTGGCAGAGCCCATTTCATTTAAACCTGAAATTCCCCTATTCCTGGGTAGCTCCATCCTTGATTTTGTGGATAAGAAGGATAACGTAGTTCTCCAGCTGGGCCAAGACCTACTTCAATGTCAACTATCACACCAGCATCTAGAAAATCTGACATACTCTGTCTGAAGCTCTTCATGTAATCGCTATAGATCTGTGAAGTTATAGGAAGAAATTAGTGCCAACAAACTATTGAATTTAGAGAAACCTAGGGATTTTAAACTCCATTTAATACTTTGTGTAAAAATTATTTGGTAAAACTGCAGGCTTTAATTGGGAAGGATAGTTACCTGAACCGGAGTTCGTCCTCCAATGATAGCTTCATTATCAACACCAATAGTCAGATATTCTTTGTTTCTAGTACCCCTTCTATTAGTATAGAAAATATCAGGGTTTGTATCTCCAACTTGTAGTACCCAATGAGGAAGTGGAACGTTCACAGCATCTCCTACATTCCCTCCACATTGATGAAATGACATTATGGCTTGTACTTTCAGGCCACAATCCTTTATGACCTGAAATAAGCTTCTGTAAGCATTCCAATTGTATTGCTTAGGTCCTTTAGCTTCTATTATTCCCCACCAGACGTCAACCATGACTCCATCAACTTCTGCTTCCTTCAGTTTGTATAGTTGTCTCTTGATGTCATCCTGGTTCTCAAAGTTGTTGTCATCTGTAACCACTCCCAACTGTTTCCATCAAACAAATAAAGGATTTGTCATTCTGTGACTCTGTTATTCGAGTATAAGTAGCTGATGCTTGTGTTAATTAGGGCTTACCGGTAGCATTGCATAGACGGGCACATAGTTCAGAAGAATCTTTGCCATATCTCTGACTCTAGCTGGGACCTGCATCATCTTATTGAACTGTTATAAGGAATCAGGAGGAAGATTGGCGTTTTTAATGGGAATAGACAAATAGAAGATTCTTTGAGTGCATTGATATGGGTCTGATCATAATAGATGTACATTTAACTTTAATAGCCAAACAACCAACCACATGTTTCTCTAGCTGAGATCCACATTGTTAGTTGCACTGTGATGCATTCTCATAACTACACATAGAGTTCCTTACATTATTGGCAACTCACCATGGAGGCCCAATTTCAGAACTTTTTTTATGGTCACTTATAAACTTGAACTATTCTATACATAGGTGGATTTCAAGTTTAAATTTTCAATCCTATACAAAAAAATCGTTAATGATCAATACATATTTAAAAGAAATAAATAAAATATTAAGTAAATAAATAAGAAAGAAAGGAAAAGGAAACATAATTAGCATCAAGATATAGCTATAAAATGTGTTATATCTGATGATATATTGCTGTATAGAGCACATGATTTGCATCAAGATAGCTATGAAACATGATAATGACTTGTAAATCTCAAAGAGGATGGATAAATAATCTCTTACAATGCACGCTAATCAAAGTGATTAATTGATCCTTGTTTCTGAAATCAGGTTCTCTTGAACAATTGAAATCCTAGAACAGACAGTACAGTTTCTCTCTCTTAAACAAAATGATCCTTGTGTTTTGCTGTGATTCTTTCTTGCACTTCGATTGATGCTATTTAAACTAATTCTCTCTGAATCTGTTACATATATAGCCAACTTAATATGTCACGATTGAAAATCAAGACTTTACTGACTTTTGCCTTTTGATTCTAAATGATAGCCACCCCTAAGTTCTGTGATCATCAACTGCTTTTTATGAAATCAAAATCAACTGTGGAGCTTGAACCTTACATAACAATGAACGGTCTATTTTAGTATATCGAGACCAACTGCGGAGCTTGAGCCTTACATAACAATGAACGGTCTATTTTAGCATATCGAGACCAACTGCGGAACTTGAGCCTTACATAACAATGAACTGTCTATATTATGATGTTTGGATCAATTGTGGAGCTTGAGCCTTACATAACAATAAACTGTCTAATTATCCTATGACGTTTTCAGAGATCCTTCCAAAGGCTGTGAGTAATTCAGTTCTGCATGGGGATGCACAATCTTCTTCTGCAGCATATTGCAGAGATAATCTTACATCTTCATGGAATTGATTTATTCAAGATAGTATGAAACATTGAAAATAATGGACACTAGTTGAAGTAGGGGAATGCCTTGGTGGCTAGTTGGTGCATCAACTTCACGGAGAAAGATTTGCTAAACAGGTAATAGAAAGCTGACCAACAATTTGCTAAACCTTGTAGGCCTGTACTACCTTCTTTTCTGGTTTTCTGTTCTATGCTTATGATTTAGACTCGAAAATATCTTGGTCTTTATTCTCTATGTTAAATAACGAACTCCGTTTACATTTGCATTCCTTTATTAAGTTTAAAGAACTTGGTGTTTTCTCTTATATTGTGAATACAGAATCACTGCTGGATTGTAGAATATCAATTGCAAGATAGATTATGTATCAGTTTTCTAATGTAATTGCAAGGTTAAATCTGAGGTTCAAAGTAATTACCCGAATGTTACTCTTTCTAATTCTTTTGCAAAAATGACTTTCACTATCTTTGCTACCATTGTCCGTATATAAACAAAAATTATTATGTGTTTTAGTCTTTTAGAGTGTACCCATGCTATGCTAATACACAAGAAATTTCGAGTTTAGAAAGAAACTAGTTATTGCCCGGGACGATGCCCCGGATCATTTTAAATTTGTAAGTTTGATCAAAATTAAAGTTAGAAGGTTAATGTTCAACAATATAATATTTATAAATGAATATAAATATAATTGTTTGTTCACCACGGCACGAAATCATGAAGAAGCTAGAATGACTCAGAAAGAGAGTGGCGCCTATTGGATGAACATATATATATGTGTGTGGGGGGGGGTTGTATGAAATTTTTATTATTTCATATCCATACTACTAAATATTACAGCATTTTATAACTACATTATATGGTAAAAATGCATATAAAAATGGGATGAAAGTGACTCAATTTTTATTTTTTATAAAACATCATAATTGTGTACACTTAATAACAAAAAAAATATTTAATTAGCTAACCACACTCAAAACTAAAGTTGCAAAGTGGTAGGTTTTATTCATTATACTTCATATATTAAGTAATAATAATAATAATTAATTTCTTATAAATTAGAGGGTAGATTATTGTATATACTAAGGAGTTACATATTATAGATGAAAATTAAATAGGGATGTTATATATATGAAGAGTTTTTTAGTAGGTTAAAATAATCACTATAAGGAGGTTATGCCTAAGAAGAGTTTTTATAGAAGATTAAACATTAATTACTTCAATAATGTGTGTGCGAATAGTAATGACACGTAAGGTGACATATAAGTTCATGTGGTGCCAAATCATCTTGAGATAAGGGGTGACACATGGCAATCCCATGTAGTTCCCTGTTTTAATAATATTATACTCTTAGATACTAATAATACTATATTAGAAAAAGAAGTGGAACATATGAGAAGTTATTACTACGTATATGGTGTCTTTTTATTTTATTTACTATCTCAGTTACATATTATTTGCAACGATTTGACATAAAGTAAAGAGGAAAAATGTTTAATCGTTGTAAATAATATGTAAAGGAGGTAGTATTTATTTATTCTTTTTTTTTTTTTTTTTTCTGAAACGTCTGATTTTGGTTTCAGAATCTTACGTCAATTCAGTCCTGCTGCAAACTGATTTCAGTTGCAAACAGATTCGTTTTGCCTGTGCACTCTTTGTTTTTTATTCTGTCGAATTAACAGAAACTGTTGTGAAGTAAAGACTATCGTCTGAAGTGGTTGAATAAAGTGGTAGCCGCTTTGCCTCCTTATTTTCAGCTTTTCTAGCTTCAGAAACAGCTACTGCTGCTACACCTTGCTGTAATTTGCGCACCTAGTTAATGCTGTGAACTACGAGTAATTAAAAATAGGATCTTCCAAACAAGCGCCTCAGGGTATTAGATAAGGATTTAATATATTATTTAAAATAATATTAAGTTCGAAATGCATGACAAAATCAAGCGTTGATCGATATAATTAATAGTAATTTTAGTATAATATTTTCACATTTAGCTCTAGGGGTTTGTTAGCTTTTGCCTTAAAAATAAATGATACGCATAAAATAATCTACTACAATAGAAGCCACAGATTTTTGTTGAACATGAAGGGCTTTGGGGCTGTTGTGGGAGCCATATCCCGGCAATCCCGCAATCTTGCAGATCTCCAGGACAGCAAAGGAAGTTATGTATCAATATATGACCAACCAATTCCTAATATCCAGGCCTCTCTTGAACAACTGCTTCGTATCATTTAGTGCTGCTTCTTCATTTCATGCTAAATTACCAGATATTCTCATATCATAGTCTTCAAGGAAAAACATAACTTACCTGCTGAACCTTCTCTAAAATTTTCTGAACAGAGGTGCAATGTGGCCTCTATATTGACTTTAATAGTGTATTGTTTGCAGGATCGGTATAAGGTAGCTACTATACACCTTAATGTAGAGGTGCAATGTGGCCTTTCTTGACTTTAATAGTGGTTGGAAAGCTAGATCGGTTGAGAGGTTGGTCTTTATTTTCTTTGTATATCATCTTTGATCATGGTTAGTTTCTTATGTGATTCTAGCAATAAATGTTCAAATTCACCTTCAATTTCTTGTTTGAGTGAAATGATCAAATGTTTTTTTCCGTTCAGACTGGATATTAATGAGTATGGTTTGCTTTGTATTTTAGTTAGATAGACGTATGTTTAATTGTCAGATATCCAACATAAATATGCATATGAAATGATGAATGTGTGTTATGTGTCTTTGTTCAGTTGTGTATCAAGTACAAAGTCACAAACTATGTTATAACAGTATTTTCTGACTGATGTGGATCTGCTTTCTAGCTTGCTCATTTCTTTTCATGAGAAAACTTGCATATCCAATGCTTAATATCCAATGCATTTATTCTAAAGAAGTGGAAAATGGGTGCATTTTTTTCTGCTAATATGTATTTATTTTCAGATCTATTTGGGGATAAGCCTACTTTAGATTGAAGCAAGCGCTTGCATCTTGCTCAGGGAGCTCACCGTGGACTTTGTATGAGCAGTGTAATTCAAAAATTATTCATAGATGTGAAGGCTGCCAACATCACACTGCACATATTGCTCAGGGAGCTCGCCGTGGAGTATGCAATTTGTCGCTCATTACTCATTGTTAGTGAGGAGGAAAAGTTTATAGCATTAGTGAACAATTTTATAAGCTTTCTCTGTAACATACAATCATAATACATAGTGATTAAACGTTGTGATACAAAGTGTTAATGTCCACCTCAGATAATAACAAACAAATTGAACACATTGGGAGAAAGAAGATCCAATAGCAGCTCATAACCATCGCTAAGCGCTAACATGTTTCTTGTTGTTTTTGATCCTTCTAGCAATCATTTTACAAAATTAAATATCAGTTCTATCAAAGCATCAAGTGTTGCAGCTTGTTTGGATAAGAAGAAATGGAGAGAAAGGAAGAGAAGGGAAAGGGAGGGAGATTAAATCCATTGTTTGGATAACAAATAAAGGGAGTGAGGGAAATGGAGGGGAAGGAAATGAAGGGAAAAGTTTTGTTTAATTGTTTAATTTATCTCTTTCAATCTCTTGAATTTTCAAGGTAAGGCCAATTAATTTCACCAAGTTATACTAAACTGCTTCTCACGAATTATATCCTCCAATTTCTAGGGATCTGCTGCTCTTCTTCATTGCTAATGTTTAATTGATTTTCAATTCGTTTTTTTTTCTTTTTTTTTTTTTTTTTTTTATGTATTTCTTTGTTTTTTTTTTTTTTGTTTGAAAATCAGTTTTGGAAAATTTGTTTGAAAATCAGTTTTGAAAAATCTGTTTGAAAATCAGTCTGATGTTTTAGATTAATTTACATAAGATTTTTTTTTTTTTTTTTGAAGAACATAGGATATTAAATTATTTGTTTGATTTTAATGACGTTTATCAATATATTTTTTTTAATCAGGTTTATATTATAAAACAAATAACTACAATTTTTCCCTGAAAAAATTAGTATAATGTTGATTGTTGAATGCAAGCAACCCACAGATTAAGAAATAAAAAAAAAAAAAATGGTGAATGTCCCTCCCCTTCCTCCCTTTTCTCCTTTATCCAAACAAGGAAGGTTCAATTTCTTCTTTCCTCCCCTCTTATTCTCTTCCCTCCCATCCCTTCCTTTCCTTCTTGCTAGTGTATCCAAACAAGCCGTTAATGTATCTAAAATCGACATACAATCTTCATCAGGCTAACAGAGTAGACTATAGAACAGTAAAATTTAATATCACCAACTCTGAAATTCTGCAAATTCTATACAAACTACACATGCTGAATTGTTGACGAATTTAAGACGGGTGACAATGCCAAAGATAATTTGTTGGTATTATCTCTCTTCTCGTTATTATCTTAAATAAACAATAGAATTTAAGACTGGTAACAATGTCAAAGATAATTCAGTCTTATTAACTCTATCCACGTTATTATCTTAGGGCATGTTCACATTTACTGAACTGAACCGATTGAAGCTGAACTGATCGAGCTGAACTGAAATGAATATTTTATGAGAGAAAGAAATAAGGAGCTAAACTGATCTGATTGGAGCTGAACTGAACTTAACTGATTGGAGCTCAACTGAACTGAACTGAAATTAAGTAAATGTGAACAGTCCCTTAGTGTTATTATGCCAACAAATTTCTTAAATGTGTTTTACTCTTCATTGCACCTTCTCTAAAAAATCATTGAAGGTGTGAGAAAGTGTGATAAATAAAAAAAAAAACACATTTAAGACCATTTTTTAGAAAAAATTGAGGAAGAGTTATTGAATCTTATTTTATTTAAAAAAAAAAAAAATCGTACATCCGGTTTTTTTTTAACACCGTTCACAAACTACCATTTGACTAGCTATTTTGATTTATAAATACGATAAAACATAGTCAAATGAAATCTTATTTAAATCGTCTCAACATATATTTTATTAATATCTACTTTTTATAATTTTACTATGTCAAGAATTAAAGATATTAATCGTTAAAATAGTGCTTTTGATAAGCGTGATAAAAGAAATGTGTTAATTAAGGTAGTAATAATAAAAACCGGTTTGCTTCATAAAAAAAGCAAAGTCAAAAGCAACAAAAAAATTTAGAACTCTACAGTTATATAAAACTATAATAGACGAGGAAGAGGAGTGAAAGGAAGAGTAGAGATCAATTTAGATCTGATCAAAGTAAGCCCGAACCGTTTTTGGACAGGTTTTGGTTAGATTTTTCTAGCCCGACCCAAATTTTAATGGGATGTTATGCATTTTTAGTTGATTTTTTTTTTTGCCCGACCCAGAAATGGCCGAAAAGCCTGTACGGGCCAGCTAGTTTGGGCGGGTTAGGGCACATATTTTTTGGCCTGAAACTTGACCAGACCTTGTCCGTATAATGGGTTTATTTTTCGATCTCGGCATGGCCTGAACCTGGCCCACCCAATCACCTTTAGATCAATTTAAGAAGACTTACTTAAATCTGCACAACTGTAGAGCAAGGGATAGAACTTAGGGGCGGAGAACTAGGGTGGAGAGGAATTATGCACTCAATGAGTTAAAAGAGGCAAAGAAACAAGCAGATGAAGCTAATAAGAAGCTTTAGAAGTCTTTGGTGGCTCAAGAACAAGCTGAGGAGGGTTCAGAGATCGAAAATTTTGAAAATGTATACTAAGTATATAGATAATCACTATATATACTCGTATTATAAACACATGCATTTGAATTTGTATCAACTATCTAAAAACAAAATTACCCAAAACATAATTATGTTTTGAATCTTAAAAGATAATCCAAATTAAAATTAGGTTGTGTTTGGAAACATGATAATCATTTTAAATTTTGAAATTGAATTTCAAAGTTTAATACTTCCTCCGTTTTTTTAATATTGCACCACTTGCCTTTTAAGGATGTATCACAATATTGCACCATTTCTATTTTAGGAAAAGAAATACTTGTGTTCACACTACAAATACCAAATATACCCTTATTTTTGAACACATGATTATTTAGTTTATGTGTACCATCACATGGGCAATCTTGTATTTTTACCTTTCTCTCTCATCATTTTTTCCACTACCAAAAATCTTGTGTCAACCTCCTATGGTGCAATAAAAAAAGAACGGAGGAAGTATTCAATTTCAATATTGGGTATTTGGGATGTTTCGAAAAAAAAAAAAATGGGTATTTGGGAAATATCAAAATTTCATTTCCTGAATGTCAAATTCTAACCTATATTTTGAGATGAGTGAAATTTTGAATTTAGCAAATGAAACTACTCTGTTAAGTCACACAAATTCCCATTCTCTCTCCTCCTCAATTTTAAATTCTCAAGTTTTCATCTTTTCCTTTGCTTAAATTATCAAATTTTTTTCTTCAATAAACCTTAAATTAAACCAAAATTTTCCAATTATTCGGTAAATTACTACCAAAAAAGTTCAAAAATCCCCCAAATTAGTTCAAGGATCCTCTATTAAGTCCAAATTCCTCCGATTTTTCAGTAAATTAGTGCCGAAGAAGTTCCAAATTGGTCGAGCAAATTTCAGCCATTTTAAATAGGGTACACTCTAATGGTCGAGGATGAAATTTGAAGCTCGCTTTAATAGAGGAGGGGTGAGAGAACTTGTGTATGCTTCTATGGTGAAGAACCCTAGGAGTGAGAAAAAATTGGGGAAGAGAATGAAACTTGTGTACGACATAGGAGAGAGAGAGAGTTGGGATTTTTTTAATGAATATTAGAATTTGAAATGACAGATTTAGGATTGAAATTTCAATATATCAAAATATACCCATGTCTTTATAATCTTGGATTTGGGCTAATTTTAATTTCCAAATTCTAAGCATATCCAAACAACTAAATTTGACCAAATGAAATTCTGGTTACCAAACAAGCCAAAAGAGAATCTATTATATAATTTAAGAGTAAGTTAATAAGGTTTTTCTAAAACCCCAATCCTCAATTTTCATGCACTCCAAATAACTTTCATGTTATTTAAAAAAAAAACAAAAATAATCCTTCAAATAACTTCCACTTCTTTCCTAAAAAAAGACTTCCACTTCTACTATTTTTATTATTTTTCCTAATAACAAACCCATCCATTTTAAATAATATTGTATAAAAAAAAAGTTAGTACACAAAAAATTACTCTACCAATTTTATTAATTTAATAAGTATCAAAACAAAAAGAGTATGTTCTCTACGCGTGGCCAATTAAAACACAAAAAAAAAAAGCTAACCCGATAACTTCTGACCGAGTTGAGTAACCCTTACCTGACCAAGTATCCTCTGACTGATTAACCCTTGTTTGACCGAGTAACACCTTACAGACCGAGTGACCTTGGATCGAGTAACCTTTGACATTCGAGTAACCCCTGACTGACTAAGTAACCCGTAAACATATAACCCAACCACACGATGTGGCCAACCACATATGAAACTTTGTGAAACATAAAATGTATACATCATGTTTTGTATGCAACTAGCCACAACGTATGACCAGTTGCAAAAGAACAAAGCAACATTTATAACATTAACTAATATAATAATCGTTCATCGGTAACTACCTTATTATTAATTCAATAATCATCAACGCAAAAAAAAAAAAAAAAAAAAAAAAAAAAAAAAAAAAAAAAACACATTTTTCTTGTGACAAGGCACCAGTGTATGTGGCTGCTTGCAAAAGAACAAAATCACTCCTATAACACTATCGGGGTAACCTTTATAACACTCAGGGCCGGTGATGAGGCTGTGCAACCAGCCCCACCGCACAGGGCCCCTAAATTAAAAGGGCCCCAAAATCCAATTTACAATATATCATATACGTTGCATCAAAATTTCACTAAAGTTGTCGTAGCGTAGTGGTAGAGCGGCACATCACAACAATGGTTATCACCTAGGGTTCGAATCTCATGGGAACCATTTTTTTAGTCCAAGGTCCTTTTTTGTGTTTAATTCTAACTTCTAAGTCCTTAGTAACTCTTTATGTTCTACGTGCTTAGCACCTCAATAAAGCTTAATGTATTAGTCCCAATTAATTATATGAAGTCTGAATGTCTATTTATTTATTTATTTATTTATTTATTTTAAACTGATTCAAGTCTTGATACGTAGTTTTTTTTTTTATCTTTCATGAATTAACTATATCTCCCATCAAATTAAAATTCATCCTCCTTTCACTTGTTGCTACGTGTATAAAAATTCACCATTATCCTTAATGCTAAAACATTTCACGGTTTATATCACATACGGTATAATCATTTATATTAGCTTCCTCCTTCGAAATTAAAACTTGATATATTATTTTATACTTATCCGTAATTTTTTTTAATAGCTATCCGTATTTTTTTATTAGCTTCTTATTTAGTTTTCCACAAGTGAAAATTGTACTTTACCTTACAAGGAAAAAAAATAAATAAAAAATTAGAATTTCACTCTATCTTATTGTTAATTTTTTTTTTTTAAAAATAATATCAATTTTAGGGCCTAATTTTTAAAATTAGCACAGGGCCCCCAAAATATATGGGACGACCCTGATAACACTAATGGGATTAACTCTAATAACACTAAATGGATACCCCCTATAAAACTAACAAAGTAACTCCCATAAGAGCTGGGCACATGGTGTTATAACAATTAGTTACCATATCAAAATCTCCCGTATTTGAAAAACTATTTTTGTTATTAGATTTATTTATAATATCATTTTACGGAGTATAAAATATATATCCGTGCATATTGCACGGGTGCACTCTAGTTTACTAAATGGAGGAGCGATTAAGGGTAGGCTTAGTAACACTTCCAAACCAAAAAAAGAGTTAGCAAAGAAAAGGAAGAGGGCATAATAAGATGGAACAAAGAGGTGTATGAAGAGAAAATGACATAGGAGAGAGAGAAGTAAGATAAAACAATTACATAGTACGGAGTAGTAAGGAGAGAGAAAAAGAATTTTAAGATGAATGAATGAGGGAGGGGGGCGTGCAATTGTGCAAGCAAGAATTGACATTATAATACTAACAAAACCATTAAGATGGGAGAAAGTATGAGATAAAGTGAAAAACACTTATACATCCAATTTTAAAGTAGAAATGAGAAGAGTTATTGTGTCTTATTTTAAATAGCATTATATTAGAATATGGTTTATTTCATAAGATAATAAATTCAAAAACAAGAAAAGAATTAATGATTTTTCGGAATAAACAAAATTATAATAGGCGAGACATAGAGGGGGTGAAAGGAGGTATGCATCAATTGAAAGAAGACATTTTCAAATTTGCAAAATCGTATTTCCTACCTTATAAAAAGTAGAAGATTGCGCTTATGAATAGTGCCAGACGTATATGCCCTTCAAAATGTTTGTTTACGTTTTTACCCACATATATAATTTCTTACATTTATGTCCTTTTATGTGTACATATTTAATAACTAGCATAGTGCCCGTGCGATGCACGGTTTATAAATCAAATTATTAAAGTCGTAGGAAAAATAAAAACAAACAATTACTAATAAAGGACTTGGTTACTAATAGTCAATAAAAAATATATTAAAGGAACGTTATTTGAATAGTATTTTATGTTATTTGAATTTCTTTTAATTTTTTATAATGTTATTTTAATTGAAAAATAATTGAATAATACTCCACATAACTATATAAGAGAAGTGCTCGTAAAAATTAAATAAAAAATTAAAAAAAATAATAATAACTATATAAGAGAAGTGGACTAATTCATTTATATCTCTCGTTGACAAAAAAACTTAAATTATATTATCATACCAACCACATCAGTAGCTACAATCAATCTAATATATACATGTTTTATTTACCTGTCACGCACTCACCAAATCTATAGACACAATAATATAATAACCCTATATCTGACCTACAAGTACATATAATTTCCTAAGTTAAGCATTGTGCCAAATCTATATATTACTTTCTTTGTTTCTATTTAGTTAACGCGTTTGATTTAGGCACATATATTAAGGAGAGGAGAGAAAGTGAGATAGAATGAAAAAGCAAGTGGGGTAGCTCGTAAATGTAAGGTAAAAAAGTTACCCCAAAAGGAACGTGTCAACTAAAAAGAAACGGAGGTAGTATATAATAGTCATATAACCAACATCTGATTAAATATACTATACAACACAAATACTTCGTATATAGGTATGGATTTATATAAATAAAATATACGGAGTATATATTAAGATTTATCACTACCTTAATTATAAAAAGGTTAAAAAAAACTCTTATAATAGTGCATGAACATTTATATCTCTGAAAATGTTCTTTTACATATATTTCTCCCATTTAATTTTAAAAGCCTTAAAATTGTCTCTTGAATTCGCTAAATTGATTTAAAAGGTTATGTTTAATTCAATATTTAAAGCCATTTACTATTTTCATTTCCTTTTGTTTTAATTTTTCTATTTAGAATTTATTAGACTATTATATTTCAAGATCGAAGTCAATATCTTTTTACCATACAATCACTAAATCAAAGTAGCTCAACTAAAGTTTTGAACATTGCATAGCTACACAACATCCAACACATTTAATGACTACATGCAAATAATTTTAATAAAATATGCATTTGATATAAGTTATTAAACAATTGAACTATATATACATTTTTGATAGGTTTATATCTTTCATATTAACAAAAATTTACAAATGTTATTATTATATTTTGAAAAAAAAAATATAGACTTTGGAGTTTTGTATAAGATAGATAAAGAATAAGTTAATTTCCGTCATATATGCATTGAGTTGCTCGATCATTTTTTTTGGGTGTTCTATCCGATTCTCCCTTTGGGCTAATCCGGATTCGAGGATCAGTTATGGATTGTTAGGCTCCACCCCCCTCCCGATTGTTGTTGCAGGGGATTGAACACGGGTCCTCCATACTAAGTGTAGTATCAATCACCACTACACCAACAACCTGTACACTTGGTATGGAGGACCCGTGTTATAAAATATTAAATTATACACATATACTTTTGTATATTATAAAAAATATTATATTATATACACATACTATTTTACACGAAATATATTAACTTTCATGCTATACTTAATTACATAGAATGTAAAGTACATGAAAATAGTATTATACCTACATTTCAATAATATAATTAGAACTTTAACAATATGACTTATTATATAATGTTTAGGTGTAATAAAAATGACATGTATATTTTTTTATTATAAAATGTTGATTTGAAAGTCTAAATTATAGTTAAAAGAATTATTATGTATAAAACAACATAAATTATTGAACATGATTGTTGTATATCTAGTATAGTACATTAACAATGAACAATTAAATCAAAATGTTAGTTTTTCTAAAAAAAAATCATAAGTAATAGCATTGTTAATACTTAATACGAATATTACAATTTTAAACACGAGTAATAGTTATAATACATTTTATACCTATTCAAATGTCTAATTCAATTTAACTTTTATTCTTCTTGTTTAGATTGGTTTTTGGTTCAATTTTTTTTTATGTAAGAAAAAACAAAGGTCATTGTAAAAGGCATTGTATAGAAAATGAAAGGCCGATTAAAAATTAAATTTATGTTCAAGATTATATATTTTTTTTTTGCAAGACAACATTTCGGCTCAGCATTCAGGATTTGTCAAGGAGTACAAAAAACGATAAAAGTAATTTTTACACTATTTTGTATTTTTATCAAAAACTTTTGTATTCATCTGATAACTTGCATTGAATATAGGATAATTTGTAGACTATTTTGTGTAACTTTTATCAATCAAGCATAAATAACTTTAATTTATTACAGGGTAGCTTTTATAATAGGTGCACAATATTTTATTGTACATCTGATTTTTTTTAAAAAAAAATATTCGTATTGGTTTCATAATTGACGTCAAACTAAATTCTATTGATTTTATTTAATTTTCATAAAAAAAAACAATATTAGACTTTCAAAATACGAAATATTTGTTTCCTTAATTATGCTACTTTAATCATATTGCTTCAAATTAGTTATTATTCTTTAAATTGTCTACAAATAAAGATTGGAAAGACGTTATGGATTATTTGTAGTATTGGAAAGTATATATTTTATTATTAAAAATTAAATCAATATTTATGTTAGGAAATCATGAAAATCTTATGCATGTATAGAAACTTGGTTTTATTGTTTAAAGTTGAACAAAAATAACTATACTTAGATATGTAAACAGTAATTATATAGATATATTTTATACATATGACAAGCCAATGAGAGAGTGACATTTGTCAACCTCACATTGAGGCGCTTGTCTTTTAGTATAATATATAGATAGATAGATAGATGAGTGTTGAGCTTTCCCTCTCCTTACATTTATGCACTTTTATATTATTATTTATTTATATTATAGGTAATTATATTATAGGTAAATTTAAAGTTCACCTATATTGCAATATTTCATTGTTGAATAATTACATAGATGTTTCCTGAAAAATAAGTTGTAAACAATTGAAAAAGCCGTGCTTGAAAAATAAAAAGTTCAAACACAGCGTAATATACACATTTCATTAATTTATCGAGCTATTTACTGTAAAACCCAATGTCGTAAAGTGTTTAAACACAACCCAATATAAACGCCAAGAAAGGGAAAGTCACTCCACGCGCAGTAAAGAGAATGTTAGGAAATAAGGGTGTAATTGTGTTTGATTAATGCGGAACAAGTCAATGAAATTAAGGACGAGAAAAACAATAAAGAAGATAAACAAAAAACACAAGGATTTACATGGTTCGGTTAAAATAGACCTACATCCACGGGTAGGGGATTCGAGAGCTTCTTCACTATAATGGAGAAAGAAACAAGAGAATAATACAAGAAATCCTAAATCTAATGGCTCAAGAAAGGTATGATCTAATTGATCAACTAAAGGGTCCTTTTATAACACAAGAAAACCCTAATAAAACCCTAAGATTGTTCCACAAGTATACTAAAATAGCCGTCATAAAAAAGATATAATTTTAGGAAATATTCCATAAATTATCCTAGAATAACCTAATTACCAAGCTATAGCTCGGCAGATAGCTCATACCTGCCGCAAGTCTTCATAGGGCCGAGCTATAGCTCACTCGCATAGAGCTATAGCTCGCAGCCTCGTTGCAAATTTCTAGCTTCGTCAGGTTTTTGTAAAACGGTCATAACTTTCTCATTTCTTATCGGAATTGGGCATATAACCTATCGTTAGAAAGATCTTGAACCAAGATATCACCTTCAACTTGAATCACCTCAAAATCAGTTGTAGTTTGAGAGATGTAAGCATTCAAAGTCAGCCCTACTAGATTTCGAGTCACAATTTAACAATCTCCACCTTGACTTGAAATCAACCAAAAAACAAGGTAACTCCACCTTAAACCAAAAACCAAGAAGTAATGCTCATAGTAAAACATAAAACCTCCACCTTAAACAAAACTCCATAAGCCTACTCACATTAGGCTATCACCAAACGGACATCTTCCATAACTTGTGAACCGGTGCATCTCCGAACACAAAATTCCGTACACAAAGCCATCACATGGCCTAGATTGAGAGTATAATGTCCCAACGCCAAACATGCTTATCAAAATTGACCAAACTCTCTTCAAACACTTCTTCATCTCAAAAAAATCAAACTAAAAAACTTAAGCAATTCTAGAAAATTAAAAATTACATCAAGAATTTCTAAATTGCAATTGTACTTAATAAATCACAAAAGTACCAAAATTGAGATAAGAAATAGCATAACTAGAACAAAATCTAATGCATAACCAAGATTTCTACTTATTACAAACGAAAATCAAAAGCAATCTATCATAGACTCCGTACCAAAAATTCACACGGTTTCTCGTTTTACCAAGAGATCTCAAAGGTGAACTTATCATGAAGAGATCGTAGAAACCGCAACCCCAAAACTCATAACCCTAAAGTGCATAATCATCATCATCGTCGGTATTGGCAATATTTGCGGATTTGTCCTCGTTGGACTTCTCCTCATTCTTCTTCTTTAATTTCCAACACTCGGCTTTGATATGACCCTTCACATGACAATAGTTACAAACTTTTCCTTTACCAAAATTCTTATTACCACCATGAGAAACTAAAGAATTATTTTGAGCAGGATAATTAGATTTATTAACCAACTTATTGTCAATTAAATCTCTCTGGGTTAAGGCATCCTTAACATCCTCCAATTAAACTAAAATCATCTCTACCATACAATAAAGTATCTCGAAAATGCTTATACTTAGGCGGTAAAGAACACAACAACCTAATAGCCATATCCTCATCATCGATCTCAACATCGATGTTTTGCAAATCCATAATAATAGAGAAGAATTCATCTAAATAAGACTTAAGAGGTTTACCTTCTTCTAGACGAAGATCATGAAGTCTAGATTTGAGTAGTAGACGGTTGATCACGCTCTTTGTCATATAAAGTGACTCCAACTTCAACCACAAACCCGCATAAGTCGTCTCCTTGGCAACCTCTCTCAAAACATCATCAGAGAGACATAATTGAATTACCGAAAGAGCCTTCAAATCGATCTCCTCCCACGTATCCACCGTCATGCCCGAAGGATTGTTGGATACACCTTCAAAAGCCTTGTGACAGCCACTTTGAACCAAGATGGTTTCATCTTCAATTTCCACAGGCCAAAGTTCACTTGCCTATCAAATTTCTCAATATCAAATTTCACTGGCATAATTTAATCAAACTAATCTATAAACACCTAAACCTTAAGACCTTAAAACCTTGGATCTAGATACCACTTGTTAGGAAATAAGGGTGTAATTGTGTTTGATTAATGCGGAACAAGTCAATGAAATAAAGGACAAGAAAAACAATAAAGAAGATAAACAAAAAACACAAGGATTTACGTGGTTCGGTCAAAATAGACCTACATCCACGGGTGGGGGATTCGAGAGCTTCTTCACTATAATGGAGAAAAAAACAAGAGAATAATACAAGGAATCTTAAATCTAATGGCTCAAGAAAGGTATGATCTAATTGATTGACTAAAGGATCCTTTTATAACACAAGGTAACCCTAATAAAACCCTAAGATTGTTCCCCAAGTATACTCAAATAGCCGTCATAGAAAAGATATAATTTTAGGAAATATTCCATAAATTATCCTAGAATAACCTAATTACCAAGCTATAGCTCGACAGATAGCTCATACCTGCCGCAAGTCTTCATAGGGCCGAGCTATAGCTCACTCGCATAGAGCTATAGCTCGCAGCCTCGTTGCAAATTTCTAGCTTCGTCAGGTTTTTGTAAAACGGTCATAACTTTCTCATTTCTTATCGGAATTGGGCATATAACCTATCGTTAGAAAGATCTTGAACCAAGATATCACCTTCAACTTGAATCACCTTAAAACCAGTTGTATTTTGAGAGATATAAGCGTTCAAATTCAGCCCTACTAGATTTCGAGTCACAATTTAACAAAGAAAATATGTTATGTGAGTTAGAAAGCGAGTCATTGAGGGGGTGAAAGGAGGTATGCATCAATTGAAAGAAGACGTTTTCAAATTTGCAAAATCGTAGTAAAGGGAAAATATGTTATGTGAGTTAGAAAGCGAGTCATAGAGGGGGTGATAGGAGGTAGGGATCAATTATTTGTATAAAGGTTGGCACGTGTGAGTGACTTGTGTCAGCGAGCCAAATTTTTCCAAAATTGGGCTGCCCTACAGAAAAATAATGTGTATTGAGTATTGACCATGTTAAAAAGTTTGTCAATAAAAGTACCTGATAATTAAATTTTCTGCTATAATACTTAAGACTGGAAAAAGCTAACTCAATCCGTAAACTCCACCCGAATATGATCTTAAAATAACGAGTTTGGGTTAACATTTTTGACCTAATATAATGGATCGATACGAGCCCAACCTGAAATTTCATGAAACAAAATAATTTATTGATAAAAAATTATACGACATGTACAAATGAAATCTAAATTAAGAAACACATAAAATCAACCAAAACATTTTTTTTTGAAACAATTATATATTTATATATAACAACTCTAGTGATCAAAAGTTCAAAACCCTTACTTCCATTTCTCTCTCTTTCGATCAATACTGAGCCGCGCCTCCTCTTCTCTTTTGTTACTGAGAGTCTCATCTAGAGTCTCTTCTCTTTCGAAGTGTGTATTAATCAAAGACAACAAGCAGAGCAATACTACCTTAAATTCAACCATATATACATGCAGTTAGGAAGAACGAGAAGAAAATCCTTGGCAAAATACATTTTCATATTCTAAAAGATTCTTAACACGGAGAAAGGACCAACCTAATTTTTTATTCAGCCTCTCCTATAACCCATCTCCCCCTCCTCCATCCATTACTTTGCTTTCCTCAAAGGTTATAGATTAATAATCAAGCATAACAAGTAGCCTTGGCAGAGTAGTAGCAGTTGCAGCCTTGCTAAGGATGCTGCAACAGCAGCCTTGGCAGGGCAGCAGTAGCTGCAACCTTTCGAGGCCAGCAGCAGCAGCCTCAGCAGGGCTGCAGTAGCTGCAACCTTGCCAAGCCAGCTGCAGCAGCAGGCTTGGTAGGGCAGTAGTAGCTGCAACCTTTCCAGGCCAGCTGCAACGGTAGCCTCGGCAAGGCGAGAGTAGCTAAGTAAGCAAATTCACCGAATGATTTTAGTATAACGAATTCAGCAAAATAATTTTTATTTATTTATTTTTTTTACCAAAAACTGAAGTAGCAAGAATTAGTATCTTATCTCAAATTACAGTAATTTCCACAAAACTTAATAGAAAAATCAACAAAGCTAACAGAATTTCAAAATGCATCATTAACATATGTAAATAACAATAAGATGATAGCCCAAATTGAATATGATATTGGCATTTACTCAACTCAAATTATACCAAAGCATAACCAATTCAATTTCAAGAAAGCCAAATTACACCAAGCATAACAATTCAATGTGATACTGGCTCCCTTTCTACTCAAATTACCACCCCCAAACAATATAATCAAAACCTATTTTAAAATCCACTTTGAAATTAGTTCCTTTCTACTCAAATTACACCAAAGCAAATCAATCCCACTTCAACACAATCATAGAATTAATAACCCAACAATCATAGAATTAACACCAAAGCAAAGCAATACAGCAAGCTAAGCCCAATCGACAAATCTGCAACATCAACAATCAAAACAACAGGAGTATTTGTAACCTTAATTCCTCTTTCTTTAAAAATAGAATTAATAATCCTAACATAAAGAAAAGAAACAAACCAATATTCACCATATGTTAACCAAATTCGCTTAAGCTATAAGTGTCTCAAAGAAAATCAAGAAGACAACAGCAAAGAGATTTGATATTGTTTTAAGATACTTGTATAGATTAACAACAAAATCATTGTGATTAGGAAAATTTTAAAGGGACCAAGCTCATTCACAATATGTTAACCAAATAATACAAAATAATTGCTTCAATGGAATTATTGCAGTTTCATGATTCTCATCAAGTAGCTCCTACCATTGGCTAATAGTTCAATTTATTTATGCATTTCTAATTAGTGGACAAAACATGAAGAACTATTTGATACCTAACTAAGGAAAAGAGAGTAAAGTTATTGTGCAAACTTGAGCTGTGCCTTTCCAGGAGCAGATATTGCAGGTCTTCCAGGCTCTTTATAATCAAGAGGAGGGGCAAAGTCCACCTCACAGTCTGTCTTGATTATACTGATTGCATGAGAGGGCTTTGTTTTAATAATGTCAACGTAATACTTCTTGTTGTTATATGCCATCATGATGCTGTCTCTAAAGGTCAAGCATGAATAATTTCTCAAATTAGTCTCCAAACTGCACAACGATATAAGTGCAACACATTCAAGCAAGCAATAATTTGAGTCAAGAAGCATATGGATGCATGAAACTAAAAAGAATCAATATAGCATTCTACTGACATGCTCAACCTCAATCTGCCAATTACATTCTCAATCTGCCAATATTCTAATAGTACTTCAACTTCCTACAGCTTCGGTAGAGAATTGGCTCCAATATCCACCACAATCAAATTTCAATATCCAAATCAGATATGACAGAAACTGAAACTATTCAATTAATCATTAAAGCTTCAATTGTTCACTCTATCAAATTCATGATCTAAGATAGTTTCTGCCAATACTCCACTTCGATATGCATGCTCAATCCAATGACAATGAAGCCAATTTCTCAATAAATAAAACAACATAAGACCAAAAACAAGCTTAATTCAGAATATTATTCACAATAAATCAAACAATATAAGATTTCCACCTTCAAATAAATGCAAGCAGCATAAAGATTATATCTTTAAATAGACATACTAACCAAATTTCATACAAACAAATGTACAGAAACAACAACTTAATTCAGAATATTATTCAGAACATTTCAAATAAAATTCAAAAAAGGCAAAGTTAATAAATGTACCTTCAAAATCTTCAACATCTTCAATAGGAGATGAGATCGAAAGCAGTTTAAAAATAAAACAACCCAGAAATCACCTAAAATCCAAGAAAATCGATTAAAACCTATCTAACCCAGAATAATCAATTGCTCAAAGCAATTTTGAAAATCAATTATATTAAACCCTAAAAAGTACAAAATTGAATTAAACCCAAAAATTAAACCCTAACCTCGAAAAACACCCAGAAATTGTTGTTGATGTTGATGTAGATCGAACAAGAAGGGGATGAGATCGAAGGTGGTATTCAACTAATTGGACGAGAATCGGGGAAGAACGAAAGAGAAAAGGAGAGAGAAGGAGATGAGAACGAAGGAGAAGAACAGGAGACGAACAAAGAAGGAGAGAGAAAGAGAAGGAGGAGAGAATAGAAGTAGAGCGGCTGAGGAGAGTAGGGTTTATTTGGGTATTTATGGGGCAGTTTTTTTTAAAAAAATAGTAAAGCCACCGGTTTGAACCGGTGGGTTTAGTATTTTGCCCACCGGTTCTCTTTGAACCGGTGGCAATTCCCTTCCCTCGTTTTTCCCACTTTTTTTCCCCACTGGTTCTTAAGAACCGGTGGCCTTAGGGCGGTGCCAATTTCGTTTTTCACCTAGTGTAATTTGTTAACGTTGTCTCTCATAGTACAAGGATTGTAACATCTTAGACTATCCTAGTTGACTCGATAATAAAATTATTTAGGTAACTTAGGCGCAGAAGCTAAGTACTTCATACTTTGTGATGTAATGATGATTGATGTTGATATGACAAGGCATGCTTCAGCGTTATGTTAAGATTTCATGACAAAGGGTTCCTAAGGGAAGTATATTTTGTCATGTATCTGTGCGGTGTGTGAAAGTGACACTAAAGTTAGGCCGCAAGGGCTAAGTGTGTGGGAAAATATTATTTCAAGAAGAGTCAAATGATGGTGACTCTTTAGGCTAGGTAAGCTAATGATGTAAGGATCAAGCCCCCAAGTCGAGCTCTAAATGGATAGGGATGAGCATTGGATATCCCTTGATATGATCATGATGTGTGAATGTGAATATGAATGCATGTTTATTACAGCCGCACCTCGATGTGAGATTGACTACGTATCCGTTAGGAATCAGGCCGAACGTAGCTCTAGCCGAACCTCGCACAAGTGTGTGTATACCTCAAAAAGGTCTTTTTAAGGGTTGTAACGTGGTTACGCTAAAGGTTATAGAATAAAGGGATAAAAAAGGCTCAAGACCCTAGATAAGCCCCCAAGGTGTGCAACCTTGCTTTTGAATCTTTAAATTTTTATGCTTGAGATTTCTCACTTTTGAGCTCTTTCTTTTGCTTTAGCATTTATTTTATTTTTATAAGTGTGGGCAATCTGGTTTATGCGGTCTATCACTCACTTGGCATTCATGTTTCTCGGGCACGGTACCAAGCACTCGATAAGAGACACAATCTGAGATGTGTTCATATCGAAGACAAGTTCATGTCAAAGACATTGGAACACTTGCCCTTTTGTACACTTTTATTTATTATTATTATATTTTTTTTATTTATTGAATTCACTCAAGCTTTTGAAGTTACATAAGTTACACACCATCCCATCCCAAGGTTAGGTAGATGCAGGTTGAAAAATGAAAGGTCTGTCGTTAAACGAGAATCAAAGTGGTTTATCTAAAAAGGATTGCATATTTGAAGGGTGAAAGGTGATATAATGTGGCTACAAGGGGTGCCTCAAATTATTGGTATTCCTTGTGCTTAGTTTGACAATGATTTTTTTTTTTTTTTTTTTTTTTTTTTGCAATATAATGAAATGATCATATACAAGGAAATAAATAATCATTTTATTAAAAGGGGAAAAAGAAAGAATCTACAAAATTAATTTTAGGGAAAAGAAAGGTGCCTATGCTAGACTTATTGGGGAAAGGGTAAATAAAAAAATAGAAAAAAGATCATGAATTCTTGTCGTTGAAGCTTGCCTCTTGTCCCTTGTCTTTATCATCACTTGGTGTTCTTTCCGATTAGAGGTATTGGAAGCCCGTTATTGTCGATCAAATATTGGATTGCTTCTTTTAGCTTCCAACAGCTCTCAGTAGTATGACCCCTACCTTGATGGTACTTGCAGCGTACATTTGGGTTCCAACTAGGCAATCTCTTCTCAAGTGGGGGATCTTGAATGGGTCAAATAGGAGTAATGAGTCCCTTTGCATGGAGTCGATCGAAAGCATCATCGTAGCTAATTCCAATAGGGGTGAAATCCTTTGTTAGTTGCATTCTAAATCCTCGATTATCCATGGCTAAGATTTCATTAAGGTCGAAAGTACCAACACTGTTACTAGAGTAGGTTTTTTCGGAAGAAGAAGGATAGTCGTTCTTCTTTCCTTTACAACCACTATTGTTATCGTTACTAATCTTGGCCTTCTTGTCGCGCGGAGGAACATGAAGGAGATTTGAATCAATGAGGTCTTGAACACGATCTTTGAGGGCGAGACATACCTCGGTGGTGTGACCACGACCTCTATGCTATCGGCAATAAGATTTTGGGTCCCAATTGGGATACCGTTTTTCAGACGGAGGGTCTTGACTGGGACCAATGGGGTGAATGAGACCTTGATCGTGAAGACAGTCAAAAGCTTCATTGTAAGTCATTCCTATTGGTGTGTATTCTTCAATGGCCCGTTTCGCCTGTGGCTTAGGAACATTGAGTTTTTCATTAAATCCTTGGTGAGAATTTTGTTCAATAACATCACCCGATTTGCTAATCCTTCTACCATATTCAAGATTATGGCAATGACATCTTGCAATTTTCAAACGTCCTCTTTTAGACTTGACGAGTTTTCCCTGGTATTATCTAAGAAAATACTTTCATCCTCCTCAATCATGGCCACTTCATCAAGAGAGGTTATATAAGCTGTCTCGATCATGAGCTCACCTACAGGTGTGATAAGGAGTGAAGGATCGAAGGATGTTTGATCTTCTGCGATGGCTAGAATCTCGGAAGTTTTATTGTCATCAATCAAATCTTAAATAGCTTCTTTGAGCTTCCAACACTCCTCAGTATCGTGACCCTTTCCTTGGTGATATTTGCCGTGCTTATTAGGATCCCACTTGGGTGGCCTGGCTTTTGGAACTGGATCCTTGATAGGTCCTATGGGCATGACTAGTCCTTTGTGGTGTAGTTTTTCGAAAGTTGTTTCATAACTCATACCAAGTAGAGTGAACACTCTTTTCGACATTTGGATTCGTGATTTAGAGGCGTTCGTAGCATGTACTTCATTGATGGGAGAGGAAGAAGAAGGATGGTCGTTCTTCTTTCCTCTCGCACTATTATCTTTCAGAAGGTCATCTTCAATGTCAATGCCTATATTATACACAGCCTTGAAAGTATTTAAGTTGTGTTGATATTTTAAGTGCTTTGCATATTTTTCATGAAGGTTTTTGATGAACATCCTTACATAATATTTTTTGGTAGGAGCCTTAACCATATTAGCATAAGTTTCCCTCCATTTGTTGAAGAAAGAAGTGAACCCTTCGTTTTCTTTTTGTGTTAACATCTCAAGTTGTCTGTGGTCTGTTTCGTCTTGAATGTTGCACTTATATCTATCTATGAAAGTGTTTGTAATCGACTCCCAGGAAGAGGTTTTCTCTTTGTCAAGAGAAAAGAACCATTGTTGACAAACAGTCTCAAGAGATAAAGAAAATAAGGAATGAAAGACTTTCCTATCAATCCCCTTAATGTTCATTATAGTTTCAAAGGCTCTTAGATGAAAGTAAGGGTTATCTGTTGCCTTGAATTTTGGGATGTCGTTCGCATCGAACGTATGCGGAAGAATTTCCTTGTCCAGCAAGACCCCTTGTGAACTAATGCCTTGGAACTTGTAGTCACTAGATAGCTTGCTCAAGCTTTCTTGCATGAGCTACATTTGTTGTTGCTTCACAGGATCATCAATTTTGAGGGTTAAAGCCTTCAATGCTTCATTCACGGTAGTCAGTTGATTCCTAAGGTCGTTGACTTCTTCTTGAGTTGCCATTATCTTCTTAGCTTTCCTCTTTTGACGAATTGGTTTATCAAAAAGTAAGACTTGAACAAAGGTGTTGTCCTTGATTAATCGCCCTTCTCTCCTTGACCAAGTACTGTGGAAAAGGAAATTAGGGATATTCATTGTTAATTATTTGACTCAACTCTATTCAACATGCAAAGATGGAAGAAGGTACGAAGAATGAAGGTTGTGATGTGAAGAAAGATGATGTAGATGGAGGGATATGAAGAAACTAGGAATAGACTGTACCCCCAACTTAAATGACGGAAAGAACCGACTCATGCATGAACCTAAGACATGGACATGGTGACATATACTCCAAGTGTGTGCTGAGACTAGTGAGTGTAGGTGATATATTAAGACTCTTGTGTAAGACCATGTGGCTAGAATATGTGGCTAGACTCAATTAAGGACATAAAGAGGTATTATTATTAATAAAAATAATCGAGTTGTGAGCGCGGGGAAATTAGGTCGTTGACTAACCTCCTCACGGCCAAAATTTTTTTATTATAATCCTAAACTAACCCCTAAACAAGTCTAGTGGTAAGTTCGGAGTCGAACCACAAGGAACGGTAATGTTGGATAGTTCTCGATCTAATGCTTAAGCTACGCCGAAGTCGGTTTATGTATAGTGGACACTACAACTACACTAACACACATATAAAGATCAAGATATTACAAAGTCTACTAGGGGCAAAGATCCACTTTGAACAATTAACAAGTTAATGGGAATCGATTTGATAATCAATCATGCAAAGAAAGAATTAAAATGGGAATTAATTACCATCAAGAGCAATCTCTCAAATTCCTAGCCTAGATCCCTCATTGACTAGGTGCATAGAAGAAATTTACTCAAAATGCAATCAAATATATAAATTCTAATTCACAATCCCTTGTCAAACTAGAACTAACATGCAATTAAGTTCGCTATATTGGGAGATCAATCCAATATAAAACAAACAACATGCCATCATCAATTCAATCAATTTAATCACACAATTATCATCAAATTTATCTCAAATAACTCAATTAACCATAACAAAGCTTCACTCAACACCTAGTAGAAGGAAATCTACTCAAACATGATTAACAAAGCAATTAATAAAGCATAAAGAGAGAAGAGAGTAAGAAATTCTCATTGATGTAAAATGGAGATCTTCAAATCATCAAATTCCTCCTTTGATTATCCAAAATCCATGAAAACCATTGTTTCTCTCACTTTCTCTCTCCAAAATTTGAGAGTTTCTCTCTCTAAAAACCTAAAACTACTGAAAAAATGAATTTCCCCTCTAAAATGAGCAAAAAAATCTATTTATAACCCTTACTAAATTGCCTAGGAAGCTTCGCAAAAAGTCGAGCAGCGCGTAGAGGAGCGGGCGTGCAGGAGGCGGAGCGCCCGCACCAGGTCTAGGAGCGGGCGTGCAGAAGGTCGGAGCTCCCGCTCCAAATCTGGAGGAAACAATCTGTTTTTTTTATTTTGGATTTCCTGTGAGGAGCGGGCGTGCAGATTTTGGAGCGCCCGCTCCAAGAACCGGAGCGCCCGCTCCTATCGGACTGGGCAAACTGCTCAGCTTCAAATGAGCATATCTCCCACGTTTTAAATCGGAATTGAGCATATGACCTGTCGTTGGAAAGCTCTTGAGATAAGATTTCATCTCCAATTAGAATTTCCCCAAAATGTTTTGTAGATCAAAAGATATAGGCGTTTGAAGTATGATCTTTGCAAATCAAGTGCACATTTCTTCATTACTTGTTCTTTTATGTTTTATATTTCTTCAATCTTGAGCAATGAACTTATCCAAGTGTTCCTAAACATAATAGTAAACCAATAAAGTTTAATCTAATGTCATAGGCCACCAAAATATGCAAGAAAAGCCAAAATTGAGCAATAACGACATTTCACACACAAACATGACAAATGTAGTAAAACGCTATTAAAACCAAGTAAAAAGATAGAAAAACTATGAAAAACTAACTACAAAACTCCTAAAAACAGCAACATAAATGACACTTATCAAGTTGATTAGCAAAATGTTCAATTAGACACAAAGTGATGACTCAAGCATAATATTGAACTGTCGCCAGAGCAACAGGACTGGCGCCACACTGTGTAGTGTAGCGCCAGACGACAGAGTTGTCGCTAGGCGCTGCAGTCCAAATCGCGGCGCCATTGCTGGAACGTTGATCTGGAACTGATTTCGGTATTATTACTTTACAAGGTATGCCTAAAGTCATACTAAGTCAACTCTGATTAAATTATTAGACTTTAATTACTCAAATTAATTATTTAGGCAAAGTTATTTTAGTCATTAATCAAGTCAAATAAACGGTTAGGAAGAAACACATAGAGTATACACAATAAATAATGCACAATTAGTCAATTAGGCACAATATGATGCAATGAGTTTGCAACCTAACCATGGATCTAGTTCTCTAAAGTTCGGAATATGGGTTAGTTAAAGAGGGTCCATGGTTAATTGTCCGGATGCACCGCGCGAAAGCCTAACCGTGAAGGGTTGGCGCGAGTGGATGGGACACCTCGAATTTAAACAAAAACTCGCTTCCATGGTTTGGTGAATTCAACATTCTCGGATATACCCATTGTTCACAGAGCGTTCAATCAGGTAGATGGAGCATGAATTCCCAGAGGGTTATGTCCATATGTAGAACACATATGGGTTTCAGAAAAGTGAGAAAAACTCAATCAGGAAGTAGGATCGAGCAAACAGTGCTAAAAACTTTCTGGCTCGGTATTGGAAGAACTTGGCGCCAGTAAACAAAGGTCAGGGCCAACGATTTGGCTTTGGCGCCTGGCAACAGAAGCTGGCGCCTGGCGCCAGAGTCAAATCAATGGCGCTAGACTCTGTTTTCTGACGCTAGTTCCTACATGCCTCAGCAGCTTTCTGTGCTCGATAAAATTTTCCAGTTTCGCGCAGCATTATTTCGATCTTAGTTGTGAAAGATATTCCTGAAATTTCCTACGTGTAAAAATCCTATGTTTTTAACTCATTACGGATGGTCTTTCCAATGAGATCTTTTTTATGCATATGACAATAATATTAATCAAAATTACGCACATGAAATACTTAGAACTTTTCGAGTCCCATCCACTCATTCTAAATCATTGCCAAAATAAATTTTAGGAATTAAAATAAAAATCCTCCCCAGTGGAGTCGCCAAAAAAATGAAGGGAATATTTCAAGCATTTTCCATAGCTTTAACCTCACTGTGATCATACACTAAAGTACGGTGGCGTCCAAAGGGAAAAAATATAGAGCAAAAGAGTCGCCAACAAGTTTTAGGAACTTGTAAACCGTTCACGAGGTGAAGTTTACACCCCTTAACGATCTAGCAGATCGTCAACTCCAATAGGCCGGTCTAGAACCATGACTGGTAGCTCAGGGATGAAGGTACAAATTCAACCTAAATGAGATTAAACCTGCCCTAATAATAGGCCTCTACTTTATTCTGATCGTATTCATGTGCGCTTTCTTACTAACATGCAATCATTAAGATTACCCCTACCCTGTTTAATCTATGTTGGTTGAATATTAATGCACAAATAAAACTATTATTGGCGATCACTAAACGAGATTATTAATTATCTTATTAAGCGTGATTACAAGTACCAATTCCCTTTAAACATGCATAAAAGGTGTGACCAAGCAATAACAATAAATATAATCAAGCAACATAATAATAATTATAACAGTTATAAAAATATTAATTATAATTAAAATAATTATACCAATGCTAAAGCATAATAATAGCAAGATCCTAGGCATGATACTAACAAGATTAATAACAAACCCTAGCATGTCACTAAAAATTAAAATTCAAATCTTTAACCCTAACATGATACTAACATGAATATTAGGAAGAAATAAAAGGCATCGCAAGAATCATAATAAGCATATTTTATATTAGAAATTATAGTTATTACCCTAAACATGATACTAGGAAGATTAAAACGCCCTAACATGACACTAGGAATCATAATAACAACTTAAGCATGATTTCTAAATCATAATATCAATAAATCAATTAAAGCACTTACTTGGATGCCTCGTATCTCTTTCTAATAACAAAATACACGCGTTAGTAACTTCAAGGGAAACAATAAAATCAAACAATTAAATTAAATAATTGAAATAGAGATTTGGGACCAAACCCTCAGAAATTAAAACATTTCACGTCTAGGCCGAAGGCAACTTCAAACTTGGCTAGGTGTGTCTAGATCTTGTGAATGCGGAATTTTATATGCGAAAAGCTAGAAAGAAAAGAGATCTTGAAAACTAGAGAGAATAAGAAAAATAAAGAGAATTGATAGTTGTTGATGAGAATTGATGGAAATTGATTATGCAAAATTGAGGTTTTAGGAGGCAATTATAGAGAAAATCAGCCAGACAGATAGAAAAACAAATCAGAGTTTCAACGAGAATAAAACACACTAGCGCCAGACGCTGGACATTAGCGTCAGGTGCTGAAGGTTAGTGACAGGCGCTAATAACTGGCGTCAGGCGCTAATAGCCGTTTTCACGTGTTTTCTTAATTTTGATAAAATTTAGCCGTACAGAAGAGCAAAATTGTATTTTCCTTAAAAACACTTCTTTTATTCTGAACAAAATTCTAAAAAATAAACCAAAGTCAATTTATCAATGCTAATTAAATTAGGAGAAAGAACCTTCTAGAAGAATTTAGAAGACTAAAATCAATTCTAATTGCATTAGGAATAATAAATCAATATTAGGCCCTCCTCTAGATCATTGGGCCTCATATAAACATTAAACCGGGCCCAGTTTAGTAATTTGGCCATAACTTCCTCATTATTCATCGAAATTGGGCTTATAAAATATCGTTGGAAAGCCTTTTCAAGCCCTATCCAACTACACTATTATTGGACCCTTGCTATGGACCAAACAAAACTGGATTGGCTGTTTTCTTAAAATAGGTTTTCAAAAACAGAGAGAAAGAAAAAGAATTAAAACTATCCGCAACACTAGACTTTCCACACTTTCACTTCATTCGATTATGATTCGACGTGAAAGGTACTCATCACTGGGTTTGGTTTTTGGGAGACACAAATGGGTGTCTACAAGTATGCTCGGGTTCCGAGCTATAGCAAGTGAAAAGTTTCATAAACAAGATAATAATAACGGCAGCCGCCCACAAGCGGAAAATTACAGCTGCCGAAATACGTACAAGCCAAAAATTAAAGAGTTTGTACATCAAGGCAAGCTGAAGCAAAAACAAAAGGCAAAAATTCAAAAGCGGCAAATACAAAATTAAGCGCAAGTTAAACCGCAAGATTCTGAAGACAACTGCCCGAGTTCCTAGACTTTAGTTGAGCGATAAGGCTAATCAGCAGTGTTGGGGCCCTTACCAGCTTCGACTCCAGCTATAGAGGAGGCGGTCTTAGCTGTCGCCTGGGCTTCTTTCTCTTGGTTTTTAGTCTCCTTTCTCTCTATAGCTTCTGCCAGTTCAGCAGCATCAAGACGAGCCAAAAGGTCAAGTTTGACCTGACTGGCATACATCATGTGAGGGCCGTTGAGGTCTTTAGTCCAAACCTCACACTAGTCCCAGTTCATCCGGGGTTCAGCGTGAAGGGCTAACCTTCTGGCCACCCTGTAGCCATTATTATATCCCATTTCGTATTCAGCCATGGTGTAGACCCTAATCTTCAGCAATGCATCGGCATCGGCCAACTTCTTTTGAACTTCCTCTAAGATTTTCTTAGATTACTCTAGCTCTTCAGTGAGCTTAGAGGAAGACTCTTGCTGTTCTTTCAGCTGACCGTTGACCTCATCCAATTGGTGTTGGACCCGGGAAGCTTCATCATTTTGGACCCTCAGCTGGCCCCGAACAAGATCCACATCAGTCTAGGCCTAAGACAACTCAGTTTCTTTTGCGTGTAGCTGGTAGTCTAAGTATAGTACTCTGTTGTTCATGGCCTCAGCATTAGTTTAGGCCTCAAGGAGCTAAAGGTCTCTATTTTGGACAACCCGGTTGAGACGTTTCACGCCTTCTCTAGGCTCTCGGCCCTCTTCATGAGTCTTTTCTCTCGGCCCGCCATCCGAGCATTGATCTCATCTTCAATTTTCTGTCCAATTCGGGCTCAGAAACCAGGAATATCAACTTCTCCATACTCGTTCAGAAGCTTCTCGACTTCCTTCATGGTGGGAAATACGTGCTCTTCCATTTCAGCGTTGAAAGTGCGAATAGCCTCGGTGGCCCTCTTTTCGCACTACTTTGCATCAGCGTACTTCTCCTCCGCTTCCTCGGCCTTTAGCTTGGCAAGTTTTTCCCCTGCTTTAGCCACTTCAAACTTGTGTTGCAGTGTGCCTATCATCTCCACAGTAATAGTATGATTCTGCACCACCTGAGAATCCAAGGTACAAGTCCGTTGAAGTTTTAAAAAAAGAAATAAAAAAAATAAATAAATAATAAAAAACTAAAGTAGAAAGTTAGAATTACCTGCATTAGCAGCCTCTGATTCTCAACTGCAGGATCTGACATCCTTCGGTTGGGATCGCCAATCCCAACAGCCGCCCAAAGGGACCACTCCTTAGCCCAGTCCGCCTCAGACAGGTTAGAGAGGTCCCCGAAAAAAAACTATAACCTCCTCCCAATATTGTCCCCAAAAAACTGTAGAGGCTGGGAAACCCATGTCTCCGGACTGTAAAGTCCGAATGAAGGGAGAGAAGACGAAGGGGCTTCTTCAGTTTGGACAGGTTTAGCTCCGTCTTTTGTCTCCTCTAGGTTGATCAATTCAACCTACTCTTCTTCGGGCTGGTTGATGAACGCATCAGCCTCCCGTCGAATGTCTTCTGCAAACCCTCCGTCAGCCCTAATTGTAGCACCAGTCACAGCTGCGATCTCGGGAGCCTTTTTTCTGTTTAGCTCCTCCTCATGGACCACCTCCTTCGGCTCAGGAGTCCTTTGGTCGATCTCCATGTCTTGGGTTACAGGAGGTGGTGGAGGAGTCTTAGGAGGGCTCCTAGGTGGTGGAGCAACCTTCGGTGATCCCTTTCCGTCCCGGGGCTCTTGAATTTTGATGCCCCTAGTAGGCATCGGTGTTACCCTTGATGTTTTGATGATAACACAAGTCAAATAAGTGGACTAATGATTTATGTGAGTCTTGTGGTTTATTTATAAGTTGCAGGAAACACTCAAGGCAAAGGAACACGAGGAGCTAAAAACAAAAGAGATCAGTTGCAGAGTTCTTATAAAGGAACTAAAGCTTCGGAGCAGAAGCTAAGGAAAGAAGACTCGGAGCTCAGACTTCTTAGAGAAAATAAAGTCTGAAATATTTTCTATTTTAGAGTTTATGTAAGTGAAAATTAATTAGAAATTAATACTTAGTGGAATGCATTTAAAAAAGATAAGCAGTATTTACTTGCTAAAAAATAGGAGTGTTTGTTTGGAAAAAATATCTTTTTCTGATTTTATCTTTTTAAATTGATATCTTTATTTTCAGAAAAATATCTTTGAAAACTAACTCCCTAAACTTACGTAACTGACTGTTGATTATTCAGTCTTCATCACTTACGAATACACTGCTTCCTTAAGGCTCAACGTGTCCTAATTTTTAGGACATGATTTGAGATATTTGGAAGTGGTGGATAGTAGTGGCGTTGATATGCAGCAGTGGTGGATTAAGTAGTGGGAGGTATGGCGTTTTCTCCAAGCAACATTCTCTTATAAATATCGAAGTTATTTTATGGATAACTTCACCTTGCTCAAACACTTTTATCTTTCTTTCTAGCTTTCAAAAGAGACAAGAGTCGCATTCCACTTAAGTGTTTTTCTTAATTACTTTCACTAGAGTTTTATAATTGAGTTGTATTTTGGGAATTGGGAGTTTGTGTGAACTCTAAGAGAATTCGGTAAGAGAAAGAGAGAGGAGAGAATAGAGAAGAGAAGAGTAGCAAGTAGAGGGACTTGCTGCTGGGAACTGCAAGTTCATAGAGGAACTTGAAGATTGATTCTTTAGTTTGTAATAGGTTGTTTGCCCTGTTATAGTGAATAATCTTTCCTAAAATTTCAAGTGGTCGTGGTTTTTCCTCTTGTCAGGGCCAAGAGGTTTTCCACGTAAAATCTCTCTGTGTTTACTTTGAGTTCCTGTAGCTTAGATATTTTAATTCCGCAAAAAGTTAGCTCAATTCTCTCAATCTACAATTCACCCCCCCTCTTGTAGTATTCTTCTAAAGTAACAATTGGTATCAGAGCCTAATCCTCTCGAAATCAAGACACCTTGAAGAGGAGAATCTTGGCACAAAATTAATACGCATGAGAAACTTGAAGAAGGGTACTCAACTCAACGACCTCCTATGTTCAATGGGAAATTATACACATACTAGAAGAATAGAATGGAAATCTTCATCAATGCAGAAAACTATCAAGTTTGGAGGGTTATCGAAGTAGGAAACTTCGAGGTAACTAAAACCAACGCTCAAAACGAGGTAATTCCTAAACCTATGTCTGAATATGAGAAGGAAGACTTTGATAAAAATGGAAATCAATGTTATGGCTGTCAAATTGCTTCATTGTGGCCTTGGACCACATGAACACAATCGTGTCATGGGGAGAAAGAACGCTAAGGAATTTTGGGATCTTCTTCAGATAACTCATGAAGGAACTAATGAAGTAAAATGTTCTAAAATTGATTTAATCATGTCTAAGTACGAACGTTTTGAGATGCAACCCAAAGAATCTATCCAGGAAATGCTTACTAGATTCACTAATATTATTAATGAACTAGTTTCTCTTGGTAGAAAAATTCCTACTGATGAGCAGGTTAGAAAGGTGCTAAGAAGTCTTCCTCAAGATGATCATTGGAGAGCTAAGGTGACTTCCCTACAAGAAACAAAGGACTTCACAGCGTTCAATATTGAACAACTCGCAGGTTCTCTAATGACACATGAGATTCATTTAAGAACTGGCAGCAGTGAAGGCATCAGGAACAAGGGCCTAGCTCTCAAGGCTGATCAAGAGGAATTTGAAGTGGATGAAGAAGAGGCTACAATGTTGGTCAGGCATTTCAAACGAATGTTCAACAGAAACAATCGGAACTCCAAAAACTTTCAGAAAAGAACCTCTAACTCCAAACAAGAATATAGCTGTCACAAATGTGGATCAACAGACAACTTCATCAGAGATTGTCCTCAATGGGACATCGAGAAAGGAAAAGGGAAGATCAAGGAACAAAGTAAAGAGAAATACAAGACTCCCTTTTCAAAAACGGATGTCAAGAAAGCCATGATAGCTGCATGGGGAGATTTCGAGAATGAAGAAGATGAAGATCAACCAGAAGAGGAGGTAGCAAATCTAAATCAGATGACAGGCGTGCATACCTCAAGGAACTGGAAAAGGAGGTAAGTGAAAGTAATTTTGATAATACTTAACTCAGATCTTTACCCAAAGATGCTTTAATTGACTTGATTGTTGAATTAGAGATTAATTTGAATGATGAATGCATGCAAAGAAATGAATGTCAAAAGGTTCTACAAATCTGGAAGAATCACAGTGCTTGGCTAGAAACCGCACGAAATGATATCCAAACCAGATTCGGAGAAGGAAAAATTGTCAGAAACTACACGCTTAATGGGGGTATTTGGAAACAACTACCCACTAAAAAAATTTATCAAAAAAACTACCCCCTAAATTTAAAAAGTTAGAGTAGCACTACCCATTTGCATTTCCCGATGAGAAAGCCCGGTGTGTGGGGCCTACTTTTTCAATTTTTCTTCTTAAAATCCCTAATTGAATAAGTCAAAACAAGTAGGGTATGTAATTTATAAGTAATTCTTCTCTTTAAATCCATTAATTATGAATTTTGGTGTTAGGTGTAATGATTAGAAAAATTAGGGTTCTTAGAAATTGGGGATAATTTGTAATTGGTTGAACTTGCTGCTAATAATTTAAATTGGTTATCCTAGGGTTATGAATTTGTCATTGAATTGTGTCTTTTCAGAGAAAAATTGAAAAAGTGGGCCCACGCATCGGACATTTTCGCCGGAAAATGCAAATGGGTAGTGCTACTCTAACTTTTTAAATTTAGGGGGTAGTTTTTTTTATAAAACTTTTTAGTGAGTAGTTGTTTTCAAATACCCCTATTAAGTGTGTAATTCCTGAAAAATTTTCCTTCGGAGAAATACATGATAAATTCCATCTTATGACTGAGGTGCTTGAAAGAATCAAAAGCAAAAATGTTATGCTAAATGCAAAACTTTCACAATACAAACTAGTAAATACCGATATTGGTTCTAGCAGCTCCTCTAATGATTCTATGGTAAAATTTAATGCTGATTTTGAAAAACTCAAGCTTGATCTTGATAATTTAAAGTCTCAAAAAGATAGGCTATAAAAGGAACTGCAAAATAGAAAGAATAGAAGTATTGATCCTACTGTTACTCCTAATTGGATTAAAGATGCCCAAGTCAAGATAATTGAAGGACTTGGGTATGAATCAAAAAGGAAAGGTAAACAGAAAAAATATGTAGATCTACCAAGTAGCAAAGTTTGCACTTTCTGTGGAAAAACTGGACATTTACACTTTGATTGTAAAAAGAAGTTGGAACATGATAAAAGAAATGTTAAGAAAGTATGGGTAAAGAAAACTGACATTGCATCAACATCAAAGGAACCCAAGGATCTCGGGGTTCCTGAAACTAACACTTAAGTTTTCTTGCAGGTCCTAGTGAGGGGGAATAACCTATGGTACCTCGACAGCGGTTGTTCAAAGCACATGACTGGAGACAAATCAAAATTCCTTTCACTAGAGACCTATCCAGGAGGAACAGTGACTTTCGGAGACAACAAGAAAGGAGAAATCATTGCTAAAGGAAAAATTGGAAAGTCAACCTCCCATGTAATAGAAAATGTGTTCCTGGTCGAGGGTTTGATGCACAATCTACTCAGCATATCACAATTTTGTGATAGAGGAAACTCGGTAAGCTTTACTTATGATGAATTACATATCTTCAATAACATATCAGGAAAGGAAATTCTAAAAGGAAAGAGAAGAGGAAACACCTATGTGGTTGATCTTGACTCAATCCCAAAGAGTAGCCTTACATGCTTGAGTGTTATTGAAGATGACTCTCTACTTTGGCACAAACGCTTTGGGCATGCTAGCTATGCTTTAATTGATAAACTCAGGTCAAAGGACTTGGTTGTAGGACTACCCTCTATCAAGTTCCTAAATGATAAAATCTGTGATGCCTGTGTAAAAGGATAGCATGTCCGAAGCTCATTTAGATCCAAAAAGATGGTCAGTACCACTAAGCCATTAGAACTAATTCATATGGATTTATGTGGTCCCATGAGAGTCCAAAGTAGAAGTGGCAAAAAGTATGTGTTAGTTATAGTTGATGATTACTCTAGATTTACTTGGGTGATTTTTCTAACAAGTAAAGATGAGACATGTGATGAATTTGTAGCATTTGCCAGACATGTGCAGAAAACAAGTGGATTCTCAATAATCCATCTAAGATCTGACCATGGTACAGAATTCAAAAATTCAAAATTTGATGAGTTTTGCAAGGAACAAGGTATGAATCATAACTTCTCTGCACCTAGAACTCCTCAACAGAATGGAGTGGTTGAAAGGAAGAATCGAACGCTGGAAGATATGGCAAGAACCATGTTGATTGCAAGCTCACTACCAAGGAACTTCTGGACTGAAGTTGTTAACACAACATGCTACATAATTAACAAAGTAACCATCAGAGCCATAACTAACAAGACTCCCTATGAACTATTCAAAGGGAGGAAGCCAAATATCTCTCATCTCAGAGCCTTTGGATGCAAGTGTTTTGTTCACAAAAATGGAAAAAGGAACTTGGGAAAGTTCAATGAGAGAAGTGAAGATGCTATATTCCTTGGTTATGCCTCAAACAAAAAAGCCTATAGAGTTTACAATAAGAACTCTTTGTGTGTTGAAGAAAGCATTCATATCATATTTGATGAATCTAACTCTTTTATGAATGTACAAGAACATGATAACAATAATTTTGAAATTGGATTGATCAGAAACAGGGATGAAGAAGAAGAAAATCATAAGCAAACTAGAGAAGAGCAAAGAGATCCAAATGAAGAGATTGTGGAAAATCCTCAGGAAAACAATCAAGAAGCTCAAGCAAATGAAGAACAGACCAATGAAGAGCAAATCCTCGAGGATCATGAAGCAGAAGAAGAAGGTATAAATGTAGAACAAGAAACTCCTCAAATTGGAGTTCCGGCAAGAGAATTCCAGCCTAAGCCCTTCAAATATCAAGGATCTCATCCCACCGATCTAATAATCAGTGATATAGGCAGAGGAACTCAGACCAGATCACAGATGAGGAACTTCGGCGCATTCAATGCATTTCTCCCGATACTAGAACCTCGAAATCATCAGGAAGCCTTAGAAGATGCTGATTGGATTGTAGCCATGCAAGAGGAACTGAACGAGTTTGAAAGAAAAAAAGTCTGGCATCTTGAAACCAAACCCAAGGAAAAGAAGATAATTGGCCTCAAATGGGTATTCAGGAACAAGCTAGATGAATACGGAACAATCGTGAGGAACAAAGCTCGTCTAGTTGTCAAAGGCTACAACCAACAGGAAGGTATTGATTTCGAAGAAACCTTTGCTCCTGTAGCTAGATTAGAAGCTATTAGAATACTTATTGCTTTTCCTTCTTACATGGGTTTCAAATTTTACCAAATGGATGTGAAATGTGCTTTTCTCATTGTTTACTTGATGGAGGATGTATATGTTGAACAACCTCCAGGTTTTGAAAACCCAAAATTTCCAAATCATGTGTATAAGCTTGATGATGTGTCTATTTTATATAGTATTTTACCCCCATCCCTTGGTCATAATTAGTAGTGTTTTTGGCTCTTTAGAGCCACTTTTTTTTACTAATTGGTGTTTCTAGTGTTTTCATAGATTTGGTTGACTTTTGCAGGGATTTACACTTTTGGAGTATTTTCCCGGGATATTTTGGAGCAATCACAAACATTGGAGAAGCACGACAAGATTTTATAGCCCGGGGCCGGTTAGAGCAATCGAACCGGTGATTAAGGGCTCGGTATAGGTGATATCGGGGCATTAGGACCGAGTATTCAAGACCGGTAGAGGAAACCCCGATTGGCCCGAAGAATTGGAGCCCAATCGTAGTCCAAATAGTGGCCCAAGAGAGCCGTCCGGCCAAAGAGGCTGGCGCCCGAAGGCGCTCCCGGCCGGGCGGGAAAAGCAAAGGTCGGCGCCCAGTGACGCGCCCGGCCGGGCACGAGATTCAATTTGAAGAGAAAAAAGGCGCGCCAGATCGGGCGGTGCCTCTCCCGATCGGGCGCGTGTAAATATTAGGAGTTAATTTCGTCGTTTAAGTTTGTTTTAGTTTAGGATTTGTACGGAGTACAAATACTCCTCCGTAATACGATTTTAGGATCTATCTCGATCTCTCTCTCTCTCTCTCTTAATTGTTTTCTTAAATTTTCTTTCTTTTAAACCTTTGTTCTTAATCCATTCTTAATTCCAGATTTATTTTGGTAACGATTTCTCTTCCCTTAATTGTTTATTTTATTCCTTTAATCATATCTTGCTTAATTGCTTTGATTAGTTTAGTTTCTATTATGTGTGAGTAGTTTTCTTTCTAGGGTTTATGGGGATCCATAAATAATATGAAGGGGTAATTTATTGTTGTTAATTATCAATGCTAGATTAATTTCCTATTGGTTGATTTAATACTCTGTGACTAGATTAGGCTTGATCTTTTATGAATGAGTTTGACAATATTGATTCGATATTCGACAAATGAGAATTGATGTTTAGGTCTAGTTTCAATAGGCAGGTTAATTTATAAATGGTTAGATCGATATTCGAAAGATGAGATTTAATACCGGTAAATTAATTGTGTGATTATAATACGTAGCGAAAGCCCTTTATAATCTGATTAATATATGCATTGATGAATGATTATTATATTCTACCCTGGAATATTATTTAGTGGTGAACCTATGCCCTAGATCCTTTTATTCATTGTTTTCTCCCTATTCTTAATCTTCGTAGTTTAGTTTCATATTCAAATTTATATATTGGCTACTTCATAATCTAGATTATATTAGTTAATTAGGTATAGAAAGACTCGTTTCTCTGTGGATTCGACCCTACTTCCCTGTCTACATTAGTTAGAGAATTTAGGAATTACTTTTGATTAGGGGATACGACTTTACCCTGTCAAAATTTTAGCGTCGTTGTCGGGGAAACGGTTTTTATTTTTTATTCTGATTATTTTTGTAGTTTAGATTATTTCTTTTTTGTCTCAGAGTTAGATCTTTAAGGAAAATCTCACATTTGCATCTAGTTTTTTGTATATGCCCAGGTGTTCCAGATCAGGGTACATCCCATTAGATCCTCAGATCGAACGCTCCTTTCATAGACAGAAAAATCTCTACAAGCAAATCCTGGCGGATTCCGGTGATAATAATAATAATCACCGCGATCCTCCAAGTGGTTTTAGCGATTCAGAGGTATCATCAGACGCAGAATCAGAGATGGCGGTTCCAAAGAAGCTTAGTGATTACTCACAACCAAAGCTTTCATATTTTCCACATCTCACTCCCACTCCGGCTCTTGATGGGGTTCAATTCGAAATTAAACCTCAATTTATCACGATGATAGAGAGGAAGAAATTCAGTGGAGCTTGGGTGAAGACCCGAATCTTCACATTGCCGACTATTGTCAATATTGTAATACCATCAGGCAAGCCGGGGTCACGCAAGACCAAATCAGGGAGATTCTTTTTCCCTTTTCTTTAACTGGAAAAGCTAAATTGTGGTTTAATGGCTTAAATAGAATTGCACTTGGTATAACTGACTGGGAAACTCTAGTTTTGAATTTTTATAACAAGTATTATCCTGCAGAGAGAACAGTCGTACTACGGAGTGCGATTTAGAACTTTGCCCAAGAAGCCGATGAATCTTTATATGAGGCTTGGGAGAGGTTCAAGGACCTACAAAGAGAATGCCCCCGCCATAATTTAGCACAATGGCAGTTAATCCAAGCCTTATATAATGGAATTGGAAATTCCTCTAGAATAATTTTAGATTCTGCAGCTAGTGGGAGATTTATGAATCTTAATGTTGATGATGCAGGTCAGGTTATTGAAGATGTGGAGATATATAATTCCTAATATGGGAATCCTAGAGGATTTGCTAACAAGGGGAAAAATAGTGTTGACTCTGTATCCTTTTTGCAAGCTCAACTGACCTCTATATGCAAAAAATTAGATAATCTTAGCACTGCCAATGTAGCTAATATTTCTGCAATTAATGATAATTCTAATGAGGCCTTCTGTGAAAATTGTGGTATTTTAGGTCATTGGGAACAAGATTGCAGGAGTTCCGTGGAGCAAGTTAATGCCTTTCAAGCTTATAGGCAGAATAACCCATACTCCAACACCTACAATCCTGGGTATCGGAACCATCCGTACCTTTCCTACCGGAGTACTAATGTTCAAAATCCACCACCACAAGAACCACAGGCGCCACAGCAACAGCAGCAGAAATATTACCATCCCAGTGCTGGCTAGAAGAACCAACCACAACAACCCTCCTCATCTTTCGACCCTTCTCTGGTGGAAATTAGAGCGATGTTGGTTAATATGCAGAAGCACATGGAGAGTAGAGATGCGACAATTGATTCAATCCCAGCACACAATAAAATTGTAGATAATCAAATTGCGCAACTTTCCGCTACTTTACAAGCCCGCCAACAGGGAGCTCTGCCAGCACAGCCGACTAGGCCTACGGATCAAGCATATGCAATTACTCTAAGGAGTGGTTCAAACTATGAAGGGCCCTCTATGCCCAGAGTTGATGAACCTGATTTATTAAATAATGCTAATCTTGATTCCGTTAAACCAAACAATGTAGTTAATAGCCCTGCAGGGCCAAAGGATAGTAATAACATATCTAATTCTACATTGCAGGGTACGACTCCAGAGAAGGTGGCTACTCCAGACAAGAGCAACAATGCTCCAAAGCCGATTATCAAACTTCCATTCCCCAATCGTCACTTGAAGACAAATTTGGATAAGCAGTTTGGTAAGTTCTTGGAGATGGTAAAAAATTTGAAGGTAATAGTTCCCTTCACTGAATTAATCACACAAATTCCTTCATATGCAAAATTTATGAAAGAAATATTGACAAGGAAAAGGTCTATTAGTGAGGTAGAGACAAAAGCTTTCACTGCAGAGTGTAGTGTCGTACATCAAAATAAGTCTCCACCTAGATTAAAAGATCCGTGTAGTTTTTCTATCTCTTGTCATATAGGCAATCTAATGATTGATAATGCATTGTGTGATTTGGGTGCTAGCGTTAGTGTCATGCCATTATCCGTGTGTTCCAAGTTGAATATGGGTAAATTAAAAGCTACTAATATAACTCTACAAATGGCCGACCGTTCTTTCAAATACCCCTTAGGTGTTTTAGAGGATGTCCCCGTTAGAGTAGGTAAATTTTATATACCTGTTGATTTTGTTGTTCTTGATACGGCTGAGGATATGCAAACCCCAATTATTTTGGGTAGACCATTCCTTAACACTGCAGGAGCAATCATAGATGTGAGAAGTGGTAAGTTAACGCTATCACTGGGGATGATAAAATTGTTTTCAATCTTAATAATACCCCTAAAAGCCCCATGACTGAGGAGAAATGTTTTAGTGTTAATGTGGTTGAGAATTATTCTAACAAGCCCCAAGCTCTTGAAAAAGATCCCTTGGAGGCGGTATCTTGTGTTGCATCCTTTTCAGATGAGATAGACAAATGGCAGAAGGAAGTCGATGCAATAGAAAGAGCCCTCTACACTGTTGGTCTTGGTTTTGAGGACGAAAAGGTGGAATCAATCAAGCAAGTTGTGCAATTTGAGCCTACGGTAAGTATTCCGCCATATCGAGTTGCAAGTGTTGAATGCAATGACAATTTGATGCAACCCTCGATCAAAGAAGGATCTTTAGTGCTTAGCATTGAAGACCTCCCAGTCCAAGTCAAGGAGGATCCACCAGACAATGTGAATTGGCGTCCTACAGGGCATGTCAGGAAGCCGCGTCACAGCCTAAACACCGCTAGACCGGGTGAGAAACTTTCCGATCAAGCGTTTGGCCAAGGGTCCTAGTTGTTATACTTGGTAAGAAGGTCGTGCGGGACCTAGATAAACTAGAGCTTTGGGGGAGGCAACCCGTATTTTTAATGCTTTTTAGACTAGTTTTTCTTTCCTTTTCTTATGAGAGGAGAGATGAGAGAATTTAATGAGTTTTATGAGTGTTTATACAGGTTTGAAAGTAAGGAGTTAGTCAAAATTTGAAGAAAAGAAGAAAGTAGAGATTTCGTCAATAAGCCTCGGGCCCGACCGGGCGAAGCTCGCCCGATCGGGCGCGAGAGCAAGGCTTCAAAATCAAATAATTTTGCCCGACCGGGCGATGGGCGCCCGGCCGGGCGCGAAACTCGTCGTATACGGACTAAATTGTCAGCCCGATCAGGCGAATCTCGCCCGACCGAGCGTGAGAAGAGGCGAAAATTATCTCATCAGATCGCCCGACCAGGCGAATCCCGCCCGACCGGGCGCGAGAGACCATCAGATTTTGAATGTTGGATCGCCTGACCGGGCGAAGGGCGCCCGATCGGGCGCGAGAGTTGAAGGCAATGCGGGGCATCAGATCGCCCGATCGGGCGAATGGCTCCCAACCGGGCGCGAGAACTAATTGAATCGAAAATTCCAGATCGCCCGACCGGGCGACATACCTTCTGACCGGGCGTGAGGTTGTCCACCTCCTTTTCTTATCTCTTTTCTTCTTTCTTCCTTCATTTCTTCTTTCCTCCATTACTTTCTCTCTCTAAAACTTAAATTCTCTCTACCTTCTCTCTAAGATTTCTTCTTCATTTCTCACCCAAATTCAAAACTTTTTACATATTTGTAATCCCCTCTTCATCCTCTACATTCCCATATAAAAATTTTCAAATTTTGTTCAAATAAATTTTCATACCCATTTCTACCATGGCTTCAAAGAGGGATCGGTCTATTTTCGGTAGGAGCTCCAGTTCGAGGGAGGAATACGACCCGGATTTGCAACTCCTGTACTGGCCGACGATCCGTATTGTTAGCCGAGAGCAAAAGGAGCGTCTAGAACACTTAATCGGGCGTGAGGTAATTCCTTCTCGGTGGTTACACCGCCCTACTTTAGAATCATTTGGTTTGTATGATTTTGTAATACGATTTTTAAATGACATTGGCATGAGAAAATTTGTTGATATGCACTATCCTACATTCCGAGAACTTACTTGTGAATTCTTGTCTTCTTTACAAGTTGTTAGTAGTAGAAATAGGCCGAATTTAATTTTTAGGTTGAACAATAGGAATATTAGTTTAACTTATGTAGAATTTTGTAAATTATTTGAATTAAATTCTGAATTACCTCACCAATGGCATGTGGACTATAAAATGGGTGACATATATCATTCTTTGACTGTTTTGTCTACTCCTGACCCCCAACATGCTAGTACCAAACCTATTCATCACCTTGTCCTAAAACTCTGGCAAAGATTTGCGGGTTTGTGTTTTTTAGGTAGGAACGAGCCCCATAATTCCCAATCTAACGAACTAGCTGTCATAGGACACTATGTGTATGGGTTCGAGAAATTGAACATAGGTAGGTTTATTATTCATCATCTGAGTAAACATGCCACGGCCAGCACCACATCAAAAACCCCCATCCATTTAGGAGGCCTTATCACTCGAATAGCAGTGAAAAAGGTCGGTTTTGTAGTAGATGGACCCCACCAATTGACCAACTGTGGACCAGATACCTATATGACTGCTAGATATTTCGAGGAGTTGGGGTGGGTACGACCGGATAGCGAGCAGACACCCTTCTGGTGTATTAGGACTGGGAGCGAGCAACCTTTTCCCATCTTTCCCCTACCCAGTCCTGACTTGACTGCCTTTCCCCCAGGGCAACCATCCTATACATATGATCTTTTAGTTGCCAACTCTAGGGGGCAAGCACCACCACCACCAGTACCACCACCCCAGCCTCAGCCTCAGCCCGAGGTGGCATTCTCTCCACCTCGCATGTCTCACTCCATCCCTCATGTTGACTCTGACCCAGTTTGGGACCTTTAGAGTATAGGTCAGGCCTTAGGACGTATCGAGCATTCCCATACTGACCTTAGGAGGATGGTAGGCTCCATATACCAGAGGTTAGGGTACCTAGAGAGGAACCAGGGTAAAACTCTCTACCCTATGTACGATGTTTATGCTCGTCGGGGCAACATTCCCGACGATGCTATTCACCCTGACTGGTTTCAGCCTCCACCCCAGGGATACGATAGGGATCCCACTACCCATGGTATTTACACTGACTATTCTTCCTTCCATGGGTACGGCCAGGACATTCCTTTCGGGAGACCGGCGGGGGGAGTTTTCATGCTGATTATTTTGGTGGTAGCTCTTCTGGTGCAGGTAGCAGTGGAGGTGCAGGTTTCGGCTCCATGGATGAGGATGATCAGGACTAGCTATGTTGGGCTAGTTCCCGAGCCAATGAGGACATTGTCTGATTCTGGTTTGGGGGAGATTTTGGATTTGGTATCTTTCTTTTTCTTTTTTCTTTTATTTTTGGTGTGTTTTCTTAGGTTAGATTTATTGCTTTCTAGGTTAGTTTTATTGCTTTCTTATACATGAAAAATACCAAAAAAAAATTGAAAAATAAAAAAAATCCAAAAATACGTTCCAATGAATTGTAAATCATGCTTCCCTGTGCCCCTTACTTGAGAAAATTATTTTGATTCTTCGTATTTGATGATAAGCATTGTGGATTAGTTGATCATGATTTGATGTTTGATTGCCTTGAAACCTTAACATGCGTCAATTTTGCCCAACTACTTGTGAATATAGTGCTTGACTAGTTGATTTGATTAGGAATGTGTGTTAGTTCCTGGTATGTCAATGAATTTGATTATTATTTGCAACTATAAGTAATGTTTATACGACTCATTATTATGCACATTGTGGAGGACGAAGGCATCTGTTCTTTTAGGTAGCCTCCAGATGATTGTAGATACATTTGTTCCCTTCTTGCTACCCATGTTGTTGCCTTGACTTTTTGTTGTTTTATTAGCCACATTACGAGCCTATTCTGCCCCATTGGTTACTAGTCCCAAGCTTGGCTTGGGGGAGCTATTAGTGAGTGAGGTGAGGGAGTTTGTAGTGTGCTTATTATTTGCACAATTTGGGTGGGTTTTTGAGAAGTTGTTTTGTTTTTTATCATGTTTATTTTTGATGAGTTTGAGAGTTATATTCAAACTCATCAAAAATAAAGCATGGTGTTATTGAAAAAAAAAAGAGGAGAAGTTCAAGAAAAAAAAAATGTAAAAAAAAATAAGTGAACTTCAAAAGAAAAGAAAAAAAAGGTGTTCAAATGTTCTAGTTGGAGGTTAATCAAAGAAAAAAAGAGAGCTTGAATGAAAAATTCTAAGTTTGGAAATAAAGTTTGTTTATTCACTCCACTTCTTCATTATCATATTCTTATGAGTGAAATTGTAAGTGTTGGGATTGTTTATTATGATTGGAGTATGTTTGGTTGATGTTAGAGTTGGTTATGTAGGAGATGTTGATAATTATTTATTTTGATCATGGGCTTTATTAGTATTTTCTCCCTTAAGCATAGCTTTTCTCTCACTTATTCCCAAATTTATCCTACCCTTTACCCTAGCCTTACATTACAAGCTTTAAAGACCTTCCGACCTTTGTACATAGAATTGTATGAATGTGAAAGTGTTGTTTATCAATGCAAAATATGATTTGACATATTTCAAGTCGAATAGTAGGTTGAGCGTTTATTGTTTTATACACACGAGAGTGTGAGTTGGGAGGGCATTGTTCACATAAAGGGGTTGGTTGGAGAGCGATCGAGTACATCTTTTACTCGCCACATAAATGAGAGTTGAGTGTGTGAGCATTAGTCTTGAATTCTATATGCTCTTGTGGTTTGCTCTATTTGACAATTGTTAGGGGAGATTAGTAGTTATGGATTTGATTGAATGATTTTGAAGCATGTTTATTTGATTTACCCTGAATCGTTTGTGCTTGATTTTTACTTTTTGGGGTGAAGCATATTTATTGATTCATTGATGAGATCTTTGCTTAGGGACAAGAAAAGGTTTGGCTTGAGGGAGTTTGATGTGTCTATTTTATATAGTATTTTACCCCCGTCCCTTGGTCATAATTAGTAGTGTTTTTAGCTCTTTAGAGCTACTTTTATTACTAATTGGTGTTTTCTAGTGTTTTCGTAGATTCGGTTGACTTTTGCAGGGATTTACACTTTTGGAGTATTTTACCGAGATATTTTGGAGCAATCACGAACATTGGAGAAGCACGACCAGATTTTATAGCCCAGAACCGGTTAGAGCCATCGAACCGGTGATTAAGGGCTCGGTATAGGTGATACCGGGGCATTTGGACCGAGTATTCAAGACCGGAAGAGGAAACCCAGATTGGCCCGAATAATTAGAGCCCAATCGTAGTCCAAATAGTGGCCCAAGAGAGCCGTCCAGCCAAAGAGGCTGGCGCCCGGAGGCGCGCCCAGCCGGGCGAGAGAAGCAAAGGTCGGCGCCCGGTGACGGGCCCGGCCAGGCGCGAGATTCAATCTGAAGAGCAAAAAAGGCGCGCCCGATCAGGCGGTGCCTCGCCCGATCGGACGCGTGTAAATATTAGGAGTTAATTTTGTCGTTTAAGTTTGTTTTAGTTTAGGATTTGTACAGAGTATAAATACTCCTCCGTAATACGATTTTAGGATCTATCTCTCTCTCTCTCTCTCTCTCTCTTACTCTCTTAATTGTTTTCTTAGATTTTCTTTCTTTTAAACCTTTGTTCTTAATCCATTCTTAATTCCAGATTTATTTTGGTAACGATTTCTCTTCCCTTAATTGTTTATTTAATTCCTTTATCATGTCTTGCTTTATTGTTTTGATTAGTTTAGTTTCTATTATGTGTGAGTAGTTTTCTTTCTAGGGTTTATGGGGATCCATAAATAATATGAAGGGGTAATTTATTGTTGTTAATTATCAATGCTAGATTAATTTCCTATTGATTGATTTAATGCTCTGTGACTAGATTAGGCCTGATCTTTTATGCATGAGTTTGACAATATTGATTCGATATTCGACAAATGAGAATTGATGTTTAGGTCTAGTTTCAATAGGCAGGTTAATTTATAAATGGTTAGATCGATATTCTAAAGATGAGATTTAATACCGGTAAATTAATTGTGTGATTATAATACGTAGCGAAAGCCCTTTATAATCTGATTAATATATGCATTGATGAATGATTATTATATTCTACCCTGGAATATTATTTAGTGGTGAACTTATGCCCTAGATCCTTTTATTCATTGTTTTCTCCCTATTCTTAATCTTCGTAGTTTAGTTTCATATTCAAATTTATATATTGGCTACTTCATAATCTAGATTATATTAGTTAATTAGGTATAGAAAGATTCGTTTCTCTGTGGATTCGACCCTACTTCCCTATCTACATTAGTTAGAGGATTTAGTAATTACTTTTGATTAAAGGATACGACTTTACCCTGTCACTTGACAAAGCCCTTTATGGTCTTAAGCAAGCCCCAAGAGCCTGGTATGAAAGGCTCTCTAAGTTTCTTTTGCAAAACGATTTTAAGAGAGGAAAAGTTGATAAAACTTTGTTTTTAAAATCAAAAGGAACTGATCTTTTAGTTGTACAAATCTATGTGGACGATATTATCTTTGGTGCAACTAACAATGTCTTGTGCAAGTATTTCGCTGATCTCATGAGTGGTGAGTTTGAAATGAGCATGATGGGAGAATTGAATTTCTTCCTTGGCCTACAAATCAAGCAGACAGATAAAGGAATCTTAATTCATCAGCAAAAGCATATCAAGGAACTACTGAAAAGGTACAACCTTGATCAAGCAAAAACAAATCACACACTCATGGGAACAGGCACAAGACTTGATGATGATCCAACAGGAACTAGTGTGGATCAAAAGATGTACAGAGGTATGATAGGTTCCTTACTGTACTTAACAACTAGTAGACCTGACATTGCTTTCAGTGTTGGACTTTGTGTCAGGTTTCAGTCAAATCCTAAGGAATCTCACCTAACTGCCGTAAAGAGGATACTTAGATACTTGAAAGGAACTGATGAGTTATGTATCTTCTATCCTAGAAGTGATTCTTTTTATCTGAAAGGTTTTGCAGATGCAGATTATGCAGGAGACTTAGTCTATCGAAAAAGTACATCAGGTATGGTCCAGTTCCTAGGGTCGTGCTTAGTCTCACGGGGTTCTAAGAAACAAAACACTGTTTCTTTATCTACTGCTGAAGCAAAATATGTAGTTGTTGCTGCCTGTTGCTCTCAAGTATTGTGGATAAAACAACAACTCAGAGACTTTGGTATGAAATTTGATTGTATTCCTATATTCTGTGATAACACAAGTGCCATATGCATCTCTAAGGATCCAGTGCATCACTCACGTGTTAAGCATATTCATATTCGTCATCACTTCTTAAAAGATAATGCTGAGAAAGGCTTAATTAAATTAGAATTTTGTGAAACTACTAACCAAATTGCTGATATTTTGACTAAGCCTTTAAACAGAGAAAGACATGAGATGATGAGGATGGAGCTTGGAATGATTAATTTGTGTTAAGGAAAAATCCTTGATGTTCCCTCAGGTAAAATCTCCAAACTAATGTACATTTTATCTCACACAAAAATGATATGTTTATTTACATAGATATGGCAAGTGATTTAAGCATGTATGTTCAAAGTTGTGCATAAAATAAATGATAATTCTTGAAATCCTTGACTAATGGCATGAGCTATGTTGACTTGTTCCGTGCATTAATTTGTATATTCATAAGTTTATCTATTCGACAAAATTAATCGTTTTTGATAAATCTTCCTTAATTTTTTTAATTTTATCTTATCAAACACGGTTTATCTGATGGATACATTCAATATTCATCCTCTTTTTTTGAATTAATCCCTTTACATGCAAAATACATTTCACTTTCTAGAATTATCCTTTTATTTACCCAATGCTATAAATGCAAGTGACGCATCATCATAATTCACCTCACCTAACCTCTGCTCTGAAACGACACATCACAATTACTCCAGTATAAAAGGTGATGGGTAATTCAGAGAAATTTTTTCCTCTCAAATCAATTATACCTCTCCCTTACAAAGAACCTCACTCATATTCACCCATGGACATCTCACCAAAATACCAAACCCTAAACAAAGAACAAACCTCTGTTGTCAAAATTTAAGAAATTACCACAGATAAAACCTCATAAACTCTTCATCAACTTCTTCTTGAGTATCCTTCGTCACCAAACACTACCAAAATGGAAGAGGAACCAGAACAGCAACCCACAGAAGAAGAGATTGAGGAATTGGGGGTTTCTTTCAAGAACAAGACAGCAGCGATGAAGCGTCTTGAGGATAATGCAAGGCATTTTGTGTCCGGTCTAAGCTTGAATCTTCCATGGTGTAAAGCTAGTAAGTTTGATAAATTTCTTGAGTTAGTTGAATTTCAAAATTGGACTTATTTGTTGAGTGAATGCTTTAATAAGCCATTGTATGCTAATGCTTTGAGAGATTTTCATTCTTCCTTCTCGTGTGAAAAAGGGAAAATTTCTTGCGTAGTTCTAGGGAAGTCTATTGATTTTGATGTCGAGTATTTAGGAGAGTTGTTTGATGTTCCTAATGCTGGCTATGAGTTATATTTCAAAGGATCTGTGCAGAAACCTCTTCCAAACACCTCAATTGAATCCATTGTTGAACATTACCAAGGAAACCCTAAAGCTACTTATGTCAATCACAACAACTTTACCCCTCTCCAAAAACTGCTGTTTGAAATCGTGTGCAATGATATTGTCCCAAGAACCCAGAAAAGAGATTCAGCCAACAAGCTTGACTGTATCTTCATGTTTTGCCTTGAACACAAAATCCCCATCAACTTTCCTTCTATCATGATTCAGCACCTTGACCATTGTGTACCCCGCAACTGGAAATAGGTTATGGTAACCTTCTGACTACAGTCTTTGAAAGCTTTGACATTGACCTATTTGCATGTGAACCCCTGCTTCTAAAAACTAATGAGTATGTTCAGAGAACCTTTTTCGAAAATAGAGGATTGCATTTAGTTCTAGATGTTTGGAGGCACTGCCTACTATCTCATAAGGAGAAGAGGAAACAAAGGTTGAGGGGGAAGCATCTGGAGCAAAAGTTGTTGAAGGAGGAAAGCCAAAAGAGAAAAAAAGAGAGAGGGAGAAAGGGTTAGAGGCTGAAGTTCAAGAGAAGGATGTATTGGAGACAGGGGGAAGGAAGAGGAAAAGTTTGAGGCTGTCAAAGAAGAAAGAAAAAGAGCTTGAGCCTGTTCTCATTGATCTAGGGGAACAGGACGCTGGGAAAGAAGCTCAAGTTCCTACTCCTCCTATAACTCCTAAGTCTGCACCAAAGGAAACAGGATTTGAAGAAATCAACTCTCTAGCTATGCTCAATGAAGCAGTTTCAATTGAGCTGCAGGAACTGAAGGACATGCTTAAAGATGTCATCTCAGAACTCAAGAGCAACACAGGCAGGGTGGATGCTCTAGAGAGAGCTGTGTCTGGTTGTGCTGCTGATGCAAAGTCGTTACTTCTTCAGGTTGCTCAGGCGAGGGATGAAGCAATCAAGTAGGTGGTCGAGAAGATTGCAGCCAAGCTTGATGACCTCACTGTAGAGGAAATCAGATCCTATTCCTGTTTCCTTAGCCTATGATGATGCTGCTTTTGTGTTCATTTTGCTATTCCTGAACAATGTTTTTCTTTTGGGTCTGCAACTAAAACAAGGATTATTAGTTGTTTTTTTAAACTTGTGGATTTGATGCACTTTTGGCCGATGTTTAACATTGGTTTTGGATGGATGTTTTGTCAATATTTTGTGCATATTTTCTTCTTTGAATTGCTTATATGATCTCTGTCATATCATTAAACCATGTTATGGTGCTGTGCTTGAGATAATTTGCTATATACATTGTGTTTTTTATAATGCCAAAAGGGGGAAAGTATACAGGCAAACTACCTACACACTTATCATCCATCTCTTTCTCCAGAGTTTTGTGTCTCTCTGATTCTCAGTCAGGTATAAAACTTTGAAAAATCTTCTTTTCAATTCCTTTTTCTTTTCGGTAGTTTAATTGATCCCTTAACTTGATTTTTGCTCTAATATGTTTGCCTTGTTTGTCATCATCAAAAAGGGGGAATATTGTTGCCCTTGATTGATGATAACACAAGTCAAATAAGTGGACTAATGATTTCTGTAAGTCTTGTGGTTTATTTATAAGTTGCAGGAAACACTCAAGGCAAAGGAACACGAGGAGCTAAAAACAAAAGAGATCAGTTGCAAAGTTCCTATAAAGGAACTAAAGTTTCGGAGCAGAAGCTAAGGAAAGAAGACTCGGAGCTGAGACTTCTTAGAGAAAATAAAGTCTGAAATATTTTCTATTTTAGGTTTTATATAAGTGAAAATTAATAAGGAATTAACACTTAGTGGAATGCGTTTAAAAAAGATAAGCAGTATTGACTTGCTAAAAAATAGGAGTGTTTGTTTGGAAAAAAATATCTTTTTTCTGATTTTATCTTTTTAAATTGATATCTTTCTTTTCAGAAAAATATTTTTGAAAACTAACTCCCTAAACTTACGTAACTGACTGTTGATTATTCAGTCTTCATCACTTACAAATACACTGCTTCCTTAAGGCTCAACGTGTCCTAATTTTTAGGACATGATTTGAGATATTTGGAAGTGGTGGATAGTAGTGGCGTTGATATGCAGCGGTGGTGGGTTAAGTAGTGGGAGGTATGGCGTTTTCTCCAAGCAACATTCTCTTATAAATATCGAAGTTATTTTCTAGATAACTTCACCTTGCTCAAACACTTTTATCTTTCTTTCTAGCTTTCAAAAGAGACAAGAGTTGCATTCCACTTAAGTGTTTTTCTTAATTACTTTCACTAGAGTTTTATAATTGAGTTGTATTTTGGGAATTGGGAGTTTGTGTGAACTCTAAGAGAATTCAGTAAGAGAAAGAGAGAGAAGAGAATAGAGAAGAGAAGAGTAGCAAGTAGAGGGACTTGCTGCTGGGAACTTCAAGTTCATAGCGGAACTTGAAGATTGATTCTTTAGTTTGTAATAGGTTGTTTTCCCTGTTATAGTGAAGAATCTTTCCTAAAATCCCAAGCGGTCGTGGTTTTTCCTCTTGTTAGGGCCAAGAAGTTTTCCACGTAAAATCTCTCTGTGTTTATTTTGAGTTCCTGTAGCTTAGATATTTTAATTCCGCAAAAAGTTATCTCAATTCTCCCAATCTACAATTCACCCTTCCTCTTGTATTATTCTTCTAAAGTAACAATCGGCCTAACCGAAAACTGGTCAGGGAAGACCATAATTCTTCTCCTTGTCTTCCTCAGCGGCTCTATGTCCGAATCAGAGCTCTCCGACTCTGAAAGATCCTTAACGGTGGTAGGAGTCTTCCCTTCTCTCCTTTCTCTACCCTCTCCTTCGATAGACTGCAGAGAATGGGGGGTAGGAAGCGGATAAGCAAGCAGCCAAAAGAAGTAGAACTTCAAAAAAAAATGCTAAGTCAAAGTTTGAAGAGCTCACCGAAGTCTTCAGCAAAGACTCGTCTTTAGCAACTGTTGCTCCTTGCAATTCTGCAGCTCTAAAAGTCCATTCACCACCTTCAAAATCCCTGGCTACTCTGGCTACTTCAGCATCAGTCTTGGAAGCTTCTTCTTCTTTAGGGGTTAAGCAAATGAAGGGATCTCGCTTTTCCCACCAAGGTCTCTAGTTCAGGTAAAGCAGGGCAGATTTGAAGCTTGTTTGAGTGAAGGTGCAGAGGAAGATCCTTAGAATCAGTGATCTGCGGCACGTTGTTCGTCACAGCTCTTTCAGCAATGATTCCTAAAAGCCCGTAATCAATCTGGACATCTCTCTCGTGCAGCACTGAAAGACAAAAATTCAAGCCGTTAATACAACAAAGCAAAAGCTGAAGAGTACTAAAATGTAAAGTAAAAAGCAGGAAAGCTAAATCCTCATTCCCAGCCGAAGATACTTACAGTCTCTGTACTTTCGGCTGAGGCTGACAGCAGCAAGCAAGCGCTCTTGGAATGCATAGAAAGAGTCTAGTAGCCAGTTCTCCGGCACATGCTTCCATCGGCCCGTCCTTCCGGGATTATCCTTCTTCCCGAAGAGTTTTAGCTGACCATAATCCGGATTGCTAGCTACCTCGGGCTCTTCGGGGCTAAGGTCCTCCATGCCGGGATTGGGTCTAGATAGGTACCGGGGGCACCAAAGAAGTTCAGATGATCAGGATCTGAAGGAGCTCTGGCCCAGATCCACTGCCCTCGCCAGTCCTTATCCGAACTTTCGTTCGGCCACACAGTCAGATACCTCGGCAAGCTCTCAATCCGCCACTATCCGGACCCATGCTGGCCATATCCACTCTGGGTATTCGGCACCAGTCTGTGCAACTTTTTAAAGTAGTACAAGTTCGGTTGAAAGCCGTAAAACAGGCACACCTAGAGATAGGTCATCATCCTTCAGATGCTGACAGGTGTCAACTAACACAGGGAGATTCGGTATTTGATAAGTAAGTCCCTCACGAAGGGATGCAGGGGGAACCGCAGCCCGTACTGCAATTTCCAAGTATAAACCCTCACGTAGCCTGGGGGTGGACGATGGATTCTATCAGTCTCGATGGGCATTCGGCACCAATACCCGTCTTCTTCCAAAATAGCATAGAACAGCTTCACCTGTTCGGCAAGGCGACAATCCTCCCCATTGGTAGGGGCGGTTCGTCATCAAGCCGAAGTTCTCTTCGGTAATTACCCATCAACGGCCCTAAGGGGCAGGTCCCAAATCACGGCAGCCGGAGCTTCTTCCTGGTCGAAAGTGCTCGGCTCCTCCGTTTCACAGGGAGGCACCGTATTAAGAGGTACAGCGGGAATTCCTTCTTCTCATGCAGGCTGAGGGTTTTCCTCACCTTGATTGTTAATTCGATCCCTCGGATGTCGAGTTTGTCCTCGAGCTCTGCCTCTAGCCAGGGTCGCAAAAGCTCGAAAATTCGAGAGAAAGGTCGGAAAAAAGAAAAGGGATACTTCGAACTCAACGAAAATCAAAGGAAATTCGAAGAAAATTACCTTAAATCGAAGCGGAATTTGCCGATCTACAAGTTCGGAGTATCAAATTTCAGTTTTGAAGCCCAGTTCTCGGGGAATCAGTGAAGTTTGAAGTCGGAATTAAGGGTTTGCGCGAGTTTGGAGTGTGAATTTGTGAAGAAATGAGGAGAGAGAGTTCGAAATGCGGTTTATATTTCCAGAAATAGGATATCTGGGATTCTGCCCTTTAATCTCTCATTAATCCCTCATAAAGTAACCGTTAAACACACTCCCTCCAAATTAACTAGCCATTATCCGTCCAACTTCCTTAATCATTATCCAAATGACAGTTATTTTCTTAATGGCTGTTTAAAATTTAAATATTTTATTTAATTAAATCATTTACTTCCCTCCATTTTTTGTTAAATCATTTCCTTAATCATATTTTGCCTCTCATCACAAACAAAGTCGTACACCTCAAGCCCAGACTCATTCAAAACATAGAACAAGTTAGTAGTATTGGAGGAATCCAGCCGTAAATTAATCCTCTGTGGGAAATAGTCGTCTCGTACTTCAATCCACTCTTTACTAGACTTGGGAGCATCCCAAATGCGTAAGCAAGCAAGAATTGAATAGATGTTGTGCCATCCAAGAGCGGTGATCACACAATTCACATGACGTGGGTCTGAATGCGAGAGGGCCATATGACGAACTTGTAAAATTTCCGTAGAACCCTTCATCAAGGAAGGAAGACGGATGGCATTCATATCCTTGTTACTGAAATAGGGATTGGTTAGATAGATGGGGTGACAATTATCCTGAGGATCCTCGAAGGCCAACCATTCCCCTATTGATGCAAGGCACTTAGCCGTGTCTTCGATTTAGCCTCACCACTTGATTCACTGCAGGGCTATAGAACGAGTCCACAATACAACCGGTCTTCTCATCTAGTTCTGGAGTGAGTTTTAACCATGGAATTCTCGGGTTTGGCAGACAGTTTTTACCATCCACCACCTCTAGTGATGATGATGGCAAGATGCTCAGATTGGCTAGTTGTTGATGTTGAGATAAAAAAATGTTTGGTTCTTGCTACTCCTAACATTGGTGTAATCAAACGATGACAACCAAGTGATGTTGTCAACTTCCTCAGCATTCTGACATCACAAAAACAGGGAGTTAGAAATCAGTTCAATCCAGAGCTAATATAGTAATAACCAAGAAAAAATAAAACCCCGATACCTTATTGCCATTTCAATTTCCAAAAGCCTGCAAAACAAAATCCCAACCAACAATAAAACACATAAAAATCATGTTTAAGTCTGACATTATAAACCCAAAAAACCCTGCAACACATTAACAACTCAATAATCTCCAAAAATTCTTGTTTCTTAAGAATACTAATAGCAAAATTATAGTATTAGATAGCTCGTTATAATGCTTGATAACCAATATTTCAATAGTCTGAAGCCTAAATTGATTATACCTACAATTAAATTTACGATTAACACTAGATTGGGAAATTGATATTCGGTCATTAATAAGAAATATGTGTTGGACCATATACTATGTATAGCTAATGGGCCGGTGTTATGTTACGCCCTAATCTCATAGGTTGTATATATAATTGTGTATACGCTAAAGAACAACACACTATTCACCCTATTCTCTCTAAATTGACAATATGTTACCTCAGAGGCTGCTACAATGGAGGAGATTGGAGAGGCGCTTAGAGAGAGGGGGGAGGGTGCAGCGAGGCATGAAAAAGTTCTTTTAGGGAAAAAAAAGAAATTTATAGAGAGTGCCACAATCTAATTTTTTCGACCAATATTAAAACAAATTTATTCTCCGTATTTATCATCACCTAAGTAAAAAATATACCAAATAATAAATAATACTATCGGTCAAATAAAAATTATTATTTACTAAACTAGATGAAATACAATTTGTGATAGGATATTGCGTGCACTTGATTGATCACTGCACTTGATCACAGAAAATTATCTAGCTCGTTGTTTTATATCACAAATACAAATTACTAGATAATACCTTCCGTCAATAAAAAAAAATAAACAACTAGTTTAGGTCCACGCACAATAATTTATTAAAAATAATACTCTGTATGAACTTTAAATATAATTGGTTATTTTACACAAATAAAAAAAATCTAAAAAAAATTAATAAATATACACTACTTTGATGTGTGGAAAGATATATTAAATCTTTTTTTATCTAAAAAAATTAAATCTTTGTTAACTTTATAAGATATTATTTTTGTTAAGATTTTATACTACTACGTATAATTAATTTTTGTATATAGTTATTGATTCTTAATACTATCTCAGTAAACAGTTATTTACAACAAAGGGCTCTGTGCGAACGCATAGGCAAAAGTTTAAGCATGATTATTGAAATTTAAGGGCATGTGGTTAAGTATTAATCCTACAAAAAAAAACAATTAAACAAAAACTCAAACCACCGAAACCCAGAACTACCACCACCAACCACCAGAACCACCATTATAAGATAAATTGTGAGCTCTATCCGTCTATAAAAACAAAGGAGACGCTGATCAATTGCTATGTTAATTACATCACTTGAGTCATCTTTATAATACTTCAGTAAGTAAAAAGTAAAATTGTGGGCTCTATCGGTCTTTCCAAAAAAAAAAAAAAAAAAAAAAAAAAAAAAAAAAAAAAAAATTATAATTTGAAGGTCACCTTGGATAATATTGATTGATGCCAGATGATTGAAAGATCAGACACTTGTTAAGGCAAAAGTGGATGGCGATGCTGACATATGGAGTTATGCTATTTTTGACATATTATTTGCTTACTAGTTAACCTTATACAAGCATAGCCTGATCTCCGTGTAATGTTGTTGAATTGGATAATAGAGGTGATGATTGAATTTGAATTTTGTGTAATGTTATTGAATTTTGATCTTCCAGAAATTTTTCATTTCGTCTTCCAGCCCCCAAATAGTGGAGGAAAAGACCCCAAATAGTGGAGGAAGTACCTTGTGTATCTCCGTGTCTTGTTTTTGCTGAAGTTAATATACTCCATAGCAAATTAGCAATCTCCTGGCTAATACTACGAAAGATTTTGACTTTTTAACCTTGGCCAAGTAATGCTATCAAGTACGAAGTATTTAAGAACAATGAATCTTTAATTGCCAAACCTGGTGCTGATCAATTCATAGCAAACTAAAAATTCATAGCAAACTATTAAGTATTGAACAAAATAGTATCAAATAAAATGGACTTTTTATCATAAGTTCTCGCTCACTTTTTTGAGCAAAAATGGTTGGATTATCCTCCTTCCTGATTTTTAATGTAATGTGAAAAGTTCCTTGCATTGACTGTAACTACATTGAGGACTGGTTACGATTAATTACCAGAGGGAACACTAGTACAAATCATCTACATCACTGGAATTTCCGAAGAGATACACATCTTAGAATCTGCTCCCCCACTGACAACGCTATTGCCTTTCCACCAATCAACGGATAATACCTGAATTGGAAGACCAAACATATTTCAGGAAACTTAAAATGATACTTCGTAATAAGTAAAGATTGCTGTAATAAAGTACAAGGTCTTATTACCTTATCATTGTGTGAGTCAATCACGGACAGAGGCCACTGCATGACAAAAAATGTTACTTAGTAAGAACATATCAAAGGAAACAAACATGTGTAATGCATGATAGAAGAATAAGGAGAAATACCGCTGTTCTCAAATCCCATAGCATTACTTTCCCATCATATGATGCGGAAACCAAATGAAACCAAGATTTTTTGTGCCATTTGCAAGAAGAAATCCAATTAGTATGCGATGAAAACTGATACACAGGAGCTAATGTCCCTGCAAAATTAGATCTCAAGCTGAAACCAGAGAAAGAGGAGAGAAAACAGATATGGACACATACATAGTATGATTCATGAACAAATAATTAATCAAGCAGTAAACCTGGTCTGCGAGGATCCCATATCCTTAATGTGCCATCAGAACCACCAGCTGATACTAAACCAGAGCTCTCTCCTCCAATATCAATACAATTAAGAACCTTGCCTGAGAACTGTAATGGAGAGTTACTTTAAAAGCTATTAACAGATAGGATCAGAAAACGAAACAGATAGCGCAGAAAACTAAAGTATTTAGAGTAATAGAGAGAACAGTGACACACCATGCTCCATGTTGCATTCCCTGTTTCAACATCCCAAATTCGGATGGAATGGTCCCAAGATGCAGAATAGATAGTTTCATCATGTGCCCAAAGAACAGAAGATACACAATTAGTGTGTCCTACTAGTGTAGATACAGCTTCACCCTGAAATCAATATAAACTATGAAAATGTGCACTTTTGCTATTTTACAGGCAAATATTATTTTGTTGGTAACATCAATGCACAAAAACCAATGAACTGGTAACATAACAAGGTATGACTCTTTCTCAATAAACGTCAGAATTGTTTTTTTTCTTTTCCGGCCATGTCGCAATTGAAATTTGTCTTAATACAATCTTATGCATAATACAATTATCCATCATATAAAAATCAATAACCAGAGCTTCAGCCATTAGTCATTCTGCGATACTAAAGCACAGAAGAGAAAAAAAAAAAAAACTCAATGGTTTAGGCAAGATCTAACAATTGTCTTTAGATCAAATTTCAAGTAATTGACAAAAGTCTCTTGTAACAGAATAGGGAGTACCAGCAGAAGCTGAAGAAAAATAAAACTTTACCCCAAAGGAAGACTTGAGCTAAACATTAAGAATATTTCCCTGCACCATCCAACCCCAACATTTTGGCAAGGAAAATCAATAAATGGTATTAAAACAATATATTTTAAAAAAATAATAAATAAACCCTTAAATGGTGATATAGCAAAAATAAAGTTGTGTTCTAGTATTAATTCATAAGGGCTTTTACAAGCCATAGACGGTGAGACGAACACTAGATGCCGCATACTTAGTGTTTCCAGTGATGTGGAGGATTCATCAGATCTCAAGTAATATGGACTTATGGAGAGCCTGATGCTAAAATCAAAAGCACCTACTGAAATATTTAACATCATAATTCAAACATTGAACACAAGGATACAAGCATATACTACCAGTTGCAAAATTGTCAGCAGAGAGAGAGTGAACCTATATGGGTGTAAGAGTTCAATTAGGAATAAATTAAGGCGAAGGAGCAGAGCATTTAGTGAGCTTTAATAGGGCCCAAAAAGGCACATACTTTAAAATATTCCATACCCATTTCACCAAGGTATCATTCTGAGCATCCAATTTCGTACTCGATATAGGATCAGATACCGAAGCATTATAACCTGCCTAAAGTCCTTAAGTAGTCTCTGAATCTTGGATCATTGCCTAACCCATGTTCCAAAATTTAGATGGCAAAATGGGTGAGATTAACACTAATTTTAGGAATGCATAAAGTCGACGCATTGCGCCAATAGTTTCCATATGATGAAATAAAGAATAAATAATAGCTACATATTGAGGTCACCAAATTACCCATTGAAACTCTCAAATGATGTGGAGTGAAATGTAGCCTTTTAGCACGCTTACAATGAGTTCAAGTTCTTCAAAGGGAAGTTAAAAGGAACACTATGATTCAAAGAATTCAATGAGTTTTTGCAACAAAACCCATTATATAATAAAACAACAAATTCCTCAATCCTTAAAGCAGTGATAATTAACCAGTGCATCATGATGAAGAAAGACAACACCCAATGAGTCAATGAGATGAAAATTAAAAATTCATTCCAAAACATTCTATACAAAGTCACAACTGTGTGATACAGTGAAAACATTGTTTACCTCTGATACTGATTCATTTACAACGCCACTCTTTTTCCTCTTTTTCATAGAAGCAAGATCACCATCAGCACCAGAGAGATTTGCCTGCCACAGATTAATTGTAGAGTCCCAGGAACCAGAACACACCTAAGTTTGCAGCACAAAGCAAAAATAAGCATCGACGTCACTCATACACCTGTCACTAGTTTGTGTACATCAACGACAGAGATACCATATTTCCAGATTGCTGCGATGAGACACATTCAACAGCTGCACTATGCCCTCGTAAAACTTTAGATGCAGTAATGGTTGCAGGATTATCTGTGGCATTTTCTGCATCAAACTTTTTAGGAAAAGAGATAAAATAATTAACAAGAAAAATATTTTTCTTTCTAAGTTTCTTCGAATTCTTAGTGTACAGATAAATAAAACTAATAATAAAAAAATTTCAAAAACGAAAAAAAAACAAAAAATACAGAGCAGCACTGTCTAAATTACCTGCCAAAGCCTGAGCGATTGATCCTTCGAAGCAGTAGCCACACAGATGTTATTACCATTATCAGAACCTGAGAAAAGCAGACTGATGATTACTAGATGTACTCAAAGATGACGAGACTACATACACAGAACTTCATCGACCAGTAAGTTGGTGTTTTTTATAAAGCCCCAAAAGCACAAATTGATCTAGTATTAAGACATAAACCTTTCTCTAGAGAATTACTTCAACATAGTCATATGAACAAAAAAATAACCAATGATAATCAGATTATCACACCATGTACCAAAGGTTCACGAGTAAAAGGAAAAAATTTCAGTCACTTGCCCTTTCCATTGATAATACAAAGAGAAGTTAGGGCACCAGTGTGTCCTTTTAACTTATGAGTACATGTCTCAGCACCCGTCCATATCCTGAAAAAATATTTTTAAAAAATCCACAATCAAATTTAAATAAAAAAAATGCATGGGAAATAAGATATCAAATCAACAGCTGCTTCCAACAATAGTACCTTCCAAGACCATCATAACATCCTGTCAAAACAAACCTGCCTCAGAAAAAACAAATAAATGAACACAAATCAACAATTTATTAGATTACAATACAAAGACAAAGTGAAAACTGAAAAACATTGCACAGTGTAACTGGTCTTAAGCAGTTTAAAACACGAGCATAGCTAGCATGACAAGAGAAAGGGAAAAAGCAACATTTTCTTTGTTTTGGACTGTCTATATGATGCATCCTCTCTAACTATAGCCAAGCCACCAAAATTTAAACAGCATATATGAAATCTAGTAAAAGGGCACCTAGCTGCCACAGGGACAAGGCAATAACCCAAAATAAAAACAAAAAATAACTATAACCCAATGAATCCACATATCTACCTAGGATCAGAGCCATCAATTGCACTGACCCAATCATCATGTAAGCATGGCTCTTCTTGTTTGCGTGGTACAACAGCCCTAATGTATTCAATCTCCACAACTTTTTCCTGCAAAAGAAGAAAGAATACTAGTAAACACGACATAATTGACATGGCAATTCGATAACAAACAACACCTTTCAGCTCCCATCAAACATATTTTCTACCTTTCAGCTCCCACCAAACATATATTCAACCCCATGTACACTAAATTTAGATAAACTAATCAAATTCCACCATAACAAAGAGGCATTACTGGACTCGATTTATGAAACCCATTACCGAAAAGCAACCAAAACAAAGACAAACTATATTTATATGAATCTATTCTAGTCCTCTATCTTTGCTTTATTCTTCCTGTATTACAAATTAACGAAGAATGTATTTTGTTGTTTTTATAATAATGTAAAAAAAATTAAAGTATACTCATATAATTCAATAACCACTTAACCCTGCATTGCACAAACGAAAATAAAAATAGTTTATAATTGAAATGAAATTATAATTTCTCACCGCAGAAATGCGCTTAGCAAGAAGAAACTCTTCAAGCGACAATCGAACCAACTCGCCATCAATTAAAAAATCGAAAGGTTCCGGCTCCCAATCAGAATCAACTATCAAAATTCATCACAAATAAAGGTAAAATCAACAATAACACCAACTAAAAACACACATTAAGCAACTGAAAACCTTCAATTAAACGAAGAAACAGCAGGAAAATGGAAAAGAGGAGTAATTACCGGCTTTGAGGAGATTATTGACGATAGAAGAGAGACCGAAACGAGTAAGGTCAGAAGGAATAGCAATGGCGTTTGAAGGAACTTTGAAGTGTTGTTCGAGGTGAGTTACGAACCGAACTTGCACTCTCTTCACGGTTTCGTCTGTCTCCATATCCATGGCTGCCTGAGTTCTGGAAGAGAGAGAAAGAGGGGTTTTAGTTAGGGTTTTAGCCTTTTTCTTACGTTGTTTTATTTGGGGAAGGGCTAGCTCTTACTGGAAGTTTTATTGGCGTGTATTTACACTTTTGGTTAGGGTGGTAGACCATGTAGTCAATCTATACTAATCTATACTAATATATTAAAAGTCATTACTAACAACGTCTCTGTACCACGTGGCGTAAACGCCCAACCTTTTATAACAAAGATAGTTAGTTAATCATCGCTATGTTATAAAAATGAAAATAAATGTATATAATTGATAATCACAAGGTCTAAAGTAGCAATCGGTGCAACGCCTGAGCTACACACTAGTAGTAGAATTATAAGAAAGCCACCAAAATCTTTTAAGACAATTATTTTTTAAATCCTCAAAAGTTTGATAGTGTTGTTATTTCAAAATTATTATTAAATTATATTTAATTGCTTTCCATCTCTTCATATTTTAAGCGGCCATTGTTAGTTTAGAACTATTAATTGTTGTGCATGTTTCAATAATGCTTAGTATAATATTTCTAACGTGTTTTTCTTCAAATGAATTTTTTGCGAGTTTTGGTTATACGGAGTAATAATATGTAAAATGTTGCAGTGCAGCTAAAAACTTAATTAATAATGTAAGTTCTTTAATGTTCTAAGACGACCATCTAATATCTATATCAATACTAAAGCAATAACCAATTGGATATATTTTTTCTCTTAAATTCTCTCCATAATTAATACCATTTTTTCTACCATCGATTTCCCTTGATTCTAGGATTTTTAGTTCTTTATACCACTTGATAACATACGCCTATTCAAATATCACTAAACTAAATTATTCAATATGAATCCCATTCGAATTCTAAAACATTATTTATATGTACATTAAAAAGCTAATAAACCTTAATAATAGTTGCAATTAAAGAACGACGAGCTATTAAATAAGAAGAGCAACTATGAAAAAGTAAAAATAAACAGTCTCTTGGTAATAAACCGTTTCTTCGTACATACAATCTTTTTTCTTTTTAAATAATAATAATAATAAATAAATAAATAAATTAATAATAATAATAATAATAATAATATCATATAAAGTGAAAACAAAATTAATTGATGATATATGTTTAATGAAAAAAAACATTAAATATATTGAAACATTAAATATATTGAAACATTAAATATATTAATTACAGTAAACATATTAATGAGGGTATTAAAGTAAATACACATTTTATACACAATTTTGTACATTGTTTTGAGGATATAATTGGTAGTACACTATTCCTAAGAGTTATTTTCTACTTTTTAAAAGGTAGGGAAATAACAGTATATGCTCTTTTGTAAAAAAAATTTAAAAAACAAATAATTCTTTCTTATACAAAGGATTTCAAAGAGATCAAAAGAAAGCGTTTGGATACTCCGATAATTGTTGTGTATATATTTCCTTCAGATTATGTGGGGATTTATAATTTTATTGTACCCTTGTTTGCTCGTATATTAAACATGCAGTGAAATGTCTAATAGAGCATGAGTTTATTGTTGAATAATTTAGAGAATGGTAGACATAATTCTTGTTGTTTAAATTAAATTACATAGGTTAAGGTGTTGTAATTTAATTTTAAACAAATATTAGAAGCATGAACTTGGTTTAAAGGGAAGAACAAAAGAATAATGGTGAAGGAATTACATCTCTCGGTTTAGAGAAGCTGAAATTGCAGCCCCTCTCACTGCCTGGTCAGCCGCCGATTAGGGTGGTGCTCGCCCTACCGGGCGCGAGAAGAAGACGAAACTCCTGTTCTGGAATTTGGGTAGCCGCCCGATCGGGCCTCCACCGCCCGATCGGGCGCGAGGGGACTTGATGTCTGATGTTTCAGTTAGCTCGATCGGGCGGTGGCAGGCCCGATCGGGCGCGAGTCAATTCAGTTTGTGGCTGACGGTTTTCTTCCATTATGCTTTTGTTATTTGTCAGTTGTTTTCGTGACTTTTGGCTGATAAAAGTGCTTCTATATATATATGTCAAAGACATATGAAGAAAGGGTACTTTAAGGAGAAAAATGGGCGGTTCATTATTTTTCTTTTTAGAACTTGAAGAAAATATGCAGTTTATTTTCTTTGAAATATTTTGCAAACTCTATATTTATCATCATCACAAATCACATACACTTATCTACATTGAATTGTAATCATCCTACTTGTGATTGTAATTGTTCTTCGTTGTATCTCCTAAGTAAATTTCCGTGAAACCCGGTTGTAGTATAGGGTCGGAATTATACTTTTGGGAAAGTGATTCCGTTCACGCCTCGAAGATTTTACCGGTTTATTTTGTTTGCTATCTTTGTGACCCTTGTTAAAACACAAAATCCCCAACAATCCAAAAGTATAATTCCTACAAAGATGGCAAATGTGAAGGGTATGATGACGAATTTCCAGAAATTGAACAAGTTCGAGGGTGAAGATCTTGGTATGGAGATGGAAACGAAGATGGTGATATTTCTTGTGGAATTACAAGGAAAAGTTTTGATGGAAGGTTTTCTCTAGTCAGTTATATGATTAAAGTCACTCCATTCAAGTAAGAGGTTTCTTATTTGTGATTAATATATATTTATATGTTTGATTATTTATCTCTATGGTTAATTCTTGACATGTTTAATTAATCTAAGTTTATTGATTATGTCTTGATTATTATTAGAGATGTGTTGTCTTGTAATTATGCCCATTAAAGATAATTGGTAAAATCATAATGGTTGGTTAAAACCATGTAATATAACATTGTTAATGGATGAACCAAGTATTATTATAGTTCATGAAATGGGTAAGAATTACTGTTTATTTTTACATTGATAATAAGATACTTAAGATGTTTTTCTTGATATTGTTAATATATTTGCTATATAGAAGGTTAATTCTTGGTATAGATGGACGGTTTAATAGCCATGATTATTTGTTATACAAAGTATGTATTATTTCATCTTGTTACATGGGTGATAGGTTATCAATTGACGGTTTGTACTTTGTATGGCCTAAGTGATATTGTTTCATTTATGGCAGTTATTTATAGCGGTTACTCATGTGTGATGAACTTTGTTTGGTCTAATAATGTGTTACTCCATGGTACTTATTCATGAAAGGTTGAATGACCTTGTTTTGGTTTATTTGTGATTGTAAGTTTACATGCATGAATTAAATCAAGTAGTCATTTAATTATTGACAAAGGTATATGTCACTTTGTGATGTGATGGTATTGTATATCATGGCAAGTATAGTCTTGTGATTAATATGTTATAATTATTAGGTTTATTAATGCCTTGTTGTCTTGATATAAAAGTTAATGACATATGTTAAATTGATGATTAATTTGATTCAAGTTATTATTCTATGGTATAATAGAATAATGAAACTGCAATGATAAATTGTGTTGTAGTTATAGTGAATTAATCATGAATATATAATTCCTTGGTTTAGAGGGTGATGAGTTATATGTTAAGAATGGTTGATTAATTAATAATAATGAATAGTCTATGGTGAAATAGAATAAAGGTATGCAATGTGTGTCATGGTCTATGACATGAGGATTTTGTATTGAAATTATTGTAATTGATTATATCAATGTTTGATTTAATCATTGATGTTTTTAATTTTATGCCTCTATGGTGATAGCAGTATAATGAAGTGTTTGTTGATATTGTTTGTGAAATTTATTCAAGTTATATGGATAATGATAATCTCTTTGTGATTATGAGTTTATACTCTTGGTTACAAAAGGGTATATATGCATGTATCAAACAAAAGCTATGTAAGTGGGCGAATATCGCTTATGTGATTGGTCAATTGAATAGGCTCACTAGTAATTCTAGAATGCTATGTTAATGTTATGTTGGCAAACGGTTTATTGTTTGTTGTAGTATTTGTTGAAAATCATGTATTATGGCTTGTGGTTTAGTGGGTTTCCTTCGGTTATTGAAGGATATTCGGATGCAAGTTGGATTTCAAATAGAGATTGTTCATTCACAAGTGGATGGGTATTCCCATATGGGGGAGGTGTCATGTAATGGGCATCAAAGAAGCAAATTAACTTGCATTGTGCATTCTATAAGACATTGGAGGTCATTGCATTACATTCCGCTGGTAAAGAAGCAGAATGGTTAAGGGTTTTAATGCATGATGAGATTTCTTTGTTGCAAAAGCCAATATCACTAATAGTGATGAATTGTTGGGATAACAATGTAATTTTGGCTAAGGCATATAGTCAATTGTAAAATAATGAGTTAAGGTATATTGGTGTAAGGTATAGTTACATCAAGGACTTAATAAGGATAGTATTAAAAACTATTGTTTATTCGTACGAAGTTTAGTCTCGATGATTGTTTAAAAAGCACGGGTCAGAGATGTTAATAAAAGGATGGCAATCGGTTTAAGATTGGAGCCCTAGATAATCACAATTAGGAGAATCTCAACTTAACACCCAATAAGACGTTGGGTCTTAAGTTCAATGAGATCAATTCTCTTATTTGATGATTGGGAACTTGTTTATTCATCCAAGGTTAAGTTCCGGTTTTACTGTGATGAAAAGAGGTTGTTTTAACTTAATAGAATTCCTGATATACTGCTCGGTCACAGGAGCATGTTTGGAAATCTACCTATATAAGTACGAAGTTTAGCCGCTTCAAGAAGCTATTAGGGTTGTAGCTTTGATGTACTTATGAATAGATATGGACACATGGCTTATAGTGTCAAGTAAATATGTATTTAAGTAATTAATCTTGTGTGTGTAACATCTTCAAGTTTCCAATATGTGTCGCTTTTGGTTCAAACGTTTTACGATACCAAATGGATACGGATTCTTGAATTGTATGTTGCACTAAGTGGGAGTTCAAGTCTATGTACACTTTCATTTATGCATGAGATTGTTTTGTGATGATGATGTTATTTTTGCAATGAGTCTAGATTTATTCTCTAAATGGGGGAGGATTGTTGAATAATTTAGAGAATGGTGGACATAATTCTTGCTGTTTAAATTAAATTACATAGGTTAAGGTGTTGTAATTTAATTTTAAACAAATATTAGAAGCATGAACTTGGTTTAAAGGGAAGAACGAACAAATGAATAATGGTGAAGGAATTACAGCTCTCGGTTTAGAGAAGTTGAAATTGCAGCCCCTCTCACTGCCTGGTCAGCCGCCGGTTAGGGTGGTGCTCGCCCTACCGGGAGCGAGAAGAAGACGAAACTTGTGTTCTGGAATTTGGGTAGCCGCCCGATCGGGTCTCCACCGCCCGATCGGGCGCGAGGGGACTTGATGTCTGATGTTTCAGTTGGCCCGATCGGGCGGTGGCAGGCCCGATCGGGCGCGAGTCAAATCAGTTTGTGGCTTACGGTTTTCTTCCATTATACTTTTGTTATTTGTCAGTTGTTTTCGTGACTTTTGGCTGATAAAAGTGCTTCTGTATATATATGTCAAAGACATATGAAGAAAGGGGACTTTAAGGAGAAAAATGGGTGGTTCATTATTTTTCTTTTTAGAACTTGAAAAAAATATGCGATTTATTTTCTTTGAAATATTTTGCAAACTCTATATTTATCATCATCACAAATCACATACACTTATCTACATTGAATTGTAATCATCCTACTTGTGATTGCAATTGTTCTTCGTTGTATCTCCTAAGTAAATTTCCGTGAAACCCGGTTGTAGTATAGGGTCGGAATTATACTTTTGGGAAAGTGATTCCGTTCACGCCTCGAAGATTTTATCGGTTTATTTTGTTTGCTATCTTTGTGACCCTTGTTAAAACACAAAATCCCCAAAATTTATGAGCGAAAATATTTACTTTTACATGGGGAACTAAGGGCCTGTTCTCATTGACTGAACTCAGCTGAATTAAACTGAACTGAACTGAACTGAACTGAACTGAACTAAACTGAACTGAACTGAACTGAACTGAACTGAACTGAACTGAGCTGAACTGAACCGAACTGAACTGAAATGAATATTTTATAAGAGAAGGAAATTAGGAGCTGAACGAATATTTTATAAGAGAAGGAAATTAGGAGTTGAACTGAACTGAACTGAGTTGAACTGAACTGAACTGAATTGAAATGAACTAAATTTCAACGTAAGTAAACAGGCCCTAAGAGGTGATGTTAGGCAGTATCCTTAATCCGTTCATATTACACATACGGTGCATATTACAACACTCCTCCTTGAACGAATTTCTATAGGATGACTCTGATCTAGAATTTATGTAAAAACAAATATTACCGCTATTGTACCTATATTTTTGTCTACCTCATTAAAACCTTGCTAACAATATTACAAATAGGCCGATTTTCAACAGATTGGTATTGACAGACATGTATTTTCGTCGGAAAAATTGGAAATTCCAACGATTTTTTATTCCGTCGGATATTTCCGATGAAATTTAACAATTTCAAAAATCCGTCGGAATATATGGGCTTTCCGGCGGAATATTTTGTCGGAAATTTAAATTCTGTCAAAAATTTCCAACGGAATATTCCGTCGATATATAATTGTTTAAAAAAAAACCAAACAAATAAACCATTTACTTGTTAAACCCTAAACCGCATCCCTCCCCTTCATTTCATCTCTTCTTTTTTTCTCTCCATCTCATTTCTCTTTCTCCTTCTCTTTTTCTCCCTTCTCTTCTCTTTCCTCTGTCTTCTTTTCCTCTCTTCCTCCATTCTTATTGTTTCTCTCTCCTCCTTTTTCTCTTCCTTTCTCATCCTCAACCATAATGATCATCTTCCTTTCTCCTCCTCCTTCTCTTCCTTTCTCCTCCTCAAAATGGATCATCTTTGATGTTTAGAGCACAAACAACCATTGGTGAATTCAATGGGTATTCTTTGTCCATATAGAACCTTTTTAATACTTCTCAGCATAATTGGAATGATGAATTAAGATACCATCTCTTAGAAGTTCAATTTGTAATCCGAGACAAAATTTTGTTCTTCCAAGGTCTTTCATTTGAAATTCTTTCATCATAAATTTAGCTGTTTAGGGTAAAAATACCCCATGTACGTGGGCCAATCCCGTAGCGACACGTGGCCCACTTAAAGGGCGACACGTGTCACTATGGGAAGATGACGCGTGTCTAAGGCTCAAAAGAGCACCTGAAATCAACATTATAAAGGGCCTTCTTACATTATGGCCCAAATCTCGAGAGATATTCATGAAAGCCGCAAAACGGCGCCCCCGTATTACACGTGGCACCTCCTGATTGTGCAGCCAATCATGTCATAGAAATTTAGGGTACAAACCCTAGAGGGACACAAACTCCCACCCCTATAAATACCCCAATCATTTATGATGGGAGGGGTGGATTACGACATTACATAAAAAGAGCATTAAATAGCTCCAACTTCTCTCTACTTTATCTCTCTAGCCTTTTCCGATCAGATCTCTAACTTGATTGTCAGAGGTGAATATTCCGGTAAAGGAATATTCATTTATTTTGCAGGTGTCCGAGTCTCATTGCCTGTAGAGCGCGACCAGTATCCGAGGAAATCCAAAAAATACTCGAAACATTTGGCGTCGTCTATGATATTCATCCGTTATGGCAATATATGGTCAAACACCTAATGTCGGCCTTGGTCCAGGCGAGGACAATCATATAGAGGACCTAGTCCCTACAATTCATTCCAGCAATCCATTGACCGCCTCATTTTAAGAGGCCGACAATCCTCCTATTACTGCTGCTTCCTTGCAGACCGCACTGAACAAACTTCGAAAGGAGTTTGAGAGCAACCGAGCTTCTACCTCTAGGCAGCCGGCCAGAAAAGAGGGGGAAAGAGCTCTAATGAAAACTCATCACAGAGCAACCAATGCAACAAATGCTAGAAATACCCCATTTTGCCGGCCGAATGGAAGGTCTCTGAGGGTGCCACGGACGAATTTTTCTAGTTTGTTGGCAAAAATTGAGTCGGCTAGGGGGAGGGGTAGACCGCCTCGAAGAGAGGAGACAGAGTCGTCTCGACGCTGGAAGGATGCAAGAGACTACCTTCGGCATAAACAACGGGAACGTGCCGCTTACTTGGACACGGCTTCAACTCCCACAATGTCGGATGAATTTTTTCTAACGACTCTCTTTCCCAGCATAGCAAATCGGCCATCTCCAAGAGGAATCAAGTTGTTCGTACTCCAACCCCTATTCCAGTACAACCGCTTCAGTATCAGTCCCCCAGGGTTTCAACGGCATTTTGTAGCCGAGCCCCAGGTCTTCGGACAATATGGGCCGTTCGGCCAGACGTTCGCCAGACTCCCTATTTGGCCGAACTGTTGGGGTTTGGTAAGTCCAACTTACCGCGAAAACGACCCCGACCCAAAGAACCACTCGCAATTAATAAAACCATAAAGCATAACAAATAAACATAAAAGGATAGAATCGTAATTTACCTTTGACGCGTGCTTCGCCCGACCTAATGGGCTCTTACTTGAAAGTTTTAGCTCCGCTCACACGAGAGCCTCCAACAGTATCCACCCACAAAGGACGAACACCGACTTTTTAGGTCCGCTACCTTGGAGTTAGCAAGGTCCGACCAAAACCCGAGTGATTAAATGAGTTCAAAGGTTTTCACAATGGTGATGCCTTTTTCAACTCTCACTCAAGTGATTTTCCCAATACCCCAACTTGGGTATTTATAGGGAAAACAAGAGAGTGAAAAAGCTCTCCCATCAATGTGGGAGAATTTGATTTTTTTCATTTTATTTTAAAGCTAAAATAAAATAAATAATCAAACTAGTAATAAATCAACAAGTGGCAAGCTCATGAGAGAGGTTAGGTAAGGACCATTTGGAGGAAGGGGGGACCAAACTTGCTCCCCACTCCCTCTCCAAAAACCGGCCACCTTATACCTCAAGCCTCCCCTCACAATGCTCCACATGACACCACACTTGGGCACCAAGGCACCCCAAGGTGGGCTTCCATGTGTGGCTGCCAGCAGGCCCAGCACAAGCGTGCGGGCTGCTTGGCGCTGCTGGCCAGCACACCCAGCACAGCTTGTGCGGGCTGCTTGCGCATTCGGCCAGCAAGCCGCGCATCAATGATGCGGGCAGCTTGCTGAGTGCTTGCGCGCATTGGCCAGCGCTGCTAGCTTGCTGTGCTAGCATTGGTGCGCTAGCACGCACCAGCCAGCCTAGGCTCGGCTTGGTGCGCATGCTAGCCACCATGCTATACCAAATGCCCCTAGCACTCGGTTTTCTCGGGGCATTCCGATGCTGATTTAACAATATTGCCCGGCTAACGTTTCCTAAAAAAAAATTATACGTAGTACGAAAAAGAAAGTCGGAGTAAAAAAAAAAAAGTAGTATAGTAATATAATATTTATGAAAGTGGGATTTAATGAGAGGATGAATTTATAAACTAAAAGTGAGTCCTTTACAAATATAGTGGTCTTGCAAACTTGCTAATGTTGCAATTATTATTATACTTACAAGGCCTATGAAAGCAGCAAAAAGTTATGTATTATGTTCTGGTACTATTGCATCTATACAATGATGTTGGGTTAAGTGTTGCCTAAATTATATAAGCCTAACTAATTACATCTCAAGGTTTCTAAAGGTTTTTATAAAATTATAGTACATTGGAAAATTGACGGTGAATTGTAAATGAATATAGAATTGGTGAATGCTCATAAAGATTGAAGATTTAAGTGTAGAATTTAAAGAGCATATGTGTAGAAGTTTCCACACACTTTATCCACCGAAATATCGCATCTATAAATCATTTGGGGCCATGTATCCACTTACAATATCCTTCAATAATAATGCTCCAATCCTATTATACAACTCTATGAGGTGAGTGTCCCTCTGCACATTATTCCGATTTAGAGAGGTTTTTACCTATATTCAAAGAATGTCAGCTCTATATGAGATCATGATCAAAGCTTTATGTACATACACACAATCTTCATGATCCGTTATTCTTATTTTTACTACTTTCTTATTATTCATATATTGGATTATTTTCGGTGTTCGTCGTTTGTGGGCTTTTTTGCCTCAATGGAGGATTTTTCATGCATTAAATATTATGTGCCCTGGTTTATTTATCTTACTTTATTAATTATTTTTTCTCGATGTCATTACTTTTCTCACGCTATGCATGCATTCACCGACTCTAACAAAAACATTACCTTAAAATTTACATTTAAAGAATATTTGGATCTTAAATTAGAAAGTGGATTAATTTTAATGTTATGCATGCCAAAATAAGAATTTTAATTCGTTGAAAATTTGAAATTAATAGCTAGGTTGATTTATCTACGAGTTTGCCTTGTTGTATTACGAATTAAATATAGCATCATCAAATAATAAAGTATAATCGTTTATATTAATAGTTTGCTCATAATGTACATTAGAGTGATGACCGTAACGGTTAAATTTTTGGAGTAGATTCAACCAAAATTGCCAAAATAAAATAAAATAACATAATAAGTAATTATAAGATAAGAATATGTACAGTTGTTAGGTTGATTTATCTACAAGTTTGCCTTTAATAGTTTATTGATAATGAACATTAGAGTGATGACCGTAAGTTCCTAACAGTTAAATTTTTAAGGAGCGACAACTGTATAGTTGTTGGTGGGAATTGAACCACTATCTCCCGCAGAATGCTTTCAATCCCTAAATCACTGATCCATAGTTAGCATATATCTATATTTGTTGCAGTATATATTACTTATTTATTTGTAAATTTGAGGCTCCAACTAAATTTGGGTCGCGGCCACACAGGCTGAGAGGGTAAAGTCCGACCATGGTAGTATATATATTTAAGAAAAAAAAAAGTAGAAGTTTAATTCTAAAAAGTCTTTTGTTTGTGTTAATATGTAAGAAGTGGAAGTTATTTGTAGATTATTAAACAGATACACAAAGTTTAAGGAATAAAGATTTGGAGTGTTAGATAATATAAAATAGATATATTTTGTTAAGAAAAATATAATATGATTTTTAACATTAATGTCGTTTGGTTAGGGTATTTATCAGAGTAAATGAGAATCAACTGCCATAATCCCTTTGTTATTATTTGTTTGGCATTTTTCCCCATTCTCTTTACTCTCTCTATTCCCCCAAATCATTTCAACTTGATTCTCCATCCTCTCTAGGTGTTTCCATTCCCTTTTAGCTAGATTTTAGTGTGTCAGTTGTGTTACTTATTGAAAAATAGGTATTTATTTAGTTACTCTGCCTACTTTAGCATTATCAGTAACTTTTTTTAGCTTCCAAATATTATTTTCATTAAAATAGGTTATAATTATATTAAGTCCCTTCTCACGCGCAGTTTTTACAAAATTTTATAACAAATAATAATGTTAATTCAAAATCTACCAAAAAAATAATCCTCATATTTTTGAACTGAAATTGAAAAGGGTTGAATCATAATTTATATCTAGAATTGAGGTTCGAATCAAAATGTAAAAGATATAAATTAATACTTTATACAATAAAAGATATGGAAAATATGTGAATATTTTTGTTAGGAAATAAATACTACAATTATATGATTTGGTGAATATTTTTTTTATAAAGTGAATCATAAATATATAAAAAAAAAACGAATTTTTTAAGGTAGTGAATAAAAAAAAATGTTTTGAAGGGAAAAAAACTAAAAACAGCACCAAGAAGTGACACGTGTCATTCTTGGTGTCTGTTTTAGTATTATGTTATTGATTGATATTATGTATTTTCTTTTAAATATGCAGCTCTTTTCCTACTCAACATGCTTTTCGTTAACATGTTCTGGCGGTACATACCACCAATCTGGCTGTGTCGTGCGTCTTTTGCGGAAGGTTTTTTTTTATTTTTGCTTTTAATTGTTACAATTTTATAATTTGCTTGTTTAATATTTGACTAATATTTGACTTATATTTGTTTTTAGATCATATGCAGACACAACGACTATATATTTCTACATTAATAAGCATCATGTTGCGAATTAGTCTGAATGTTTGTATTTAAACATTCTTTGTAAGTAAACGCATAAGATGAACCTAGAGTTGATATAAGACACACTATCAATAAGCTCTCGAGTTGATATAAGTTTCACGTAATTTGTTAATTTAAAACTAATTTAATAAAATTTATTTTATTAATTTTTCATGTTTTATTAACTAATTTTATTTCAAGTTGCAAACATGAAGTATCATGTATTATAGAAAGAATTTATTAGTCTGTTTGGTAGATGGTAATGAAAATAAATTAGTATCTAAATTTACAAAAAAAAAAAAAAAAAAAAAAAAAATAAAAAAATAAAAAAATTGAAGGTTTATTCTCAGGGTAATACTAACTCATCTCAAATTTAACATTTTCCTAAAATTCTCATTCCCTTTAATATCTCTTTTAAGTACAATACAAAAAAAGACTTAATTAATGTTTCGTCAAACTAAAAGTTATAATACCCTAAATTTTTTAGTATATTTAGTCAACAATTTTGCTAGTATAAACTTTTAAATTTATAATTTATTTTCAAATATACACAAGTATTAATTATTTTCTATTTTCGGATTTTATAAAAAAATTAATTTTTGATAATTGCAGAAACTGGTTTAAAAGCTGATAAATTTTTTTTTGAAAATTTGTTATCGAGCTTACAGCTAAACAACTCAAAATTTAAAACCCCTTAAACTCAAATCTCGTTACCGTACTTTAACTCCCAAAAAACACCATCATCTTCTCTCATTTAAGTTATATCCTAAATACTTCAACTTTGCCTTTCACAATCAAATCATATAATCTACCATTAATATATTACCGAAAGATTTTCATAAAAAAACATTGAATTATAAAAAAAAAAGGTGGGGAAAGCTAAAAATTTCGGTAATGGAGGATGGCAGGGGTAGTTATACTTTTGAAGTAACTTGTTATTTTTAGACTATAAAGTTAACTTTGTGTTTTTTTTTAAAGAAAAAGTACTATGTTTTGGCTCTTCATAATATATACCTTATATACAAGTATATTTTGAGGAGTAGTGTACGATATTACTAAGTTACACCCGTTTATTTGTTTATTGTAGACGGAGACTACTAGGTGAACGTTTCGGAGGTTGATTACATCGAGTTTTTACGCACGATCTAGGTAATTTTCAATGTTCTTCATCCTTAGAATCCCATAAGGAAATTATTTTGAATTATTGTGTGACAACTATGTGTTTATGTAATTATATGTGATAAGTGTGTTATCGTATGATATTATGGAATTATATTTAATACTAGTTTTCTATATTTTGTGTACTAGTATAATCAAAAATTTGATTAATTGGTATCATATGAGTTTTTAAAATAATTAAAAGCTTGGGAATTGGATGATTGATTATATGTGATTGATGGTCTCTAAGACCTATTAGGAAACGAGTTGTAATTAGTATATCATGTAGAATGACTATGGTCTAATAATATTAAAATTAAAGTATTGTTACTTGGGATTAAATTGATTTGTGCAATACTTGTGTACAGTGTAATCAGATGATTTAATCTAATAAAATGTATAGTGAAATTAAATCTAAGAAGGGAAATGAAACCCGAAAGGGTGAAAAATAGGTTGCTACTAGTAGTTATGGTTGCTATTAGTTGGTTTAAATTATTGTATATTGTTGTTAGTCTTTCTCCTAATCACTGGGTATTAGTGAGGGATATGCACACTAGGGACATTTTGTTTTATTTTATGGTCATTTGGGGTTATGCGCGACCCTCTGTAAAGTATGTGGTGATAGGGACTAGTACCGGCTTACTGACATTCTCTTTCCCTTTCCTAACTAAAGTAATAAAGTGTCATGTGACAATTTGATTTTGGCTTAATGTTATAATGTCTATGAGACTGTCACTAGTAGAATAAACGTAATGGGAAGCCCCAAATGGCAAGCGATTTGATAAATCCGCTTGCCATTTCCCCGATTTTTAATAAAAAACCTAAAATAAACAAATGGCAAGCGGTTTGGGGTGAACAACTTGCCAAAATGTAAATGGCAAGCGGTTTAAACCGTGAACCGCTTACCATTTGTAAGAGAAACCCTAAAAAAAAAACCCAGCTATTTATTCTCTCTCCTCCCCTTACCCCTTAATTCTCACGCTCTCTCTCCTCCCCTTACCTCTCAATCTTGACAGGGTAAAGTCGTATCCCCTAATCAAAAGTAATTACCTAAATCCTCTAACTAAAGTAGATAGGAAAGTAGGGTTGAACTCCACAGGGAAACAAGTCTTTCTACTCCTAATCAATTATTATAATTTAAATTATCTAAGTAACCAATTGCACCAAATTTTGATCCTACCTTTTTTTATCATCACTATTAATTATTTTTTATTACTATAATTATTGTGTTTTTGCAAATAATAATTATTATTTTGCTAATTATTTTTATAAACTTAATGACGTTTGTTTTATTACATAAAATGAAGGAAACGGGAAATAATAATGATTTTTATTCATAATTTCCAAAATACATGTTACAATTTGTACTTCTAAATTACTAAATTACAAAATATTGAAGTACAACTGACACTACATACATTTCTACCCTGCTCCACCGAAGTAATTTTCGATTTTTTACTTATGGATTAACAAGTAAATTAATACAGCCATTAGGAGGACCACTAGCCCCACAATGTACATGAAATACACCCTTATCATCCTCATGTCTTCCTCAAAGGTGAAGACAGGCTGTTCTTCCTGGTTTTTCTTGAAACATGGTGGTTGAGTTTAATGGTGGTTTTTGTTTGATTTTTTCGGGTAAGGAGGAAGATGGAAGAAGATAAGAATTAAGTGGTGAGTGGAGATTTTGGATAAGGGTAATTTCTTTTTATAGTAAAAGTAAGTATTTTAGACCGTATTTTTATACGTATATGTATAATAATCGTATAGTATAAAGTATAATATTTTTTGTCTCGCCATGAGAATATGTCATTTTCCTTATAAGCAAGTATCGTTTAACCCTTTAGAGTATAGTAAGTATATTAATATGTTCACTTAGACAGTTAGAATTTATTTATTTATTTTTTTAATCTGTGCACTACCCTATTATATGACCAGTTTACCTAAGCTATAAAGTCCACTACTCTAAAGACTCATATCCAACCAATATAGGGAAATGACAAATATTTCCACACCTAAATGAATACTACATGTTATAGTGCTAAAGGGGCCCCTTTTTATGTACGCTTGTTATAATATATTTGTCCCGCAGTTAATACTTGATCCGATAAATACAAGTTCGGACCTAACCTGTCCATATTTATCTAGGTGTTGTATGGACGAGAGTAAACGAGGGATACATATTTATAATTGTGTATGTTTGTTATTTAGATGAATAGTTTTTTCGGCGATAAAATAGGATCGTGTTTTTTTTTTTTGTGCCTTTATGAGATTTCATCCACAATCTGACATTCATGTAGATGCTATCCGTTTTTTTTTACTTTTTTTTTGTTGTTGTTTGTTTTTTTTTCTCTTTGTTTTGTTCTTTATTTTGTTTTTTTTTTCTTTTTCTTTTTCCTTCTCTGATCTAGTTTGTGTATTCCTTCTTCAGTTTTGATAAGCAATTGTCAATAGTGAATTAACGTCACCTTTTTTTTACTCCCCGCGGTTAATATTGTATCCAATAAATTTCAATTTGGACCAATTGCATCAATATTTATTTGACACTAGTTGGGACAACTAGATTTCAGACGTGTCATGTATTGCATTTCACTATTCAAATACTATTTGACACTATTCCATATAGTAATTTCTGTTATGATAATTTACTTTGCCGACGTGAGTATGGCTTCCGTTTTATTTGTTGTTATGTTGTTTTGATCTAGTTTTGTATCTTTTGTCTTTTTTTTTACGACTATGATATATATAAATTTGTGTTTTAGTAGAGTAAAGTAAGATAAGAGTTCACCTTTTTTTTTAAAGGTTATCCGGTCAAGGGAATATATTTTACTCTTGACCACCTTAAATTTATGTTGTATGGCTTAATATTGTATGATGTATTTTCACGTTGACCATGTCAATCTTATGATTTTATATGATCTACTTTTTTTAGTAAGGATTATTATTTGAAATGCCCGTATGTATAAGGTTTTGTCGTATGTTCAGATGTTATGGGGTAAATTTATATGTACTATCTAATAAGGGCCGGGGTTATTTCTCTTTTTACCTTTTTTACTAACTCTGAGATATTTTGTCCAACCCTATTAGTATTGTAACATAATGTCTTTGTGTATCTTTTAGAGTTGACATCTCAGAGCTGACTTTTTTATTATAAATGTTTTTTTTAATACCTTGGTGAGTATAATAGTGACTAATTAAATTTAGGCACTCTTTTATTGTATACCATGTGAGTATTTTTTTTTTTAGTTATGACACGACTTGGTCATATATATATATATATATATATACCATGGCATTTTAGAACCATTTTTTTATTATTATGTTAATATTAGAGTTGGTTTTATTACGATTTTAATTATTTTATCTGTTTAAGCGTTGCAAAACAGATTAGCAAGTTTGTTACATGTAAAACAAGAGAATTTAATATCAAGATTCTCATTATTACCAAAATCTTGATATTTACCAAAATAATCCTGGAATTTTAATTTATTTACTTTCTTTTATTTACAAATTAACCTCTTTATTTTCCTATAAATACCCCCCTAATTTTCAAGTTTTAGACATCAAAAAATTATTACAACTTCTCTCTCTAAAAATTCTCTCTAAAAATCTCTCTTCTAATCTTTGTTTTAGTTAAAATCTCTCTAATTTAGCTTTATTTTTAAGTTATTAGTTTATTAAAAGCATCTGATAATTAAGTTGCTACTTCTATTTTTTTATTTAAGTATTGTTATTATCTTTAATTCCTATAAAAAAAACACAAAAAATATTTCAAGTTCAAGTATTGTTGTTATTATTATCTTTGTTAAAAATATTAGTTTAATTGCTCAAGTATCCTAGTCTATATTAAAAAAACCAAAAAAAATTTCATTCTTAAGTTAGTTTTATTTTTCAAGATTATTTTCTATAATAAAAAAAAATCATAAAAAAGGTTCTTTAGCTTTGTTTTGCATTAATTTCTTTTAATATCTCAAAATTCCAAAAAAAAATCACTTAGTCTCTTTATTACACTTTAACTAAGGAGTAATCATCTTTTCATTCTTGATAAGTAAGTAGGGTTATCCAAAATAATTGCTACATCTAGTTCAAAGTATTATCTTTATTCCTTTCTTAATTTCCTTAATTATTATTATTATGCTAACTAATGTGTTTGTTTTCATGTGGTGTTACCAATAGGGGTAATGACGATTTTAGGTGCTAAATTAGCCCTAAATCTTTCATTACTCCACATTAGAAAGCCAAGCCTATTGGTGAGGTGATAGGTTACAAAGTGGGGGGTTAATTGCATTTTGCATTGTATCTCTTTATAATGCATTTTAAATATGAAAGGTTAATGCATTCACGTGACTATCTAATATTTTTTTTTAAAAGAATGATGTATTTCTTAATGTGAACTTAAAGACCTAAGGAATTAAGAGTTTAAGCAAAGGTTGTTCAAGAGTAAAGAACTACTTACCACGTCCCAAAGATGGCCTATTAAAGAACCTTTACGACCAGAATCAGTTCTAGTTCTTTAACTCAAGTGATAGAAATTTTCAAGAGCTTTCCAACCATATCTAACAATAATTTTTTTTTTATTTTTCTATGATTTTTAATGATTTTTTTAGTTCAAGCTATCAAAAAGATGAAATATGCACGTTTTTCTCTTAATTACTTTTTTAAAAAATTTTATTATTTTTTGTAAGAACCTAATGGTGGTATGAAACCTATATTACACTATATTATATATATATATATACTTCTTAACTTATGAAGTTTTAATGAAAATATTTTTAATCTTATTTTTAAAATGATTTTAGAAATAAGAGTTTTAACAAGCCTTAATTCTAAGTGTTATTTTAAGAAACTTTAATCTTATTTTAAAGATGACTTCAGAAATAAGAGTCTTTAATTCTTAATGTTGTTGTTTTTAAAATCTTTAATCTTAGTATCTAAGATACCTTTTGAAATAAATGATGTCTTAAGGACTTTAATTTTCTTTTAAGACTTTAGAAATAAAAGTTTTAACAAGCATTATTTTCTTTTATAATTTTGTGAACCTTCTTATTTCAAACCCTTTTGTGAACAAGAATGAATCATAACTTTGATTGTTTGTTTTTTTAGGTAATGATAGTTAATATGAGGTTATGGCCTCATTTCCAAACATGAGGTTAAGATTAATTATTTAGCCATATAAGGTTGTAACAATTATCCATCTCCATGAAAATAAGCTTACATTCCATTATAATTACCCGATGGATTAATTGACAATCAGATATGATTAAATAGTTTATTGTTCCCTTTTATTTGGAAGTAAGGCCTTGACAGGTGTCGTGTTTTACTTGGCCAATGCCATTAAGCCTAAACACATAACCCTTAAAACTTTACAAAAATTATCCTTGAGTGAATTTAAACCCAAAGTGAGATTATATAGTGAACCCTTACAGTTTTGCTCAAAAAAATACCTTGACCCACTAAAAAGTCGTCAATTGGGATGCATTTGTTGAATTGTCTTATTCAAAAGACATTTTTGGTGATCACTAATCGGGGTGATTTTCCTCAACCAAGGTGGTTCGTTTTACTTTTATGAGTGAATCCGTCAAAGATCACTAAAATTCCACTTACGAAAATGACATTTATGTCAACAACCCAAATTAAAAACCCAATGGAATTGGTTATTTAAAACATGGCATCTGTCCGAACTACGAAAGTTTTGATTCGTGAGTGAATTCAAAATCTCACTATGATCGGTACGTAGTGCAACTTTGGTGCTCAAATCTACCTTGTATTAATTTTTTTTTTTTATGTGGTTAATATGTCTTAAAACTTAATTTTTGACAACGCAATAGTAAGAGCCCGTTCCATAGAACGGAAGAGAAGACGAGTTCCAGACGTTCGATTCTCTTAACCTAAACCCCGAACCCTGTGCCTTATTTCCTATTATGGAGTTAGCAATTGATTTTTATTAAGTTTTAATTTCTTAAAATTGACTGTTCTAAAATCCGTCCTTATTCGGATAAAAATAAGGTGGCGACTCTAAGTTTTGTTTATAAGTCTTATCAGACACCTAAGTAGAACCATTTTTAGACTAATTTTTGTCCACTAAAAACCAGGTACCACACCAATATTTATGATTAAATAATAAACTAAACTACGGAGATCAAGAATAAGGAGAAAATAATATATAAAAGGATCTAGGGCATATCTTCACCAACAAATAATATTCCAGAGTAGAATATAATAATCATTCATCAATGCATATATTAATCAGATTATAAAGGGCTTTCGCTACGTATTATAATCACACAATTAATTTACCGGTATTAAATCTCACCTTTCGAATCTCGACCTAACCATTTATAAATTAACATGCCTATTGAAACTAGACCTAAACATCAATTCTCATCTGTCGAATCTCGAATCAATATTGTCGAACTCATGTATAAAACATCAGGCCTAATCTAGTCACAGAGCATTAATTCAATCAATAGGAAATTAATCTAGCATTGATAATTAACAACAATAAATTATCCCTTCATATTATTTATGGATCCCCTTAAACCCTAGAAAGAAAACTACTCACACATAATAAAAACTAAACAAATCAAGACAATAAAAAAAAACATGATCAAAGGAATAAAATAACAACTAAGATTAAGAGAAGAGAAAATAATTACCAAACGAATCTGGAATTAAGAATGGATTAAGAAAAAAAGTTTAAGAGAGAGAAAATCTAAGAAAACAATTCAGAGAGTAAAGAAAGTGTAAAAAGAGAGAGAGAGAGAGAGATCCCAAAATCGTATTACGGAGGAGTATTTATACTCCGTACAAATCCTAGACTAAAACAAACTAAAACGACGCTAATCGTCTCCTAATAATTACACGCGCCCGATCAGGCGCGTCTTTTTGCTCGTCAGTACCAATCTCGCGCCAGGACGGGTGCATCACCAGGCGCCGACCTTAGCTTCTCCCACCCGGTCGAGCGCGCCTCCGGGCGCCAGCCTTTTTAGCTGGGCGGCTCTCTTGGGCCATTATTTGGACTACGATTGGGCTCCAATTCTTCGGGCCAATCTAGGTTTCCTCTTCCGGTCTTTAATACTCGGTCCAAATGCCCCGGTATCACCTATACCGAGCCCTTAATCACTGGTTCAATGGCTCTAACCGGTCCTGAGCTATAAAATCTGGTCGTGCTTCTCCAATGCTCGTGATTGCTCCAAAATATCTCGGGAAAATACTCCAAAAGTGTAAATCCCTGCAAAAGTCAACCAAATCTACGAAAACACTAGAAAGCACCAATTAGTAATAAAAGTGGCTCTAAAGAGCCAAAAACACTACTAATTATGACCAAGGGACAGGGGTAAAATACTATATAAAATAGACACATAAAGTCTCCCTTACCCTCATTTTTCTCACGCTCACTCTTCTCCCCTCCCTCCATTCATTCTCTTTGAAGTCCGGTGGTGGTGCACGATGGACCACGACGACCCTTGAAGTCCGGTGGTGGTGCGTGTGGGTTTTTCGAGTTTTGATCTAGAGTTTTTATGGTCGAATTTGTCCCTAAAACCCAAATTTCAAGCCAATTTTCGAGGTTTTGTGGGAATTCAAGGTATGTTCCCTTTTTTTGTTTTTTTTTTGAAGTTTTTTTTTCCAGGCTGCCGATTTGGTGCTGGTAGGGGTCGTGGTGGGCGAAGTAGGCTGGGATTTGGTGGATGGTGGTCGTGCTGGTGCGTGGTCTGGTGCTGGTGCGTGGTGCGAGTGGATGGTGGTGGTGGTGGTACGCGTGGATAGTGGTGGTGGTGCTTGTGGACGGTGGTGGTGCTGGTGGTGGAACAAGCTTTCTCTTTTTTTTAGACAACTTGTTGTAATAATTTAATTAGTTGTATTAATTTTTTAAAATATATTTTTATATATATATTTTTTTATGAAAATGTAATACTTACATCAATTAATTAATAAAAATATTATTGTTTTTATATTTGTTTATTTCTGTATCAATTTCAGTTGGAAAAAACCAAAAAAAAAAAAATTAATTTTTTATAGCCCTAATGGGCAGCGGTTTGGCGCCAAAACCGCTGCCCTTTCTCTTCAAATGGCAAGCGGTTTGAACCGCTTGCCATTTAAATGGACAATGGCAAGCCCCCCAAGCGCGAGCGGTTCAAAACCGCTTGCCATTGGGGGGTTTGAACCGCTTCGCATTACGTTTATTCTACTAGTGTGTATTATGTATAAAATGTTTTCAAACTAAAATTATTTATTTTGCGGGATGGAGTTGGAATTACTCAGTTTATCTTATTTTGGGAGTTTACTCTCTTTTCTTGTTTTTGATTTTTCTTATTGCGGTAAGAGGGTATTCGGTTACGTGTGAGGAGACGTTAGAATAATCACGTAACTAAGACAATTTAGTTTAATTCCGAACTTATTGGTTTTCCTTTTTGATTAATGTTTTTAAAATAATTTGTAGTTTTGATGCATTGACTATTTTATTTTGCCATCACTTAGATCACTTAGTTTATTAAATTGTATTTCGTTTTTCTTTGCATTTATTCTCTACAGAAAATAAGTGTAGCGGTAACACTCCCAGGGTTCGATGGTTGAGTTTGAAAGTTTAAAAGGTTACTCTTATTGTTTTAAAAGACTCGAATTTTGGGGGTATTACAAAATTCTTAATTAATAATAATCGTCCATTTATGATAAGCTTACATCTCATCCTATTGTGATGGGATTTATGTAGGAGTTTATAGGTACTATAAAGCGGAAATAACATGAATCATATTCAATCAAGCACCTAATCCCAAGATCGCATGTGTTTGGGGGTTTTCTATGTGTCCTTCGGGAGAGTTACAATTTCCTAGCAGACTTCCTTCTTACGCCTGTACCTGCACCTAGCAGACTTCCTTCTTACGCCTGTACCTGCACAAGTAACGGAGACTCCGGATGGGGGGTGGGAGTTCCGCCTCCGAAGATTAAGTTAGTATCTTTTCGAAGTGGAATAAGAACAGTAAAAGCTTCTCGGTTCGAGAGCGTTTCAGTAGGTTTGGGCTTTGTTTGGTTTTTTTGTGGTTGCAATTAATGTCTGTATGTCATAAATGAGGTCTACCCTTACTATTTATAGTAAGGGTGAATTGTACCTCAATTAGGGTATAAGGGACACGTGTCTGCAAAGGAATTGGGCCTTTGCAGACCGCTGAAAGATAGACACGTGTCAAGCCTTTATTGGGCCACGTGTCTTAGGGTATTTTCACCCTAAACAGCATGCGTAACACACAAGACACATAATCATACCTTTGATGTGTGAATTCCACATAGCTATTTGATAGACAAATCAGGGAGAGAATAGAGCCCCAAGTGTTGCTCCTCTACTTAGTCCACAAGCTTCGAGCGAGCCGTCCACCATTACTAGATTGGTCGAGTGATTGAGGAAAACCGCGATCACCACCTTCTATGGACTAAGTCGACCACCACGAAACACCACCACCACGAACCACCACAGAGAGGCGCCGGGAAGGAGAGAGAGCCGAGAGATAGAGGAGAGTTTGAGAGGGGGTGGTCTCGTGTTTGCTAATTAGGGTTTGATCTCATCAGTTATTTGCATGTATGCAAACCCTAGGCACCTAGTCTATTTATAATAACATTATAATTAGACTAGGGTTAGGAAGCCCAAGACTCTCTTATCCGATTCCATATGGCCGACCATACTAAAGGATGAAGCCCATCATGGGCCTTGTCCTCTCGTGCCCAATTTAGACCCTTTGTGTGACTTTATAGGATCCGTCCAAGGCCTATTTTACTAGTCCAAAGATCGTTAGTACCTCTAGTTATGATAAAACGACAACCCAAATGTACGAACTTAATTATCTCCATAATTTGATCCATTTATATATCTAGTAATTGCACACGATGAAAACATAAATCCTTCATTTTATGACGAGGTTGATAAACTAAACACAAACCTTGAAACCTAAACTACAAATCAATAAGCCTACAAGTAAAAAACATTACTTAAGAATTAAGATAAATAAACCCACAAACTTGTTTGAAATTTCTTTCCTCATTTTACCTTATAACTTTTGTCACTACCGCCATTGTTAGACCTTTAACATAAAATTCGAGCTCATATATTTGTCTAATCAATCATATATCCTCACACTTTTATTTCTATTTTTATTTTATATTTTTCAATATGAATTTTTGCTACTTTACCGCTTAATTTGATTTATGTGAGTAAGATAGATTGTTCATTTTTTTTTGGTTTGTGATAATCGTCATGAAATTCGAATTTTGTTTGCTTGAATTTGCAAAAAAAAATTCCCCTTGTCATACCATGTTGTTTAATTTAGGTTATTGTAAATTATTTGTTTAGTTTGGGATGTTTAATTAGAGGAGTTGATGAATCAATAATTGATTATGATGAATTGCTCTTTTTTGGGTATATATTTGAATGATGTTTTTTTCCCACAATTTTAAAGATAATTTTTAGGTGCTCCTAGCTACTCAATTCAATAAAATGCCTAAGTGGAAGTTAATTGCATCATTGTTTGTATATGTTTATGGAAATTGATTATATGGAATTCATTCTTGCATTGATAAAATTTAAGTAGAACAAATTTTTTAATTCAATGAATTTGTTGGTGAATATATGACAATAACACTAGGTTAATGAATATGACACCGTGGGCATCAATTGTCGTCGGCTTTTAAAACAAATGAATCATTTGTGTTAGCTATAGTCAAGCATCACAAAACTTTTATGTGGTTGATAATGCTAATGAGGGTTCTCATGTAGCTGTGAAGACAGAACCTAGAGACTCTTCTCAAATAATATCAAAGCTAAATAATGACAACGAACACAACCGATCGAGATAGACAATGAAAATGAGAATTTTCAATTAAACTAGGGCAGCCAAAGCACTCGTTGATAAAGGAGTTAATGAGTGTCGCACGCTGGGTGGCCTGCCCTTTTAGCTTAATTTTTCTTGCCTTGTGTTTGCACTTGACATGGAGTTAATGGGCTGATAAAGGAATATCTTTGCCAAGGGCTCTTGTCTTTAATGTTGTAGGATATTTTGGGAAATCTTATATAACAGGCTGCACCTTTATTCAAGTAGTGAAAAAAAAGTGCTAACACTTTATATAGGAATTCATGATACTAATATAATTTTTTAGCTCATTGACCTAATTAGAAACAACAAGGTACATCATATAACAGTACAGGGTACATCACAATACATTGTAGTGGCATAATACACATGATTTCACAATGCTCAAAAGTTCACAGATAATTTAATCGAAAAATGAACTCGGACAAGATGCTCCTAACAATTTGGTTTCGCAGTAAAATAAGCTCTATGCAGCCCCATAATTTCCTTGAATCCCTTCTTGATTTCTTCTTTTTTCACAGTAGTCAGTTTGGTTTCTTTCTTCCTAGTACATCTACTTTGGCACAATCATAGATTAATATCATTAGTTTCAATATTCTTTAAACACAATTATGTATAAAGTCGTTAATATTAACCTCCACACAATAAAGAAAAAGAACAACTCCCACGTAAAGCAACAACCTTTTGTTGTCGAGTGACTAATGTTGTCGTGTAATTAAACCATAACCCCCATTAAATAAAATATAGAAAATTTTAAACTTTAATATTCCATTCTCCATTTAATTTCTATTAATTGATGGGTCTTAAGAAAAATTACAAAATTATACATGGTGGTAAGAAGGTAAACAAACATTTTGAGGGGTATAATGGTCCATACACTATTCATAAGAACAATCTCCTACCACATAAAGAAACAACTTTCGTTGTCCAATGACTAATGTAGTCATGTAATTAAACCATAATCCCATTTAATTAATATAGAAAATTTTAAACTTTATTATTCCATTCTCCATTTAATTTCTAACTAATCGATCTGTCTTAAGTAAAATTACTAAATTAAACTTGGAGGTAAAAAGGTAAACAAATACTTGAGGGTCAAGGTATAATGGTCTGTACAGCGTACACTATTTCATAAGAACAATGTAATCCCCCATATTTCTTTATTATTTAAACAAGTATTTTATTTTGTTTTCATTAAATAAATTATTTATGTGAAACTTAATTGAACTCTATTAAAGTAATAAGCACTAATCTAATTTAAATTCCTCTTTTCTATACACACCAACATATTTTGTCAATAGTCTTAGGCCTTGTTCTCTTCACCTTAAAAAAGTAATATTAAGTAAAAAATAATTTCAATTCAGTAAAAATAAGTTCAATTCAGTAAAATTAATTTCAGTTTAGTAAAAAAATTCCAGTTCATTAAAAATAAGTCCAGATCAGTAAAATTCAGTTTTCTTAAAGAAGAATTATAATAAAAAATCAGTAAAAATAATTTCAGTTCAACAAAAATAATTTCAGTTCAATAAAAATAATTTAAGTTCAGCAAAAATAATTTCAATTCAGTAAAAATAATTTCATTTTAGCAAGATTAAGATGAAGAGAACGGGGCCTTAGTAAGCCAATTTCAAATAAAGAGAGCCTAAACTCATATTCAAGCCCAATCTACAAATTTCTATTCCCGCTTAAGTTTGGAAATCAAGCCCGCATGCTTATTTAAAAACCCCAAAAACCCTCAAGCTTTTCCCCTTCCTCACGTCAATCCCCTTCTCATTATTGTTTTTCTCCTTGCTTTTCACGATAAAACATTAAAAAAAATTAAATAAATAATCGCTGCTTACCTTGATGCCGCCGGCGCCACCCATCTGGCGATCGCACCACCACCGTATAGCACACCAGTCCACCCCCTTCTCTCTCCTTTCTTCTTTCTTTTTTCTTTTGTTTTGATTAATTCAAGTTTCAATCTTTAATAAGTTTTTGTTTCTAATTGACATTCTTATGGTTTGGTTAAGTATATTAATTGTAAAAGATTACAAATTTATGATCTTTATTTTGTTTAAATTAGTGAAGTAATTTTCACATTTATTTAATTGAGAGAATAAGGGTTTAAACCTTAGTTTTTCATGATTTTAGGGCCTAAAACGTGTTGATTAAGTTATCTAATTATATTATGTGTAAATTATGTTTTAATTCAATTATCTTGATTATAAACTAATTTTTGTTTGTGCTAAAGTCTTAATTTTGGGTTTGTACTTGTAGTAATTTCATCTTTCCATGATTCTAGTTTCTATAAATAATTGTTTGGGCTAATTTGTGAGTATAAAGTATTGAATTTTAAAGATTAGTTCTAAAAGTTAATTTGCAAATTTTATAATTATTATTTTGAAGCCTCTAATTACATTGAATTGGTGTATTTTTGGGTTTAAAGCATACTAAACTCTATATAATGTATGTAGTGATAAAAATTTCTATAATTTCAAGATTTCAAGGGTAAAATAAATTTCAGATTTTTATAAAGCTCTAAACTTGATGTAATTAAGGTTTTATGTAGTAAACTTAAAGAACTATATATAAGCTTTTAGTTCAAGTAAAAGGGAAGATTTTGAAATGTTGTTTAATTGAATTTTGAAGGTTTCAAAGTAAGTATTATTGTAAATTTAATTGTTATGGTATTGATTGGACTATTGTTGTTTGGTTTTGGAGAGAACTTCGTAGAAGGCGATTTCTAGTTCCTAAAGTGGCCAACCAACTCGTTTACTCTAGGTACATACAAGGATACGAAAACCTTGACTTTAAGAGCATGTTTAAGGACTTGGAAAATTTAGAATCATGTTAGGAAACTTGTAGATTGGTTTGAATTTTATGGTAGCAAGTTTAATTTGATCGGTGACTAATGTGATGATTGGTTTTGTTTCATGTATGAGAAATGCGTATTGATTTATCTTGAAAGTGTTAATAATGCATTAACTTGAATTGCAAGATGAGCTAAGAGGAAAACGTACGTAAATGTGTGGAATGAATTATTTTTAATCTCTTAGCCACCACTACACCACCATACCCACACTAGCTACCACCTTATTATACTACCCCCACCACCCAGCCACCACCCATCCGACTCGCTGCCCCTCCCCTGCCACTCTCCACTCCTTGAAGAGCCCACGCCACCCCCGAAAAAATCCCCCACCAACGCAAAACCCTAGAAATGCCTTCTCCTCCCCCAAAAAATCGCCAACCGCTCCTTTCCCCACCTTAGCATTTCTAGGGTAAGGTAGTGGCGGCCGACGTTTTTTGGGGGAAGGAGAAGGCATTTCAAGGGTTTTATGGTGGTGGGAAATGTTTTTCAAGGGTGGTGAGGGCTTTTCATGGGGTGGTGAGTGTCGGAGAAGGGTGAGGGGTTGGCTAAGTGGTAGGGTGGCTGGTGAAGGTGGAAGTAAAAAATAGATGGTTGTGTAGTGGTGTGCCCATAACTGATGTTATAGGCACCAGTTAACCGGTGCCCATAATATGTGACATGGGTAACCCCTTAATCAACACCGGTTCAAAACCAATGCCCATAGCTGATTTTGAACTGGTGTTCATCTACCTTATTCTACTAGTGATCTGCAATGGTTTTTTCTTTTCGGTTGTAGCTTTAAGAGTAGTTAGTTAGTCTATAGTATAAACTCTTGTACATGTCTCACCGTCTCAGCCTATTCCATAATATCTTCCATTTTTACGAAGGAACTAACTATCATCAGATGCATGCAAACTCTACAACACACCCCATCATAACTAAAAAGTTTAAGTCGTTGTATGAATCGCAAATAACCAAATAGATCCACCAACTCCACTTTTAAATATCCAAAATTTAAATATATTATTGAATAATTGATTTAATAGGTACATGTATCATTTCAAAAGTAAATGACATTATATGTCATTATTTTTCTTAAGGTTTTTTATTAGAAGTAAATTAGATGACCTTCAAAATGAATGTATGATCAAGAAGATGTTTTATGTGAAAGACAATGTATGGATGTAGTGTTGTATTCGATGGAAAATTCAAACTTGAAACTCTTATGGGAAGATAATTTTTTAAGTTTATCAATATAGTTTCGAATTTCAAAATTGATTATTAAATGAAATTGGTAAGTTACGGGAAGAGGATAAGTTTTAGGAAATCTTTTTATGCGAGGTTGAAATTTGTAAAATTTTAGAGGAAATGTGATCTCATTAGCTTTTGTTTATGAATAATTATGAATTAAAAATATTGGATCAATCTAACATATATAAATAAAATAGACATTTTTTTGGAGCATTCAGCGCGCCACATAAGCAAAGGTATTATTTCGACCAATTACAAAGTTTTCTATTTATTTTAGAATTAAAAAAATCACTTGCCACCTAAGCAAAATTAACGAATGAAATTTGAGAGTTTAAATTCATTATTTATCTCACAATTGTATTAGATATAAATTCTATATAATATAATTGTTTGCTTTTTTAAGTTTTTTAATATTTAAGTATATCATTTGTCATTGCCTATTTCAATATATCTTTATCATGGTTTTTTTATAAATATAAAATCTTCTTTCTATGGTTATATAACTATTTCATATATCATATATCTAACTTATTTATATTAAAATAACACAACTTAAACAAAATGTTTAATATGGAAGCTACAATATATGTTATATACTATACAACATAGTATGGAACTACAATATGTTATAAATTATACAACATTACAACTTAATATCTGACTTTTTTGTATGATAAGATTTTTGAAAAGATATAATATACTACTCCAACCCAATATAAATGATAAATGTAGATGGCTTTTCTATTATAAGAATAAAATATATAAAAATATATAAAGGAAAAATTGACAGGAATAATCCCAACTTTGCTCGATTCGCCCAAAATAATCCCAACTTTTGATTATTTTTTAATAATCTGAACTTTAGTATGAATTTGCATTCAATGGTCCCAAGTGACCAGTAACCTGTTCAATAGATAATTTTTTAAAAAATGTTTAATGTACATGTGTCATTAAATGATTGGTCAAAAATAAGTTTAATTTATATTATTGATAATTGTTTAATTAATTAACTTAAAAAATATTATTAAAAAAAATAAACACCACCAATGCAACAACCCACCGCCCTCAGCCTGGGCTAACCCCCAACTCCGACCACTGCCTAGCTGACTCCATGGACGGCGCCCGCTGGCTTATTTCCCCTTCCCCCGCTGGCGAAGCTCACCCCGTTGGCTTATTTCACCACCCCCCAGTGGTTTTGGGGTTGTTTAAGGTACGCTTCTCGTTACGCAGCAACCCACCGCCCCCAGCCTGGGCTAACCCCCAACTCCGACCACTGCCTAGACCCGCTGGCTTATTTCCCCTTCCCCCGCTGGAGAAGCTCACCCCGTTGGCTTATTTCACCACCCCCCGATGGTTTTGGGGTTGTTTAAGGTACGTTTCTCGTCGGGATTTCTGGGTAGTTTTGTGTAGACATCCAAATGTGTCTCCCCAAAACCAAACCCAGTGATGAATACCTTTCATGTCATTTGATTATCGAACAAAGCGAAAGTGTGAAAAGTCTAGTGATGAGGATGTTTTTATTAAAATATATATCTCTTCTTTCTGTTTTTGAAAATATTTCTTTTCTTACCCTTTTATTGAAAAACGTGCATTCTGGTTTAGTTTGGTCCATGATATGGGTCCAATAATGGTGTAGTTGGATGGGGCTTGAAAATACCTTTCCAACGATATATTATAAGCTCAATTCCGATGAATAATGAGGAAGTTATGGCAAAAATACTAAACTGGGCCCAAACCGGGTTTTACCTGCGGCCCAATGATCTAGAGGAGGGGCCTATTATTAATTATCATTCCTAAAGTTATTAGGATTGATTATAGTCTTATAGAATACTCTAGAAGGTTCTTTTAATTCCTAATGGAGTTAGGATTGATAATTATGTTTTAAAGAGTTTGAAATTGAATAAAACTACTCCTTTTTATAATCCTTGTTTTGTACGAAGTGGAATATATTTAGATTTTATTTTCGTTCCTCATAATCTTTATCCAAATTTTATATGGTTGGATAGATCTTGAAATTATCTTTCCAATGATATATTATAATATTAAATCCGAGCTATGACGAAAAAGATATGAATGAGATACAAAACTCTATCCAAAACTGACACCCTTTCACTATTTCAGCCATATCTTTTTATCTACAAAAGATTTTATTCTGATTTTAATTAGGTTGGAAATTAGACTTTAACAGCTTTCCAACGACATATTATATGCCTTATTTGGACTTCCGGATCAAAAGATATGATAAAAACAAAAACGCGTGAAACTGATTATTAGCGCCTGACGACAAGCATTAGCGCCTGGCGCTAAGGCTTGGCGCCTGGCGCTAATGACCAGCGTCTGGTGCTAATCGTGTTTTATTCTCGTTGTAACTCTTATTCGTTTTTTTATCCATTCGACTGATTTTCTCTATAAATAGCCTCTTAAAATTCTGTTTTTAATCATCAATTTTCAACAATAATCAATTTCCATAAACTCTCTAGTTTTCTAATTCTCTTCTCTCTCTAAGCTAAAGCTTATTTTCTCTCTCTCTCTTTCTAAACCAACCCTTTTACAAATATAATTCCTCATACAAGATGTAGAAACACCTAGCCAAATTCGAAGTTGCCTTCGCCCAAGACGTAAATTTCTGAGGGTTTGGTCCCAAATCTCTATTTCAATTATTTAATTTAATTATTTGATTTATTATTTTCCTTGAAGTTACTAACTCGAGTATTTTGTTATTAGAAAGAGATACGAGGCATCCAAGTAAGTGCTTTAATTGTTTGCATAGATATTATGATATAGAAATCATGTCTAGGTTGTTATTATGATTCCTAGTATCATGTTAGGATGCTTGATGTTAACAATGATTCCTAGTATTATGTTTAGGGAAAAGGTTATAATATCAAATATGTTTATTATGATTCCTACGATGCTTCCTATTTTCTTTCCTAATATTCATGTTAGTATCATGTTAGGGTTAAAGCTTTGATTTTTACATGCTTAGTGACATGCTAGGGTTTGTTATTAATCTTGTTAGTATCATGCCTAGGATCTTGCTATTATTATGATTTAACATGAATGATTATGATTATGATTATGGTTATTATTATTAATTTTTGATTATTATTATGTTGCTTGATGATTATTATAGTTATTGCTTGATCACACCTTTTATGCATGTTTAAAGGGAATTTGTACTTGTAATCACGCTTAATAAGATAATTAATAATCTTGTTTAGGGTTAATTTGATTATAATTCAAGTGATCTCCAATAATAGTTTTATTTTTGCATTAATATTCAACCAAAATAGATTAAACAGGTTTAGGGTTAATCCTATTGGTTGCATGTTAGTCAGAAAGCGCACATGAATACGATCAGAATAAAGTAGAGGCCTATTATTAGGGCAGGTTCAATCTCTTTAAGGTTGGATTTGTACTTTCATCCCCAAACTACCAGTCATGGTTCCAGACCTATTGGAGTTGACGATCTCCTGGATCGTTAAGGGGTGTAACCTTCACCCCGTGAACGGTTTACAAGTACCTAAAACTTGTTGGCGACTCTTTTGCTCTATCGTCTTTCCCTTTGGACGCCACCATGCATAAGTGTATGATCACAGTGGGATTCAAGCTAGGGATAATGCTTGTAATATTCCCTACATTTTGAATTGGATCTGAAGTTTTGGGGGCTGGAGAATAGGGGGCGGGGTCATTCCGGGAAGGAAGGGGCGTTTATGCGGTGGATAGGGGAGGAGAAATGGGAGGAGGGCAGTGCGTCGGGTGGGGGAATTTGGGGAGTATGGGTTGTTCGTGGGAAGGGGAAAGGGGTAAGGTGTCCGAGCTTCACCGGAAAAGGAGGGGTTGTTCATGAATTTTGCATATGCAGGAATTTGTGTAATTAATTCAGTGAAGGGAACTGTTACCTGCAAATCTTTAACCATCTCCAGAAACTTACCAAACTGCTTATCCAAATTTGTTTTTAAGTGACGATTGGGGAATGGAAGTTTGATAACTGGCTTTGGAGCAATACTGCTCTTATCTGGAGCTGCTACCTCCCCTAGAGTCGTAATGTATTATCAGAAATATTAGTACTACTCTTTAGCCCTGCAGGGCTATTAGCTACATTGTTAGGTTTAATGGAATCAAGATATCATTATTTATTAAAAACAGGTTCATCATTTCGGGGCATAGTGGGCCCTTCATAGTGTGAACCACTCCTTAGAGTAATTGCAAAAGCTTGATCTGTAGGCCTAGTTGGCTGTGCTGGCAAAGCTCCCTGTTGACTGGCTTGTAGAGTAGTAGAAATCTGCGCAATTTGATTATCTACAATTTTATTATGTGCTATGATCGAATCAATTTGGGCATCTCTACTCTCCATGTGCTTCTGCATACTAGCCAGCATCGCTCTAATTTCTGCCAAAGCAGGGACAGAAGATGAGGAGGGTTGTTCTGGTCAGCATTGGGGTGGTAATATTTTTGTTGTGTTTGTTGTGACGCCTGTGATTGTTGTGGAGGTGGCGGATTTTGAACATTGGTGCTTCGGTAGGAAAGATATGGATGGTTCCGGAACCCAGGATTGTAGGTGTTGGAGTACGTAGGGTCGTTCTGCCTACAAGCTAGAAAGGCATTGACTTGCTCCATGGAACTCCTGCAATCTTGCTCCCAATGACCTACAATTCCACAATTTTCACAAAAAGCCTCATTAGCATTATTATTAATTGCATAAACATTAGCTATATTTACATCACTAAGATTATCTAATTTTTGGCAAATAGAGGTTAATTGAGCTTGTAAGAAGGATACAGAGTCGATGATATGTCTATTTTATATAGTATTTTACCCCAATCCCTTGGTCATAATTAGTAGTGTTCTTGGCTCTTTAGAGCCACTGTTATTACTAATTGGTGTTTTCTAGTATTTTCGTAGATTTGGTTGACTTTTGTAGGGATTTGCACTTTTAGAGCATTTTTCCGAGATATTATGGAGCAACTACAGGCATTGGAGAAGCGCAACCAGTTTTATAGCCCAGGGCCGGTTAGAGCTATCGAACCGGTGATTAAGGGCTCGGTATATGTGATACCGGGGCATTTGGACCAAGTATTCAAGACCCGAAGAGGAAATCCAGATTGGCCCGAAGAATTGGAGCCCAATCGAAGTCCAAATAGTGGCCCAAGAGTGCCGCCTGGCTAAAGAGGCTGGCGCCCGGAGGCGCGCCCGGCCGGGCTCAAGAATTATACCTGATAGAGAAAAGGCACGCCCGATCAGGCGGTGCCTCGCCCAATCGGGCGCGTGTTATTATTAGGGGTTAATTATCGACATTTAAGTTTGTTTTAGTTTAGGATTCTCGCGTAGTTTAAATACTTTTCCGTTAAGCGAGTTTAGTATCTTTTTTTACTTTTTCTTAATTATTTCTTAGACTTTCTCTCTCTACTTAGCTTTTAGATTAGTTTCTCTCTCATATACTTTGTTCTTAACTCTATTCTTAATTCCAGATTTCTTTGGTAACGATTTCTCTTCTCTTAATCTTAGTTATTTTATTCCTTTGATCATGTCTTGTTTTATTACTTTGATTTGTTTAGATTTAATTATGTCTGAGTTTCTAGGGTTTATGGGGATCCATAAATAATATGAAGGGGTAATTTATTGTTGTTAATTGTCAATGTTAGATTAATTTCCTATTGATTGATTTAATGCTCTGTGACTAGATTCGCGCAGATCTTTTATGCATGAGTTTGACAATATTGATTCGAGATTAAAAAGATGAGAATTGATGTTTAGGTTTAGCTTCAATAGGCAGGTTAATTTATAAATAGTTAAGTCGAGATTCGAGAGATGGGATTTAGTACAGGTAAATTAGTTGTGTGATTGTAAACGTAGCGAAAGCCATTTATAATCTGATTAATTTATGCATTGATAATTGATTATTATGCTTTACCCTGGAATATTATTTATTGGTGAACCTATGCCTTAGGCCTTTCAATTCATTGTTTTCTCCTTATTTTTAATCTTCGTAGTTTAGTTCCTTTTGATTATAATATTTTGGTTACTTCATAATCTAGATTATATTAGTTAATTAGGAATAAAAAAGACTTGTTTCCCTGTGGATTCAACCCTACTTCCCTATCTATTATTAGTTAGTGGTTTTAGGAATTACTTTGATTAGGTGATTCGACTTTAGCCTATCAGTTGACACTATGTTTCCCCTTGTTAGCAAAGCCTCTGGGATTCCCATATTGGGAATTATGAATTGCCATATCTTCAATAACTTGACCTGCATCATCAACATTAAGGTTCATAAACCTCCCACTAGCTGCAGAATCCAATATTGTTCTAGATGAATTTCCAATCCACTATAAAAGGCTTGGATTAACTGCCATTGTGCCAGATTATGGTGGGGGCATTCTTTCTGTATATCCTTGAACCTCTCCCAAGCCTCATATAGAGTTTCATCTGGAACTTGGGCAAAGTTCTGAATGGCACTCCTTAGTACAGCTGTTCTCTCTTCAGGGTAATATTTATTATAAAAATTTAAAACAAGAGTCTCCCAGTCTGTTATACCAAGTGTAGTTGTTTAATCCATTATACCATAATTTGGCTTTTCCACATAAAGAGAAAGGAAAGAGAATCTACCTGATTTGGTCCTGTGTGACCCTAGTTTGCCTGATGGTATTACAATATTGACAGTAGTCTGCAATATGAAGATTTGGGTCTTCACCCTTAGATCCACTGAATTGCTTCCTTTCTATCATCGTCATAAATTGGGGTTTAATCTCAAATTATACCCCATCAAGAGCCGGAGTGGGAGTAAGATGTGGAAAATCTATAAGCTTTGGCTGCGAATAATCACTGAGCTTCTTAGGTATCGCCATCTCTGATTCTGGATCTGAAGATACCTCTGAATCGCTAGAATCAGTTGGAGGGTCTAGGCGATTATTGTTATCACCAGAACCCGCCAGGATTTGCCTGTAAAGATTCTTTTGTCTATGTAAAGATCGTTCGATCTCAGGATCGAATGTGATATGGCATGATCTGGAACACCTGGGCATAAACAAAGAACTAGAAAGCAAATATGAGACTTGCCTCAAAGAACTAACGTTCTCTGAGACAAGAAGAAATAACCTAAACTACTGAAAACAATCAGAAATAAAAAAAAAAAAAAAAAAAAAATTGTTTCCCCTCAACGACGCCAAATTTTGACAGGCTAAAGTCTTATCACCTAATCAAAAGTAATTCCTAAAACCACTAACTAATAATAGATAGGGAAGTAGGGTCGAATCCACAGGGAAACTGCGTCTTTCTATTCCTAATTAATTATTATAATCTAGATTATCAAGTAACCAAATTGTTATTAATAAAAGGGAACTAACTACGAAGATTAAGAGTAGGAAGAAATCAATAATAAAAGGCCTAGGGTCACAGGTTCATCAATAATTAATAATTCGGGATAAAACATAACAACCGATAATTAACATTGCACATATAACATGATTAACAGGCTCTCGCAATTTATTAATCAACATAGATCTAACAGGCTCTCGCAATTTACTAGATCTAAGTTCCTATTGAAAATAGCCTTTAATATCAAATTAACATCTGCTTGATTCATCAATTCAATATTGCTATACTTTTACAAGCAAATCACATCTGCTCGATTCATAATCTGGTTGTAAAGCGTTAAAACTATTCAATAAGAAATTATCATGCAACATCAATAATCATCAATAACAAATTATCCCTTCATATTAATTATGGATTGCCCAAAACCCTAGAATTAAACTACTCACACATAATTAAATATAAACTAAACAAAGCAATTAAAGGAGACACGATGGAAGAAATAAAGTAAATAACTGAGATTAAAGTAGAAGAAATCGTTACCAAAGAAATAAGAATTAAGGAGTTGAATTAAGAACAAAGTTATAGAGAGAGAAAACTAATCTAAAGATAAGTAGAGAGAAAAAGTCTGAGAGAAGAGGTCCTAATTGAAAGCATTAAAATCGTATTTATATCTAAAACAAATACTCCTAATTAAAACTAAAATAAATCGCCAGAATTAGCTCTAAAAATCTTGCGCCCGATCAAGCCCGCCTTTTCTTCAGTAAGAGCTTCTCTCGCGTCCGGGCGGGCGCGAACTTCTCTTCCCCGCCCGGTCAGGAGCTCTCTTGGCCGGGCCCGGGCACTTGGGCACGTTTGGACTTATTGATTGGGCTTCGATTCTTCGGCCCAATCCAGATTTCCTCTTCGGGTCTTGATTACTCGGTCCAAATGCCTCGGAATCTCAAATGCTAAGCCCTTAATCACCGGTTCGATGACTCTAACCGGCCTTGGGCTATAAAAAATGGTTGTGCTCCTCCAATGTTCGTAGTCACTCCATAATATCTCGGGAAAATGCTCCAAAAAGTGCAAATCCCCACAAAAGTCAACCAAAACTACGAAAACACTAGAAAACACCAATTAGTAATAAAAGTGGCTCTAAAGAGCCAAAAGCACTACTAATTATGACCAAGGGACGGGGGTAAAATACTTTATAAAACAGACATGTTAGGTATTGATTGAGATCTTATTGTTTGGTTTAGGAGAGGACTTTATTGAAGATGATTTCTAGTTAGTAAAGTGGCATACCAATTCGTTTATTCAAGGTACGTACGAGTTACGAAACCTTGCATTTAGAAGCATGTATAAGGATGTGTCGAGAACTTATTAGTATCATGTATAGAGAAGACTGGGCATAAGTGTTTCGTTATACAATGTGATTTCCGTATGTTGTGCACTATTTTACTTTGCAAATATTATTTATGTATTAATTTTGCAAGATGCGCTTAGAGGCAAAGGTATGTGATTTGGCGGAATGATTTATTTATTTTGTTCATGATTATTGAAATAAAATGAGTAAAGGAAGAATTCAAGCCTTATAATGCGAGATTAAGGTTTTGGGGTGCCCTATGAACTCAAGGTGTTTATACACCGAGGTAGTTAAAGGAATCAATAATAAACATTGCTTGTCACTAATAAATCAAGAATTGAATTAAGTTTGGTTTGGTTTGTTTGATTGAATTGATATTGGATTGATTGTATTGTTTTGCATATGAGTCATCACCAAGTCTAAACTTGTAAATCACGTAAAGTGCAAGATGGATGAGCAATAAAACTCTAGATTGGTGCACATCTGGAGTAATGACAATCAGGGGTTGGGTACACGGGGTATTAGCCGTGCACTTTTCTCGAGGTCGTCTGATCTACGAGTCTCATATTTCAAATACTTTTCAAAACTAGAAGTTAGATGAGATCTCATACAAGCTACGGTCACGGAGTCGCGCCCGTGGTCGTTGAATGTTTTTATTGATGTTTCCGAAAGGAGCATGGGGTTTTTCTTTTATTAATTGACTGATCTCTGTAACCGCATTCCAAATATGGGTAGGGAGCAATTCCCTCAAAGCAGTGGGCAACAACCTCTCCATGAACACGTGACAGTCGTGGCTTTTCATTCCATGAAGCTTACAGGCTTGTAAATCTACGCATCTTCTCAAATTGGAGGCATATCCATCTGGAAAACGCAACTGTTTAACCCATTCACACAACACTTTTCTTTGAGCCTTGTCAAGAGCGAATGGGGCTTTTGGCATAAACTCTTTTCCTCTATCATCTTCATCCATATGAAGTTGTGGCCGTTTACAATATTTGGCAATGTCATTTCGAGCCGATGGCGTGTCACATGTATGCTTTTTCACATCCATTATGGTGTGGATTAGCTGATCAAAGAAGTTCTTTTCAATGTGCATGACATCCAAGTTGTGACGGATGAGCAAATGCTTCCAATAAGGAAGTTCCCACAACGAGCTTTGCTTGAACCACCCCTTTTTTGCTTTTTTTAGGTGTTTCAATGCCTCCGCTCCATCAGTTGCCTTTGGAAGGTGTCTCACACATTCCCACAATTCCTCACCTGACATGATGTGTGGCGATGAACCTTTTTCTACTTTGTTTTTATAAAATGCAGTTTTGCTTTTTCGAAAAGGGTGTTCTGTTGGAAGGAATTGGCGATGGCAATCAAACCAAGAAACTTTGCCACCATGTTCAAGCCAAAATGCTTTGCTTTTATCCATACAATAAGGACAAGCCTTCTTACCCGCTGTGGTCCAACCAGACAACATACCGTAAGCTGGGAAGTCACTAATGGTCCACAGGATGGCTGCTCGAAGATTAAAATTTTGTTTCCTTGAAATGTCATAAGTATTTGCGCCAACTTCCCATAAATGCTTCAACTCTTCTACCAGCGGTTGCATATACACATCCAAATTGCCCTTAGGGTTCTTAGGACCAGGAACAAGCAATGAAAGAAACATGAGTTGTCTTTTCATACACATTGAGGGAGGCAAGTTATAAGGGGTCAATATGACAGGCCAACAAGAATATTGTCCCCCAAACTTACCATGAGGAGCAAAACCATCTGTACACAAGCCAAGTCGAACATTACGAGGCTCATTGGAAAATTCTGGGAAGCAATTGTCAAGGTGTTTCCAAGCTTCACTATCACTAGGGTGCGCCATTGTGTCTTGAACTCGAGGATTTTTCGAATGCCATGTCATTTCCTCCGAAATGTTCTTGGTTGCATAGAGCCTTTGCAATCTCGGTGTGATCGGAAAGTAAATTAAAACATTCAAAGGCACTAAGCTACCTTTGGAAGTCTTCTTGTATCGGTCGCTACCACACACCCGACAAGAAGATAGTTGAACATCATCCTTCCAAAATAGCATACATCCTTTCGGGCATGCATGAATCTTTTCATGAGGCAACTCCAACCCCTTTACAATCTTCTTCACCTCATAGAATGTATCGGCCATATGGTTGTTGTTAAGAATAGCCTCATTGACCAAAGAAGCAAACCCATCAACACATCTATGGGGCAAATTATACTCGCACTTAAGACTAGTAATTCGGGCAGCCATCTCTAAGACAGACAACGAACTCCCTTTGTATAATGGTTGTTCGGAAGCTTTTAACAAATCTAAGAAATGCTTAGCTTGTGCATTAGGCTCCTCCTCTGCCTCTTCAGAATGCCCTTGATCTTCATTATGACCAAAAGCATCGAAAACCATTTCACGGTATTCATTTGACGGCCCTTCAGGAACTCCCGGAAACCCTTCCCCATGACACATCCACTCATAGTAATTAGGCACAAAACCCTTGCGGTACAAATGAATTTTAACCGTTTCCGCATACCATAGCCGCTTGTTCTTACATTTAAAACATGGACACCTAACTTCATTCGGGTTGCTGCTCTCGGGATGATCTTCCACGTATTTAAGGAATTCATCTACCCCTTTCACAAAATCCGGATTAATAAAATGTCCAACCTTCCTTTCATACATCCAGCTATGTTCTGTTCGTTTCATGATTACAACTTCTACACAACTCACGAATATGTATAATTACATTAGTCACAATGCGTATTGAATATTCATTATCCATAAAAATGTTATGAATATGCAAATAAGATTGTAAATGATGTCCAAAGGTCCTTATCACTCCAACCTAACCCATCCTTGGACATTTAATCTCACTAGCGAATGTATGCCAGGTTTTCAATTCTATGGAAAATCCGGCAGCATTTCCCTTAAGTTCTCCAAGTACACGATCAAGGGTATTAGATAACCCGTCATATGTACCCAGAGAACATTGTAGAGAAATGACAAAGCAGGATAATCCCTAAAATCAATAACAAGGCATACATTCACCACCTAAGTGAGAATAAAGGTCTAAGGACAGTCCCAACCGGGGACTATTCAAGTCATACTCCTAATGAGTATGACTTGAACGGGTATCTAGGCAAATGATTATGCAAATGATTCATTCAAAAGTATATAAATCCCAAAACACATCCATTGTTATAACACATTCATTATAACACATCCATTATTATAACACGCTCATTTTAAAATATTTCAAGCAAGTAACACAACCATTATAAAGTAAAGAACACAATTAATTAAATTAAATTAATAATTATAAGTAAACCAAATATATCATAATCATCATTTAATTAATATAAATAATCATATGTAAACAATTTATATTCATAATTAAATTGATACAAAAAATTATTAATCATTACATTAACTAAACAAAACTAGTGAACATTACATTACATAAAACAAAACTAATATACATTATAAAATTATCACAAATTAAACTAAGCTAACATACATCATTATACTAAACAAAACCAATATAAACTAACATATAATCCCGTACATTATTATAATAAAATATCAACCTAAACTAACATATCATGTCATACATTATTATGATAAGCCCCTACATTATTATAATTTCACATGTCATGTCTTACATTATTATGATAAGCCAAATTAAACTAACATATCAACCATTATTATAATAAAATAAATCAAACTAAAGTAACTTAAAATTATAACAAAATAAACTAAACTAAGAATTTTAAAAATGTCATGTCACTAACCTCAAGATCTGCACTATTTATTGAGATTCAAAGCAAGTAAATGTTCAAATCCTACAAATAGTAAAAATTAATATGTCAATTTTTATAATAAAGGTACAATTATTTTTTTTAAAATAAAAAATATATATATATAATAAATGTACAATTACCGGTTGTAGAACGGCGGGTGGTGAAGATGGTGGTGGTTGGAGCGAGGACAATAATGGAGGAGGAACCGGCGGTGGTGGCTGCTTGTAAAGGCGCCGGCGGTGGTGGTTGTTCGAAGGATTTTCAGACTAAAATTTAAAAATAAAAGTAAAAAAAAAAAACAAAACACAACCTACACTGACCGGCGGTGGTGGCTGCTTGTAAAGGCGCCGGCGGTGGTTGGGCGACGCGGGACCTCTGACCGGCGCAGGGTGGTGGCTGTTGCAGACGGTGGTTAATTGTAGTGGAGTGGAGGCGTGTTTATATTTTTTTTTTAAAAAAAAACAAAACAAAACCTACACTTACCGGCGGCCGACCAACGGAAGGGCGGGTCGACCAACGGAAGACGGATCTCCGGCTGCGGCGAACGGAAGGACGGCGGCGGATCTTTCTTTCTTCTTTCTTTCGTTCCTCTCTGTTTCTTCCTCTCTCTTTCTTTTGAATTCGTAGAAAATGGACCCAACATCAAAACCCTTGACTTTTGTCTAATTAATTTTCCGACGGAAATTTACGACGGAATATTCCGTCGAAAACTATATTTTCCAACCGAATTAAATTCAGTCGGAAACTTTGCGAGGAAATTTCCGTCGTTAACTATGTTTTCCGACCAAAATTAGCGTCAAACTTAAATCCGTCGTTGATTATAGGATTTGCGACGGAATATCATGTCCGTCGGCATAATTCGGTCGGAAATTGGCCCATTTCTAGTAGTGATATTGATGTTCCAAATAGAGCATGGGATGGACAACCTTGTCTATTGCTTAATCCAATGAATAAAATGGAATGATTTACCTATTATTATTTAATGGAGTCTTAGTAATGTAAACAATTGACATGTGTTTGAGTTTATAATTAAATTGTATTTGATGATTGATTGTTAGTAGCATGCTAGGAATTTCTTATTATTTTTCGTAACTTGTATGTACTCAGCTTTGCTGATTGCATGCTTTTGTGTGTCTTTCTTTGGCATGGCCTTTGCCTTTTAATGACCCTGTGATGATCCAATCTTTACACTTGTAATATTAGGGAGCAGATTCATCACAGGTTTTACATAGTTTGGACTTGCATTAAGGTGGTGGGATTTTAAGTGGAGAGTTGTTTATTGTTCGCAGTTTATTTCTTTTCATAAGTTTGAATTTCTTTAAACTCTTGTTTTATTCATTTACTAATTTTGTTGGGTTTTGAATAAGGGCCTTAATGGTTTCAACTTGTAATACTTAATTTGGTTTTATTTGTTGGTTTTGAAACTTATTTATAACTGAATTAGTTTTTTCGCTGCTAATTTCTTATATAGCCTTAACATTTGAACACGTGGCGGTAACACGCCAGTAATTCTCTTGGATTTTGTTCAGGAAACTCATATATTTAGAGAGAGAATTATTAGGGTGTTACATTAATGGCAGTCTCTCTCCCATAGCCGAGAGACTTTTCTAATTATAGCATGCATTAAGGTGGTAAAACCTATACCTTGAAATGATCTTAACATATATAGAGGGAAAACTCTGCTCTATTGGATACATTTAATTAAAAAAAAAACTTAGCTTGCATCCCATGGTTCGACTTCATAAGAATATTAGGTTTTATATGTGTAGACACCCAAATGGGTCTCCCCAAAACCAAACCCGATGATAAATACCTTTCACGTCATTTGATTATCGAACGAGGTGAAAGTGTGGAAAGTCTAATGATGAGAATGTTTTTATTAAAATATTTCTCTTTCTATTTTCTAAAAATATTTATTTGTTTACTCTTATTTTATGAAAAATAGCCAGTCCAATTTGGTTTGGTCCATAATAAAGGTCCAATAATAGTGTAGTTCGATAGGGCTCGAAAAGAGCTATCCAATGATATATTATAGGCCCAATTCCGATGGCTTATGAGAAAATTATGGATTAAATTAGATTAGGGCCCATTGATTTTTAAAGGTGACCCGATGATCTAGAAAAGGACCTATTAACTATTATTTTAAAAAGAATGTTTTATTTAGAAAAATGTTACCCGGAACGCGGGACGGTATAGCGTTCCCCGTACCGGAACGTCCGTACCGAAACGCGGATCTGACGCAATCTGGTTCGCCTTCTGGTTCGTCGATGACGATGAACCCGATTTTAGTAAGATCTAGGACGCAATCTTGAGTGACAATTGGGTTATTATTTGTTTATAATTTCATGTTTAATTGAAAGCTTAAAACACTTTAAAGGTTTTGTCAATGGTGTTTCAAAATAAAAAGTTTTCATCTATGGAGGAGGGAGATGAAGAAACGTGCAAATAAATAAGTCTAGAGCAAGATTGTGGACCCTATGTTCCCTTTTCTTTCTTTTTTTTTTAAAAAAAAATTGCCTACACAGTACTATTGTGGACCCCTATATCCCCTTTTCTTTCTATTTACGTGGTATTAAATTGCCTAGAATGCCTACACTGTAATCACTGTACTAAATTTAAATTGCCTACACGGGAATCAATACTGCTTATTAATTACAATTTCCACCTTTATCTTTTTTTTTTTTTTTTTTTTTTTTTTTTGTATGTGTATTTATTTACGGTAAATATCAGTAATAAAATTTTTAAAACACTATTAAAATAAATGACCATACGTTCCGGGAACTTTAAAGGCTACGTTCCACGTTCCCGTACCAAGTTCCGGAACGTCCCGCGTTCCATGTAACGTTGATTTAGAATAAAAATATTAAATCTAATTTCGAAAACTGCCCGGATGCTTAATTACCTGCAACCGGTGTTAAAGGTAATTACGCGTGGAAAAGCGTGTTGATTTTTGGACCAACGCGAGACGACAAAGTCGTCGCCAGGCGCTGACCTTCGTCGCCTGGCGTTGGCCCCGTCGCCTGGCGACGAGGTTCGTCGTTTGGAGCTGGCACCTGTCGTTTGCGACGGGAGGGGTATTACGCTGAATATGATTTTCTTTGATCCCGTGCTGTTTTTATTATAATATTTATAAATAGGGGTCGTATCTCCCTGTTTTCAAATCATCAACATCTACAATCATCTCTCTTTCTCTCTCTCTAAAAGCTAGAAGCTTTCTTTCTCTCTCTATTCTTTTTCTAAACCTTCCCTTTTGCAAAATTCCGCATACATTAGTTTTAGACACACATAGACAAGTTCGAAGTTGCCTTCGCCCTAGACGTGAAAGGTTGATAATTTCTGAGGGTTTGGTCCCTAATCTCTATTTCAATTATTTAATTTAATTGTTTGTTTTATTACTTTTCCTTGAACTTACTAACGCGTGTATTTTGTTATTAGAAAGAGGTACAAAGCATCGAAGTAAGTACTTTAATTGTTTTTATTGATATTTTGATATAGAAATCATGTTTAGTTTATTTTATTGATTCCTAGTATCATTGTAGGGAATAATTTCAAGCCTTAATCCCACTAGCTTGAACCCCACTGTGATCATACACTAAAGTACGGTGGTGTCCAAAAGGGAAGAAGATAGAGCAAAAGAGTCGCCAACAAGTTTTTAAGGAACTTGTAAACCGTTCACGAGGTGAAGGTTAGACCCTTTAACGATCCAAGAGATCGTCAACTCCATAAGGTTATGAACCAAATAAGGGTTCGGGGATGAAGGTACAAATCCAACCTAAAAGAGATTGAACCTGCCCTAATAATAGGCCTCTACTTTATTCTGCTCGTATTCATGTGCGCTTTTCGATTAACATGCAATCAATAGGAATTAACCCTAAACATGTTTAATCTATGTTAGTTGAATATTAATGCACAAATAAACTATTATTGGCGATCACTTGAATTATAGTCAAAGTTAACCTAACAAGATTATTAATTATCTTATTAAGCATGATTACAAGTACAAATTCCCTTTAACATGCAATAAAAGGTGATCAAACAATAAAGAAATAATAAATATCAAGCAACATAATAAATAATCATCATATAATAATCATGATAATAATCATAAAATAAAATAATCATCATATTAATAATAATTGAAATAATTATCATAAATAAAATAATCATCATCAAAATAATAATAATAATAATAATAATAATAATAATAATAATAATATAATAATAATAATAATAATAATAATAATAATAATCATGAATTATAACAATCATAATCATGTTCATGTTAATATTAAAGCATAATAAAAATAGCAAGATCCTAGGCATGATACTAACAAGATTAATAACAAACTCTAGCATGTCACTAAGCAATAAAAATCAAATCTTTAACCCTAACATGATACTAACATGAATAAATATTAGGAAGAAAATAGGAAGCATCATAGCAATCATATTTGATATTAAAAATACCCTAGACATGATACTAGGAATATCATAATAACAATGTAAACATGATTTCTACATCATAATATCAATTATTCAATTAAAGTACTTACTTTGATGTCTCGTACCTCTTTCTAATAACAAAATACACACGTTAGTAACTTCAAGGAAAATAATAAATCAAACAATTAAATTAAATAATTGAAATAGAGATTTGGGACCAAACCCTCAGAAATTAAAACTTTTCACGTCTAGGGCGAAGACAAATTCGAATATGGCTAGGTGTTTCTAGATCTTGTGAATGCAGAATTTTGTATGAAAACAAAGTAAGAAATAATTGAATGAATTAAAGAATGCTAATTAAAACTTGTGAATAAGGAGAATTGGTGAATTGAAATAAGAATTGATGAAATCTGATTATCGAAAACGGAGTTTTAATACGATATTTATAGAAAAAATCAGCCAAAAAGATAAAATTAACAAAACAAAGTCTGGCGCACGTAAAAATAGGTTGGCGCCAGGCATTGGCCATTGGCGCCTGACGCCAATGGCTAGCACCTGGCGCCAGGCCTGGTTCCAGGCGTCAATGCCTAGGGTAGGGCGCCAAGCCTGTTTTTAACGCGTTTTTGTTTTTATCATATCTTTTGATACGGAAGTCCAAATAAGGCATATAATATGTCGTTGGAAAGCTCTTAAATTCTAATTTCCAACCCAATTAGAATCAAATTAAAATATTTTGTATATAAAAATATATGGCCAAAATAGTGGAAAGGTGTCAGTTTTCGATAGAATTTCATGTCTCATTCATATCTTTTTCGTTATAACTCGGATTTAATATTATAATATATCATTGGAAAGATAATTGAAATATCTATCCAACCATATAAAGTTTGGATAAATATTATGAGGCACGAAAATAAAATCTAAATATATTCCACTTCGTACAAAACAAGGATTCTTAAAAGGAGTAGTTTTATTCAATTTCAAACTCTTAAAACATAATTATCAATCCTAACTCCATTAGGATTTAAAAGAACCTTCTAGAGTATTCTAGAAGACTATAATCAATCCTAATAGCTTTAGGAATGATAATTAATAATAGGCCCTCTTCTAGATCATTGGGCCGCATATAAGGTTCAAAACGGGCCCAGTTTAGTAAATTGACCATAACTTCCTTAATATTCATCGGAATTGGGCTTATAATATATCATTGGAAATGTCTTTGCAAGCCCCATCCAACTACACTACTATTAGACCCGTATCACGGACCAACCAAATTGGATTGGCTGTTTTCTTAAAATAAGTTTTCAAAAACAGAGAGAAAAGAAAATAAATTAAAACTATCCGCAACGCTAGACTTTCCACACTTTCACTTCATTCGATTATGATTCGACGCGAAAGGTACCCATCACCGGGTTTGGTTTTGGGGAGACACAAATGGGTGTCTACAATCATGTTAGGATGTTTTATTGCTTCCTAGTATCATGTTTAGGGTTAATTAATATTTCTAATATTAAATATGATTAAAAGAATGCTTCCTATTTCTTTCCTTAATATCATGTTAGAGATAAAGCTTTAATCTTTGAATTCTATTGTTTAGTGACATGCTAGAGTTTGTTATTAATCTTGTTAGTATCATGCCTAGGATCTTGCTAATTATATTATGCTTTAACATGATTATTTTAATTATGATTGTTATTTCAATTATGATTATAATTGTTATGATGATGATCATTATGTTGCTTGATTATATTATTATTGTTATTACTTGATCACGCCTTTTATGCACGTTTATAGGGAATTTGTACTTATAATCACGCTTAATTAGATAATTAATAATCTTGTTTAGGCTAATTTGATTATAATTCAAGTGATCGCCAATAATAAGTTTATTTGTGCATTAATATTCAACCAATATAGATAAACATGTTTAGGGTAAACCTATTGATTGCATGTTAGTAAAAAAGCGCACATGAATACGAGAAGAATAAATTAAAGGCCTATTATTAGGGCAAGTTCAATCTCTTTTAGGTTGGATTTGTACCTTCATCCCCGAACTTTCAGTCATAGTTCCAGACCTATTGGAGTTAACGATCTCCTGGATCGTTAAGGGGTGTAACTTTCACCCTGTGAACGGTTTACAAGTCCCTAAACCTTGTTGGCGACTCTTTTACTCTAACTTCCTTCCCTTTGGACGTCACCATGTTTAAGTGTATGATCACAGTGGGGCTCAAGTGTGGGATGGCTTGAAATATTCCCTACAATATGTACCGTTACAATTTTTAGATCAATTCCCTAATATAATTTTCATGGGTATATTTGCCTTTTACTTTTTAATATAAGCATATAAATTTATTTTACATAAACATGTTTAGATTTATTATTTATCAATTTTATTCCTATCTTTATGTGTATTTTTTAATTATTTAATTTTTATTCTTATTCTAAGCATTTTTCGTTGTTATGTCAACCATTGTAACATAGGAGCTTGAGAATAAAACTAATGAGTTTTATTATATTGTTATGTATGATTTTATTAATTTTAACATCCCAATTGTTTTGTATTATTAATTCTATTCTTAGATTTATCTAAAAAAAATTAAAATAACAAAAAATAATGGTAAAGATCACGTTATAAGAACCGTGCATCGCACGAGCTTACATCTAACAATTATTGTTTTGGGGCAAAAACCTTGATATTCTAATTAATGTTAGTGCACACGAATGAAAAAATAGGAAAAAAAGGAAGTTATGGAGTAGTTGATGATAATTTCACAATATTTTAGTCCACGAGAAATTATAAGGTGTTAACCAATAAATATCAAAGTCGCATTAAAAAAAAAACTTTAAACATGGTGCATGTACATTATTACATTATAGATCAGATTTTAATGTTGACTGAAAAATGTATTTACAATTTAAATCCAATTTAAGCTTCAACCTCTAGTTTTGTGTATCTTTAATGATATTCTAATTAATATTTCCATAAATGCAGAATATGGACAAACGATGTTAGGGCATGTTCTGATTGATTGAACTGAACGGAAAATAATGAAGCAAATAGGCCCTTAACCATTGATATTTTGGTCTTGAACGAATGTTAACAGTTGATTATCTCATACGAATGTAAAGATAGACAAAGTGAAAACCGATAGATTTAAAAGATCCAGTCTCATAAATAACAAAATCCTTAAACACAATTAATGTACATTATAGATTATATTTTAGCGCTGACTGATCGAAGATAAACACGGTGTGGTTACAATTTAAATCAGGTATTAACTTCAACCTCTAGTATATATATCTTTATTAGTATTCTAATAAATATTAGTGGGCCGCTTCACATAAATGCAAAAATGGACAAACAATGTTAAATATTGATAATCTCACACCTTATTGAAAAACAAAAACTGAGTATCAAATTCAAATAAATAACAAAAAATCCTTATACAAAGTGCATGTACACAGGCCCGTCGCTGACCCAGGGCAGCCGAGGCACCCGCCTAGGGCCCTAGGATAGAAAGGGCCTCATTTCCATCTTTAAGTCTAAGAGTACAATTATATTAAGTTTAGAGATGCTTTTGTTAAGATCAATATCTTTGTAGCTTGGTGGTAAGGAATGGTTTGTGAGTACTTGTTGTACTCCTAAGTCAGCAGTTCGAATACTCTTAATACCTCTTCTATATTAACCAAAAAATGTCTAAATATAATAGGGCCCCGATTAATTCTTTCGCCCATGAGCCTCCGAAATCTCAGAAACGGCCCCGCATGTACATTCTAAATTCTAGAGGATTTTAGCCACGAGAGAAGATTGATATAATGTACCGTATTCACATTATAAATCAGGATTTAGACTTAAGAGAGATTATCCATTAATATGCGTATTTTTAACTCTCTAAAACCTACAGTACAAAAATCCTACTAGAATGACCCAAACCAACCCACCACAACCCACAAATATAAAAATCCATGATAACCCGAAAACGTAGATTCGTTCAACTCCCACAAACATTTCTCTCTTTCCTTATTTCTCTAACCTTCAAAATATCATCATCAACAACATCAACATCATCATTATCAATTCATCTTCATTTTTACTACAACCACCGCATACGGTTGTTGTTGTTGTCGGCGACAAACTCTGTCACCGGCGAATCTGGTCGGAAATTGGATGTTTGAAGTAAAAGCAATCATCAATACTGGGTAGTGACGGCTCCGAAACTTGTCGATCCGGCAACTGTTGTCGCTGTGTTGATTGGCTACTTAAGCTTCTCAAAATGGACAACGATTCGCCTTCGCCGTCTTCATCGTCTCCGTCTCTTTCTCCTCGTCATCGGATTATTCAGGTATTGTGGTTTAATTATTGATTGAATATTGGATGAATTGTTTCAATAATTCATTTTTTTTTGGTAAATGGTATGATAATGTTGTGCTTTTTGGTCAGACTTTGGGTTTTTTTTTTTTTTTTTTTTAATTTGAAATTATTAAATAACATTTTGGAATAATTCTATACTCAGTCATACCTAATTTAATTAATTATGGAATCTGAAGTTAAATTATTATCAAATTTGAAGAGTGATTTTATAATCAATTAGCATATTTTTAGCTGTTTTGCTGGCTGCAAGTATCGTGCTGAACCGTCATTTATTGGCGTCAAAGGTTGTGGCTTTCAGTTTCACTGACATTTGTTGACATTATGGAAGTATTTGTAGCTTGCTTAAATAGTTGCCATTAATATTCCTTACTCGACACGACATAAGTCGGAGTTTGGTTGTATCAATAAGGAAATAAAGGCGGTGTAGTTGATATGTTGGGCTGATTGTAATCGTGCACTTGCTTACGAACATGATCTAACATTTTGACACTCTATGATGTTGTAGTGAGATTTTAGAATGAAACACGGTCGGGTTGTTTAATGTACTATGATTGGCTGTAATATAACCATATGTATTGACAATACTGAGGCTATTTCTACTGAAATGATGCTGCAGTTTATCTTGTGGCGAAATTTTGGTGCTTTTCAGTGCATGTTTCTTCTCGTGCATTTTAGATAGAATCTTGGGATTGATTCTTACTTTCTTAGGTTTGTTAGACACATACCTTGCATGGACACTTGCAGTCTTATTTTGGACCAAAAAAAATGCAAAATTTGATATGATAGTCATGTTTGACACACTTTAATGTCCTACACAATAGATGCAAAAGCTCTATGTGGGTATTAAAGCTAAATTTGTAATTAGAATGGGGTGGAGCTTGGAGATGTTAGGAATTTTGAAATGGGTTGGATAAGTTGTAGGTCAGTTCAATGTAGTATGAGCTTTGGTTAAATGATCTTTATGGAGCTGTGGGCCATGACGATAAGAAACATTGTAATCTTGTACTCCCCTTGTCCTTTTTTTTTTTTTTTGTTGTCGTATTCTACCACTTTCCATTTTGGGGTCTTTTTGCTTTTATTAGCAAAATTTTACCATTTTAGCTGATAGTATTTGCATCTTTCCACTCACTATCTCTTACTATATCCATCCTTTTTTCACCCGCCCATCTTTTTGCTCTTTCTTACTATTTTGTTGTACCAACTTTCCTAGAAACAAGAGTCTGCATAAGTAACCAAAAAAAAAAAAAAAGGAGTTTGAAGTTCACACAGTAATTCTGTTATCGTATTATTGATAATGTTCAGAAGTGATATCAATTGTCAATAAAAAATATGAGTTATGCATTTCGAAGGAGTTTTGGCTCTGATTTTTTTAAAATTTTATTTTTTATTTTATTTTTTTTGCTGATGAGGGATTGTCAATTTTTAAATGTCTCCTGCATGCGGAGAAGGTTTGTCTTACACGTGGTGGAAATATTTAGAGTCTCTTTTTTAGGTTGTCGATTTGACAATCTGTACCATTTTCTTAAAAACGATATGAAATCTGCAGTGGAAATATCTTTTTGTTGCATCAGTGCCTCTCACAAGGTTCCTGCCCTAGCGGAGATGGGAATTACCTAACCCTTATTGCGTTGAAGGTGTCTCCATAATACCATTTATAAAAAATATATATGTTGTATCCCTAAGTGATAATGTAGTAATTTTACCTTAAAGAGGATCAGGAAAGAGTCAAAGGGGCGGCACTTTGGCGAGAAAGTCTTTGATGCATGAGAACTTCAGAGAAACCAAAAAGACAACTCTATCTCATGAGGCCCTGAGTGTCAACATGAAATTCTTGCTCTTTGAGTCTCTCTATATCAAGCCATTGGCACAACACTCAATAATGATCCACAAACGCCGAGTGTCAAAGGTTTAATGAGCCACTTGCAAACCTATGCCTAAGCTAATATCTGCTCGTGCTCTTCAAATGTGAAGAACATCAATTGAACTACTATTTCACACCCAAGAAAGATGTGCTATTGTGACACTTTCAGCTCTGTTTAAAATAAAACATCAAATTATCTCTGGCACAATTACTTGCACACAATTGCTCACAAATAACTTCTGGTCATGTATTTTTGTACATTCATCTTGATTTCGCATTCTTTAAAATTTTTATTGTCTTCTGTGACAGAGACTGGCAGTAATTGGAGTTCCTGAGGATTATCTTAAAGATCTTCAGTCTGGTTTGATTCGTTTCATAAAATTCAACAAGCATCTGTTGCCTGATATAGTCTCAGCCATTTTGCCTACAGACACAGATATTGAAGGAGTGGTTGGTCAAAAGAAATTTGGGTCTAAGAAGGCTCTGGGTCATCCTAATTTGAAAGATGTCTATAATGAAAGCATGATTTGGCTTAAGTGGTTGATGTTTGAACATGAACCGAGTATTGCTTTGAAAAACCTGGCTAGTTTGAATGTTGGTCAGCGTGGTGTGTGTGGTTCTGTTTGGGGGAGGAATGATCTAGCATTTCGGTGTAAAACATGTGAGCATGATCCAACTTGTGCAATCTGCGTTCCATGTTTCCAGAATGGAAATCACGAGAATCATGACTATTCAATCATATATACTGGAGGGGGTTGCTGTGATTGTGGTGATGAGACTGCCTGGAAACGAGAGGGCTTCTGTTCAAAGCACAAAGGTGCAGAACAAATACAACCTCTCCCAGATGAGATTGGTAATTCAGTTGGACCAGTATTAGATCTTCTTCTCAGGTGTTGGAAAGGTAAGTTATCAGTTGTTGAAAACATGTTGAGAGGGGATTCAGTCACCAAACATGACACCGAGCCAAGAATAGTAGCTAATGCGTTTTCCTATGTTGTGGTGGAGATGCTTCTTGATTTTTGCAATCAAAGTGAAAGTTTGCTGAGTTTTGTTTCTAAGAGGTTGTGTGACACAGTTGATTTACTAAATATGTTGGCAAGAGCTGAGAGGTTCTTAGGTGATGATGCCACAAAGATGTTGCATGAGTTGCTATTGAAACTTCTGGCTGAACCCATATTTAAGCTTGAGTTTGCTAAGGCATTCGTTGATTATTACCCTGCTCCTGTGGCTGAGGTTCTAAGGACATCGAGTGATAATGTTCTTAAGAAATACCCTCTAATATCAACATTTTCTGTGCAAATTTTAACTGTGCCAACACTAATACCATACCTTGTTAAAGAACGAAATCTTTTGGCTATGCTTCTGGAATGTCTAGGTGAAATTCTCTTTTCTTGCTGTGGAGAAGATGGTCAGTTTCAGGTAATTTGCTTTTAGTTTATTAAAATTCTGTGCTGTTTTTTTTTGCGTTTATATGCAACGTGATATGAGCCTGGTTTGTTTAGTGTAGAATAATGAACATGCCAGCTTTTTGGTATAATTAGATTCAAACTCTTTAGTTTTGGGGACAGGGGGAATTAAATATTGAAAGCTTATTAGGATATGATCCATTTAGTATTATCTTGTGCCAATAGTAGTAAATCTTATTAGTTAAAGGGAAAATTGCTTTTAATAATTCCACCTTTGGTCGGTTTGCTATGAATAATCCACCTTTTAATTAATATCTAATAATCCTACCTTTATGTGGTATTCTATTCTACCGGTCCTTTGTGACAAGTAACTTGTAAATTGGGTAATTTTTTTTTATTTTGATTTAAATTACATGTGTTACTACGTGATTGGTCATAAAAATTATTTAAAAAATAAAAAACGATGTTAAAAAAAAAAAACAGAAAATAACCTCAAGCCAACCCCCACCGCCATCTCTCCTCCGGCAGCACCCTCTCCCCACCTCCCACTTCCATTGCCGTTTCACCCCCTTCCTTTCCTCCTTACCCCCACCACGACCACCTAAACCCATAGAATAAAAACACGGTATCGGTCGCGTTCGCGGAAATGGTCGCGGTATCACGGTAACGGAATTGATGCATTAGTCGCAGGCTAGGTCGCGGTTGTAGCGGCAGAATTTTGTTTAAAATTTATTTAAACTAAAAACTATATTTTAGGATTTTATTTTATATTTAAATTTTATAATTAATCAATATAGTTTAAACTTTTTAGCCTAAATAACAGTCGAATTTCACTAAACATAAATTGAAAGAAGTATTACAGTAAGTTAAAAGTAGTACACATTTGTACAAAGTAAAGTTAAATGCCTATTCAACAAAAAAAAAAAAAAGAAAAAAGAAGTAAAGTTAAAAACTTGGCTAAGTACCTCCACGTGGGGATGTTTAGGTTTTTTTTTTTTTTTTTGGTTGAAAAAAAAAAACTGCCCCACTATCCCCATCTACCCCCACTTATGGATTTTTTTAAAATAAAAAAAGTCAGATCTCTTTTCTTTCTCTTGTTCGAGTTTAGCAAAGAACTCTTTTGATTCTAATGGAGCTTTCTCCATTGTTTTATCATTTTTTCCCATTTCATTCTTTATAAAGCAAGAAATTCATTGGAAATTAACGAGCTGGGAGATAAAATTGGTCAATGCGGGCGAAATTTACTTTGTATCGGTTGAATCAGCTAAAATCTCGACGTTTTTAAAAACACCGTGTCAAAGCGGCAAAACTCGGATCGGTAGGCTTGAAATTCGGTACAACCGGCCAAATCGCGACGTACCGGCCACATTTTTATACCATGCCTAAACCCTAATGAAAAACCCACTGCTTCCCTTTTCCCACCACGAAACAGTCCCCCTCCTTTCCCCCACCATGAAAAAACCACAAAACGAGGTGTGGGAAAAAGAGGGGAGGCTGTTTCGTGGTGGTGGAATGGAGGGGGTGGATTTTTTGTTAGGTTAGTGGTCACGGCGAGGGTACATGGGAAAGGAAGGGGGGTTCGCGGCGTAGGGGAGGGGTTTGGGATTAGGGTGGGTTTGTTTAATTTTTCTTTTTGTTTTTTTTTAAAGTTTTTGTTTTATTTTTAATTTTTTGTTCTATTTTTTAATTTAACTTTTCAACCAATTGCAAAGTGACACTTAACATATTTATCTATCAAAACTGGTTACCAAGGGTTAGGACCAATAAAAGAGAATGGCCTATAAAGGTGGGATTATTAAATAATACTTCCTCCGCCCCCTAATACAAAACCTCTTTTGGTTTTTGCGTGGGAATTAATAAAGTTGTAAATTCTTTAAAGCTAATGGTTAAAAGTACATATGTGCATGTGGGGTTATAGAGAGAAAGAAAAAGTAGTTGTGGATAATTGAAGAGATAGAGAGAGGAAGTGTTGAAAATTGATGTTTAAATTACAAAACAGTAAAGGAAAAAAATGACAACTCATAAAAAGAGGGTAATAATGTAAAAAAAATACAACTTTTAAATAGAAAGAGGCATTGTATTTTGGTTTTTCCAAAAAGAAAATGAGGCTTTGTATTAAGGGACGAAGAGAGTAATGTGTATTAATAGCGAATTGGCAAAAGGTGGGATTATTAAAAACAATTTTTTCTTAGTTAAATCATCTAATAAAGTAATAAGATAATGTAATTTTGTAAATTAAATTATTAAAATTTAAAACTACTTACAACTTACAAGTTAAAAAACGCTAAGTTCCTCTAGGAGACAGAAGCACTACAAGTGAGGCTAAAGGGGGTTATAAAGTAGGAGATCCAAATCAAGACCACCACTTTACTTTTGAAATTAAAATATTGTTAATTTTAAAGTAATTTTTTAAGATCCGTTCCAAAAAAAAAAAAGTAATTTTTTAAGATTGTATTTCAATCTTTATTACATATTTATAAGCTTGTTACATGTTAATTTGGTATTCCTTTGCCTAATTGCCATATGATGACCAAAAGGACCGACGACATTTATAAATGCATATAATTTTAAATATGTAAGTTTCTTGTCTTGAGTTTCAAGATTCGAAATCAACCTTGTAATGCAATCATACAATTCCTAATACTTCCTTAAAAACTTATTGTTTTGGATTATCAATATTTCTCTAGATTTAGAATGTAACCAATCACATGTAGAGATTGAAGTTGAAAATCCCATCTTTTATTAATGCTTATGTAGGCTTGTGTGCTGAATTGCTGTGCTCTTTCCCCATTGCAAAAGTCTTAGAAGTAGCCTCCTTTTCTTAATCTAGGGCTTCATAATCACATTCCATAGGTGCTTTTTTTTTTTTTCCTCAGACTAATCAGGTATAATGCAAAAGAGAGGTTCCCCACCCTTCATTTGTCCACTTGGAAGTATTTTGCTTATGTTCTCAAAGGATTCTTTTGTTTTGTAATTGATCAAGAGTGATGAGTGATGTTACAAATCTAGTAATCGTAAGATTTTACAATTGTCTTTGATTGTGAATCTCGTCATCATAAGGGGTGAAAGTTCGGTTTTTGGTTTGATTTATGGCCCAAACTGAAATATTTCAGTTCTAGATTTTTCAATCCAAATCCAAATCGCACCGAAGTTCTTATACAGAAATTAAATCCATTCGAAAATCATATTTTTTTAGCCTAATTATAGGTTTGCGACATTAACAAGTAAATTATATGATTTTGAAGACATATTAACAATACATAATTTGACAAATAATCTTAACATTATTTTTTATGGCATTAATTCTTTGAACAATAATTTTGACATACAAATTACATAAAAAAAACCCAAAGATTTTGTTGGCTTGTTGCTTGCTTCCTTACATTCACCTCTATTTCATCATAAAGAACCCTTTGAAACATGGCGTGTAGGTGGAGAAATTGATGAACTTAATGAAGAACAAAGTCATAGGCACCTATGTTGACTAATCCGTTCAAATTGAAGTTCAGAGAGAGAGAGAGAGAGAGGAGCTCAATAGTTGCTTAATCTAGAGCAGATAATGAGAGAGGAGATAGAAGTTGCATGAGATCAAATGGAAAAAATAGTGGGAGAAGACTAGAAGAGAGAGGAAGTAGAGTAGCAAATAGAGGAGAGAGTAGCTAAGTATGGGGGCTAGGGTTGTTTTTAGTTTATATATATTAAAGGCATGAAGGGTCTATGTGAAAGGGTGAGATGAGCTTACGTATTTTGGCCTAAAATTCGGTTTGGCCAAAACTGAAAATCCAAAACTTTTAAACTTTCCAATATGAAGCCAAACTGTTATTTTTTTTTTTTTAAAAAAAAAAAAAATCTAATTCGGTTTGGTGTTAATCGGATTACTTTTATCCTTACTCATCACGTTCTAAAGAGAGCTATTGTTATATATATTCTCAATTAAAGGTTGCTACTTTATTCCCCTACACTTTATTTGGCCAATTCCTCTTTTGTTCTAAAGTCTTTCTTCTCTCAAGCATTTTTGACCTTTGGAAGTAATATAATGTCCTCTAACATTAAGCCGAAGTTCACAATATCTTTTTGGACTATCTAATTATACCATTTGTTGTTTAAACTTTTACATCCATTTGTTGCCCTCTGATTTTGCTCCTTAAGTTGGTTTTAGTGTCATCTATTTTTAATTGGAGAGAATTTCTTAACCCATGCGTACTTATTGGCTTTAATTTGGGACCATTCACCATATTGTTGTTTGTTTTTTCTATCACTTCAAAACTATCAAAAGTAGCTGCATTAAATGCAAAACTACCAAATTGCCATTTTTATTTAATGTGGTTATCACATACCCTAAAGATGCCATTGTTTTTTTTTTTCTTCGTATCAATGTATATTTGGGATTAGTAACAAGAAAAATGGCCGTAGGCCCCTTTACATCCAACGGGTTTGCAACTTATTTGACCCGAGCTACCCTTACCAAGTTCAATGTTACGCAATCCACCTCTTCCTTATCAAATGTCATCAACATCAAGTTTATTATATTTTGGCATTATTAAAAATTAACTTTAGCTTAAGTCGTTAGCCATTTGATAACATAAAGGATTTCAGTCATTTCACCTCCTCCCTCACATGCCTAGAATACACCTAGGGTAATTAGCCACATTTCTGAAACCTTCTAGGCTTCTACCAAGAGTTGCTTTAATAGATGTGCTCCTCCCTTTGTCAATCAACACAATGTCTACAATGCCAAATTATCTTTTTCTATGTCGTGGTTCCTAGCCGGAATCAAATCTAATGAATTGTAGAAGATGTGTTGGATTCTTCATTCATCATAATAAATAGGAAGAAAGTTGAATTATAAAATTTAAGCTAATATAAAGAAAATTTTGTATCTTACCACCCCTCAAAATACCTTCTTTTGATTTAACCATCCTTTTTTGATGCATTTTAAAATACCACCGCTTAAATGAGAAAAACTTAGATTTCATCACATGTTGTTGGATTCCGGTCATGTTTTCAGCCGTGGGTCCCACTTTTATAACTACCCTTCCTTTTTCTACGATTTACAACAACAAAATGGCTAATAAACTAATAAACACTGATTAAATGTATAGAACCTTATATAAATATGATTTCTTTGCAATAATATTTCAACTTTAAGAAATCTTCAATTTCATTTACATAAACCTTAATTTCTCCTACCACTCAAATTAACTACTTCACTCAACAGTTAAGCAATTAAAGGAGCAATTCACCACATATTCAACAACAATTAACCTAATGATTGGATCGCACATGATTCTCAGACAATGAATGTGAACTCCCCTGCGTGCTTCCAATGAGCCACCCATTGCCACCATCGTTGCCGCCCTCCACCCCAAATTTATGTCGCCGCTTGTGCTGATAATGCAACGACTGATTATTGATGTCCTAATTTCTCATCTCTCTTGCTTCCACTTCAACTGCACACAAATTTCCTTGAAAAATCCGTACTTTCACAACCCAAAATCTCACTCTTCCTATTTCTCCCACTTTTTCAAAAAAAAAAAAACCTTTGTTTTAGCGCTTTTATTCTTCGACCTTTCTATGATTTTGATGAGATTAATTTCTCCCCATATTAGGTTAGTTGAGAGAAAGAGAGAACAATTTCATTAATGGAAGGGAGATCAAAGGAATTGACAAGAGGTTGTATGAATTCAATGGAGGTTAAAGTAGGGATTTAGTAGTGAACTAGGTTAGATCCCGTGCCATGCACGGTAACCTATAATTATATGTAGTTATATATTATTGATTGATAAGAATTATAATCATATATTAGTCGAGAAATAATAAAAGTATGTGATAGGTTGATTTGTATTTGCATGAGTTTCTAATACACAACTAAAACAAAAGTAGGCTAAAAATCCAAGCAATCTTTTTTCTTGTTGAAAAATACGTTATAAATTATTTTAAGAATATATTTTTGGGTTTGTAGTTGCCAAAACTTTTTTAAAAAGATTTTTGAATTCTATTTGTATTCATAATAATAGATACCACATTAATATGGAATATGTATACAAAAATTACTTCATTAATATGGAGTATGTATACAAAAATAATTTTTTTTTATAAATGATTTGTTTTCTTAATAAGTAGTTTTTTTTAAATAAAAAAAATAATAAAAATAACTAAGGACACACCAAGAGATGACACATGTCATCAATGGTGTGTCTTTTAGTATATAGTATTGATTAAGAAGAATTCGTGGAAATAAAGGTGAAAAGGGGTGGAAAATTAATAAGCGGGGGGTTTGGCAAAGGGTGTTGAAATCTAGCATTTTTAATTATAGGAAAAATGGACAAGAATAATACCAACTTTGCCTCATTTGCCCAAAATAATCCCAAAATTTAGATTATTTTTGTAATAATCCAAACTTTGATATGAATTTGCTTCTAATGGTCCTAGCAAGTCTTCAAACTTTTTATAACAAGTTTCTTAATATGTGTTCGTGTCGAAACATGAGTGGACAAAAAAATAAAAATAAAATTATAAAAATTATAAAACAATTAAAAAAAAAAGTTGTAAGAAAAAAAAAGTAATTAATTAAAGAAAAACCACCCCACCAACTCAACCACCCTCCCCGACGCCTACTTTGCCAACCCGACCCGGCAACCCCCGCCTCCGGCCTTGCCCAGCCGCCCAGTTCCCCCCGTACTGATCCCCCTCCCCTGAACCATCCACCCACGCCACCCAAATCAAAACCCTTTTCCCGTCCCAGAAAAATCTGATTTCAAAGATCGGCTCCACCTCTTATCTCTTTCTTCAAAAGCAGACCATTAGCGGCTTTCGGTTTAGGTGGTAATTAGGGTTTTGGGTGTGGGTGGTTTTGGTTCAGTTGAGGTAGGTTGCGGTTCAGGTTGTGGCAGGCGAGTGAGGATAGAAAAGGATAAGGTTCTGATTGGTAGTTATGGCGAGTGAGGATAGAGAAGGATGAGATTTCAGTTGAGGTAGTTATGGTGGCTCAGGAAGGGTGGTGGAGGTGGCTGGGTTGGTGTTAGGTGGTTGGTGGGTGGGGTTAATTTTGTGTTGTTTTTTTTTTTTTAATTTATTATTTTGAAATTAATTTGTATTGATTATTTTTTAAAATAGTTAATTAAGTGTTAATTTTTAAACTTATAATTGGCCAATTACGTGGTGACACGTGTAACTTAAACTTTTAATTTTTTTTTTACCTAATCAATAGGTTACCGGTCAATTGGGACTATTAGAAGCAAATTCATATTAAAGTTCGGATTATTAAAAAATAATCGAAAGTTGGGATTATTTTGGGCGAATGGGGGAAAGTTGGGATTATTTAAAGCAATTTTTCCTTAATTGTGGGTGATAATTTAAAATTAAAAAAAAAAGGGGTGGTTAAATTTAAAATAGGTGTTTTGACAGGTGGGTATGTATATTATTTCCTGGTATAAATGGCGGAGAAGAAAAGGAGTAGGGGCAGAGTAGAAAAGAAAAAATGTATAACCTCTTGATTATTTTGTTTGACTAATTAACTGTAGATACGTAGTTTAAAAAACATATGAAAATGATGAGTGGTCGTTAGAAAAAGTAAGAGACTGAAGATTGGGCGGGTGTAAGATACAGTAAGAAAGAGAATGTAAAAAAGATGATGAATGTAAGAAAAGTAAAGCCCCGTTCACTTCACCTTCTTTTTGCTGAATAGAAATTTTCCTTGCTATATTGAAATGAACAATTTTTCCTGAAGTGAAATTTTTTCTTGCATATATTTTATTCAAGATAAAGTGAATAGGGTCTAAGAGAGGGTGTAAAAAGGTGGTTTAGTGTAAGATAAAGTAAGAGAGAGAGTTTGAAAAGGTGTAATTATTGAGGTGTGAGATAGTTATGATGGTAAAAGTAGTGTGCCAACAATGGAATGAAGTAAAGTGGGTAGAACTTAAAAAAGCAATAACCATAAACGGAAAGCGAGTAGGACAAAAAAAGGTAGTAAAATATACCAATAGAAGTAGAGGTAGGAAAGTAAGCAGAAAAGAAGAAAAAACTGGAAAACAGAAGAGAGGAAAGAATCGGAAAGGGCGTGCACAGGGAGTGTTCCCACAATCCAACTGAAAAGTTAAGGAGAAGAAAAAAGGCTGATAAGAAGAAGATATAAAGATCTAGAGGAAAAAAAATTAGATAGTAGAAGAAAGGAAAAATATGCCTGGAATCACCGTCTTTGAAGGACGAGGTTTTGTTTAGCTGGGTGAGCATATGGCTTTTCTTATGTAGTAATGGGTTTTTTTTGCTCAGTTGCCTGAATGTTTTGCATCTTTCATTTTCTTCATTTTCTTGAGGAATGTTATATATTTTTTTTAAAAAAACCAGCTAGTAGACATTGCTTTACATTTGCGTTCTCATGTGTTTGGAAATCTTATGCAGTTTAACAAGTGGGTTGGTGTGTTTGATACATGTAGCCGTGTGATGGAAGACATAAAATTTGTTGTTAGTCATTCTGTGGTAGCCAAGTATGTGACACATGAACGACCAGACATTGTCAAAGTTTGGTTGCAGATTTTGTCTTTAGTGCAAGGCATGAACCCTCAAAAGCGAGAGACTAGCATCCACATTGAAGAAGATCCTGAAAATACACACCTGCCTTTTATTGTGTGCAACTCTATTGCTAGCATCCATTTGCTTCTAGTGAAGAGTGCTTTCTCTGCTGCTCATAGTGAAGATATGGATAAGGAGGCTTCTGTTGAGAAAGAGAAATTAGATACTGATGATGGATATAGTCAGAGACATGCTAAAGTTGGTAGACTTTCTGAAGAAAGCTCCATATGCAGCTCAGCTGCTGACAATAGTACATCAGAATCTTCATCACAGAAGTTTGATGTTACTTGTAATTTTGTAGTCATACCTGCTGTCTTGCAGTTGACATGTGAATCAACAAAGGCTATTGATGGTTGGTTGGCAGGAAGTAATGTTGTATCTCATGTTAGTAGTGACATTTCATGTTGCAAATTATCAGCGTTCAAGGAAGCCTTGTTGAGTGTCAAGAGGGGAACATACATTTCAGGTCCATCTGACGGCTCCTCAGTGACAAGTGCCTGTCCAATGGAAATTGGGGATATTGAAAAGGATGCGAGTACTATGGAATCAGGAACATCTGCTGAAAAAGATGCCTTGTCTTTGTTGAGTTTATCTGATTGGCCAGATATTGATTATGATGTAAGTTCACAAGAGATATCATTACATATGCCCTTGCATGGATTACTATCTTTAATTTTGAAGGAGGCTCTTAGGCACTATTATGGTGAATTTGTACTGACAGATAAGGGTGACTTCAGTTATCTGAATCCTTTATCATCTGATCACCTTGATTTCTTCCGAAAATTACTTAGAGGCTGTCATCCCTATGGATTTTCTTCATTCATGATGGAGCATCCACTGCAAAGCAGGGTCTTTTGTTCCCAAGTTCGTGCTGGTATGTGGAGGAAAAATGGTGATGCTGCAATATTGTGTTTCAACTGGTATCGTTCTATTCGCTGGTATGTTTATATGTACGGATTAATAATTATCAACCTATCTAACACTATACATTAATTCTTGATATGGTGTTTCCTTGCACAAGTTGTTGGGTAAGGCTGTGAGAGTGTATGCATATCAGCATATGGGCAGACAAGTATTGTGCATGTATATAAAGGAATTGTGTGTTGCCACTGCTTGCTCATTTGTTTGTCAAAAATTCCCTTCTTTGTTTGCAGGTCTGATCATGAGCTAGAGCTTGATCTATTTTTGCTGCAGCTATGTGCTGCACTTGCTCCAGCTGATCTATATGTAAGAAGAATCTTAGAACGGTTTCAATTGTCCAATTACCTTGCCTTGGATCTCAAGCGTTCTAGTGAGTATGTCATCTCCTCAAACCTCACAGAGATTATTTTTATATTCTGAAGCACTTCTTTGGATATGGTAATGAACTTGTGCTTTTTGATTGTCCCTTTATGCCTAGTGATTCTTCAATACAACTAAATGATAAAGGCCTTTTTCATTTCATCTGAGAAATAAAGTTTCAGGAAATAATTTTAGAACCTAGGTAATTCCAGACAAGGTGATTTCAGGTGAAAAGAACGAAACCTGTGTGGCTAATCCTGCTACTATTATATGACCTTTGGTGCAATTGCTTGCGTACCCCTTTTGTCATATATGTATTTGTAAAAATGAGCTGAGAGCTCAAACTCTTAGTGAACAGCCGAGTTCAGCTAAATCTTGATGTTCATTTATCTAGTAAACAAAAAATTGGTCTTTGTGTTGACAAACTATATTAGTGTTTATGGATTATCTGATTCTCTGTTAACATGGGGGTGTAAATGAGCTGAGAGCTAGTCTCAAAACTCTTAGTGAACAACTTGAGTTCAGCTAAATCTTATTTATGTTCGTTAATCTAGTAAATGCACTGATGTTTTGAAGCTCGTCTAATAGCGGCGCTTGTATGCTTGTAGGCTAACTTTGCCTTCTTTGGTCTGGGACCCTACGAACTAAGAATTACTTATTTATATATGTTCATGAACAACTTGTTTTTATATGCGTTCATGAACTATTCGTTTGTTAATGCTCATGAAATAGCTTGGTTATTATCGTTAAGAGAGTTCGTTTGTTTTCAAAATAAAATAAAATTGAATGATTATACTACAACCATTTTTAGATATAATCATATGTAGATCTGTTTTTCCATAATATATAGGCATCAAAGGAAATTTTTCAAAAACAAATGAGCGGTAGGATAAAGATCTTTTTATAAATAGAAATAAAAACCTGAATATTGTATTTATGTTTTAAGTAACTTTTGAGGCTTTGAAACACAATATTTGTTTATGAATAATACTTTTTTCTAAACAAAGCTTGTTTAGGAACTAAGCTCATTTGTGATCTCAACTCAATTAATTAAGGAGATGTTTATGATTTGAAATTGAGCACAATAGTTACTGAACAGACCGATCTTGAGCAAAACTTTTAGCTCCTGCTTATGCTCCCTTAATTCAAATGAATATGACCATAAATAGGATAGTACTTGTCTTGTTTATACCATATAAGTTATTATGAAGAAACAAAACATGTTGAGTGAAATTTGTTATTCTGTGTTGCCATAATTTGTCGTTACTGAACACCAATGTTGAGGCTTCTGCCTGGGCAGAGTGAGGGAAGCTAGTCATATATGTGCGCATTATTACCTGTACGGCTGGATCTTTTTTTTTTTCTCTGTTCTGGTAGACCCTTAATTCTAAAGGTGTCAGACCAACCTATTGTATAACCTCTGGAAGGATATTTCTGTGAGACATTTGATTTAAGCCATTGTAATCTTGAGTTAATTTATTGCTTGTTCAATACTCTTTTCAACCTTGTTAGAATAAGTGTTTTGTTCGTTGTCTGTCTTAGCCTTTATTTGAGTGTCACTAAGGCTTTCAAAAGAGTTACTGCAGTGATAATTCAAATTAGCACATTTATTTGTATTTTATACCAGTACCTCTTAACTTCTAAATCCTTTATTTTTCTGGACTGACATCATGTATGACTCCACCTGGTCTTTTGCTTCAGTTTAGGCTTGTTTTATTCCCATGCCTTTTTGCTTAATAATGATGCTTGTCTTATCTTATATATCAAATTGGCTTACTTTTTACTGCCATTTGCAGGTATGAGCCTGTTTTAATGCAAGAGTTGCTTACCCTAATAATTCAACTAGTCAAAGAGAGGCGATTTTGTGGACTGACGGCATCTCAGAGTCTGCAAAGAGAACTGGTTTGCAAGCTTGCAACTGGTGATGCTACTCACAGTGAACTTGTGAAGTCTCTACCTAAGGACCTATCGAAACTGGATCAATTACAGGGGGTCTTAGATAGAATTGCTCATTACTCTAATCCATCAGGATTAAATCAGGTTTGCCTTTTCTTCCTGTTCTTTTCCCCTTTCTATTTCTGTTTTGTGTCTAGATATTTGATGCATCCTTGCTCATAATCTATCATCTATGTATTTTAGGGAAAGTACTCTCTGCGAATGCCATATTGGAAAGAATTAGATCTGTACCATCCATGTTGGAATCCTAGAGACTTGCAGGTTGCTGAGGAAAGATACTCTCGTTTTTGTGGGGTTTCTGCCCTTAGTGCTCAATTGCCTAAGTGGACCAATATTTATCAACCATTGATTGGAATAGCTAGAGTAGCTACCTGCACGACTATTCTCCAGGTCATTCGGGCTGTCCTCGCTTATGCTGTCTTTACGGATAGATCAACAGAATCACGTGCTCCTGATGGAGTACTTATAACTGCTCTGCACTTGCTTTCTCTAGCACTGGATATTTGTTCTCTAGAGAGAAATTCTGGCCATCAATCTACTCATTGTGGGGAGTGCAGTCTGTTAGTAGATGTTGCAACTGAGGAAATTGAAGTGGCTTTGCATGGTGGATCTAGTTATCAGAGTTTACTGTCACTTCTGGTCTTGTTGATGAGGATGCACAGGAAAGAAAACATGGGCAGCTCAATAGAAGCAGGGAACTTCAAAATTTCTTCCCTTGTAGAAATTCTGCTGAAAAAATTTGCTGACCTAGACTCTAAATGCGTATCAAAACTTCAGCAGTTTGCTCCTGAAATTGTTAACAAAGCTGACGACACAATGAGCAATTCAGCTTCTGATGCTGAGAAGAGGAAGATGAAAGCCAAAGAACAACAAGCTGCCATATTGGTAAGATATCATGTCTCTACTTCCTTTTTCCCTTAAATAAACTTGACTTTTCTTTTGGTTTGGCACTGAGATGAAGTTAATCATGAACTAACTTTGGTTATGGTCAGAGAGAGGTTAAATGCAAGAGAAATTGTTGGGAGGGAGACAAGGAAGTGGTTGATGATCTGATGTGTAAGAAAGGGAAAGGTTTACTTGATAGAGATATGCGGAGTTTGTTTTGGGACGTTTTTAAAAAATTGTGGAGTTTATTCAGGGAATGTGGGGGGGGGGGGGAGGCGGGAGCAATAAAAGTTCAATTTCAGTACTTTTGCATGATAAGATGCTGATTGCTGAAATTGGGTGATTAAGTAGTGCAGGAAACAAAACTCAGCGTCTCAGCTTGTCAAATATGGATTCTTACCTAAAGCTGTTTAATTAACAATTTTAATTTGTACAACTTTCAGTTTTAATGTTTATTGTTACAAACTTCACTTGGATAAATCATTGTATAGACCTAGATACTTTCTTGACTTTTTTGTATCACTATTCCATAAAAGTTTCTTGTGATGGTTGTTCATAATATGATTTGCCTTGGTTTGCTGGGCAGGCAAAAATGAAAGCTGAGCAATCTAAATTTCTGGCAACCATGGAGTCTTCAGCTGATGCTGGTTTTGAGAAAGATGATGCTGGCGCTAATGAACCCCAAGATTCCGAAGAAACACATGTCTGCTGTCTTTGTCATGATCCTAATTCTAGAAACCCAGTATCTTTTCTTATTTTGCTTCAGGTATGCTGATTTCATCCTCTTATATTGCTTTAAGTGTAATGGAAGTCTTTTTTTTGTTTCTTAATGGGATTTTAAAAAAAATCAAATTAATTATTTACTTTAACAAAAGGGCTTGCTTGGGTGGTTCAAAAATCATGTTGGAATACGAATTACAAATACTTCTATCTCTTTTGGCTTCTTTTGGAGGTTGAGGAGGTTGGAGTTCATCTGTCAAGTCCTTCTTAATTATAACACGAGAAAGAAAGAGACAGTCATTACAAGTTTTTGGGTCAATTCTGTAAGCTGTGACTTTTAACCATCATGGCCGCCCTACCCCACATTTATACCAGTAACATTGGGCATATCAAGAGAGAGGCGGGTTTCATTTTTATTTATTCGTTTCCCTCTTCTTGGGTGAGGGCACTATCAAATGTAATGTCCAATGTTTTATTAAATTATAAGGGGCTATGAATGAGAATTTCCCTTTTTCTCTCAATACGACAATCTCTAGACAACTGCATTAGATTTATTTTTATTGTTTTTTTTTTTAAAATGGTTGCTGGAACAGTAATAGATATTGTCATCTTTAATCTTCCAAATAGTGGTGAAAACATTAATTCTTAGGTTTCCTTTTTTTTTTTTTTTTTTTTTTTTGCAAATTATAACAGAAATCTAGGATTGTAAACTTTGTTGATAGAGGTCCTCCTTCATGGGAACAAGGCTGGCAGTCTGATGGGCTGGAGAGCTCTGTGTCCACATCTGTGAGTATAGATCCTACGGCTATGGTTGCTAATGCTAGCTCTGTGGATAGTTTACCATCTTCTCTGTTGGCACAGTTAGTAGAAGGTGCTGTAGATGAGTTTGCTTCTCAGGGTCACCCTGAAGAACTTCATGCCTTTATAGATTACCTCAAGTCTCAATTTCCCGAGCTTCGAAAAATTAAAAACCCTGGCAAATCTACTGAGAAGAAGGATAAGGCTGTATATTCCCTTGAATCATTGGAGAAAGATTTATTTTGTTCTATTCACAAAGAGGTTAGTGTTGTTCATGATTCTGGTTTTATAAGGGATGGTGAAGGATCCTCTTCGGGTAAGGATGCTGCAAACTCATCTTACCGAGACTCCTCGTTGCTCGGGAAATATATAGCTTCTCTTACAAAAGAGTCTAGGGATCCTTTGCAAAACAGCAATTCCCGTAGAATGGAGCCTGATGTGCAGATTTCGTCTTATGGTGAATTTCGCCCCTTGGGTTGTGATGGGATTCATGTTTCCTCCTGCGGCCATGCAGTTCATCAAGGATGTCTTGATCGTTATTTATCATCATTAAAAGAAAGGTGAGTTCTGCTGGCAGTTCAACTATCTGAGTGATTACTTTTTAACCTTCTGTTTCATTTTTCTGTTAACATTTTAACTCATGCATAGTTACCTTTTGCCGTGTGTTTTTCTTATTCACATTTTAGAAATTTTATGTCCGAAGAACTGTTTAAAAATGATTTTTTTGTAAGAACAACAAAATTAATAAAGGAAAACATGAAATCTCTTTATATGATTGTACTTTCTCCGTTTTTTTAGCTGCATCACTTTGCAAATTGTGGACTCCGAGGCAACTTTTGGAGATGAGAGAGATAGAGGGTGAAGAAAAAAAATTTGGACCCATGTGGTAGGAGAGAGATAGGGTAACAAAAAAAAAAGTGATGCAACTAATTTGAAACTTCTGTTTTAGGAAAGTGATGCCTCTAAAAAGAAAGAGGAGAATTATATTTATATTAGGACAGTTACAATGAGAGCATCCATTGTTGCTCAAGGCATTAGTACAATGAGCATAAAATATGTCAGCACAATTGGAAAAGTTCCACTTAGAGCTACAAGTTTAATTAACAATTTCAGATCATTAGATGGGACAAACCCTCACTTAATGTTATGAGAAAGTGGACCTCAGCTCCTGCCCCATTATAGCTGATTCGCTGTCATTACAACAGTGGGTGTCTCATAATAGACTGTCTACTCTGCAGTGAATTGACTATCTCTCTGTCTGAGGTATACAATATTGGTGATCCTCTAGATGGTGACAAACAATTTAGTGTGCTAGTTTAAAGGAAAAATAGGAAAACACACACTGATGTATGCATACTTGCTTCTTTTGGTTGTCAATTTTTATTCTCTGATTTCTCTTCCCATCCTTGAAGAAGAGAGAGAGTGGGAGAGAGGGGGGGGGGTTGTGATAAGAATTATAGATCTGGTTTGAAAACAATCCTTAGTATGTTAGCTGTGTTACCTGGCCACCATGAAGGTTATATCTACTATACGGGGGGTTATGGATCTGGTTTGAAAACTATCCTTAGTATGTTAGCTGTGTTACCTGGCCACCATGAAGGTTATATCTACTATACATATTGGGAGACAACTTCAGCTGTTTTTCCTTATTTTGTGCTGAATTCATGTTTTTATATCTGTATATGTCAATGGTTGGCTATAGTAGCAAATACACATGCACACACACATGCGAGCTCGCGGTCACGCACACACACATGCGCGAGCGCGTGCACGCACATGCACACACTCACATTTCAACTCCCCTTTACCTGTACTTATTAGTGAAGTGCATTAAATGTACTTCTTTTCATTGTTCACTTTCTTTACTCATTTTTTCCCCTTATGTTTTGTTTATTGCACAATCAATTTTTATTCATGGAAAATAGTTGGTGATAGTATGGTATATTTCTGTGGTGATAGTTTTCTTCTCTTATATATCTGGTCATCTGCTTACCTTATTACTCAGGTCTATTTACAACTATTTTGATTATTTTGTAATGCAGACTTATAAGAAGAATGGTCTTTGAAGGCGGGCATATTGTTGATCCAGATCAAGTACAGTTTTATAAAATCTTCTGTACTGTTTTTCTCCAGATTTCTGTTATCTTTCACTTATCGCTTTTTTACAGGGTGAGTTTCTCTGTCCAGTATGTCGTCGCCTTGCAAATTCTACACTACCTGCTGTGCCAGGTGATTCTCATAAACTTTGGGAGAAGCCTACGAATTTCAACATCTCTACAGTGCATCCATTTGGTTCTTTGACTGAGTCAAAAAAGGAGAATGGTTCCTTGCAGCTTCAATACACCTTGTCTATTTTACAAACTGCAGCTTCTGCTGTTTCAAGGGGTGAAATGCTTAAGGCTTTGCCTATGCAGAGAAACCGAAGGATTAGGCCTAATCTTGAACCTGTCTTTCAATTGTTAAGTGGAATGTATTTTCCAGATAAACAGGATACAATTTCAAGGTCGGGGAGGGTGAGCCCTTCTGTTCTTATGTGGGCCACTCTCAAGTATTCTCTTATCTCAACAGAAATTGCAGCTCGCTGCGGAAAGAGCTCTCTTGGTGCAAGAAATGGTCTAAGCTCTCTGTATGATGAATTTAACTCATCTGGTGGGTTTATACTTCCATTGCTGCTGAAAATCATCCAGAGTACTAGAAGCAAAAATTTGCCTGATTTACTTGTAAGATTTAGAGGTCTTCAACTCTTTTCAGAATCCATTTGCTGTGGCCTAACCCATGGTAAGGGCCACAGGGAAGGTATCAGTGGAGAAGGTAAGAGATTTCCTTTCAAATCTATGTATATTTCCATCATTTCCGTATTCATCTTAAAACTTGAGTGCATTCCCCTTGTCTTTTTGGAATTTTATCTGATATCAATCATATCTTATCAGTGAATATTTGCTTCCCCCCCCCCCACCCCCTTCCTATGTATACATCATAAAACTGTATCTGGAATCGAGTGCATTGCTCGTCTTTTTCTGAACAATTAGCACTTGCATGTTGCCTAGTCTTGTGTGTTCATGTGAGTTAAGGTTGTCGTAAAATAAAAGGGTAATAACCTTGAAAGTGTTAAAAGTCTTGTGCTTCCCTTGTTGGAGATTTAGGTCTAATTTTGATGTTTCATATCAGGCTTCTGCTTATTTTTAGTTTAGAAAGTACTTCTTTGAATCCTATTGATGATCTTCCCAAAAGGATGTTTGATTTTGTACCTCTTTTTTACCCTGAGGTAGAGGGAGCTCTCTCTCTCTCTCTCTCTCTCTCTCTCTCTCTCTCTCTCTCTCTCTCTCTCTCTCTGCTTGGTGGGTTGGGGGTTGGGGTGCAGGTATGGCTGTGGCATAAGTGGGTCTTCCACGGTTCCATTAATATCATCAGTTCCATTAATGTCATATGCACAGAAATGCGGTAATTATTTTTTTTTAGAACATTTCAATTGCTTTAAAAAAAAGTGTCAAGCCATTTTATGGTGGCGTAGTATAATTTTACATTTTAGTTAAGCATACTCATTATTTCTGACCCATGGCCCTTCTTTGCTTGGATTCTGCCTTCATTGATTTTAAGCTGGTAGGCTCAGAACCAATTAGGATATTGACCCTGGAGAAGTAAAGTTTCTTGATACTGGTAACTTTGAAGAAATTTCATTATTGATTCGTGTTGTACTGTGTAAAGATTGACGCTTTCTGATGGTGAGAGGCATCGTACATTGTACTTGATGTGATCAATATGTCTCTTGTGACAGTGTATTTTGATTAAAATATTTATTTAACTTTTTACTAAAGCTTTCTTATTTTTTTATGAAAAGTTAACTGCTCTCATTTTCTGAACCTGGCTCTTAAATTACTGAGCTTATGTCGTGAACATGCTTCCTCTGATTTGTTTGATTTCGCAGGGAGACTTTTGTATTTATTAAAACATACGAATGGGGGGATGGAATATCCTGACATGCAATTTTGGGACCAGGCTTCACATCCTGTTCTTATCCATGATCCTTTCTCAACATTGATGTGGATTCTATTTTGCCTGCCCTATCCATTCTTGTCATCAAAAGAGTGTTTCTTATCTCTTGTGCATACCTTTTATGGTGTTTCTATCATTCAGGTAAGATATCTTAAATCAATAATATAGGTGCTGCAACCGTTGATTCAGCATGTTCATCTCTGAATACTTTTATAACTCTGCAGGCTATACTCACTTACTGCTCATATTCACAATGCAACGTGACTGATTTAGGCTTCCATGATTGCCTGGTTGCTGATATTGCCAAGTTAGCTGGAAAATCTGCCATTGCAAAGAAATTTTTTGTTTCAAAATATGTTGATCCTTCTTGTCATGTCAAAGACATGATTGATAATTTAAGCTTACCATATCTGCGAAGATGTCTGTTGTTATGGAAACTTCTGAAGTGTTCTGCAATTTCACCTTCCCTCCCAAGGGTTGGCGACTTTGATAAATCTTTAGATATCTCTGATTGTCAGGAGGCTACTGGTAATTTGGGGGATAGGGATGAGATTAATGAATTGCGCAACATGTTTGGAATTCCTCCTTTGGATATTGCTCTTAAAGATGGAGGTTTACGTTCTATGATGTTAAAATGGTTTGATCATTTTTCTAAAGAGTTTGAAGATCAATGTGTTCAGCGTGTTCTGCATTCAACTCCAGCAGTTCCATTTCAGCTGATGCGTCTTCCTGTTGTTTATCAGGATCTTGTGCAGAGGTTTCCTTTCTTTTTGTTGCTTTATTCTTGCTGTTTTTATATACGATCCCTGCCTACTAATACTCGTGGACAATATTGAAGTAAATTCGTGTCGTTCTGTAATGGATTTTGGAGATGCCGCTCCTCGAACTTCCGCCATAAATCACGTCTTTCTTGCTTTGTGTCCCATCATCTAGTGGTTACTTGCCGCATTAGAATGTGTTTTCCCCCTTAATATGTCTATTCTTTTTTTCAAAATTGGCCAAAATTACATAACTAATTATGTGAAATTACATAACTAATTACCAAATAAATTAACCACTCATAGGTTTGGTTATATTATGTTGTTAGAATACTTAAACTAATATCAAATGTAAACGAGGCTATAATCCATCATTGTGAAAATTTTCACACACCGCGTTGACAGAATCTGTTACAAGCCGCTTCTACTACAGAACAACTGTTGCCGTGATCACGACTGCATCTTCAACTCTTTCCTTGCTATTACTATTATGCTAGTATTATGTCGTTATGTAGCTATTATCTACTAGTATTTTACTTTTTATCATAATTGGTGCTCTGGTTGAATCCAGCTGTTGAATTAGTATTAAGCCTTAATGTAATTATTTATTTTAATTTTAACCATAATTATTGTTCCTGTTGAATCCAACTGTATATTTATGCCAATGTGTATGTTCACGTCTGCTTTATGCTAAAGATCTTAATGTATTGACGCCTTCTTATTCAGGTTTATAAAAGTTCGATGCCCTAATTGTGAAGTTGTGCAAGAAGAACCTGCTTTATGCCTATTGTGTGGTAGACTGTGCTCTCCAGCCTGGAAGTCCTGCTGCAGGTCCAGTATTAATTTTTCATTCTTACTGAATCAGTAGTTTTGATATATATATTTAACTGTTTTGTTATGGCTGCTTTCTGATACTATTGCTCTCTATAGTGAAAGTGGATGTCAAGCTCATGCAGCGTCCTGTGGTGCTGGGACTGGGGTATTCCTTTTAATCAGGGTAGGGGTTCCAAGACTTTTCTATGCTAGTACATATTCTTTGTTATAGTTGTCTTCCTATTGTCAAATTGCTCCCTTTTTAGATGGACTTCATGCCTATCCCCTCACCACCCCCCCCCCCCCTCAAATTTTTTTTTTTTTTTGGGGCCGTGTAGGTTTTTGCTAACTTAGTTTCTTACCCCTGTGAATAGAAAACAATGATATTGCTTCAGAGAAATGCACGCCAAGCTCCTTGGCCCTCACCTTACCTTGATGCATATGGTGAAGAGGTACCGAAGATTTATTTGCTCAAGTTGCGCATATAGTTTCTCTTTGTGGAATACATTTACTCACTTTATGTTGATGTTTGGATTAAACCAATGTTATCTAGGGCACGTTAATTCTTTAGGTCAGATAAATAGGCTGTAATAAGCTGTATGTATTTTAAATCAAGAAATTTGCAATGTAGAGAACTTTTGGGTTATCATTACTTAACTCTTTGTACTTTTTTATTTTGCAGGATGTTGAAATGCGTCGGGGCAAACCATTGTTCCTGAATGAAGAACGTTATGCAGCTTTGACATACATGGTGAGGGATGAAAGTCTACTATATATTACTCTATTTTTGATTGTTTTCCATCATGCCTTATTACAATAATTCAATATCACCTTTTGGCACACTTAAAACTTTTTCATTTAGGTTGCTTCTCATGGCCTCGATCGGAGTTCTAAAGTTCTTCATCAAACCACAATTGGCACCTTCTTCATGGTTTAACTCTTAAATTGGTCCTTCAAAGCTCTAGGTGTGATTACTATCCTGATTTGTGTAAATGTTTATTTTATTTTATTTTTTGTTTACTGAAATTCATGATTAATATCAGACATGTTCCATTCTGCAAGAGCATTTTACATGACATGACATTAAAGGGTAGGAGAATAGGAGATGTAAAGATTCCGCAGGGTCCTTATCTACATTCAAACCCTTGATCTGCAGAGCCCTCGTGCTGGTCAATCATGTAAAGTTCTTCCCTTTTTTTCATTTCCGTATCTTGTATTGTTTATTCTTTTTCTTGTGTAATAGTTTTTGTAATTGCCTGTATTCATATGCTATGTTTCATGGGAGCAGCTGTTCCACATGCCCTAATGTATGATTTCTGGGGATAACAATCATTAGTGTTTCGAGTCCAACAACTACAAAGGGTGTAGTTGTAGTTTGTTAGTTAAGATGAGCTAGTTTACTTCTTGCAAAAATGACACATAAGCTTGCCTTGGGGTGGGGTATGAGGCAACCCTCTTCACTGAATGCTAGTTTCAAGAGAGAAGATAAAAATGAGTATGCTAAGCTCATATTGAGATGGTGGACTATCCTGCCATGGTAAGGAACTGCTGATTATGGATAGGGTGTGATTTAAGCTTATGGCCTGCAACTAAGGGTGTGTGAGTGTGTGACTGTTCTCCTCACTTGAATTTTACTTATCCATGCTTATTAGCCCTTAGTATTGTGTAACCTATTGGCTTTACTTGCATGAACTTGTAATTGTGAATTGCAATTGGGTAGCCCATATTGGCACTGAACTTTTATCTTTTTTTCCTGAAATTGAAACTTAAGTGAATTGAACTTTGGCAGCCCTTATTTCCCCGAACTTCACAGTACTTATTTTCCTATAATAAACATAATAAAATCACTGTTTATTTTGCAAGGAAGTATGTATTTTCCCCTCACTCCCAGTCACACTTCTCTAAATGCTATAAACAGTGATGAAAATTTATGAAGAAAAACACAAACTTGGGCTAACTGGGGATAATTTTGTTTACGCAAATATTGTATTAAGTTTTGAATTAGACAAATTGAGATATTTAGTTAACTCTGTAATGGAGGAAATTTTATTTATTTTTTCTTTTTGATGCTTGATTCGACTGTAATTGAGGATGGCCTGCTAGTCTGGGATTTTGGAGTTTTATGTAGTGACTAGTGCTTTTTCAATCTATTAAGGCTTCTGCACAATGACTAATGAGCATGGCTTTCTTTGCTAACTCATATCCTTTTTTTTTTTTATAATTTGTATCAACTTTTGATCTATGAGTAGTTGAGTACTATGGTGCTGCATGTATTCAATATTTTATTATATTTCAATCAACCTTCATTTTTAGCTTAGAAGATGTTTGTTGTCACTGTTTCGTTTGTCTTTCCTTTTACAGGGACCTTCAGCTTACTTGTAATTTTTATTTTCCACCGTCTAATGCAGTAATTATGCAACTCGTAAGCTTGACTTTTATGGATGCTGATGGATGATTCAACTATGTGGCAGGGCTTAGGAAGTTAGGATTACAGCAAGTGAAGAGATGTTGGGTTTAATGTCTCATATATGCAATTGTTGGTCTGTTGTAAAAAATTACTTGCTACATATGCCAGCTTTTATGCTCCCATGTAAAGTTATCTCATTGTTTTTAATATTATTTTGTTTATTTATAATTGATGTTAATCTTTGCTTCTATGTAAATTATTGTGCATAAAAGGAACTGCTTGCTGTTGAATATGTTATTTTAGTCGCAACTTTTAATGTGTTCATGTATCAGGGTCTCTAACCTCTTCGATCCTTAGGGTGGGTTTTATTTTCTATATCTATTTCAAATTGTCCGGTTTTTATTATAAAATTACTTTAGTTATAAATTAAATTTCATCATTCCTTACGAACTTTTATCAAAACTTGTTTTCCTGGAACTTATGGGAGTAAGGTGAATAAAATAAGGCCTTAAAGAATCCTTGTCCTAATTTCTAGCATCCGTTAGTCAGTAGTCAGTCACTCATATAGTCCTATTATTCCAAGTATTGTAGGGTTTGTACCACAGGTATATCCATAGTTTCATAGTTAGTACTCCTTTTGTTTTTTTTTTTTGTTTTTATTATGTCTGTATTTCCTTTTGGGTATGAAAATTAATTCTCTTTTTTTATGATTTGTCATCCTTTTCTTTTTGGAAAAATTACCTGGAATAATCCGACCTTTGTCTCATCCGCCCAAAATAATCCCACCTTTCGATTATTTTTTAATAATCCGACCTTTTATACCAATCTGCTTCAAATGGACCCAAGTGACCTGCAACTGGTTGACTAGGTAATTTTTTTTCTTATTAAGTTTAATATACACTTGTCACAACGTGATTGATTAAAATTATAACTTTAAATTTTAATTCTATTTAAGAAAAGATATTACTAATTAATTTTAATTAACAAATTTAAAACTAACTTTTTAAAAAAATAATTAAAATCTAACACCACCACCAGCCTGAGCCAGAAACCTCCCCGCCCATCATCGTTCCAGACCCCAACTCCGGCGCCCAGATCGGTCATCAGCCCAGCGCCGATCGACGCCCCTACCCCGGCTCATTTCGTCAATTCTAAGCCACCAAACGTCCAAACCAAGGCGCACTACGTAAAAAGAAGGGTGGTCGTCGAAATCGAAACTAGGGCATGGGAAGGGGAGGGGGGCCGAAATCGGGGTGAGGGGAAGGGGAAAGGGCCGGAAAAGGGATAGGGGAAGGGAATGGAGTCAAAAAAGGGATAGGGGAAGGAGGGAATGAAGGTCGGAATTGGGAGGAAGGGTTTTTTCGATGGTGGTTGGTGGTTTAGGGGGAGGGGATAGGAGTCGGCGGTTCAACGGGGAGAGGGGAGAGAAGTCGGCGCGACACTCCGGCGTCGGGCGGCAGGCAGAGAGGAGGGTTGGTGGGGGTGGACAACTGTGGATGGTGGGTGGGCTGGTGGGCATGGTGGGGGTGATTTTTTATTTTTTTTTTTAGTTTTATGAAACAAGTGGTTTTTTAATTAATTATTAATTATTAATTTTTTATTTGTTCTTTTAATTTTTTTAAACCAATCAAATGCCGACACGTGTCATGTAACTTGTTATAACAAGTTAAATGACCGGTTGGGACCATTTAAAGCGGATTGGTATAAAAGGTCAGATTATTAAAAAATAATCGAAAGGTGGGATTATTTTTGGCGGATGAGGCAAAGGTCGGATTATTCCGGGCAATTTTTCCTTTCTTTTTCTATTTTGTGACTTTAATTCCCAATATTTTATCTCTCCTAATTCTCAATCACTTTTTCTTTCTCTGTTAACCCCAAAATGAGTTTAACTTTCTTAATTTCCATACAAAATGAGAAATTATTAGTTTTAAAAAATCTTTAACTTTCTTAATTCCCATACAAAATGAGAAATAGACATATAATAAAAGGACGGAGGGAGTAGTATGTAGGATACTATGTGGTCCTTGTAAGCGTCTATCGTGCATCCCCTCCAAAAAACACTTCTTTGTAAATAAAACATGGTTCAAAAAAAAAAAAAAGTGAAGGTATTTTAGTTGCTTAGATTAATAGAAAAAAAAAAAAAAAAAAGGCAGAAAGAACATATATCCTGAAGCAAAAGAACATAAGTTTTTAGAAGAACATAGGTTGGTTTATAAGGAATGTGAAAATTAAGCAAGTCTAATTTTTAAAAAAGGCAAGAGATAAAAAGTACTCCGTCCATTTTTTAAAAAAATGCATCAGTTTGATTTTTACACTATCTACATGTTATGTTTGACTTTATATTTTTGCTATTTTAAAATAAACAAATGTTATTATATAATCAATATATACTAAAAGACATACCAAAAATGACACGCGTTATTTTCTAGTGTGTCACTTAGTTGTTTTTTTTTATTTAAAAAAATATCAAATATTTTACATAAATAAAAGAATTTTAAAAAATTAATGTATCATATCACATTATATATTAACACCATAAACTTAAGTAACAAAAATAAAATAAAATCAAATTCTTATCATAAATTGTTACATACATATTATTATGTACAACTCTACCATTTTACAACAAGGATTTGTTTAAGAAATTTTTTTGTATATCTTGTCAAAAAAAAAAAAAAAAAAAAAAAATTGTATATACTTATGTGTGAAAAGCTTGCTGTGAAAGACATGAAAAAAATATTTATCACCTAATTATTGAAACGATATCTTGTATGAGAAAATGAATAATAATGGGTAAAAAGGATATATGTGTATGGGTTAAATACATATTATTAACATATTCATTTGGTTAACAAGAATAAAATGATATAAATGTATAGGTGAAATATACCGTGTATAAATATAAATATATGCGTATTTTAAAATACTTATTCCTCTAATAATAGACTCTTTCATAATAAATTTATTTTTAAAAGCAATAATTTAAAATAGCTATTGAATATTATAGTGCATGGCATGGGACCTAAACTAGTATATCATTAGTTTCGTCACAATGTATACTTTCATAAAATAATTTTTTTACAAGTATTACCAATAGTTAATTAGAAATATTAATGATCAAAAAATAATTGAAATATTAATGGTCAAAGTTTCGTTTTGGCAAATGTGCCGGCCAAATTGATGCATTTAAAAAAACAGAGGGAGTAATTTATTTTTTACCGCGCAATCATGACATACTCCTTCCATTCCTTATCTACATGTTATTTCTTACTTTTCACGGGAGTTAAGGAACTTAGTAATACTCATGATTGCCTCAAAAAATGTAAAACTCATGATTAGGAAGTATAAATAAGCATGTGGAGTTAGAGAGTGATAGAAAAAAGAAAAGGTAATTTTTAATTATTGAAGAAATATATAGAGAGAAAGTGTTGGAAAATAATGTCAAAAGTATATAAAAAAATAAAAAAAAAGAAGAAAAGAAAAGGAGAGAGAACTCATAAAAAGAGGAAATGTTGTCAAAAAATAAATTCTAATAATACATGCATATAAGGGACAAAAGGAGTATCATTTCAATTTATTGAGTTTACCAAAAAACTACTTTCTCTCTTTGGGAGTTTTCTTTCCCAAAAAGTTAAAAAAAAAATCCAAAAAACCAATTGAACTTTAAAACCCTATCAAAGCAGTTTTTGAAGAAATTTGTACTTATGAAGGCAAAATTCTTAAATATGGCAGACAAAAACAAAATGTAAGTACAATTTCGACATGCATGAGTGTTTATTTTGAAATTTGATCGTTTTTTTTTTTTTTTTTTTTTTTTTTTTGGCAATTCATACAAAAACTGTTTTTTCGACTTTTTTGCTTTTATTATTGTTTGATTTTCGACTTATATGTAATTCATACGAAAAATCAATTGTATGTTCTTTTGACTTTTTTTCTTTTATTGTTGTTTGATTTTTGTGTTGTTTATTTTTTCTGTTCATTGAGTTATTATTGAATATTCAATAAGTTATTATTGATTTTTTTTATTGAATGTTCATTGAGTTATTATTGAATGTTCATCGAGTTATTATGATGTACTCATATTATTTTTGAATGTTCATTAAGTTATTATTGTATGGTCTTTCAATCTATTAGTTGTATATATATGATAATTAAATAACTTCTACATGAAAGCATTGGATATTCAAATGACCGGTATAAACTTCATGATCATTATATTTTTATTTTATGTTCTTTTATTATAAATTGAAAGTTTTTTTTCCCTTATAGTATATGTTATTTCTCAATGGTTTGCGTATTCTTTAGTTCTGATTAGAGTTGGGCATGGGTCGTGGGGCCCTGCGGGCAGCACAACACTGAAGTGGCCCGGAATGGCACGAGCCCATTAGCGACCCGACCCGACACGACACGAAGATTGAAGAGTGGGCCGTAGTGAAATTTTTTACCTACAACCCCCTTTAGCCAATGCTGCCTACTCCCCCAAATTATACATTGTCATTTTACTCAATTTCTAATTTTCTGGGTTTTTTTTTGTTTCCTTTTTCTTATTATTTTATTTTTATCTCTCAAGTCATTTATATATATGATTCAAAACCTATTTTCTGTTTTTTGTTCATTTTTTTTTTGCATTTTCTCTCTCTTCTTCAACATTATTTCTCTTTCAATCACGTTTTTTCCTTCTTATTCATGGATAAATCATTGATTGGAGCTGTTGATTGTGATAATGAAGTGTTGCATTCTTCGATTGCAGAATTTGATCGCGATTATGAAGTTATTTTGTCTCTGATTGGAGCTGTTCAATTTTGATCAATTTTGTCCCTAATTTCAATTTATGCTTACTGGTCAATTGTTTGATTCAATTTTGTTAGCTATTTTGTTTTAAATTGTTTGCTGATTTTATTCGATTTTTCAAGTTTTTTATATTTAATTTAGCCTCTATTTTAGTTCAATTTGGTTAGTTGTTATAATTCAAGTGAATTGAAGTTTTATTTTAATTAATTTAGTCTCTTATTTCGATAAGTATGATTTATAATATAATTCAAGTTTGTTTGCTGTTTTTAATTTAATGATTGCTGATTGTGATTAAGTAGATTTTTTCAGTGATTGATTATATTTTTTGTATACGTTTTTGTGTTTTTTTAGTAGTTTTATGATTTTGATCAATTCCATAATTCTAAATGATCATTATAATTCAAACTACTGTTTCTGTTATAGTTGTTTAAATTATATTTTAAATATTTAATACTTTATTTTATTTTATTATTTTGATCAAATTGATAATGCTAAATGATCATTTATATATGTATTGTTTTGTATTGTACATATCTGTTATCGATTTTAAAAACTTATGCAGTGGGTGCTAGTGATGAAATTATGTATGAAGTAACAACTAAATCAAAGTTACTTTTTTAAGATTTTAAATCTGAACAAGAAGCTTATGAAAGGTACAATGAATATGCTTATAAGAAAGAGTTTAGTATTGTCCAAGTGCGCGCTCCAAGAAAAGGCTAAGTTCCTTCAAGTGCTCCAAGTAATGTTCAAGTTTCTTTAAGTGTGTCAAGAAAAAAGGTTCAATTTCGTCCAAGTGTTCCAAGAAATTTTCAAGTTCCTCCAAGTGTTCCAAGAGATGTTCAAAGTATTCAACGTGGTAGCTAGTCAACATATTTCTTCTAAGAAAAATAGGTTGTTAGCTTTTTTGACACTAATGTAGCGAATAGGTTGACAAATAATAATAAGTAAGAATTTAGATTGAAACAATATATATTTGTTCGAGCTTAATTTTTTTTTTCCTGATAAGTGATATGTAACTAAACCTATTTTGTTTTGACACTGAACATTTGCCTTTTTGGTTATGATTATGTTATTGTATTTCGTTATAACTATCACGTAATTGAACTTATTTTATTCTAATAATGAACATATGACTTCTTGATAATGAACATTTTCAGTTTCTTGATTTGGTTTATTTGTAATTCAAACAAATTACAATGTCAATGTGTGTATTCATTGTTATAAAAATGAATATTATGCTATATGTCAAATTAACTTACTTGTGGTTCAACATGTTTCTATCAATATATGATTCCCACCAATTACTATGTTGTTCATATTTATCTTTCAATATAATTGATGGCATTATCTCCTGTATAAATATAGGCTTAGAGTTTTCATCTCTAAATTATTGCAACGTGTGTTTCACTCTATATAGAACATCACTACAATATATATTGTGTTTGTATATCAATATATATGCATAAACATTATATTCATATTACAAATTTAATGAATGTTCAATTGGCAAAACAAAAATGTACATTCTGTTTTATATAATGAACAAATTATCACAAATAACATGAACACACACACACACACACACACACACACACACACACACACACATATATATATATATATCTTGAATTTTTTTTTAAAATAGAATCATATTTCAAAATAGAATCATCAAAGGTTTATGATGAATGAACAATATGTAATTTATTTTTCAACATTTTTTGACATGTGAATGAACATCAATACTATATACTAAAGTAATCACCAGCATTATCCCCAAATTACACGTCTCACACTCACATTAAAAACTTTCCCGCCTAATATCCTTTTTTATTTTCAGAATAATAAAATAGCTAATAAATAAATAAAAAGAGAATATACAACCTAATAAACAACCTAAAAAATGTAACAACAATAACAACTTAAATAAATAAATAAATTTAATCGTTAATCTGTAAAAATGCATTATATATTCACTTTAATCTATGTATTGTTTGTTTTTTACTTAAAAAAAAAAAATTCACTCAATTTCAAATTCATAACATGTCAGCAAACTAAAATTAGAGATAAGTTCTTTACATTAATGTATTTAATCTATATGAATTTGATGATATAAATAGATACTACGCATAATTTATATATATATAAGAAAAAAATTCTTTTGAATATTCGAGCGTTTGCTCGGGCAAAAAACTAGTACATTAATATATGTGTGAATAATATACACATATCCAAATGAACATCTATGTATCAAATTCGAATAAGCATCTATCAATATTAGAGCAAAAATGTATGTAATATAATATTCAAATGATGCTCATGAGCATATAATTTAATACGAAGTTAAACATGTATTATTATAGTCTATGTGGATATTTTCAATATGAGAATGAACATGTACGCATTTACATTCAAATAAGGTTAATTTTTAAATTACCACCCAAAAATGTAACTATTTTCGAACTAACCAACCGTTTAATTTTTTATTTTAAATTACCACCCCTTAAATTAAATAAATGCTCAGATTACCACCCATTTCAAAAATTCGGTGGATTTTCTATCCGTGGGTCCCACTTAACGCTTATTTTGACCCTTTTAACTGATTTTTTCCCCGATTATTCTCTTTAAAAATGCTCTCCTAACTTTAATTCACATTTCGTTCACCAAATTATACCAAATTGCACTATAATTGGGGTAGAATTTGGTGAAGGAAATGTGAATTGAAGTTAGGAGAGCGTTTTTAAAGAGAAAATTCGAGGAAAAAATCAATCAAAAGGGTCAAAATAAGCGTTAGATGGGGCCCATAGACGGAAAATCCACCGGATTTTTTAAATGGGTGGTAATATGAGCATTTATGTAATTTAAAGGGTGGTAATTTAAAATAAAAAATTAAACGGGAGGTTAGTTCGAAAATGGTTACATTTTTGGGTGGTAATTTAAAAATTTTCCTTCAAATAAACATATGTTTAAATATCAGTAAACATTCATATGTAAATATCATAAACAAAATTAGGGTAATCTTCTCTCAATAATGAACCCTAAGCTAGCTAGTAGATGTAAGGTAAGAATGTAAATGATCATATACTAATATCATAATGAACATATATTAAATTGAAAATGAACATTTTCCGAAAATGAACATTTGTTCAGCAACCATCTTCTCCGACGGAACATTCGAAGTGTTCTTTTCTGTTTCGTTTCTACAATCTAAAAATACCACCAAATATAGTAGATTTTAGTCTATTTTGCACAAAAATAAGTGTAATATAGTAGATTTTGTTTTAGAATATCAAAACACACACACACACACACACACACACACACACACACACACACACACACACACACACACACACACACACACACACACACACACACACACACATATATATATATATATATATATATATATATATATAGGGGAGGGATCTAGTGAGAATAGGTTCATATGTAAGAATTCATACTTATATGAGAACTGATTTTAAATTTAGAACATGTGAGTAAAAGTTTAGAACATTTGAGTAAAAATTTAGAACATGTGTCTGAAATTAAAATTTAGAACATCTGGGTAATAATTTAGAACATCTAAGTTAGAAATATGTTTAGAACATTTGATTTAAGAATTTGAACAAGTGATTAAAAATTTATAAAATCTGCTTTATGAAATTTTAAACATATGAGGTAAATTTAGAAAATTTAATTTAAGATTATGAACATGTGAATAAAAATTTAAAACAAACAAATATAGAATATAGAAAGTGTGAGTAAAAAATTTAGACCATACAAGTAAAAATATAGAACATACGCTTTAAAATCTGGAACATATAATAAAAAATCTTAGAACATATAAGTTAAAATTTTGGAACAAGTTCTTTAAAATTTATGATATTAAACTTAACTAATTTATGGTTTAGAACATGTGAATACTAAATTAGAACATTTGATTTAATTTAGAAAACCTAAGGAAAAGTTTAAAACATCAAATTTAAAATTTAGAACATACAAGTAAAAATTTAGAACATAAAGAGTGTTCTCACATAAGAAAAACTCTCACGAGAGTCTCCCCCTATATATATATATATATATATATATATATATATATATATATATATATATATATATATATATATATATATATATATATAGGGAAGGGATCCGGTGAGAATAGGTCCATATGTGAGAATTTATACTTATATGAGAGCTGATTTAAAATTTAGAACATGTGAGTAAAATTTAGAACATGCGAGTTAAAATTTAGAACATGTGACTCAAATTAAAATTATGAACATATGAGTATAAATTAGAAAATTTGTGTGAGTAATATATTTAGAACATTTGATTTTAGAATTAGAACAAGTGATTAAAAATTTAAAAAATTTGCTTTATGAAATTTTAAACATATGAGTAAAATTTAGAACATCTGACTTAAGATTATGAACATGTGAATAAAAATTTAGAACAAACTGATATAGAATATAGAAAGTGTGAGTAAAGAATTTAGAACATACGTGTAAAAAAAATAGAACATACCTTTTAAAATCTGGAACATATAATTAAAAATCTTAGAACACACGTTTTAAAATTTAGAACATATAAGTTAAAATTTTGGAACAAGTTATTTAAAATTTATGACATCAAACTTAACTAATTTATGGTTTAGAACATGTGAGTACTAAATTAGAACATTTGATTTAATTTAGAACACCTAAGGAAAAGTTTAGAACATCATATTTAAAATTTAGAACATATGAGTAAAAATTTAGAACATAAAGGGTGTTCTCACATATGAAAATTTCTCACATAAGAAAAATTCTCACAAGAGCCTTTTTCAGAATTTAAATGGACAAATTCTTACTCTTCTTTTTCAGAATTTAGTTGTGATTGACGAACTTCATCTTGAATGTCAGATATTTTAAGATGTTTTTATGCGATTTGCAGTAATTTTGAAGATTTTTTCCTGAATTGTAGCGATTTTGAGTATTTGAAGAGAGAAAATATGGTGTTGAAGAGAATTGGGGAATTAACTGCAAGTTCTAACTTGTGCGTTTAGTGAAGTGAGTTAGGGCTATTTTGGTAATTGTGGGAGGGGGGAGTAGGCAGCATTGCCTAGAGAGGGTTTTAGCCCTTGTAGGCATTAGGAATTATGGCTGTAGGTCGTGACATGAACACATTTTGGAATTTTCGGAACGAGGCCACGGGCGGCACAACAATTTGGCCCGCAAGACGGCTTGACCCGCTAAAAAAAACTATAATTCTCTGCATTCCAACGGCTCTAGTTTGCAACAACTCTTTTTAACGGCTATATTTCCCACTTACCGGCTATATTTTTCTTCCTAAAAGCTAATTCATCCAATCCTCAATAAATACCAGTGTTGTTAGTTATTCATCAACTCTTGCGTTATCGGCTTATTGCACTCGTAAAATTTTTAATTATATGCATTGTTACTTTTTGCTAAATAATAATAACGAAGTATAATAATAAAAAAATTTAATTATAATAAAAATAACATAAATAATAATAAAGAACTATAATAATAATAAATAAAAATAATAAAAAGAACTATAATAATTTAATAACAAAAAACATAAACATAAATTAATAAAATTATTTAAATAATATATCAATTTAAAAAATTATGGGTTGCCCGTTGTCCTTTCTAGCACGTGTAACACCCCCAAATCTCCCTCTACGGAAATACTAGTATAATATGTATAATTATACCGTAGAGATAGATTTAGGCATATTACCGCCGCGTGATTACGCAAGGCTACTCAACTTACAAAAAATAACAATACTTTGCAGCGGAAACTCAAATACTCTTCTTTATTAATAATAACCATAATAGTAACCAATGTTATGAGTACTCAAAATAGATACAAGACCAAATTCCTAATTTAGTGAAAACCAATCACGGGACTCCAATGCATCATTTATTCACTCCAACCTGAAAATAAGCAACACTGCTTACCATTACGGTAAACAGGGCAAACCAAAGCAAATAAGAAGTACGAGTTAGCACAATATGCTAAGTACGACAAGTGCAAGATGATTAAACTCAATTTATTCGCAAACATGCTTTAAAACCAGTTTCCAATAAATAATCCAATAATACCAAACTCATAGTGTAAAACCAATTCTTAATATTCCAATAACCAATAAAACAATTTCCAATTATTTAAAACCATTTCCTCATATTAAAAACCAATTCCTCATAATAAACCAATAAAACGAGTAAAACCAATTCCTCTCCTAAGTGTGCACACTCCCCAAGCTAGTCTCCTTATGTTACAAGGCTATTCTTGAGGAAAGACCCGGTCATACAAAGTCCAAGACCTTATCAATAAACCAAGTCCGCATAGTGGGATTACTAACATGCTTATAAAGCATAATAATAAATCAATGATTCAATAAATCTTCTTTTAAATCCAATAATTCAACCTTTAATGAAAACAATCCAAACTCCTTTTCAATAAATCCAACTTGCTTTCAAAATCAATCCTTTTTAAACATGAATAATAAATTAATTAATAAAAAAATGTTATAAAAATCAGTACTCCAATTTAATTATTAAAACCAATCCTTTAAACATACTTTTAATTCATAAACCATAATTCAATTCAATTTAATTCAAGCAACCTAAATCGTTCATACATGTTATTCAAATCGATCACTTTCAAAGTATCTAGCCACCTAACGTACCTAGATCTTCGCTTAGCCAACAACACTTCTAAAGAACTCTCAAGTAGCTTGATCAAAAACACCCTACAAATAAATATAACCTTAATCAATATAAGGTTAACAAATAATCACAAATAATTAAATTAAACCCTCCCAACTATATGTACATGAACCTCTTAAATTAATTCAACATGAACATTATTAAAATCTGGTTTTATATAATTAAAACTACTCATAATAATATTATATTAATCTCCCATAATAATAATAATAATAATTGAATAAGAGAAAAGAAGAAGAAAAGAATTGGATTTGCGCAGGAAATAATAGGTAGAACTTTCAGAGGCTATAGCTCCGAATTGGGTGATTCTTGTGCCTAACCTCAAGGATTTTTCTAGAGGAACAACTTTCTGTGAAACATCAATACCCAAAAACTGACTAGAAGTTCCCGAAAATTGGCTTCAAAGATGAAGGGGATGATTTGTGTAAATTGAGGAGAAGAAAAGAAGAGAATTGGTGTGAAGAATGTGAGAGGTATGAAGGGGTATTTATAGGCTAGTATGAGCATGAATTACGGTAGGAAAATGTAGGAAGTATTATGGTAATTAGGGTTTAAGAGATTACTTGGAGAAGTGAGCAAATATTTAAGGAAAGTTTTGATATTTGAAGGGATTGTGTATAATTGAATATGGAAGGTATGTTTGTCATGAAAAATATTAAGGAAATTGGAATTAATTGGGGAATAATTAAGAAGAATGAATGGAAAGAAAATATAATGATTGGATATCAAAAAGATGGAGAATTAGAATTATGGAAAATAGGAGATTTTAAGAAGATAATTAAAAATACAAATTACCAAAATATTTTCCCAAAATCTTCATGGGATGGCCGAAATTTTTGAGCTTTCCTAAGCTCATATTTTCGGCCCTCCTATTTAGTATTTAGGAATATATTTTTCTAGTTTTAAGGAATTAAAAATAATTGTGTAAATAATATTTATTGTAATAAATAATTAAATAACAAAATACCAAATATTCACCAAATAATTTAACTAAATAGAAATCAGATTTTCACATAGAAAAATTCGAAATTATTAGCTAATTAATTGGAATTTTCAGACGTATAAATATAATAATAAAATATAGCTTTTGCCTTAATTAAAATATCCGAAATATATAAATAATCCGGTTTTTAAAATAGGTAAATGGATAATAAATCTAATCCAAAATAATGATTAGTTTTTAAAATACTTTTGGCGACAAAATTCAAAGATCATTTGATTTAAATAGTAAGTTGAATTACTAAAATACCCTTTTTAGAAAATAATAATTAATTAGGAAAATACGTATGAAAATACAGGGTATTACACAAATCTTCTCTGTCTTGCTCTGCTCTGCAGTATGTGGAAGTCATGCCCAACTCTGCTGAAAGTTACTCTATTGTACCCAGAGCTCAAAAGAACATGGCCTTATTATTATTATTATTATTATTATTATTATTATTATTATTATTATTATTATTATTATATTTGAATTAGATAAAAAATTATATATAACTATTACAATTATAATTAATTGTTACTATAATTAGTAATCTTAATATTGTCGGGTATTTTATTTAGGAAGCAATTAAAAAACATTATTATTATTGTGGTGATCGATGTGATGGTGTGGGTCGTATCAGAGTCATGATTGGTGATGGTAGATGGACTTATGTTAGTGAAAGAAAATTGAATTTTTTTTTAGTAGGATGTCTCTTTGCTTGAAATGATGGCGGTTTGATCATTTTTTATGGTTGTATTTAGCTTTTCACTTTTGAATTCAATTCAATGCAAATTGCTACCAAAATCAGCTAGCATCATTGACAGGCTCAAGTCGTATCACCTAATCAAAAATAATTCCTAAATCCTCTAACTAATGTAGATGGGGAAGTAGGGTCGAATCCACAGAGAAACGAGTCTTTCTATTCCTAATTAATTAATATAATCTAGATTATAAGGTAACCAAAATATTATAATCGAAGGAAACTAAACTACGAAGATTAAGAATAAGGAGAAAACAATGAATAAAAGGCCTAGGGCATAGGTTCACCAATAAATAATATTCCAGGGTAAAACATAATAATCAATCATCAATGCATACATTAATCAGATCATAAAGGGCTTTCACTACGTATTACAATCACACAATTAATCTACCGGTATTAAATCTCATCCCTCAAATCTCGACTTAACCATTTATAAATTAACCTGCCTATTGAAACTAGACCTAAACATTAATTCTCATCTTTCGAATCTCAAATCAATATTGTCAAACTCATACATAAAAGATCTGCACAAATCTAGTCACAGAGCATTAAATCAATCAATAGGAAATTAATCTAGCATTGACAATTAACAACAATAAATTACCCCTTCATATTATTTATGGATCCCCACAAACCCTAGAAACAAAACTACTCACACATAATAATAACTAAACTAATCAAAGCAAAAAAACAAGACATGACCAAAGGAATAAAATAAATAACTAAGATTAAGAGAAGAGAAATTGTTACTAAAGAAATCTGAAATTAAGAATAGAGTTAAGAACAAAGTATAAGAGAAAGAAACTAATCTAAAAGCTAAGTAGAGAGAGAAAATCTAAGAAAGAGCAAAAAGAAGATACTAAACTCGCTTAACGGAAAAGTATTTATACTAAGCAAGAATCCTAAATTAAAACAAACTTAAACGACGAAAATTAACTCCTAATAATAACACGCGCCCGATCGGGCGAGGCACCGCCCGATCGGGCCCGCCTTTTTCCGTTAGGTATACTTCCTCGCGCCCGGCCGGGCGCGAGTTCGGGCGACAGCCTTGCTTCCCTCGCCCGGCCGGGCGCGCCTCCGGGCGCCAGCCTCTTTGGCCGGGCGACACTCTTGGGCCACTATTTGGACTACGATTGGGATCAAATTCTTAGGGCCAATCTGGGTTTCCTCTTCAGGTCTTGAATACTCGGTCCAAATGCCCCGGTATCACATATATCGAGCCCTTAATCACCGGTTCGATGACTCTAGCTGGCCCTGGGCTATAGAAACTGGTTGTACTTCTCCAATGCTCATAATTGCTCCATAATAACTCGGGAAAATGCTCCAAAAGTGCAAATCCCTACAAAAGTCAACCAAATCTACGAAAACACCAATTAGTAATAAAAGTGGCTCTAAAGAGCCAAAAACACTACCAATTATGACCAAGGGATGGGGGTAAAATACTATATAAAACAGACATATCAATCATCAACGAGAACTATTTAATGCTCACGGCCAGCCAAACCAGTTACCCTATTATGTTCATAAGTACAAAGATTTTACAAGAATATGGGATTATCTTATTAATAAATAAGTTGATATATTAGGAACAGTGGAAATATGTTATTAAATTAGTCTCTGTATACATAATCAAGTATTCCCTCCGCTTATTTATACAAAGCATGTATTTCAATTTTTTGTTGGTAAGCGGGTCCCACACAGTCCATCCTATCATAGGAGAAAACTTTGGGTGGGAATGCCCGAGGATGTGCTCGATCTCGGGTCGAGACCACGGAACGTGAGTGTAGCTCCAGTGAGCTATTCACTCACTACAGTGTATTTCATTTTAGGGTTAACCAAAATTAAGAGCATAATTCTATTTAAAAGTTGTACTTTTTTCTAATATTATTCTCATTTTGATGATCTGGTATCTTTTTCCTTTTTCTTTGTTGTATTTTTGAAATCAATTCCCCAATAGTTTCTCTCTCCCTCTCATCAATAATTCTCAACCACTTTTTCTTTCTTTTTATCACTCTAACCCCACATGCATATTTGTACTTCCAATCATTAATTTCAAGGAATCTATAACTTCCTAAATTTTCGTGAAAAAACACAAATAAACTCTAAATAATAGGACAGAAGGAGTATATGTTGTTTGTAAGTTCTAGTTAAACTTTGTACATTAGCATGTTTGTTCGTCAAACTTTTGCAAATTGTTAATTGATATATTGCAATTGGATGTATTAACTGGTTTCACTAACTGATTATATTAGCAGGTTTGACAAGCTGGTTTTAAATAGCTTATATAAAAAGCTAATTATTCAACGATCTAATTTTGAAAGGCTCTTATAATGAGCTTTTGAGCCCGAAAAGCTATTTCGAGAAGACTTTTACCAACCACCAAATCAATAAATAAATTACATACTACTTAAAGCGAATTTAAAGGGACACTTAATGTATTATTAAAATATTTTCAGCCAAAAATTACTTTCTACAAAAAAAAAAATGGAAAAATAAACACTTTAATAATCCCATCTATTGCCGAATTACTTCTAATAATCCCAACTATTAGGTGAGTTATCCTCCAACAGTCCCAAAAAACCTATTAATTGTTGAAAGTGTAATTTTTTTTTTGTTTTAAAATGCCACATTGTAGGGAATAATTTCAAGCTTTAATCCCACTAACTTGAACCCCGCTGTGATCATACACTAAAGTACGGTGGCGTCCAAAAGGGAAGAAGATAGAGCAAAAGAGTCGCAAACAAGTTTTTTTTAGGAACTTGTAAACCATTCATAGGATGAAGGTTACACCCCTTAACGATCCAAGAGATCGTCAACTCCATAAGGTCTAGAACCAAATAAGGGTTCGGGGATGAAGGTACAAATCCAACCTAAAAAAGATTGAACCTGCCCTAATAATAGGCCTCTACTTTATTATGATCGTATCCATGTGCGCTTTCTGACTAACATGCAATCAAAAGGATTAACCTTAAACCTGTTTAATCTATGTCGGTTGAATTTAATGCACAAATAAATCTATTATTGACGATCACTTGAAATTATAATCATAATTAACCCTAACAAGATTAATAAATATCTTATTAAGCGTGATTACAAGCACCAATTCCCTTTAACATGCATAAAAGGTGTGATCAAGCAATAAATATAAATATTGTATCAAGCAACATAATAAATAAATAATAATAGTCATAATCATGACAAATATAATTATAATCATCAAAATAATAATAATAAATAAGCATCATAATAAATAAATATCACAATAATAATCATAAACAATAATAATCATCATTAAAATAATAATAATAATATTCATAATCATCATAAATTATAACAATTATAATCATAATCATGTTCATATTAATACTAAAGCATAATAAAAGCAAGATCCTAGGCATGATACTAACAAGATTAATAACAAACCCTAGCATGTCACTAAGCAATAAAAATAAAATTTGTAACCCTAACATGATACTAACAATCATAAATATTAGGAAGAAAATAGGAAGCATCGCAACAATCATATTTAACATATTTGATATTATAACATTTTCCCTAAACATGATACTAGAAATATCATAATAACAATTTAAACATGACTTCTACATCATAATATCAATTAAAACCATTAAAACACTTACTTTGATGCCTCGTACCTCTTTCTAATAACAAAATACACACTTTAGTAACTTCAAGGAAAATAATAAACAAACCAATTAAATTAAATAATTGAAATAGAGATTTGGGACCAAACCCTCATAAATTAAAACCTTTCACGTCTAGGACGAAGGCAACTTCGAATATGGCTAGGTGTATCTAGATCTTGTGAATGCGGAATTTTGTATGAGAAAACAAAGTTTAGAAAAAGAGAGAGATGAATGATCGAGAAAACTTGATGAGAATTGGTGAATGATTAAGAGAGAATTAGAGAATAAATGATTGCGAATGAAAACTGATTATTGATAAATGAAAACGGAGTTTTTAATACGATATTTATAGAGAAAATCTGCCAAAAAGATAAAATAAACAAAACAGAGTCCGTCGCACAAATAAACAGAGTTGGCGCAAACCCTGGCTAACTGGCGCTAGGCACCAACACTGGTGCCAGCAACAATGGCTAGCGCCAGGTGCTAGGGCTGGTTCCAGGCGCCAAAGCCTAGGGTCAGGCACCAAGCCTGGTTTTAACGCGTTTTCGAAAATCAGATAAATTTGCCGTACTGGAGGATAAAATCATATAATTTCCTCAAAAATGCTATTTGATTTTAATTAAAACTCTGAAAAGTCAACAAGTCAATTTATCAATGCTAATTGAATTAGGAACGAAAAGAACCTTCTAGAAGATTCTAGAAGACTAAAAGCATTCCTAATTGCATTAGGAATGATAAATCATATTAGGCCCTCCTCTAGATCATTGGGCCGTATATAGAGGTGGCCAGTGGGCCGGGTTGGACCCAGCCCACCCTAACTCGCACGGCTGGTGGGTCACGTGGGTCCGACCTGGTTTCAATCCGGCACAGCCCGGCACAGCTCGGATTTAATCCGGGTTGTGTCGTGGGTCCAAAATTTTCGACACAACCCATTTCAACCCAGCTCAGTTTAACCCGTTTGATTCGACCCAAATCGCACAACCCGTTTTGACTCATTTAATTCGACACACCTAGCCCGTGAACCCACCTAACCCGACCCACCTGGCACAACCCAGCCCGCACGGCCCACCCGCACGAATGACCCACCCAACCCGCACGAGCCAACCCACCTAACCCGCACGCATGACCCACCCAACCCGCACGCATGACCCACCCAACCCGCACGGCCGGCACAACCCGCACGGCCCGCACAACCCGCACGGCCCGCACAGCCCGCACAATTCGCACGACCCGCACGGCCCGCACGGCCTAACATCCATTTTAAAAAAAAACGGCTAGTTTTTTGTATCTAACGGCTAGTTTTTTGTATCTAACGGCTAGTTTTTTAAGTGTATGATCATCCATTCTATTTTTCCTATAAATACCAATTCCATTTCACTCAAATTTCCACACAAATTCAAGCTTTCTTTCTCTCTTACTTAAAAATTCTTATTGTTCTCAAATTCTCAAGTGTTATATAGAGTTATATTTTTGTTAAAAAAAATCTCCTTAATATTATTATTAGTATTCTTAAGATTCTAAAAAAAAAAAGTTCTTCTCCATATTATAATTAGTAATCATACAAAAAAAAAAATGAGCTCAAGAGGAGGAATGGGAAGGAGTCAAAGTGGTGGTCGAAGTGGTAGCCAAAGGAGTGGTGGTACAAATTTTTCGTATGAAATTAATACGGAAAATTTAAACCAATTTGTCAATGAATATGGAGATTATGGTTTAGGAGATAGGCAAAATATTCAAACGTCTCCACCACAACATTTCTCCCACGAGTCCCACCAATCATCAAGTTCAACTATGCCACCTCCATCGCAACCAACATCTCAACCTTCATCTCAAGGTAATTTCTAATTAAATTTTTATTGTTATGAATATTTAAAAAAACTATTATTAATGATTATAAAGTTAGTTTAGTTTCCAATTTTCTATGATTTACAATTAGTTAATTACCATGAAAAATGCGTTTAAATAAGTATAATTAAAATATTTAAAATTTAAAAGCTTATTTTCATGAATAGCGTTTAAAAATTAATTTTAATAATTTGATTTATGAAAGGTGGTGGCGGTGAAAGTAGAGGTCGAGCACATTTTTCTTGGGTGTGGAAACATTTTGAACGAGTTGAGGTCACACCCCCGGGATGGCAACCTGGTCAACCAAAGAGGTTCACGTGTACATGCCTAGTTTGCAAGGCGCTAGGTGCAAATGTCAAGTCATATAATTGGAAAACGGGAGATGGAACCGGAACCTTGAGTCGGCATTTGCAAAATAAACACGACTTGTTCGAAAATGGCCCCCGTCCTTCGGGGGGTGGCGTCCAAACACAATTGGGTGGCGTCCGACCCTAACCCACAAACCCACCCGACCCTAACCCACCTAACCCACAAACCCACCCGACCCTAACCCACTAACCCACCCGACCCTAACCCACCTAACCCACAAACCCACCCGACCCTAACCCACTAACCCACCCTTCGACCCACCCTAACTCACTAACCCACCTTGACCCGTCTAACCCACGAACCTAGCTCGACCCACCCATGACCCGTCTAACCCACAAACCTAGCTCGACCCACCCACGATCCGTCTAACCCACAAACCCAGCTCGACCCACCCACGACTCGTCTAACCCACGAACCTAACCCTGGTGTGTCCAACTTCTCCGACCCAACCCACGACCCGGCCCACCCTACCCTACGTGTGTCGTGCCGTGTGTCATGAAACCCCAACCCGCGACCCACCTAACCCTAACCCAGCTCGCACGACTCGCACGGTGGACACCTCTAGCCGTATATAAGGCTCAAACCGGGCCCATTTTAGTAAATTGGCCATAACTTCCTCAATATTCATCGGAATTGGGCTTATAATATATCGTTGGAAAGCTCTTGTCAAGCCCCATCCAACTACACTATTATTGGACCCATATCATGGACCAAACAAACTGGATTGGCTGTTTTCTTAAAATAAGTTTTCAAAAACAGAGAGAAGAGAAAAGAAATTAAAACTATCCGCAACACTAGACTTTCCACACTTTCACTTCATTCGATTATGATTCGACGTTAAAGGTACTCATCACTGGGTTTGGTTTTGGGGTGACACAAATTGTTGTCTACAGAAGCCCCCACTTTGACTGAGTTTGGAGAAACGCAAGTTTCGAAAACAAAAGTCAAAGTAGCGATAGGGTCGGAGAATGATTTAGAACGTTCTATGATCCTAAACCAATCTTGTAACGCCGATACCTGCAAAACTAGCATTAGTTAAACAGATAAAAGAGTTAAGAAACGCGTATCTTGCACCGTCGAGCACACGTCTCTGAAAGTAACCGATTTGCTGCCGCTTTATTGTATCCTTGCTGTTTTGATGACCTTCTACAAGCTAGAGAACGCCAACCCACTTGAAAACTGCTACGCCCGTAACTCTTTCCAAATTAGAATATTGCTTTGCATGAAACGATCCTCCTCCGCATTGATAATATTCCGCGTCCAAGGGAATACTATCGAAGATTGCTTCTCTTGAAACAAATCCTCATCCGCATGGATAATATTCCACGTCCAAGGGAATACTATCGAAGATTATTTCTCTTGAAACAATCTTCATCCGCATTATGACCATCTTACATGCCTAAGGGAACATGATCGAAGACAACTTCGCCCGAAATTACCTCCAGTTGTTTGTGACAACTCTCCGCAAGCTAGGGAATGCCCTCGAAGATATCCTCTCTTGAAGTCATCCTCATTTGATATGATAATTTTCCGAAGGAAATTACCGAAGACCCACGCATGTCGATCTCTAAAAGTTCGCCTGAACTTTTCTCCCGCTATGCCTGTACGTCGGCGCATCCGTTGCAGTGAACCTGTACGTCGGTGCTCTTTTGCTTTTGAACCTTAATGTCGGTGCTTTTTGTTAGTGAGCCAATGCTTAGGCGCTTTAAGCTAAGTGAGGCGATCTTTCATCAAGTCGATCACTTTATGTTACCAAGCCGATTACTAAATCATGTCAAATTGCTTAGAGGGGCTAACTGGCATACCAAGGAACCCAAAAATATGTTGCAGAAAGGTAGAAAAACACCACCAAGTGGCTGGGTGCTCTGGCGCCACTGAATACCATCAGCGCCACTCATTTAGCCTTAGCCCCAGGCGCTGATATTGGCGCCAGGTGCCAAGCCTAATTTTTGACGCTAATGCATAGGGCTTGGCGCTAGCACGGGGATTTCCTTAAATACCGCTTTCCTCTTCATTTCGTTGCTTTGCTCGTCGCGAAACTGCTCGAAAAAACCCGAAAGCTTCAATTGCTCGGTTCTTGCTCGTTTCTCAACCGAATTCGCTCAAATTTGTTGCAAATCAAAGCTCTTTTTATTTATTTTCCTGATCTATGTAAGTTTTATTCAAACTCACATTAGTTTTTATGAATTTTTGGCATGTTTATTCACGAATTTCATGAAAATTCGAAACTTATAATGCTCAATTTGCTTTGTTTGTCAAGTTTTATGCCATGAAATTACTTGATTATGTTTGTATATTGCCTTGGGAGTAATTTGAGACTTGTTTGACTCAATTTGGTGAATAAATGAGCAATTTGCCATTGTTGGACCTCCTAAGGTCGTGAAGAACAATGTGGCTTGTTCTTGATGTTTTTGCTAGCAATTCTTGTACAATTTGTCATAATGATTATTATAGTGTTGCAAGAAATTGTTTGATTGCTTGAAAAATTCCGTATATGCTCAGTTTGAATTTGTGCTCTGTTTTAGTACTACGTACTCTGTTTTTTGCGAACATAGTATCATGTGGCTAGGCGAACCTTAGATACTATAGAACCTTAATTTATGATGATTTTGCACAATGTAGCATGGCTAAACAGCGAGGCTCGGGTTCACGGTCCCGAAAACTCGACGGGAGCATGAGCCCGTAGAGGATGACGTCACGCCTTCCACTTCGCTTTATTTCTGTTGACCCTGTTCTTCACCCCTGTCCACCACATTTCTGAGAGGGTGAGACGGGGTATCTCTGTTGGGAGGACGCGGTATCACGGTTCCGGCTGTGATGGTTTGGGCGATTTGTACAAGATGTACATCGCCAGGGATCTTGAGACGAGACTCCTATGGGAGTCTTGTGGACTAGCTACTCTATTCGAGACCTCCGAGGCTATGGTTGCCTCCAGCGGGGGTCACCATGTAGTGCGCGCTTTGGTGGAGTTCTTCTGGGACACCACCAACACCTTCCATTTCCCCTGGGGCGAGATGATGGTCACCCCTACGGACTTCGGTCTCATTACAGGACTAGAGTTCACTTCTGTGCCACTACCGTTTGACAGTGGGATCGAAGTCTTTTCTTTGGAGGTCGAGGAGCTGTTGGGGCCGATCGCTATTCGGGCCCGAGCTGAGGTCGAGACGACTTAGTTTAGCGCTAGGGGAATTCGCCGCTCGATACTGGCAGCGGCTCTTGATAACGATGCGACCACCCGAGAGAAGCGGGTGCGTATCTTTGCGCTGATGTTATTGTCAGGGACATTCTCCCCTGAGAAGGGTAGTAGGGCGTTGCTCTACTATCTTCCTGCTGTCCGTGATCTTCACCGGATCGAGACTTATGACTGGGCCAGCTTGGCCTATGCTGACTTTGTTCGTGCGCTGAGGGACTCGTGTCAACACCGGTCCTTTGGGACGAACGTCGCTTTGTCTGCCTTTGGGAAGGTCGTAGAGGTAAACGTTATTCCCTATAAAGTTTAGCTCTACACATTTAGTTAGCATTTACTCACAATTTTAACTCCTTGTAGATCTGGTTCTACGAGTACTTCCCTTCTGCTGCGCCGGCGAGACCATCGCCGCATGGATTTCCAGTGAGCGCCTCTTGGGGCGGCCGCCATGTGGACGTGTCTACTTCACATGTCCAGAACTGGATCATCGCTGTACGACTTTTATTTATTTGCTTTTTCGCGGTGCTTTAGGTATATTCTTTCCTGATTGATGTTTTTTGTAGGGGCCTGAGGTGGTGTACCGGCCGTGGGGCGGTTGGACAGTCCCTGGGTTAGCCGCACAGTATTCCGCTGAGCGTCGCTATTTCTTGGGGACTTACGGAGGATTGTGTACTTAGGAGAGAGGGTTGCTAGACAGCATTCCTCTGATGTCTTCGTCGTTCCCACTCCTCCACCACGTCATATGTTCGATGATGCACGGTTTTCGAGCATGTCTGAGGGAGCTGGTATCCCTTGTCGGTCCTATGTGATCCTCGGGCGGTGCTATGCTGAGGAGCTACTACCTTTGTTAGCCCCAGCCCCCGTACCGGCTGAGGGTGTGAGGGTAAGATTTTTCATCTTTTACTTTCCATTAAGTAGCCCCCAAGTAATGTTTTACTGACCTTTTCTTGTTTTATCAAGACGGTGCTGCTGAGTTCTTGCCACCCCGTATATCCATCCACTACCAGGGGATGTATGGACCGATTGAGGAGATGATTCCTCCGGCTCCCGAGGGCGAGCGCTTCGTAGAGCGGTCGATTCCTCGGCACCAGACTCGAGTAAGCCTAGTTATTCTCAATTTCTTGTTCATATATCATGCATATTTACTGACTTATTTCTCTGACAGTTTTCGCGCGAGGTGGTTTCGGCGATGGCACGATGTATAGATGCTTTCCGGAGCCAGCTCGTCCGGATGAGGAATGCGGCCACTTGCCGTCGGGATGACGTCATCTGAGAGGTAGCCTTTCTTTACTTATTTTTTGCATTGCTGCTTCAATTTTACCTTGTTTCTGATTTAATTCTTTTTGCAGGGCCGGCCTATTGCTTCTCACCCCCGCACGAGCCTTGAGGGGCGGAGGGATCCGGCGAGGTCTATCTTGAGAAGTCGTCGTACTTCATCAGGGGGTAGAGGTGGTCGCTCCGAGGCTGCTCGTGCTGACGTTGCAGAGGGCTCGGGATCCTCTTCTGAGGGTGCTCATGCTGCACCAGTAGGAGAGGCTACCTCGGCTTTCAGAGGTGGTGGGTTGTACGAGATAGGCTCGTCATCGCAGCAGCCTCCGCAACCTCAGCCTCAGGTTGATCCTGGGTGGAGTGGTCCTACATTGAGTCTTCCTCCTCATACGGAGACTGGAGCTGGAGCTGGAGCTGGTGGAGAGGTGACTCCTCGTACGGCGCAATTTTATGATATGATGGGCATACGTCCTCCGGCGCCGTAGTTTGTTCCTGTGTATATTTTATTTTGACTTTTAATAGAACTTTGCCTTAGACTCACTATTTATAGACATATTTTGTATATTTATGCTATTATGAGTTTATGTTGTTTATTATTATGTGTATGTTAGTGTGTGCAAGAGAAGTGTGACAAATAATTTTGCGCAAAAATTTCGTCATTTTTATTATTGATGGAGGGTATCCGACTCTCTCCCCAAAAAAAGAAAAAATAAAAAGGGAAAAAAATCAAATAAAATGTCGGGTGTTTGGAATTTAATTTGAATAAAGTCCCAAAAAGAATAATATAATAAAAAAATAGCTATTTTAATTAATTAAGAAAAAGGATAAAAAAGATGTTTAGGAAAAAAACGGAGCCGTAAAGTCATTAGCCGACTCGAGTTTAATATTAAAAACGCAAATAAAACACGCGCGTCTGATATGGCAACCTGGCGCCACAATATGGCGCGTGGCGCCAGGCGCTACACTTGGCGTGTGGCGCCAAGAGGTAGAGGCTGGCGCCAATTACAGGGTTTTGACGCCAATTGACACTGATGCCATATTTCATTCTGATTAAAACTTCTCGCAATTTGTGTATAAATATCCCCCTGCCCAGCTGATTCGTCTCATAATTCCAGCGAATAAAATAATTCTTTGCTTTAGAAAAAATAATAACCATGTCTTCAGTCACCAAAACCTTCACCCAATATACTCATGAATGGTGTCGATCTCTTAATGCTAGGGAGAGAAAAGAATTAGATTTATTTCACTTGGGGGGAATTTATGGCATCAAAGGGGTAGACCTTGACTTATATTTCATACATACCGCTCTAGAATTTTGGAATGTTGATACTCATTGTTTCAGAATAGGGTATGATGAGATTAGCCCTTTGCCAAAGGAATTTGGTGCTATTTTAGGCTTCCCTGCAATAGACCTCGTAGTAATCCCTAGAGTAGATGCATACTATTATAAGGATTTTGAGCGCTGCTTTAATTTAAAAGAAAGGGATTTATCAAAAATAGTAGATGACAACATAGTTAATTTGAAAGAATTTGCACACCATTATTTTGATAAACCTCTTTCTGAATCTTTTCACATATATAGAAGAAGGGCGTTCTTATTTTGCATGCTTAACCAATTTTTTCTTAGTAGTGGTAAAAATAATGAAGGCCAATCAATTATAACCACTGTACTGGAACAAATTGAATCAGGGAGAAATCCAATGCCATTGATAGTTGGAGAGACTATGATTAGTCTAGATGAACTAAAAAGGGACCCTAAAGCACCTTTTCGCGGCTCTCTAATTTTATTACAAGTAGAAAAATAATATTTTTAATTACAGAAATCAAAAAATATATTTTTGTATTGTAATAATAATTTAATTGCATTATAATTTTTTACAGATGTGGCTAGTGGAAAGGCTAGGATTAATTAGCCCTCCGGACGATATTGAGAAGTATACTCCTAATTGCTTCGTGAGAAGGAAGAAATGTTTCCCTAAGATTGGGCGCCATGGGTGGAGAAAAGTCTTCGAATCACGTGATTTTGCTATCAAGTGGGTCGTCCCATGGTGGAAAATAGAAAGGATGGTTGGTGTTAACAAGCAACCTTTCTGCCGTCTTCCAAGCTTGTCTCGTGTGACTTATTATTATCCCTGCAAGGTAAAAAGACAATACGGCTTGCTTAAGAATATTCCTTCCGGGGATCTTCTTCCTCCCTATGATTACCCTGTTTCCCAAGAAATAGACAGATTTGATGCTTACTGGAGTGCTAGACCTTTATGAGAAGTGATTACCCAAAAGGTTCCTCCTTCTTTGCCCAATGATGTGAAGAAGTGGTTGCTGAAGAAACCTTCAAAGGATAGAGATCAGGGTAAAACTGATGTGAAGAGTCGTCTGGGTGACAGGGTGATTCCTGCCAAGGAACGCCTAGGTGCAAGAATTGAATTCAAAACACCTGCAATGCCTAGGAAGAAAAATGCTACCAAAGATAAAGGGAAAAGGAAAGTTGACACCACAGATAAAAAGGCTTGGGTGGAAAAGAAGCATGGAGTGTTAGCTGAAGGGGAGACTATCTACTCTAAAATTGAATGTAGGTCCTCTAAAGGGTGCCTACTAGCTAAAGTTATGGATAAGGAGGAGGAAGCAGACAAAAATTGGAAAAGGGCTAGAAAGGAAAAGAAAGATTAGGAGCATTGCTTAGCTTTCAATTTATTAGACTTAGTTTATTATTTTTTATTTAAAGTTGATTTATTTCAGCTTTATTTAAATTCCATCAATTAATGTAATTTTATTTTATTAATGAAATTTCAGCTTTTAATTAAATTATTTTAAATTTATTTTATTAAAGCAATGAAAACCGAAAAAATCAATTTTCCAGAAATTCTTCGAGTACGGAAGTCGAAAATTTTCCGAAAAACACCGAAATTTGCCCAGAATTTTTTTGTATAAAAATTGGCGCCACTTATTTGCAATTGGCGCCTATCATTGAAGTCTGGCGCCAGGCGCCAATTTCATTAGCTGGTTGGCTGGCGCCAAGCTTTTCTCTGTGACGCCGATAATTCGCCGATCTTCTGTTGAATTTTTAATTATTTCTGGAACGCGGAGATGTCGAAAAATAAAGTGGCCGCACCCGTAAAGGGTTGCCTACGTTTCCTTTCTTAAGGAATAAGGTTGAACGTAGCTCTCTTGAGTATCCTACTCAAGTAATTATGGGTAGTATTTCTTAAGCTGGTCAAGATTTGTCATGTTCGAGAATTCATTGTGTAGACACCCATTTGTGTCTCCCCAAAACCAAACCCAGTGATGAGTACCTTTCACGTCGAATCATAATCGAATGAAACGAAACTGTGGAAGGTCTAGTGTTGCGGAAAGTTTTTATTTCTTTTCTCTTCTCCCTGTTTTTGAAAACTTTATTTTAAGAAAACCTTGTTAGTACCATGCCTAGGATCTTGCTATGTTTATTATGCTTTAATATTAACATGAACATGATAATTATTATTATTATGATGATTATGATTATGATTATTATTATTTATTTGCTATGTTGCTTGATATTTATTCTTTATTGCTTGATCACCTTTATTGCATGTTAAAGGGAATTTTATACTTGTAATCACGCTTAATAAGATAATTAATAATCTTGTTAGGGTTAATATTATTATAATTCAAGTGATCACCAATAATAGTTTATTTGTGCATTAAATTCAACCAACATAAATAAACAGGTTTAAGGTTAATCCTAATGATTGTATGTTAGTCGAAAAGCGCACATGAATACGAGCAAAATAAAGTAGAGGCCTATTATTAGGGCAAGTTCAGTCTCTTTTAGGTTGGATTTGTACCATCATCCCCGAACCCTTATTTGGTTCATGACCTTATGGAGTTGACGATCTCTTGGATCGTTAAGGGGTGTAACCTTCATCCTATGAACGGTTTACAAGTTCCAAAAAAAAACTTGTTGGCGACTCTTTTGCTCTATCTTCTTCCCTTTTGGACGCCACCGTACTTTAATGTATGATCACAGTGGGGTTCGAGCTAGTAGGATTTTAAAGGCTTGAATTTATTCCCTACAGTTTTTTGGCGACTCCGCTGGGAAAGATTTCTATTTTAATTCCTGAATTTGTTTCGGCAATGATTTAGAATGAGTGGATGAGACTCGAAAAGTTCTAAATATTTCATGTGCGTAATTTTGATTAACATTATTGTCATATGCATAAAAAAGATCTCATTGGAAAGATCATCCGTAATGAGTTAAAAACATAGGATTTTACACGTAGGAAATTTGAGGAATGTCTTTCACAACTAGGACCGAAATAACACCGCGCGAAACTGGAAAATTTTATCGAGCACATAAAGCTGCTAAGGCATGTGGGAACTAGCGTCAGGGGCCAGAGCATTGGCGCCAGCATTTTAACCGTTGCGCCAGACGCCAGCATTGGCGCCAGGCGCTACAGTTAAAAACTGGCGCCAGTCTCTGTTTGCTGGCCTGGCGCCAATTTCCCCCAATACCGAGCCAGAAATATGCGTTCTAATTTTGACCGGTTTTTCGTATTGTTTGCTCGATCCTACTTCTTGATTGAATTTTTTTCTCACTTTTCTGAAATCCATATGTGTTCTACATATGGACATAACCCTCTGGGAATTCATGCTCCATCTACCTGATTGAACGCTCCGTGCAACAAAGGGTACATCCGAGATGTTGAATTCACCAAACCATGGAAGCGAGTTTTTTCTAAAACCCGCGGTGTCCCATCCACTCGCGCCAACCCTTCACGGTTAGGCTTCCGCGCGGTGCATCCGAACAATTAACAATGGACACTCTTTGACTAAAACATATCCCGAACTTTAGAGAAGTAGAGCCATGGTTAGGTTGCGAACGCATTGCATCATATTGTGTTTACTTGACTAATTGTGCATTATTTGTTGTGCATATATATTTTATGTTTCTCTTAACCGTTTGTTGACTTGTGTTGAGACTAAATAAATTAATGACTTAAAGAACTTTGCTTAATTAATTAATTAATTAATTTGAGTCAATAAAGTCTAATATTTTAATCGGAATTGACCTAGTACAACTTTAGGCATACCCCAATTGACTAATAACACCGAAAACAGTCCCAGACCGAAGCTCCACTATTGGCGCCAAGGTCTGAGCTGTAGCGCCACACTATGGTGTGTAGCGCCTGACGACAGCTATGTTGTCTGGCGCCAAGCTCCACATTGTGACGCTAGTCTTGTCGCTTGGCCGACAGTTCAGATTATTTGTCGAGTCATCACCTAGGGTCTAATTAATCAGTTTTCTGTTTAATTCAGTTAATGTTGCTGTCAATAATATTTAATTTAATCAATGATAGAGTTTAGGCACTAAGTCCCTTGGTCTTACACAAGAGTCCAAGCATGGCACTTTCGCTCAACGCACACACCAATACACATGCTTTGACCATGATTAAGAGAGTCTTGTGTGCGCGTTTTTCCGTCATTTTTTTAGGGGGGTAAGTCGGATATTAATCCTCCAATATAAAAATAATAATACTTAGTTCCCTAAAAATATGTACATTATTTTTACCAAAAATATGCACCCTTTTTTCTTTTTTCCATAAAATAAACCATAAAGTCAAGTTGATTCGAGTCAAGTGATTAAAACGCAAAATGGTTTAATTTACAGCGCGTGGTCAAGAAAGGAAGGACAATTAATCAAAGATAACCTCTTCGTACAAGTCCAACTTTTCGACAAACCTATAGCCCGCAAGAGGAAAGCAAGGGTTATAATGGCAACTCAAGAAGAAGTCAATGATCTTAAGAACCAACTGGCTACTGTGACTGAGACATTGAAGCTTCTCGCACTTAGGATCGACGATCCCGTGAAGCAATAACAAATGGACCTCATGCAAGAGAGCCTAAGCAAGTTGTCTAGAGACTACAAGTTTCAAGAGCTTACATCACAAGGGGTCTCGGTGGACAAAGATCTTCTTCCGCAGAATTTCAACGCCAACGACATCCCAAAATTCAAAGCAATTGACAACCCATACTTTCAATTAAGAGCATTTGAAACAATAATTAGTATCAAGGGTATCGATAAGAAAGTCTTCCCTTCTTTGTTCTCGCTATCTCTCGAGACCGTTTGCCAACAATGGTTCTTTTCTCTCGAGAAAGAAAAGATCTCTACCTGGGAGTCTATAGCAAACGCTTTTGTTGATAGGTACAAGTGCAACATTCAAGTCGAGACTGACCATAGAGAACTTGAAATCCTCAAACAGGAAGAGAATGAAGGCTTCACCTCTTTCTTTAACAAGTGGAGAGAAACCTCAGCTAAAATGATTGATGTGCCAAGCGAAAAAGAGTCTGTGAGACTATTTATCAAAAATCTCTAAGAAAAATATTCCAAGCATCTTAAATATCAAAATAATCTCCATACCTTTAAGGCTGTTTATGACATTGGGATCAATATTGAAGATGACTTGGCTAAGTCAAAAGCTGCCAACTCCAACAGTGGCTGGAAAGGAAAGAAGAACGACAATCCTTCTTCTTCCAAAACCGCCCACTCAAATAATGTTAGCACCTTTAATTTAGGAGAAGTTCTTGCCATGAACAATCAAGGACAGAAGAAACCATTTAGGAGGAACTTCACTCCTATTAACATATGTTATGACACCGCGTTTGATCGATTAAATGTAAAAGGTCTTATAACTCCCATTGGACCATTTGGGGACCCACCAGTCGAGAAGAGGTCGGGTAACTGGAACCCTAATGCACACTGCAAGTATCACCAAGGTAGGGACCATTCCACTGAAAGCTGTTGGAAGCTTAAAAAAGCTATCCAAGACCTAATCGACAATAACAAATTGTCGTTGCCCCCTGCCAGTAAGAAGCCAAGCATCGACAATGCACCTCTAGCTCATACTCTAGCCATCTTTGAGGAGGATAACGAGGTTGACCCCTCCTCTCTCATTAAACCCGTTGAAGAAATAGAAGAGGAGATCTTTTTTTATGTTAAAGATAACCTTCAAGAACCGGCAAATAAGGAAGACATACAATTGCTCACATTGTCTATGAAGGAGGCATCGCAACTGCTATGTGAAGCTCTCAAAGTTATGAACGAACTCCATAAGAAATATGATCAGCTTCCACTTCCGAAAGAAGAACCTAAAAGAGAATTCACACCAGTGAAGACGACGTATGAGGCAAAGTACTTTCCCTTACAAGTCACTAAAAAACCCAAGAAGAGCAATAAAATCTACACTCCAATTGGGATCCCATATGCGCAGATGTCCGAAATGCTCTCCGAGAGTGGCGAGGTCAAACCTCTCGAACCGAGACCATTTGAGTAATTAAAAAGGACAGATAGATATCACTGTCAGTATCATCAATCAGGGGTTCACACTATAGAAAACTGTTTCAAGTTAAAGGATTTGGTACAGAAACTGATTGATGAAAAGAAACTAGTGCAAGTTCAACAAGAAGAGGACACAACCATTAATGGAGTTTGGGACAGTGATGAAGAAGATGTCTATCTAAAAGATATAGTAGGACCTTCACCTTCTGTGTCATACACCACTGATGACATTTGGGTTGACGAAGATTCATCAATAGATTTCCTCACAAGATCCGGGAGAATGCAACCTCCCGTTTCAACACAACCTATGCCCACCATACATCAAGTTCCCATACCTATCATCGAAGACAACGACATTGTTAAACAGTTTAAGAAGACAAAAGTTGAGATGAATATGTGGAAACTTCTGGCAACATCTCGAGAGCATAGGTTGGCTGTAATGAATGCCTTGGATAAAATCGGGATAGATTCTGACACTACTCCTGAGGGACTGGCCAACTTCCTCACAAGTCACCTTCCTAGTCCGATTAATTTGATCACCTTTTCTGACAAAGATTTACCCCCAGAAGGTGACAAACATTACAAGGCATTAAACCTCACGGTAGTTTGCAAAAGGATGAATGTTCCCATGACTCTTGTAGACAATGGATCAGCTATCAATGTCTGTCACTTAGAACTGCGAGGATGCTCGGCATAAGGGATGAAGATTTAACTCCATCCACACAAGGAATAAGAGCCTACGATAATACTCGTCGTCAAGCTCTTGGCAAAATAACCTTAAATGTGACGGCAGGAGCAATAGAACATGCTACTACTTTTCAAGTAATGGACATCAAAGCCTCATTCAACTTGTTGTTGGGACGCCCTTGGCTTCATGATCTAAAGGTCGTCCCTTCATCTCTCCACCAACAAGTAAAAGCCATAGTTGGAGGAATTCCAATCACTATCGATGCCTCGCCTATGAGAATCAAATCCATAGAGAATCCAATTATTAATGTGGAGCACGACGAGGATGATGAAGACCTATGGGGCTTTAACGATGAAGTCTCCTTAATCCAGGAGGATGAAAGGACATCTCTTTGCCATGACCCCCATTCCAACATGATTGTCAACACCATGCTGAAGAAACAAGGACACTTCCCTGGGATGACCCTAGGAAAGAAGAAAGGGATAGCAAAATCGCTGGAGTCACCTGGCCTCCCTAAGTTAGACACTTTCTGACTTGGTTTCGAACCGACTCGGAAATATCTCAAGCGAGCCCAGGACAATTTGAAAGCACGTAAGGATGCTCGCATTCAAAAGAAAGCAATTCCAATGGATCAGTACCCTCTTACGCTTAATTATCAGTTCATAAAGGAAGGAGAGGACTATCCATGCCCTGAATTTCCCGAGCTATTTGTTGTAAACGGCATAAGACAACCTGGATTCGAGATTTTCTTGGATTGCTACTTCACTAATGAAATCCCAACTCCCGTCCACAAGGAGAAAGCACCCCCATGCTTTGACTTTAACGTCATGGGATTACTGTTTGAGAGAGAAAAGAATGAGCCAACTTATAAAGAAGATAACTCCTCGCTCATTCAAACGGTCATAAAAAGTGAAAGCTTCGACCTCTCGAAGCTAATTACTCCAGCCGAAGGATCACTACAAGGGTGGCGCAAGACTATCAAAGTGACTACTCCAAGTGGAAGGAATATATCAATCACGACAGGGCAAGGACCGATGTTTGAAGAGTCGTCTGAGTCAGAGTCTGAGTCAGAGTCTTCCCCTTTAGAGTCTTCTAAGTCTTTAGTAGTAACACCTCCCCCTCCTATTTCTTCTCCTAGGATAGTCAGTGATCCAGTCCCTGAGGACATATCACTCTTTGATGTAATGATCTCATAGTATAATAATATTTCTCATTCTCCTTACTTCTTGTGTTCCTCCCTAACCCAAGATGATGAGCATTGATTAGCTAACGATGAAAAAGACAAAGAAATTATTAAAGCAATGGAAACACTCGAAAAGAAAACACCGGTAATTGAAGAAACTGAAACAGATGACATCTCGAATGATTCAACTCATAAAACAGAAGTTAAAATCGGACTAACATTGAACAAACAAGAAAGAACCGATTTAAATAACTTACTTAAAGAATTTATCGATGTATTTGCTTGGTCATATGAAGATATGCCAGGCATTAATAGAGAGATAGCTCAACACACTATACCACTAATTACAGGAATGAAACCTGTAAAACAAAAGTTGCGTCGAATGAAACCCGACGTAGCACTTAAAATAAAAGAAGAAGTTCAAAAACAAATAACTGCAGGTTTAATCAACATATCCAAATACCCCGAATGGGTCGCCAACGTCGTCCTAGTTCCAAAGAAAGACGGAAGGGTAAGGATGTGTGTTGACTATCGAGATCTAAATAAGGCAAGTCCAAAGGACGACTTCCCTTTGCCACACATCGATATTCTGGTAGACAACACGGCAAATCACGCGCTTCTCTCATTCATGGATGGATACGCAGGTTACAACCAGATTCTCATGGCAGAAGAAGACATGGAGAACACAACCTTTATAACACCATGGGGCACTTACTGCTACACGGTAATGTCATTCGGGTTGAAAAACGCGGGTGCTACTTACCAACGTGCAGCAACTGCCTTACTCCATGACATGATGCACAAAGAAGTCGAGGTATATGTCGACGACATGATTGTAAAATCAAAAGACCGTCCAGGCCATCAAGTAACCCTAAGGAAAATTTCGAAAGGCTAAGAAAATATAACATGAGGTTGAATCCATCAAAATGTGCTTTTGGAGTCACCTCAGGCAAGCTCTTGGGATACGTCATAAGTTCTAGAGGAATAGAGGAAGACCCAACCAAAATTAAAGCAATCTTGTCAATGCCACCACCCAAGACTGAGAAGCAGATTCGAGGATTTATTTGTCGGTTGCAATACATAAGTAGATTCATATCAAAACTAACGACGATATGTGAACCAATCTTCAAGAAACTCAAGAAGAATGTACCAGTAATATGGGATGACGAGTGTCAAAAAGCCTTTGAAAAGATCAAAGCCTATCTCGCAAATCCTCCCGTGTTAGCGCCAGCATTTCCCGGAATACCTCTTAGGTTATATTTGACGGTTACCAAAGAGACAATGGGGGCCATGCTAGCACAAGAAGTAGAAGGCAAAGAGAACGCAATCTATTACCTAAGTAAAAAGATGCTCAAATACGAAACACGCTATACACCGCTCGAGAAATTGTGCCTCGCCTTAGTGTGGCCCACAACTAAGCTAAGACATTAAATGTTGGTGCACACCGTTTTCGTAGTCTCCCGATTAGATCCACTCAAGTATCTGTTCGAGAAATCTACACTCAATGGACGCATATCAAGATGGATAGTCAATATAGCCTAGTTTGATGTACGGTTTATGCCACAAAAAGATATTAAAGGATCCGTGGTGTCAGACTTTCTAGCAGATTTTCCAATAGAGGACTCGACACCAATACAAGACAATGACTTTCCAGATGAAGACCTAATGGTCACTGAAGATGATACTTGGACTTTGTATTTCGACAGAGCCTCAAACCGAAAGGGATGTGGCGTCGGAGTGCTACTAGTATCACCTAAAGAAGAGCACGTTCCAATCTCAATAAAGCTTGATGTCGACGTTACCAACAACGCTGCTGACTATGAAGCATGCGTGGTAGGCCTTGAAACAGCTTTGGCATTGGGAGTAAAGAAGTTAAGGATATTCGGAGACTCTTCTTTGATCATCAATCAGATATCTAAAAGGTGGAAAGTAAGGAGCGAAAGCCTAGCCCCTTACCAAACCTATCTGGAAACTCTTACCGATCAGTTAGAGAAGGTAGAATACACATATCTACCTAGAGAAGAAAACCAATTTGCTGATGCCTTGGCAAGATTAGCCTCAATAGTTAGGATTCCCACGGAGATCGAGCAAATGCCTCTAACTATTGAAAAATAGCACAAACCAGCATACATTCAGGCTATAGAAGATGACGACTTAGTCCAAGAAAAAGAAGAAGAAGAAGAAGAACCGTGGTACACGGACATACTCAATTATGTCACCAAAGGAGAATACCCTCCTCATGCTGATGAAAGAGCAAAACGAGCATTGAGGCTTTTGGCTTCCCAATATGTACTCATAAACAACAAGCTACATAAAAGGGTAGCTAAAGGTCGAGCTCTCCTATGTGTAGGAAAAAAGGATGCACAAAGAGCAATGAGAATAGTCCACGAAGGAATTTGTGGCACTCATATAAATGGCAAAATGTTAGTCCAAAAGATAATGTGAGAAGGATATTATTGAACTACAATGAATAGGGATTGCCATCAATAAGTAAAAAGATGCCCTAAATGCCAAATTTATGCCAATTTACAACATGTCCCTCCATCTTTGCTCTATACCTACACATCACCATGGCCATTCTCTACATGGGGAATTGACATCATTGGCAAAATCACTCCCCCAGGAACAGGAGGCCACGAATTTATTTTAGTAGCAATTGATTACTTCACAAAGTGGGTCGAAGCGCAATCGTACGCTAAACTCACTGCAAAACATGTAGCACTCTTTATCGAGAGAAATATTATTTGTCGATACGGAGTCCCACATGAAATGATAAGTGAAAATGGAACTCACTTTCAAGCTGAATGTGAAGAATTGCTACAAAAATACGCCATTCAACATCATCATTCTTCCCCTTATAGACCTCAAGCAAACGGAGCAGTCGAGGCAGCTAATAAAAATCTAAAGACTATCATCGAGAAAATGACAGAAAACTATAAGGATTGGCCTGACAAGCTTCACTTCGCATTGTGGGGTTATCGCACGTCAATCCGTACATCAACAGGAAATACGCCATTTTCCTTGGTATATGGAATGGATGTCGTACAACCTGTCGAACTACAACTACCATCTCTACGCATCGCGTTAGAGAGTAAACTCGATGAAGTTGAATGGACTAGGGCAAGATATGAAGAATTGATTCTACTCGACGAAAAACGACTAGAAGCTCTACATCACACTCAGTGTTACCAAACTCGTATGGCTAGGCATTTTAATAAGAAGGTCAAGACAAGAAATATCAAAGTAGGAGATTTGGTATTAAAAGCACTAAGGAAAAATGTTTTAGACCCAAGGGGAAAATTTAGACCTAACTGGTCTGGCCCCTACATTGTCAAAACAATCCTGTCAGGAGGTGCAGCAAAACTAACTGATATGGATGGCAATGAATTCTCAAACATGACCAATCTTGACCAAATTAATAAATACTACCCATAGATACTTGAGTAGGATACTCAAGAGAGCTACGTTCGGCCTGATTCCTTAAGAAAGGATACGTAGGCAACCCTTTGCGGGTGCGGCCACTTTATTTTTCGACATCTCCGCGTTCCAGAATCAATTAAAAAGTCAACAGAAAATCGGCGAATTATTGGCGTCGCAGAACAGAGCCTGGCGCCAGCCATAAGTCATCAGCGCCAGCCGATGGAATTGGCGCCTGGCGCCAAACGTCAATAGCTGGCGCCAAATGCCAATAACTGGCGCCAATTCAGGAATAAAATCTGGGCAAATTTCGGTGTTTTCGGAAAATTTTCGACTTCCGTACTCGAAGAATTTCTAGAAAATTAATTTTTCGACTTTCATTGCTTTAATAAAATAAATTTAAAGTAAACAATTTAATTGAAAGCTAAAATTTCATTAATAAAATAAAATTACATTGTTGATGGAATTTAAATAGGGCTGAAATAAATTAACTTTAAATAAAAATAACAATCTAAGTCTAATAAATCTAAAGCTTAGCAATGCTCTTAGTCTTTATTTTCCTTTCTAGCTCTTTTCCAATTCTTTTCTGCTTCCTCCTCTTCATCCATAACTTTAGCTAGTAGGAATCCTTTAGAGGAACTACATTCAATTTTAGAGTAGATAGTCTCCCCTTCAGCTAGCACTCCATGCTTCTTTTCCACCCAAGCTTTTTTGTCTGTGGTGTTAGCTTTCCTTTTTCCTTTGTCTTTTGTGGTATTTTTCTTCCTAGGCATTGTAGATATTTTGAATTCAATTCTTGCACCTAAGTGTTCTTTGGCAGGAGATGATTCTTCACATCGGTTCTACCCTGATCAATCGAAGATTTCTTCAGCAACCACTTCTTTACATCATTGGGCAAAGAAGGAGGAACCTTTTGGGTAATCACTTCCCATAAAGGTCTAGCGCTCCAGTAAGCATCAAATCTATCTACTTCTTGAGATACAGGGTACTCATAGGGAGGACGAAGATCCCCGGAAGGAATATTCTGAAGCAAGCCGTATTGTCTTTTTACCCTGCAGGGATAATAATATGTTACACGAGACAAGCTTGGAAGAAGGCAGAAAGGTTGCTTGTTAACACCAACCATCCTTTCTATTTTCCACCATGGGATGGCCCACTTGATAGCAAAATCACGTGATTCAAATACTTTTCTCCACCCATGACGCCCAATTTTAAGGATGCGCTTCTTCCTTCTCACGAAGCAATGGGGAGTATATTTTTCAATGTCGTCCGGAGGGCTAATTAATCCTAGCCTCTCCATTAGCAACATCTGTAAAAAATGCAATGCAAATAAATTATTATTACAATACAGAAATATATTTTTTGATTTCTGTAATTAAAAACATTATTTTTCTACCTAAAATTGGAGAACCGCGAAGAGGCGCTTTTGGGTCCCTTTTTAATTCATCTAGACTAATCATGGTCTTTCCAACTATTAATGGCATTGGATTTCTCCCTGATTCAATTTGTTCTAGTACAATGGTTATAATTGATTGACCCTCGTTACTTTTACCACTACTAAGAAAAAATTGATTAAGCATGCAAAATAAGAATTCCCTTCTTCTATATATATGAAAAGATTCAGAAAGAGGTTTATCAAAATAATGGCGTGCAAATTCTTTCAAATTAACTATATTGCCATCTACTATTTTTGATAAATCTCTTTCCTTCAAATTAAAGAAGCGCTCAAAATCCTTATAATAGTATGCGTCTACTCTAGAAATTACTACGAGGTCTATTGCAGGGAAGCCTAAGATAGCACCAAATTCCTCTGGCAAAGGGATAATCTCATCATACCCTATTCTAAAACTATGAGTATCAACATTCCAAAATTCTAAAGCGGTATGTATGAAGTCTAGGTCTAGATCTACCCCTTTGATGCCATAAATTCCCCCCAAGTGAAATAAATCTAATTCTTTTTTGTCTCTAGCATTAAGGGATCGACACCATTCATGAGTGTATTGGGTGAAGGTTTTGGTGACTAAAGACATGATTATTATTTTTTCTAAAGAAGAGAATTATTTTATTCGCTGGAATTATGAGAAGAATCGGCTGGGCAGGGGGCTATTTATGCACAAATTGCGAGGAATTTTAATCAGAATGAAATACGGAGTCAGCGTCAATTGGCGTCAAACCCCCGTGAATTGCGCCAACCGCCAGAGCTTGGTGCCACACGCTAAGTGTAGCGCCTGGCGCCACGCGCCATGGTGTGGCGCCAGCTGGCGCCAAGTTGCCAGACAGCCGCGCGTGCTCAGTTTGCGTTTTTAATATTAAACTCGAGTCGGTTAATGACTTTATGGCTCCGTTTAATTTACCTAACCATCTTTTTTATCCTTTTTCTTAATTAATTAAATATAGTTATTATTTTTAATTTATATTATTCTTTTTGGACTTTATTTTAAATTCCAAAACACCGACATTTTTATTCGTTTCTTTTCCTTTTTTATTTTTTCATTTTGGGGGAGAGAGTCGGATACCCTCCATCAATAATAAAAATGACGGAATTTTTGCGCAAAATTGTTTGTCACACTTTTCTTGCACACACGAACATAACAATTAAATAAATTCATAATAGCATAAATATACAAAATGTGTCCATAAATAATGAGTCAAAGGCAAAGTTCTATAAAAAAGTCAAAATAAAATATACACGGGAACAAACTACGGCACCGCAGGACGTAGGCCCATCATGTCATAAAATTGCGTCGTACGAGGAGTCACCTCTCCACCGGCTCCAGCTTCAGCACCAGCTCCAATCTCCGTAGGGGGAGGAAGACTCAATATAGGACCACTCCAGCCAGGATCAACCTGAGGCTGAGGCCGCGGAGGCTGCTGCGATGACGAGCCCACCTCGTACATCCCACCACCTCTGAAAGCCGAGGTAGCCTCTCCTACCGGTGCAGTGTGACCACCCTTAGAAGAAGATCCCGAGCCCTCAGCAACGTCGGCTCGAGCAGCCTCAGAGCGACCACCTCTACCCCCTGACGAAGTACGACGACGTCTCGAGCTAGACCTCGCTGGATCCCTCCGCCCCTCAGGTCTCGTGCGGGTGTGAGAAACGATAGGCTGGCCCTGCAAAAAGAGTTAAATCAGAAACAAGGTAAAATTGAAGCAGCAATGCAAAAATAATGGGTAAATAAAGGCTACCTCTCGGACGACGTCATCCCGACGGCAAGTGGTCGCATTCCTCATCCGGACGAGCTGACTCCGGAAGGCATCTATGCATCGTGCCATAGTCGAAACCACCTCGCGTGAAAACTGTCAGAAAAATGAGTCAATAAAAATACATGATACACATGAACACAAAATTTCTTAATTAAAAAAGCTTACTCTAGTCTGGTGGCGAGGAATCGACCGCTCTACGAAGCGCTCGCCCTCGGGAGCCGGAGGAATCATCTCCTCGATCGGCCCATACATCCCCTGGTAGTGGATGGACATACGGGGCGGCACGAACTCAGCAGCACCATCCTGATAAAACAGAAAAAACCAGTAAAGTATCACTTGGGGGCTACTTAGCGAAAAATAAAAGCTAAAAATCTTACCCTCACATCTTCAGCCGGAACAGGGGCTAGAGATAATAAAGGTAGAAGCTCCTCATCATAACACCGCCCGAGGATCACATGGGACCGCCAAGGGGTACCAGCTCCCTTAGATATGCTCGACAACCGCGCCTCGTCGAACATATGACGTGGTGGAGCGGCAGGAATGACGAAGACATCAGAAGAGTGCTGTCTAGCGACCCTCTCTCCTAAGTACGCGACCGCTCCATAAGTCCCTAGAAAATAGCGACGCTCAGCAGAGTACTGTGCGGCTAATCCATGGACTGTCCAACCGCCCCACGGTCGGTATACCACCTCAGGTCCCTATAAAAAGCATCAATCAGGCAAGAATATATCTAAAGCACCGCGGAAAGGCAAGATAAACAATAAAAGTCGTACCGAGATAATCCAGTTCCGGACACGTGCAGTAGACATGTCCACGTGGTGGCCGCCCCAAGAGGCGCTCATTGGAAATCTCCTCGGCGATGGTCTCGCCGGCGCAACGGAAGGAAAGTACTCGTAGAACCAGATCTACAAGGAGTTAAAAGTGTGAGTAAATGCTAACTAACATGTAGGGATAAACTTTATAGGGACTAAATGTTTACCTCTACGACCTTCCAAAAAGCAGACAAAGCAACGTTCGTCCCAAAGGACCGGTGACGACACGAGTCCCTCAGCGCACGGACGAAGTCAGCATAGGCCAAGCTAGCCTAGTCATAAGTCCCGATCCGCTGGAGATTGCGGACAACAGGAAGGTAGTAAAACAATGCCCTACTACCCTTGTCAGGGGAGAATGTCCCTGACAACAACATCAGCACGAAGATGCGCACCCGCTGCTCTCGGGTAGTCGCATCGTCATCAAGAGCCGCTGCCAGTGTCGAGCGGCGAATTCACCTAGCACTAAACTAAGTCGTCTCGACCTCAGCTCGGGCCCGAATAGCGATCGGCCCCAACAACTCCTCGACCTCCGAAGAGAAGACGTCAATCCCACTATCGAACGGCAGTGGCACAGAGGTGAACTCCAGTCCTGTGATGAGACTGAAGTCCGTAGGGGTGACCATCATCTCGCCCCAAGGGAAATGGAAGGTGTTGGTGGTGTCCCAGAAGAACTCCACCAAAGCTCGCACTACGTGATGACCCCCACTGGAGGCGATCATAGCCTCGGAGGTCTCAAACAGAGTAGCTAGCCCGTAAGACTCATATAGGAGCCTCGTCTCAAGATCCCTGGCGATGTGCATCCTGTACAAATCGCCTAAACCATCACAGCCAGAGCGTGATGCCGTGTCCTCCCGGGCTCGGTGCCCCGTCTCACCCTCTTAGAAATGTGGTGGACAGGGGCAAAGAACAGAGTCCGCTCATCCCACTCCGGAAGCCGACCAAGTGAAGTGGACGACGTGACGTCGTCCTCCACGGGCTCATGCTCCCGTCTAGTGTTTCGGGACCGTGAACCCGAGCCTCGTTGTCTAGCCATGCTACATTGTGCAGAATCATCATAAATTAAGGTTCTATAGTATCTAAGGTTCGCCTAGCCGCATGATACTATGTTCGCAAAAAACAGAGTACGTAGTACAAAAATAGAGCACAAATTCAAATTGAGCATAACAACATTTTTCAAGCAATAAAACAATTTCTTGCAACACAATAGTGATTATTGTGACAAATTGAACAAGAATTGCTAGCAAAAATGTCAAGAACGAGCCACATTGTTCTTCACGACCTTAAGAGGTCCAACAATGGAAAATTGCTCATTTCTTCACCAAATTGAGTCAAAGAAGTCTCAAATTACTCCTAAGGAAATATACAAACATAATCAAGCAATTTCATGGCATAAAACTTGACAAACAAAGCAAATTGAGCATTATAAATTTCGAATTTTCATGAAATTCGTGAATAAATATGCCAAGAATTCATAAAACTAATGTGAGTTTGAAGAAAACTTACATAGATCAGGAAAATAGATGAAAAGAGCTTTGATTTGCAACAAATTTGAGCGAATTCGGTTGAGAAACGAACAAGCAATGAGCAGTTGAAGTTTCGGACTTCTTTCGAGCAGTTCGCGACGAACAGAGCAGCAAAATGAAGAGGAAAGGGGTATTTAAGGAAATCCCCGTGCTGGCGCCAGGCCCTGTGTATTGGCGTCACAAATTAGGCTTGGCGCTAACGTTAAATAGCTGGCGCTGATGGTTTTTCAGCGACGCCAAAGCACCCAGCCACCTGATGAGGTTGTGCTAGCCTTCTGCAACATATTTTCAGGTTCCTTGGTACGCCAGTTAACCCCTCTAAGCAATTTGACATGATTTATTAATCGGCTTGATTACATAAAGTGATCGACCTGATAAGAGATCGTCTCACTTAGCTTAAAGCGCCTAAGCATTGGCTCATTAGCAAAAGGCACCGACATATAGGTTCAAGAGCAAAAAGGCACCGACATACAAGTTCAAAGAAAAAGAGCGCCGACGTACAGGCATAGCGGAAGCAAAGTTCAAGCGAACTTTTAAAGATCGACAGGCGTGGATCTTCGGTAATTTCCTTTGGAAAATTATCGCATCGAATGAGGATGACTTCAAGAGAAGATATCTTTGACGACATTCCCTAGCTTGCGGAGAGTTGTCACGAGCAACTGGAGGTAATTTTGGGCAAAGTTATCTTCGATGATATTCCCTAGGATGTGGAATATTATCAATGCGGATGAGGATTATTTCAAGAGAAATAATCTTCAATGATATTCCCTAGGATGTGGAATATTATCAATGCGGATGGAGATTGTTTCAAGAGAAATAATCTTCGATGGTAATCCCTAGGATGTGGAATATTATCAATGCGGATGAGGATTGTTTCAAGAGAAATAATCTTTGATAGTATTCCCTTGGATGTGGAATATTATCAAAGAGGAGGAGGATCATTTCAGGCGAAGCAATCTTCTAATTTGGAAGCGGTTACGGACGTAGCGGTTTTCAAGCGGGATGGCATTCTCTAGCTTGCAGGAGGTCATCAAAACAATCGGTTACTTTTAGAGACGTGTGCTCGACGGTGCAAGATACGCGTTTCTTAACTCTTTTATCTGTTTAACTAACGCTAGTTTTGCAGGTATCAGCGTTACAAGAGTGATTTAGGATTGCAGAACGTTCTGAATCATTCTCCGTCCCTATCGATACTTTGACTTTTGTTTTCGAAACCTGCGTTTCTCCAAACTCAGTCAAAGTGGGGGCTTCTGTAGACACCCATTTGTGTCTCCCCAAAACCAAACCCAATGATGAGTACCTTTCACGTCGAATCATAATCGAATGAAACGAAAGTATGGAAGGTCTAGTGTTGCGGAAAGTTTTTATTTCTTTTCTCTTCTCCCTGTTTTTGAAAACTTTATTTTAAGAAAACAGCTAATCCAGTTTGGTTGGTCCATGATATAGGTCCAATAGTAGTGTAGTTGGATGGGGCTTGCAAAGAGCTTTCCAATGATATATTATAAGCCCAATTCCGATGAATATTGAGGAAGTTATGGCCAATTTACTAAACTAGGCCCGGTTTGAGTTTTATATGCGGCCCAATGATCTAGGGGAGGGCCTAATATGATTTATCATTCCTAATGCAATTAAGAATGGTTTTAGTCTTCTAGAATCTTCTAGAAGGTTCTTTTCATTCCTAATTCAATTAGCATTGGTAAATTGACTTGTGTTGACTTTTCAGAGTTTTAATCAAAATCAAATAGCATTTTCGAAGAAATTATATTACTTTATCCTCCAGTACGGTAAACTTATTGGATTTTCGAAAACGCGTTAAATTTAAGCTTGGCGTCTGACCCCAGGCCTTGGCGCCTAGAACCAGGTTGGTGCCTGGCGCCAACTAGCCAAGGTTGGCGCCATCTCTGTTTCCTGAGCGTCAGACTCTGTTTTGTTAATTTATCTTTTTTGGCTGATTTTCTCTATAAATATCGTATTAAAACTCCGTTTTCATTCATCAACAATCAGTTTTCATTCACCAATTCTCTAAATCATTCATCTCTCTCATTCATCTCTTTCTTTCTTTTAAAAACTCTGTGTTTTAATACAAAATTCCGCATTTGCAAGATCTAGAAACACCTATACATATTCGAAGTTGTTTTCTCCCTAAACGTGAAAGGTTTTAATTTCTGAGGGTTTGGTCCCAAATCTCTATTTCAATTATTTAATTTTATTGTTTGATTTATTATTTTCCTTGAAGTTACTAACGTGTGTATTTTGTTATTAGAAAGAGGTCTGAAGCATCAAAGTAAGTACTTTAATGGTTTTAATTGATTTATTATGATGTAGAAATCATGTTTACGTTGTTATTATGATATTCCTAGTATCATGTCTAGGGTATTTTAATATTAAATATGATTCCTATGATGCTTCCTATGTTCTTCCTAATATTTATGAATGTTAGTATCATGTTAGGGCTAAAGATTTGATTTTTATTGCTTAGTGACATGCTAGGGTTTGCTATTAATCTTGTTAGTATCATGCCTAGGATCTTGCTATGTTTATTATGCTTTAATATTAACATGAACATGATAATTATTATAATTGTTATTATTATGATGATTATGATTATGATTATTATTATTTATTTGCTATGTTGCTTGATATTTATTCTTTATTGCTTGATAAGATAATTAATAATCTTGTTAGGGTTAATATTATTATAATTCAAGTGATCACCAATAATAGTTTATTTGTGCATTAAATTCAACCAACATAGATAAACAGGTTTAGGGTTAATCCTAATGATTGTATGTTAGTCGAAAAGCGCACATGAATACGAGCAAAATAAAGTAGAGGCCTATTATTAGGGCAGGTTCAGTCTCTTTTAGGTTGGATTTGTACCATAATCCCCGAACCCTTATTTGGTTCATGACCTTATGGAATTGGCGATCTCTTGGATCGTTAAGGGGTGTAACCTTCATCCTATGAACGGTTTACAAGTTCCTAAAAAAAACTTGTTGGCGACTCTTTTGCTCTATCTTCTTCCTTTTCAAACGCCACCGTACTTTAATGTACGATCACAGTGGGGTTCGAGCTAGTGGGATTTTAAAGGCTTGAATTTATTCCCTACAGTTTTTTGGCGACTCCGCTGGGGAGGATTTCTATTTTAATTCCTGAATTTGTTTCGGCAATGATTTAGAATGAGTGGATGAGACTCGAAAACTTCTAAGTATTTCATGTGCGTAATTTTGATTAACATTATTGTCATATGCATAAAAAAGATCTCATTGGAAAGACCATCCGTAATGAGTTAAAAACATAGGATTTTACACGTAGGAAATTTGAGGAATGTCTTTCACAACTAGGACCGAAATAACACCGCGCGAAACTGGAAAATTTTATCGAGCACATAAAGCTGCTAAGGCATGTGGGAAGTAGCGTCAGGGGCCAGAGCATTGGCGCCAGCATTTTAACCGTAGCGCCAGACTCCAGCATTGGCGCCAGGCGCTACAGTTACAGTCTCTGTTTGCTGGCCTGGCGACAATTTCCCCCAATATCGAGCCAGAAATATGCGTTCTAATTTTGACCGGTTTTTCGTATTGTTTGCTTGATCCTACTTCCTGATTGAATTTTTTCTCACTTTTCTGAAACCTATATGTGTTCTACATATGGACATAACCCTCTGGGAATTCATGCTCCATCTACCTGATTGAACGCTCCGTGCAACAAAGGGTACATCCGAGATGTTGAATTCACCAAACCATGGAAGCGAGTTTTTTCTAAAACCCGCGGTGTCCCATCCACTCGCGCCAACCCTTCACGGTAAGGCTTCCGCGCGGTGCATCCGGACAATTAACCATGGACCCTCTTTGACTAAACCATATCCCGAACTTTAGAGAACTAGAGCCATGGTTAGGTTGCGAACGCATTGCATCATATTGTGCCTACTTGACTAATTGTGCATTATTTGTTGTGCATATATATTCTATGTTTCTCTTAACCGTTTGTTGACTTGTGTTGAGACTAAATAAATTAATGACTTAAAGAACTTTGCCTAATTAATTAATTAATTAATTTGAGTCAATAAAGTCTAATATTTTAATCGGAATTGACCTAGTACAACTTTAGGCATACCCCAATTGACTAATAACACCGAAAACAGTCCCAGACCGAAGCTCCACTATTGGCGCCAAGGTCTGAGCTATAGCGCCACACTATGATGTGTAGTGCTTGACGACAGCTATGTTGTCTGGCGCCAAGCTCCACAGTGTGACGCCAGTCCTGTCGCTTGACCGACAGTTCGGATTATTTGTCGAGTCATCACCTAGGGTCTAATTAATCAGTTTTCTGTTTAATTCAGTTAATGTTGCTGTCAATAATATTTAATTGAATCAATGATAGAGTTTAGGCACTAAGTCCCTTGGTCTCACACAAAAGTCCAAGCATGTCACTTACACTCAACGCACACACCAATACACATGCTTTGACCATGATTAAGAGAGTCTTGTGTGCGCGTTTTTCCGTCATTTTTTAGGGGGGTAAGTCGGATATTAATCCTCCAATATAAAAATAATAATACTTAGTTCCCTAAAAATATGTACATTATTTTTACCAAAAATATGCACCCTTTTTTCTTTTTTCCATAAAATAAACCATAAAGTCAAGTTGATTCGAGTCAAGTGATTAAAACGCAAAATGGTTTAATTTACAGCGCGTGGTCAAGAAAGGAAGGACAATTAATCAAAGATAACCTCTTCGTACAATTCCAACTTTTCGACAAACCTATAGCCCGCAAGAGGAAAGCAAGGGTTATAATGGCAACTCAAGAAGAAGTCAATGATCTTAAGAACTAACTGGCTACTGTGACTGAGACATTGAAGCTTCTCGCACTTAGGATCGACGATCCCGTGAAGCAATAAAAAATGGACCTCATGCAAGAGAGCCTAAGCAAGTTTTCTAGAGACTACAAGTTTCAAGAGCTTACATCACAAGGGGTCTCGGTGGACAAAGATCTTCTTCCGCAGAATTTCAACGCCAACGACATCCCAAAATTCAAAGCAATTGACAACCCATACTTTCAATTAAGAGCATTTGAAACAATAATTAGTATCAAGGGTATCGATAAGAAAGTCTTCCCTTCTTTGTTCTCGCTATCTCTCGAGACCGTTTGCCAACAATGGTTCTTTTCTCTCGAGAAAGAAAAGATCTCTACCTGGGAGTCTATAGCAAACGCTTTTGTTGATAGGTACAAGTGCAACATTCAAGTCGAGACTGACCATAGAGAACTTGAAATCCTCAAACAGAAAGAGAATGAAGGCTTCACCTCTTTCTTTAACAAGTGGAGAGAAACCTCAGCTAAAATGATTGAGGTTCCAAGCGAAAAAGAGTCTGTGAGACTATTTGTGCATTAAATTCAACCGACATAGATAGAACAGGTTTAGGGTTAATCCTATTTATTGCATGTTAGTCAGAAAGCGCACATGGATACGATCAGAATAAAGTAGAGACCTATTATTAGGGCAGGTTCAATCTCTTTTAGGTTGGATTTGTACCATCATTCCCTAACCCTTATTTGGTTCATGATCTTATGGAGTTGACGATCTCTTGGATCGTTAAGGGGTGTAACCTTCATCCTATGAACGGTTTACAAGTTCCTAAAAAAAACTTGTTGGCTACTCTTTTGCTCTATATTCTTCCCTTTTGGACGCCACCATACTTTAATGTATGATCATAGTGGGGTTCGAGCTAGTGGGATTTTAAAGGCTTGAATTTATTCCCCTACACATTGCCATCCATATCAGTTAATTTTGCTGCACCTCCTGATAGGATTGTTTTGACAATGTAGGGTCCAGACCAATTAGGTCTAAATTTACCCCTAGGATCTAAAATATTTTTCCTTAAAGTCTCCTACTTTGATATTTCTTGTCTTGACCATCTCATTAAAATGCCTAGCCATACGAGTCTGGTAACACTGAGTGTGATGTAGAGCTTCTAGTCGTTTCTCGTCGAGTAAAATCAATTCTTCATATCTTGCCCTAGTCCATTCAACTTCATCGACTTTACTCTCTAACGCAATGCGTAGAGATGGTATTTCTAGTTCGACAGGTTGTACGGCATCCATTCCATATACCAAGGAAAATAGCGTATTTCCTGTTGATGTACGGATTGATGTGCGGTATCCCCACAATGCGAAGTGGAGTTTGTTAGGCCAATCTTTATAATTTTCCGTCTTTCTCGATGATAGTCTTTAAATTTTTATTAGCTGCCTCGACTCCATTTTCTTGAGGTCTATAAGGGGAAGAATGATGATGTTGAATGTCATATTTTTGTAGCAATTCTTCACATTCGGCTTGAAAGTGAGTTCCATTGTCACTTATCATTTCATGTGGGACTCCGTATCGACAAATAATATTTCTCTCGATAAAGAGTGATACATGTTTTGCAGTGAGTTTAGCGTACGATTGCGCTTCGACCCACTTTGTGAAGTAATCAATTGCTACTAAAATAAATTTGTGGCCTCCTGTTCCTAGGGGAGTGATTTTGCCAATGATGTCAATTCCCCATGTAGAGAATGGCCATGGCGATGTGTAGGTATAGAGCAAAGATAGAGGGACATGTTTTAAATTGGCATAAATTTGGAATTTAGGGCATCTTTTTACGTATTGATGGCAATCCCTATTCATTGTAGTCCAATAATATCCTTCTCGCATTATCATTTGGACTAACATTTTGCCATTTATATGAGTTCCACAAATTCCTTCGTGGACTATTCTCATTGCTCTTTGTGCATCCTTTTTTCCTACACATAGGAGAGCACGACCTTTAGGTACCCTTTTATGTAGCTCGTTGTTTATGAGTACATATTGGGAAGCCAAAAGCCTCAATGTTCGTTTTGCTCTTTCGTCAGCATGAGGAGGGTATTCTCCATTGGTGACATAACTGAGTATGTCCGTGTACCACGGTTCTTCTTCTTCTTCTTCTTCTTCTTCTTCTTCTTCTTCTTCTTCTTCTTCTTTGCCTTGGACTACTTCGTCGTCTTCTATAGCCTGGATGTATGCTGGTTTGTGCCTTTTTTCTATAGTTAGAGGCATTTGCTTGATTTCCGTGGGAATCCTAACCATTGAGGCTAATCTTGCCAAGGCATCAACAAATTAGTTTTCCTCTCTAGGTAGATATGTATATTCTACCTTGGCTAATTGATCGGTAAGAGTTTCCTGATAGGTTTGATAAGGGGCTAGGATTTCGCTCCTTACTTTCAACCTTTTAGATATTTGATTGATGATCAAAGAAGAGTCTCCGAATATCCTTAACTTTTTCACTCCCAATGCCAAAGTTGTTTCAAGGCCTACCACGCATGCTTCATATTCAGCATCATTGTTGGTAACGTCGAAATTAAGCTTTATAGAGATTGGAACATGCTCTTCTTTAGGTGATACTAGTAGTACTCCGACGCCACATTCCTTTTGGTTTGAGGCTCCGTCGAAGTATAAGGTCCAAGTATCATCTTCAGTGATCATTAAGTCTTATCTGGAAATTCATTGTCTTGTATTGGCGTCGAGTCTTCTATTGGAAAATCTGCTAGAAAGTCTGACACCACGGATCCTTTGATAGCTTTTTGTGGCATAAACCTTACATCAAACTGGGCTAGATTGACTATCCATCTTGATATACGTCCATTGAGTGTAGATTTCTCGAATAGATACTTGAGTGGATCTAATCGGGAGACTACAAAGACGGTATGCACCAGCATGTAATGTCTTAACTTAGTTGTGGCCCACACCAAGGCGAGGCACAACTTCTCGAGCGGTGTATAGCGTGCTTCGTATTCGAGCATATTCTTGCTTAGGTAATAGATTGCGTTCTCTTTACCTTCTACCTCTTGTGCTTGCATGGCTCCCATTGTCTCTTTGGTAACTGTCAAATATAACCCAAGAGGTATTCCGGGAAGTGCTGGTGCTAATACGGGAGGATTTGCGAGATAGGCTTTGATATTTTCAAAGAATTTTTGACACTCCTCATCTCATATTACTGGTACATTCTTCTTGAGTTTTTTGAAGATTGGTTCACATATCGTCGTCAGTTTTGATATGAACCTACTTATGTATTGCAACCGGCTAATAAATCCTCGAATCTGTTTCTCGGTCTTGGACGGTGGCATTTCCATGATTGCTTTGATCTTGGTTGGGTCTACCTTTATTCCTCTAGAGCATATTACGTAACCCAAGAGCTTGCCTGAAGTGACTCCGAAAGCGCACTTTGATGGATTCAATCTCATATTATATTTTCTTAACCTTTCGAAGAATTTCCTTAAGGCTATTTGATGTCCTGGATGGTCTTTTGATTTTACAATCATGTCATCGACATATACTTCGACTTCTTTATGCATCATGTCATGGAGTAAGGCAGTTGTTGCACGTTGGTAAGTAGCACCCGCGTTTTTCAACCCGAATGGCATTACCGTGAAGCAGTAAGTGCCCCATGGCGTTATAAAGGTTGTTTTCTCCATGTCCTCTTCTGCCATGAGAATCTGGTTGTAACCTGCGTATCCATCCATGAACGAGAGAAGCGCATGATTTGCCGTGTTATCTACCAGAATATCGATGTGTGGCAAAGGGACGTCGTCCTTTGGACTTGCCTTATTTAAATCTCGATAGTCGAAACACATCCTTACCCTTCCGTCTTTCTTCGGAACTGGGACGACGTTGGCGACCCATTCGGGGTATTTGGATACCTTTATGAAACCTGTAGTTATCTGTTTTTGAAATTCTTCTTTTATTTTAAGGGCTACGTCAGGTTTCATTCGACGTAACTTTTGTTTTACAGGTTTCATTCCTGGAATTAGTGGTATAGTGTGTTGAGCTATTTCTCTATTAATGCCTGGCATATCTTCATATGATAAGGCGAATACATCGATAAATTCTTTAAGTAAGTTAATTAAATTGGTTCTTTCTTGTTTATTCAATGTTAATCCGATTTTAATTTCTCTTTTATGAGTTGAATCATTTGAGATATCAACTGTTTCAGTTTCTTCGATTACCGGTGTTTTCTTTTCGAGTGTTTCCATTACTTTAATAATTTCTTTGTCTTTTTCATCGTTAGTTAAGCAATGCTCGTCATCTTGGGTTAGAGAAGAACACGAGAAGTATGGAGAATAAGAAATGTTATTATACTCTGAGATCATTACATCAAAGAGTGATATGTCCTCAGGGACTGGATCACTAACTATCCTAGGAGAGGAAATAGGAGGGGGAGGTGTTACTACTAAAGACTTAGAAGACTCTAAAGGGAAGGACTCTGACTCGGACTCTGACTCGAACTCTGACTCAGACGACTCTTCAAACATCGGTCCTTGCCCTGTCGTGATGGATATCTTCCTTCCGCTTGGAGTAGTCACCTTGATAGTCTTGCGCCACCCTTGTAGTGATCCTTCAGCTGGTGTAATTAGCTTCGAGGGATCGAAGCTTTCACTTTGTAGGACTGTTTGAATGAGCGAGGAGTTATCCTCTTTACTAGTTGGCTCATTCTTTTCTCGCCCAAACAGTAATCCCATGACGTTAAAGTCAAAGCATGGGGGTGCTTTCTCCTTGTGGACAGGAGTTGGGATTTCATTAGTGAAGTAGCAATCCAAGAAAATCTCGAATCCCGGTTATCGTATGCCGTTTACAACAAATGGCTCGGGAAATTCATGGCATGGATAGTCCTCTCCTTCTTTTATAAACTGATCGTTAAGCGTAAGAGGGTACTGATCCGTTGGGATTGCTTTCTTTTGAATGCGAGCATCCCTACGTGCTTTTGATTTTTCCTGGGCTCGCTTGAGATCTTTCCGAGTCGGTTCGAAACCAAGTCCGAAAGTGTCTAATTTAGGGAGGCCAGGTAACTCCAGCGGTTTCGTCATTCCTTTCTTCTTTCCTAGGGTCATCCCAGGAAAGTGTCCTTGTTTCTTCAGCATGACATTGACAATCATGTTTGAATGGGGGTCATGGCAAAGAGGGGTCCTTTCATCCTCCTGGATTAAGGAGACTTCTTCGTTAAAGCCCCATAAATCTTCATCATCCTCGTCGTGCTCCACATTAATGATTGGATTTTCTATGAATTTGATTCTCATAGGCGAAGCATCAATAGTGATTGGAATTCCTCCAACTATAGCTTTCACTTGTTGGTGGAGAGATGAAGGGACGGCCTTTAGGTCATCAAGCCAAGGGCGTCCCAACAATAAGTTGAATGAAGCTTTGATGTCTACTACTTGGAAAGTAGTATCATGTTCTATTGCTCCTGCCGTTAAATTTAGGGTAATCTTGCCAAGATCTTGACGACGAGTGTTGTCATAGGCCCTTATTCCTTGTGTAGACGGAGTTAAATCTTCGTCCCTTATACCGAGCATCCTCGCAGTTCTAAGTGGACAGACGTTGATGGTCGATCCATTGTCTACAAGAGTCATGGGAACATTCATCCTTTTGCAAACTATTGTGAGGTTTAGTGCCTTGTAATGTTTGTCACCTTCTGGGGGTAATTCTTTGTCAGAAAAGGTGATCAAATTAATCGGGCTAGGAAGGTCACTTGTGAGGAAGTTGGCTAGTCCCTCAGGAGTAGTGTCAGAGTCTATCCCAATTTTTTCCAAGGCATTCATCACAGCCAACCTATGTTCTCGAGATGTTGCCAGAAGCTTCCACACATTCATCTCAACCTTTGTCTTCTTAAACTGCTTAACAATATCATTGTCTTCAATGATAGGTTTGGGAACTTGTTGTGTGGTTGGCATAGGTTGTGTTGAAACGGGAGATTGCATTCTCCCAGATCTTGTGAGGACGTCTATCGAAGAGTCTTCTTCAGCCCAAATGTCATCTGTGGTGTATGACACAGAAGGTGGAAGTCCTACTAGGTCCTTTAGATAGACATCTTCTTCATCACTGTCCCAAACTCCATTAATGGTTGCATCTTCTTCTTGTTGAACTTGGACTAGTTTCTTTTCATCAATCATTTTCTGTACCAAATCCTTGAATTTGAAATAATTTTCTATAGTGTGACCCCCTGATTGATGATACTGACAGTAATGTCTATCTGTCCTTTTGAACGATTCGAATGGTCTCGGTTCGAGAGGTTTGATCTCGCCACTCTCGGAGAGCATTTCGAACATTTGTGCATATGGGATCCCAATTGGAGTCTAAATTCTATTGCTCTTTTTGGGTCTTCAGTGACTTGTAAGGGAAAATGCTTTGCCTCATAAGTCATTCTCACTGGTGTGAATTCTCTTTTAGGTTCATCTTTCGGAAGTGGAAGCTCATCATATTTCTTATGGAGTTCGTTCATAACTTTGAGAGCTTCACGTAGTAGTTGCGATACCTCCCTCATAGACAGTGTGAGCAATTTTATATCATCTTTATTTGCCGGTTCTGGAAGGTTATCCTTGACATCGAAAAAGATCTCCTCTTCTTTTTCTATGACGCTAATTTCTTTGACAGGTCTAATGAGAGATGAGGGGTCAACCTCGTTTTCCTCATCGGAGATAGCCAGGGTATGAGCTAGAGGTGCATTATCAATGCTTGGCTTCTTACTGGCAGGGGGCAACGGCAGCTTGTTGTTGTCGATCAAGTCTTGGATAGCTTCCTTAAGCTTCCAACAGTTTTCAGTGAGATGGCCCCTACCTTGGTGATACTTGCAGTGTGCATTGGGGTTCCAATTAGCCGACCTCTTCTCAACTGGTGGGTCCCCAAATGGTCCAATAGGAGTTATATGACCCTTTGCATTTAATCGATCAAATGCGGTGTCATAACTCATGCCAATAGGAGTGAAGTTCCTCCTAAATGGTTTCTTCTGTCCTTGATTGTTCATAGCAAGGACTTCTCCTAAATTAAAGGTGCTAACATTGTTTGAGTGGGAGGTTTTGGAAGAAGAAGGATTTTCGGTCTTCTTTCCTTTCCAGCCACTATTGGAGTTATTGTTGGCAGCTTTAAATTTAGCCAAGTCATCTTCAATATTGATCCCAATGTCATAAACGGCCTTGAAGGTATGGAGATTATTTTGATATTTGAGATGCTTGGAATATTTTTCTTGGAGATTTTTGATGAACAGTCTCACAGATTCTATTTCACTTGGCACCTCAATCATCTTAGCTGAGGTTTCCCTCCACTTGTTAAAGAAGGAGGTGAAGCCTTCATTCTCTTTCTTCTTGAGGATTTCAAGTTCTCTATGGTCAGTCTCGACTTGAATGTTGCACTTGTACCTATCAACGAAAGCGTTTGCTATTGACTCCCAGTTAGAGGTCTTTTATTTTTCGAGAGAAAAGAACCATTGTTGGCAAACGGTCTCGAGAGATAGTGAGAACAGAGGGGGGAAAACTTTCTTATAGTCATTATTGTTTCGAATGCTCATTATTGTTTCGAATGCTCTTAAATGAAAGTAAGGGTTGTCAATTGCTCTGAATTTTGGGATGTCATTGGCGTTGAACTTCTGCGGAAAAAGATCTTTGTCCACCGAGACCCCTTGTGATGTAAGCTCTTGAAACTTGTAGTCGCTAGACAACTTGCTTAAACTCTCTTGCATAAGGTCCATCTGTTGTTGCTTCACGGGATCATCGATCTTGAGTGCGAGAAACTTTAGTGTCTCAATCAAGGTAGCCAGTTGGTTCTTAAGATCATTGACTTCTTCTTGTGTTGCCATTATAACCTTAGCTTTCCTCTTACGAGCTATGGGTTTGTCGAAAAGTTGGACTTGTATGAAGAGGTTGTCTTTGATTAACCGTCCTTCTCTCCTTGACCACGCGCTGTAAATTAAACCATTTTGCGTTTTAATTACTCGACTCGAATCAACTTGACTTTACGGTTTATTTTAAGGATGAAAGAAAAAAGAAAAGGGTGAATACTTTTTGGCAAAAATAATGTACATATTTTTAGGGAACTAAGTATTATATTTTTTTTTATTGGAGGATTAATATCCGACTTACCCCCCTAAAAAAAATGACGGAAAAACGCGCACACAAGACTCTCTTAAATATGGTCAAAGTATCTGTATTGGTGTGTGCGTTGAGTATAAGTGACATGCTTGGACTCTTGTGTAAGACCATGGGACTTAGTGCCTAAACTCGATCATTTACTCAAATAAATACTGTTGACAGCAAAATTTAATCGAATTAATTAGAAAACTGATTAATTAGACTCTAAGTGATGACTCGACCAATAATCCGAACTGTCGGCCAAGCGACAGGACTAGCGTCACACCGTGGAGCTTGGCGCCAGACGACAGAGTTGTCGTCAGGCGCTACACTCCATAATGTGGCGCTACAGCTCAGATCTTGGCGCCAATATTGGAGCTTCGATCTGGGACTGTTTTCGGTGTTATTAGTCAATCGGGGTATGCCTAAATTCGTACTAGGTCAATTCCGATTAAAACATTAGACTTTATTAATTAATTAATTAGGCAAAGTTCTTTAAGTCATTAATTTATTTAGTCTCAGCACAAGTCAACAAACGGTTAAGAAAAACATAGAGTATATATGCATAACAAATAATGCACAATTAGTCAAGTAGGCACAATATGATGCAATGCGTTTGCCACCTAACCATGGCTCTAGTTCTCTAAAGTTCGGGATATGGGTTAGTCAATAGAGGGTCCATGGTTAATTGTTCGGAAGCACCGCGCGGAAGCCTAACCGTGAAGGGTTGGAGCGAGTGGATGGGACACCGCGAGTTTAGAAAAACTCGCTTCCATGGTTTGGTGAATTCAACATCTCAGATGTACCCTTTGTTGCACGGAGCGTTCAATCGGGTAGATGGAGCATGAATTCCCAGAGGGTTATATCCATATGTAGAATACATATGGGTTTTAGAAAAGTTATAAAAAATTCAATCAGGAAGTAGGATCGAGCAAACAATATGAAAAATTGGTCAAAATTAGAACGCACATTTCTGGCTCGGTATTGGGGAAAATTGGCGCCAGCAATCAGAAACTGGCGCCAGCTTTTAACTGTAGAGATCCCCAGTGGAGTCGCCAAAAAACTGTAGGGAATAATTTCAAGCTTTAATCCCACTAACTTGAACCCCACTGTGATCATACACTAAAGTACGGTGGCGTCCAAAAGGGAAGAAGATAGAGCAAAAGAGTCGCCAACAAGTTTTTTTTAGGAACTTGTAAACCATTCATAGGATGAAGGTTACACCCCTTAACGATCCAAGAGATCGTCAACTCCATAAGGTCTAGAACCAAATAAGGGTTCGGGGATGAAGGTACAAATCCAACCTAAAAGAGATTGAACCCGCTCTAATAATAGGCCTCTACTTTATTCTGATCGTATCCATGTGCGCTTTCTAACTAACATGAAATCAATAGGATTAACCCTAATCCTGTTTAATCTATGTCGGTTGAATTTAATGCACAATCTATTATTGGCGATCACTTGAAATTATAATCATAATTAACCCTAACAAGATTATTAAATATCTTATTAAGCGTGATTACAAGCACCAATTCCCTTTAATATGCATAAAAGGTGTGATCAAGCAATAAATATAAATATTGTATCAAGCAACATAATAAATAAATAATAATAATCATAATCATGACAAATATAATTATAATCATCAAAATAATAATAATAAATAAGCATCATAATAAATAAATATCACAATAATAATCATGAACTATAATAATCATCATTAAAATAATAATAATAATATTCATAATCATCATAAATTATAACAATTATATTCATAATCATGTTCATATTAATACTAAAGCATAATAAAAGCAAGATCCTAGGCATGATACTAACAAGATTAATAACAAACCCTAGCATGTCACTAAGCAATAAAAATCAAATCTTTAACCCTAACATGATACTAACAATCATAAATATTAGGAAGAAAATAGGAAGCATCGCAACAATCATATTTAATATATTTGATATTATAACATTTTCCCTAAACATGATACTAGGAATATCATAATAATAATTTAAACATGACTTCTACATCATAATATCAATTAACACCATTAAAACACTTACTTTGATGCCTCGTACCTCTTTCTAATAACAAAATACACATGTTAGTAACTTCAAGGAAAATAATAAACAAAACAATTAAATTAAATAATTGAAATAGAGATTTGGGACCAAACCCTCAGAAATTAAAACCTTTCACGTCTAGGGCGAAGGCAACTTCGGATATGGCTAGGTGTATCTAGATCTTGTGAATGCGGAATTTTGTATGAGAAAACAAAGTTTGGAAAAAGAGAGAGATGAATGATCGAGAAAACTTGATGAGAATTGGTGAATGATTAAGAGAGAATTAGAGAATTAATGATTGTGAATGAAAACTGATTGTTGATGAATGAAAACGGAGTTTTTAATATGATATTTATAGAGAAAATCAGCCAAAAAGATAAAATAAATAAAACAAAGTCTGTCGCACAAAAAACAGAGTTGGCGCAAACCCTGGCTAACTGGCGCTAGGCACCAACACTGGCGCCAGGCGCCAATGGCTAGCGCCAGGCGCTAGGCCTGGTTCCAGGCGCCAAAGCCTGGGGTCAGGCGCCAAGCCTTTTAACGCGTTTTCGAAAATCAGATAAATTTGTCGTACTAGAGGATAAAATCATATAATTTCCTCAAAAATGCTATTTGATTTTAATTAAAACTCTGAAAAGTCAACAAGTCAATTTATCAATGCTAATTGAATTAGGAACGAAAAGAACCTTCTAGAAGATTCTAGAAGACTAAAACCATTCCTAATTTCATTAGGAATGATAAATCATATTAGGCCCTCCTCTACATCATTGGGCCGTATATAAGGCTCAAACCGGACCCAGTTTAGTAAATTGGCCATAACTTCCTCAATATTCATCGGAATTGGGCTTATAATATATCATTGGAAATCTCTTGTCAAGCCCCATCTAAATACACTATTATTGGACCCATATCATGGAACAAATAAACTGGATTGGCTATTTTCTTAAAATAAGTTTTCAAAAACAAAGAGAAGAGAAAAGAAATTAAAACTATCCGCAACACTAGACTTTCCACACTTTCACTTCATTCGATTATGATTCGACGTGAAAGGTACTCATCACTGGGTTTGGTTTTGGGAGACACAAATGAGTGTCTACACACTTGTCAACACATGATTGGCCTAATATTTAAAAATAAATAACAAAAAAACAGATATCTATCCCAGCCAACCCAGCAACCACACCGTGAAATCTCAACCACCACGACCAACTGAAAGCCATCGGCCACCTCACTAACCCTCCGAAAATGGCCGGACAAAATCCGGGTTTCAATTTATGGTGGTCGCTATTCGAAATTATTGCAAATTAAGGCCAAAATTGGTGCAAATCTAGGTTTCAACCTGCTGGTGTTGTTATGTTTGGAGGTGAATGTGGCGGCGTGGTGAATGGTGGATCAGGAGGTGATTGGTGGAGGTTAATGGCAGTGCTGATGTATAGAGCGAAAATTTGCAGTGAGGTGATTGGTTTGTTGCTCTTAATTTTTCCCAATTTTCCATATTTGTGCTGCAATTAAGGTGCAGCGAGCTGAGGTAAGAGATTAAAGGGTTGTGATGGCTCAGGGGAGTGATAGGGATGCAAAGGACTGTGAGAAGTGGTGGAAGGATGGTTTTGGGGCTGTTGCAATTGAGGGATGCAGGTCGTCGCTACTTTGGTCGCGCCATTGCGGTGGCTGTGCTGCTTTGGTGGTGGCTACCGCTACTTTGGCTGCGCCATTTTCGGTGGTGGATGTTGTTTTTCAAGGGAGGATGGGTGGTTTGGGGGTGGGAGTGGGACGGCTAGGGTGGTTTTTGGGGTTGGGAGGGGACGACTGGCCGTTTTCGGGGGTTAGGGGAGACGACCAACCGTTTTCCGGTGAGCTAGGGGTTGAATGTGGCGTTTCATGGTGGCGGGAGGGGAAGGGGTGGTGGATTTTAGGGTTTTAAGTTATTTTTTTTAATTATAGACCAATCACGTGCTGACATGTGTATTGGTAACCTATTACAACAAGTCATTAACTTGGTGTTGACTGGTTGGGTCTAATGGAAGCAAAGTCATGTAATAGTTACAATTATTAAAAAATAAACCTTAGTTGGGATTATTAGAAGTAAATCGGCGGTAGTTGGGATTATTAAAGTGTATTTTTCCAAAAAAAAAATATTATATTAAAATAAGATTGTATTTAGATTATGACTTTTATTTTACATAAAAATCTAAAATAAAATTCTTAAAATATCTCCTTGCACATTATAACTATTCCATATTTGAATATTTTCTTTCTCATATTTTTATTATTTTAATACGAAGTATATTTCATGCGGATGTGAACTAAAAAATGCTTATGTCAAGAATTGACCTCAAGTCCATTAAAAAATACGAAGTAAATAAGAAGTCATACCATCTTTGCTATCTAATACCTTTGTTTATTTATGCTTCTTAAATATGAGTTATGACTAGTTAATTCCCCAAATAAACAAAATCTGGGGGTATAGTCGTCTTTTCAAATACTAGTTGAGGGGTACAATCTTTTCATGTACTAGTTGAGGGGTACATGTGTAATTTCCTAAATGCAAGTTGTAAACAGTAATTGGACAGCTCACCAAAAGTACTGAATAAATGACCACGCCTTTTCAATATATTTACAAAAATGCCACCAGATTAACAAAAATTCGTTTATGTGGCAGATAATCTTGTATTTGCCCCTTAAATATTCTCGTAATTAATTCATGACATGAGATTTTTTTATTTTTTTAATACAATTTTATTTTTCTTCAACTAAATCTATAATAAAAGTATTTAAGATTATTGTAATACAAGAAAACTTAATTTAAAATAAAGAATATTTAACATATAGACCGGGGCATTGTCCCAGCTAAACACTAATCTATACTTATCTATACTTATATATTTTAAAACGTTCCTAAAACAGAATAGGTTCTACGTGTCACCTTTTTCAAGTTCAACATGTAAGCAATATATGCCACATGTCACTATAAACATGACATGTGATAAGTCGTGTTTTGTGCGTATTTATTAGCTTATTTTTGGTTGGTTTTATTAACTTAGTCGAGTGTTTTAGTCCATTTTGGTGTAATTTGGTTTAGTTTCGATGATTCGATGCTTTTATAGGTAGTTTCGTTGTTTTTGATGTATTTCAGGATTAATGGAGCTAATTGAGTGAAAATGAAGCAAAACGTTGATGAAATACTTGATAAATATGACACCTATTCACTATTATGCTCATAACCTTTGATATACAAATGATAATTGAATGATTCAAATTGCATTGGAAAGTAGACTTAAAGACCTTTCCAACGATATATTACACGCCTCAAACGCAGCTCCGGATATGAAGTTATGACTGATTTAAGATGAGTGATACGTGCAGCAGAGCAGGCACGTCCGTGCCCATCACCAGGCACGTCCGTGCCTGGAAGACAGACTCAGCAGCGTTTTTGTTTTTAGAGAGGCACGTCCATGCCTCACACTAGGCACGTCCGTGCCTCCTGGGATCCTTGTGCGCCAAGCTTTTTGCCGACTTTCTTATCTTTTCTAAGGCTATTTAAATACCAAGTGGTGTTTTATTATTTCATTAAGTTTTATTCAAGCCTTATATTATTTTTATTCTCTCATTAAGAACTAGTTCTCCATCTATTTTTCTAAGTTTTGTAATTCAAGATTCAAGATTCAAGCTTTCTACTTTCAATTTTATTCAAGATTTGGTATTTATTTTTCATCCTTTATTATTTAATTATGTTTTCATTATTTATTATTGTTTTTGTTTCTTTAATCATGTGTGAGTAGATTCTTTAATTCAAGATCTAGTGTAGCCCTATTATTATTGATGCATGAATTAAATCTTTAAATTCTTTGACAACTTTAACAATTGAATTGCTAAATTGATTGTGATTATGCCAATGCTAGGTTAGACGTAACTATAGTATTGCGATTATTCCATTGTTTTTATCACAGCGAGAGTTGGGTATAAACGGATTTGAGTAATTCAATTTAGGGTTTGATTCTCAACACGAGAGTAGTTGGGTTTGATAATTGGGAAGTGAGAGTAATGTGTTTAATGTCTCTAATATGCATGATACCATGAGAATAGGATTGATTGTATGTTAGGGAAGCCATTGATACTCGAGAGAGATCCTTGGTATTTATTAGGGTTTACTTTTCCCCGTTCAATTGAAATCGTATGTTTAGGGTAGAATTACAATTGCATCGATAATAGTTGTGGTGAAGCTAGATCTTGGATGTTTTTAATTGCTTGATTTAATCATCTTAATTAGTTTATTTTCGAATTTTTCCTAAATTTTAGATCCTTAGTTATTGATTATAATTGATTCTTGCTTAGTAGAAATTCGAGTCTATTTAATTATTTTTTGAACCTTAGTCTCTTGGGATCCGACCCTTACTTGCCAGTCTACATTAGTATTGGTCTGTTAGGTTATTTTTGATAGGTACGCGACACGCCTACCAAATTTTGGCGCCGTTGCCGGGGACTAACGGTTTCATTAGATTAATTGTGATTTATTTTTGCTAGGCTTATTTCGTTGCTTCGGCTATTTTCTCTTGTGTTTTTGATACTTTTTCTCTAGTTTTCTTGTTGCATGCCCACACGAAGCTCAGGTTCAGAAGATCTAGCACCTTTTGATTCTGAAATCGAAGCAACCGCAAGAAGACGGGCAGGTAGAAGAAGAAGGAGAAATCAAGCCAATAGAAACATGGTAGACCAACCAACAAAATCCCTTTTGGAGTACGGTATTCCTGATACGACTACCGGAGTCCTTTCAAGCATCATAAGACCACCAGTCACGGCTCAGCATTTCGAGCTCAAGCCACAATTCATACAGTTCATCTCCAATGATTCATTTGTAGGGCTACCACACGATTGCCCCGTAAGCCATATAGATAGCTTTTTGGAGAAATGTGACACTATGAAGTTGAATGGTGTTACAGATGATGCAATCATACTACGCCTTTTCCCTTTCTCACTTCGAGACAGGGCAAAGGAGTGGTTAAGAGATGAAGGTACTGGCTCGTTCGATACATGGGACAAGTTAGTGAAAGCCTTCCTAGTGAAGTTTTTAGGGAATGAGAAGACTGCAAGATTGAGGAATGAGCTACAAACTTTTAAGCAGTCAGATGATGAGTCTCTCTATGAGGCTTGGAGGAGATTTAAAAGATTGCAGAGACAATGCCCTCACCATGGCATTCCAGATTGGATTTTGATGCAAACCTTTTACAATGGCATGACTCATGAGTTTCGTATTTACATAGATGCTGCGTCAGGAGGTTCTCTCTTGACAAAGAACCCCACCGAAGGAGCTCATAGAGAAGATGGCGGCTAATGATAACTATCATCCTGGAGGCCGAAACACTGTGAAAAAGGGAGGTAAACTTGATGTTGATGCTTTAACTATGTTAACTAGTTCTGTTCAAGCACTAACAAGCAGGTTTGATAAGTTCCAAGCAGGAACTTCTAACACCCCTCAGGAGTTGTGTCAGTTATGTCATGTGCAGGGTCATGTTGCTCCAGATTGCCCACAGATTTCGCAGAATACAAAAGAGATGTCAATCGAGCAAGCCAATGCTTTCTACTCCTCTAACCCAAAGAGACCTTATGACCCTTTCTCCTAACTTCTCATACAAAAATTCCCAAGCACAACAAAACCCTCCACCACCACCTCCATCCAACACCTACAACCAACCACCACCTGGTTTCCAACAGAAAACAACCAATGCCCAACAACCAATGCAACAACAACCTCAGAAATCAAGCCTAGAGGTGACATTAGAGAGCTTTATAACCGCAACAAACAGTGCCATCCAACATCAAAATAGCTCTATCCAACAGTTGCAGGCTCAAGGTAAACTTATGGAGAATCAGATAAGCCAATTGGCCAACCAATTTAGCCAAGCCCTAAAGACTCCAGGAACCTTCCCGGGCCAGACTGAACAATCTCAAAAAGGCCAAATGAATGTTGTTACCCTGAGAAGTGGAAAGCAATTGGAAGATCCTCCTACCATGGAGCCATCAAGGGAGGTTGTTGACGAAGTAGGTGCAAGAGAGAAGGAAGTTGAAAACTCTAGGGTTGAAGATGATTCAAAGGGAGCACCACCAAAGCCACTTGCTCTGTATGTGCCTAAGGTTCCTTTTCCTCAAAGGTTAGCACAAGCTAAACTTGAGAAAAAGTTCAGTAAGTTCCTCGATGTACTTAAAAAGCTTCATATTAATATTCCATTTCTAGATGCCATATCTGAAATGCCTTCCTATGCAAAATTTTTGAAAGATATGCTATCTAATAAGAGGAAATTAGAAGAGAATACTACAGTTGCTTTGAATGCAGAGTGGAGTGCTATTTTGCAGAACACTCTCCCTAAGAAATTAGGAGATCCACGTAGCTACTCAATTCCAGTGAAGCTTGGAGATATTGAGATCAATAGGGCGCTATGTGACCTAGGTGCAAGTGTGAGCCTCATGCCACTGTCAATATGCAAGAAGTTGCAGATGGGTGAACTCAAACCCACACACATATCTCTGCAACTTGCAGACAGGTCAGTGAAGTTTCCTTTGGGTTTACTTGAGGATGTACCCCTCCGAGTAGGTAAGTTTTTCATTCCCTATGATTTTGTTGTAATGGAGATGGATGAAGATGTGAATGTTCCAATTATACTTGGTAGACCTTTCTTAGCTACTGCAGGTGCAATTATTGATATGAAGAAAGGTAAGATTACTTTTGAAGTAGGTGATGAGAAATTGGAATACTCACTTTTGAATGTTATGGGTGCCCCTTCTATGGGAGACACTATTTGTCAGGTTGATGTGCTCGATGAGCTGCAGAACGAGCAACTTCCCTTGAATCAGAATGATGATGCCCTCGAACAAGTGCTTTTAGGGAAGGAAGATGATAATGGAGATTGGCAGTCTAAGGAGTATACCAGGTTACTTAATGAAGCAAAGGCCAATCCAAATCAGAACCCGATCAGAGAGACATTGGAAACAATGAGTATTGGGGAGAGTTCTAAGCCTCCTGAGGTAGAGTTGAAACTCCTCCCCTCTAACTTAAAATATACATATCTTGGTCCAAATAATTCATATCCCGTTATTGTCAATGCTGAACTCAAGGACACAGAATTGGAGCAATTGCTCAACGTATTGAAAACATATAAATGTGTCATTGGGTACACCATTGATGATATCAAGGGCATTAATCCTTCTTTTTGTATGCATAAGATCATTCTTGAGAACGATCATGCCTCTTCTGTAGAACCTCAACGAAGACTTAATCCTAACATGATGGAGGTAGTTAAAAAAGAGGTTCTGAAATTGCTTGCTGCAGGTATAAACTACCCTATCTCTGATAGTAAGTGGGTTAGCCCTGTACAAGTAGTACCAAAGAAGGGAGGTATGACCGTTGTTAAGAATGACAAGGGTGAGCCAGTCGCCACTAGAACTGTCACAGGATGGCGAATGTGTATAGATTATAGGAAGTTGAATAAGGCCACCTTGAAGGATCACTTCCCCTTACCCTTTATCGACCAGATGCTTGAAAGGTTGGCAAAGCATTCCTTTTTCTGTTACTTGGATGGATATTCAGGTTTCTTTCAAATTCCCATCCGTCCTTGTGACCAGGAAAAGACTACTTTCACATGTCCATATGGCACCTTTTCATATCGCAGGATGCCATTTGGATTATGTAATGCTCCTGCCACTTTTCAGCGATGTATGATGGCTATTTTCTCAGGACTCATAGAAAAATCTATGGAAGTATTTATGGACGATTTCTCTGTCTATGGAACAACCTTTGATGTATGTCTTGAAAATATAAAAAAGGTACTCCAAAGATGTAAAGAAGTTAATCTAATCTTAAACTGGGAGAAATGCCATTTTATGGTTCAACAGGGAATTGTTTTAGGTCATGTTGTGTCTAATAAAGGGATTGAGGTTGATAAGGCCAAAATAGAGGTTATAGAGCGCTTACCACCCCCTAACTCTGTAAAAGGAGTTCGAAGCTTCCTTGGTCACGCAGGTTTTTATCGGCATTTTATTAAGGATTTTTCGAAAATTGCTAGACCTTTAACTGAGCTATTGGCCAAGGATGTCCCTTTTGTCTTTTCTGATGCTTGTCTTGAAGCTTTTAACAGGTTGAAGGAAGCTTTAATCACTGCTCCAGTCATGCAACCCCCAGATTGGAGTCTGCCGTTTGAGATCATGTGCGATGCTAGTGATTATGCGGTGGGAGCCGTATTGGGGCAAAGGAAGGAGAAGAAGCTTTATGCCATATACTATGCTAGCAAGACTTTAAGCTCTGCTCAAATGAATTATGCCACAACTGAAAAAGAGATGTTAGCAGTTATATATGCTATTAACAAGTTTCATTCTTATTTGGTAGGTTCCAAGGTCATCATTCATACAGATCATGCAGCATTGAAGTACTTGATGACCAAGACACATGCCAAACCAAGGCTGATTCGATGGATTCTCCAGCTACAGGATTACAACATCAAAATCAGGGATACCAAAGGAACAGAGAATGTCGTTGCAGACCATCTTTCCCGTCTTCTCCTTGACCCTGAAGATGGAGATGATATCCCTTTTGATGATTCTTTTCCTGCTGGACATTTATTAGCTTTATTACAGACTAAATCCCCTTGGTTTGCTGACTTAGCTAATTTTCTCTCCACAGGTACAATGCCTCATGGCTATTCTTCTCAACAAAAGAAGAAATTCTTTTCTGAAGCAAGGAGATACCACTGGGACGACCCCTTCCTCTACAAGGAATGCGCAGACACCATGATCCGTAGATGCGTTCCAGAAACCGAGATAAGTAATATTATTTCACATTGCCATGACCTACCTTGTGGTGGACATGCAGGCCCCTCGAAAACAGTTGCTAAGGTTTTGCATTGTGGATTTTACTGGCCTATGATGTTCAAAGATATTTATGCTTATGTCAAGGCATGTGATAGATGCCAACGGACAGGCACGATTTCCAAGAAGAACGAGATGCCACTTAATAACATACTCGAGGTCGAGTTGTTTGATGTGTGGGGGATAGATTTCATGGGTCCGTTTCCCTCCTCCCATGGCAACCGTTACATATTGCTAGCTGTCGATTACGTTTCAAAGTGGGTGGAAGCAATAGCTACTCCAACCAATGATGCTCGTGTGGTAAGCAAGTTTTTCAAGAAAGTTATTTTCCCTCGTTTTGGTTTACCACGTGTTTTGATCAGTGACAGGGGAACACACTTTTTGGAGCATCGATTTGAGGCGATGTTGAAAAAATATGGAGTGCACCACAAGCTTGGAATTGGTTATCACCCACAGACAAGTGGCCAGGTAGAAGTGTCTAACCGAGAGATCAAGTCCATCATAGAGAAAACTGTTGCGCGAACAAGAAAGGACTGGTTTGTGAAGCTAGACGATGCACTATGGGCGTACTGAACGGCCTTCAAAACACCAATTGGTAAGACCCCATACAGGCTTGTCTATGGTAAAGCATGTCATCTCCCCGTTGAGCTAGAACACAGGGCATTCTAGGCCATAAAAAGCTTGAACTTTGATGCCAAAGCAGCGGGAGAGAATAGGTGTTGCAACTCAACGAATTGGATGAGCTTCGCCTTGATGCTTACGAGAGTTCGAAGCTGTATAAAGAGAAGACAAAAAGGTGGCATGACAAGAATCTTGTGAGAAGGGAGTTCAAAGAAGGGGATCAAGTCCTTCTTTTCAACTCTAGGTTGAAATTATTCCCTAGAAAGCTTCGGTCTAGATGGTCGGGACCATTTAAGATTAGAAAAGTTTTCCCCTATGGCACGATTGAGTTAGAAAACACAAGAAGGGAACCCTTCAAAGTCAATGGACAACGAGTGAAGCACTACCGAGTCGGTGATCCCATCGATGAGGGGGTGGATATCACACTCTCGTCCCCATCACCAAGCCCATGAGAAGCCATACGGTCGAGCTAAAGACCTCATAAACAAGCGCTAAATGGGAGGCAACCCATTCTCTACTTTTCACTTTTAGTTCGTTATTTTTCTTTTTTTTTTTTTTTTTTTTTTCTTTGTTTCGTTTTGATTTCTTTGGTTTGATCCTCGTGTTTTAGTTTTTGAATTGTTTGTGGTTTTTATTTAGGTGAAAAGTGAGCAAAAAGAAGAAGAAACAAGGAGGAAAAGCGCCAAAAGGAAGGAAAAAGAGAAAAACAAATTTCTGCAGAGGCACGTCCGTGCCCCTGAAGAGGCACGTCCGTGCCTCTGAGGCAGAAAGTTTGGGGGGATGAAGGTTTAGAGAGGCACGTCCGTGCCTCCACACTAGGCACGTCCGTGCCTCGGTTTTCCGTACTTATTTTTTTTAACTATTTTTAAAAAAAAAATAAAAAAAAAATGCATAAGAGGCACGTCCGTGCCTGCTCAGAGGCACGTCCGTGCCCCTGAGGCAGATTGTTTTTGAAACTCGATCTCTCATAAGGCACGTCTGTCCCCCCCCCCCCGAAACATAGGCACGGGCCCCATTCTTCATCCATAATTCCCCCACTTTCAAACTCAAGAGCTTCTCTCTCCTCTCCTTCCACTCAAGATTTTCGGCCTTCCCCTCTTCAATCCATCACCCAAACTCACAAATTTTTACATAATCTTCAACTTTCTCATCTTTCTACTTAATTCTCACACTCCATTATCAACAAAAATCATCCCAAACACAATTTTGTCCAATTTTTCAAGAACCCTAGATTCAAAAAAATCAATTTGGGGCTTTTTGATTTAAAGTTCTTTGGAGCAATTGGAAGGCAAGGAAGGGATTCAAGGGTTCTATATACGTAAATTGTGGATCATTCGTGGGCATCCAACACCCACCATACCTTGGGATCCGACCCTTACTTCCACCATACCTTGGGTAACCCTTTTTCTCACACTTTCTCTCTCTAGGTTTTCATGAATAAATTGTTATAAATTGTTCATAAAAAATTGTTAGAGATTGTTAATCGTGTTTGGTTGGTTCTATTTGTTTGGATATTTGTGATTATATTTTGGTGTAGTGTGACTGAAAAACCACTATTAATCTTGAAGCATTGTTGGAGTATTGTTGAATTATTGTGAACCTTTGTGAAATTGTGGTTGATTGATTGCTTGTTTGTGTGCTTGAGTTGTTATACATTGATTGTTAACTGAACTCATGGCATCCTCGTCTCACCAAAGAAGAAATAGGCCTAGGAACACCTCTACCAAAGGCCTTAGAACCCCACCCGTTCCACAACCTTCTCCCACACCACTTGCCCATATCCCACCCATCGAGACTTTTGGGATTGATTTTAAGGGTAATGAAGAACACTTAAACAATTTTCTTCGCATTAGATCACGACCCTTAGTGCCTACACGGTTTTTTGACCAAGAGGCCATGGAAATCTTGGGTATGGGAGGTGAGGTTCAACGCATTCTTAACCGACAAGGTTGGGACGGTTTCTTAGCCAAACATGCCAACACCTACTCCAATATCACCTATGAGTTCCTTTCTACCTTAGAGGTCCGCCGTAGACCGGACGACCACACTCCTAGGGACGTTTCTTTCAACTTGTTTGGTGAACGTCACACCCTTACGGTGAGGGAGGTTAATGTCTTGTTAGGCTTCCCCACCTTCGGCCAAATAGGTAGGCCAAACTACAGTAGGTTGACTGGCTACAGTGACCTTAACATGTGGTGGGATTTGACTGGGCTAGATGACTACGACCCTAGCCATTCTAAGACCTCATGTATAATCCACTCGGCCATGAGACTTATTTGCCGACTCTTTTCCTGGACCCTTTTTGCTAGATGTAACACAGGAGGAGTTTGCTCGGCCAAAGAACTCTATTTTCTATGGCATTTGCTTTGCACCCCGACCCCACTGAGGCAGAAGACATGATTAACCCTGGGGCATGGTTTTTAGACCACCTATATAATGTAGCCATGCTTTAGGTGGTATGCTTTCTTTGTTGGTTGTTGGCTATGTGCAGGATTGGGCAGTTATCGACCAGTACAGGGTTGGAGGCCCCACCACGATGAGCTTTCAGAGCTTCCAGCAGATGTGCTGGGTGAAGAGGCGCCGAAACGCCCAAGGTTTTGTGTGGTTGGTCGGTCGCCCCACTCTGCCCCGACCGGTCCCTTATGCTTACCTCCCGAAGTTCGGGATCCCTCAGGTGACCGAGAGGGATACATGGATTATCCCTCCTAATTTCATGTGGCCACCACAGACTGGGGAGGGAGTCCCGATGCCTATGGGGGAGGGAGTCCAGTTGCCTGGTGGTGAGAGGCATGCTTATGGAGGACAAGGGCGTGCATATGGTGGTGAGGGACATGCACACATGGAGCAAGATGCTCCACATCAGGAGACCCACGCCCCACCTACTTTGGAGGAGCAAATAGCCTCCATGAGGGCCGATCTCAACCATATCGTGCTAGGCATGGGTGACTTGAGGAGGGACGTCAATGAGACCCAGAGAGCGGTCACAAATCTATCGATGTCCCATGATAGCATGGCGACCACCTTCGGCGACCTGCGAGATCAACTTGCCGCCTTCCAGTCTGAGTTTTATGATATAGGGGGCATGATGAGACAACACTTCCAGGGCGGTCCTAGTACCCGACCCGAGGTATGGTTCCCCCCCCCCACCCCTCCTGATCAGTAGTTTGTCTTTCCCTTCCCCTTGTTTATTTGCCTTGATTTATGCATACATTGAGGACAATGTATAGTTTAGCTTGGGGGAGGATTTGCTTTTCACCATGTATATATTAGTTTTATTTCAGTTTTTGGGTAGTTTATTTCTTTCTAGTGTCGAATAATATGCCATTGCATGACTATGCTTCTATGATTATTATCACATATGTGTGCTTTTTGAAAAAAAAAAGAGAGAGTTTTCGAAAACCCATTCATTGATGTGCTTGGAATTGAGCTAGGTAGTGGCCAGGATGGTCTCCCCGCTCTACTTATGTGAATAGTTTGTGTATCCGGTGAGAGTCTTGAGCCTTATTTGACTGATTTCACTCTACCTCGGTCATGTTTCTTCTTGTGTGATTAGATTATCCTTCATATAATCGAATTCTTGGTCTTGCTTTTTGACTATTTGAGACTTTATGATGCATGTCGCGAAAATATGATTGAAATTCCCTTGTAGAATTTAGAGCCTCCACATTCTAGGCCTTCATGTTTTTTCTTTTTGTTTTTATTTATTTTTTTTATTTTACATTCACCCGTAGGTTGAACCAATTTGAGCCATATTAACTCCTTCTTGATACCCTACATTTAAAGCTTTAGAGCTATTTTTCTAGGTTTATTTTGAAGGTGTTTTATATTTGTTAAGCCCTATGAGTGTGAATGATGTTGAAAAAACGGAAAAAAAATGAAAAAAATAAAGAAAACAAAGAGAAAAAAGGAAAGAAAACAAAGAGAAAAGAAGGGAGATTATGAAAAAAAAGGGAAGAAAGAAAAAAAAAAGAAGAAAAGAAATATGGTCTTAAAGGCCTTTGAAAAAATAGAGAAGTCTTCCATTTTATTTTATTTAATCCCTTCCTCTTTGTGTGAAAAAAAAGGAAGGAAAGAATAAAGGGCTATGTTTATAATGTATGGAGTTGGAGGAAATAAGGTTGGATTGAACCCGACATTTGAATGTGTAGTGGGATTAGGAGTTGTTTTATTTTGAGCACCACATTCCCAAAATACATCGTCTAACCCTTATTTACCGAGCTTACCTAATATGGATTTCATGATTTTCGTGTTTGCATCAATCACTAAAAGTGGAGAAAGTCACATTGCAAGCCTAAAGAGGCCGGTTGTGTGAAGTTGATATGCATGCTATGCTTAGGTTGAGTGGCTTCATATTTCACCCCAAAAACACATGAGCGTTATTGTTTTTATTTTTCACAACTAAAGTGAGAACTATTCATGTTTGTGTGAGTAGGTATGGGGAGATGTGTGGTAAGATTGGTTGTCAAGTCCAAGTATATGAGATGAATGGTGGTTTTTGTGCAAGTTGACTCTTGATTTCGTTTTTATCGTGGTTTTGAACTTGATGGCACATTGTGATTGTTTGAGGAGTTGTCATTCTCCTCCCTTGTGATTCATGGTTAAATGCTTGAGGACAAGCATTAGTCTAGCTTGGGGGAGTTTGATAAGTCGTGTTTTGTGCGTATTTATTAGCTTATTTTTGGTTGGTTTTATTAGCTTAGTCGAGTGTTTTAGTCCATTTTGGTGTAATTTGGTTTAGTTTCGATGATTCGATGCTTTTATGGGTAGTTTCGTTGTTTTTGATGTATTTCAGGATTAACGGAGCTAATTGAGTGAAAATGAAGCAAAACGTTGATGAAATACTTGACAAATATGACACCTGTTCACTATTATGCTCATAACATTTGATATACAAATGATAATGGAGTGATTCAAATTGCATTGGAAAGGAGACTTTAAGACCTTTCCAACGATATATTACACGCCTCAAACGGAGCTCCGGATATGAAGTTATGACTGATTTAAGATGAGTGATACGCGCAGCAGAGCAGGCACGTCCGTGCCCATCACCAGGCACGTCCGTGTTTGGAAGACAGACTCAGCAGCGTTTTTGTTTTTAGAGAGGCACGTCAGTGCCTCCTGGGATCCTTGTGCGCCAAGCTTTTTGCCGACTTTCTTATCTTTTCTAAGGCTATTTATATACCAAGTGGTGTTTTATTATTTCATTAAGTTTTATTCAAGCCTTATATTAGTTTTATTCTCTCATTAAGAACTAGTTCTCCATCTATTTTTCTAAGTTTTGTAATTCAAGATTCAAGATTCAAGCTTTCTACTTTCAATTTTATTCAAGATTTGGTATTTATTTTTCATCCTTTGTTATTTAATTATGTTTTCATTATTTATTATTGTTTTTGTTTCTTTAATCATGTGTGAGTAGATTCTTTAATTCAAGATCTAGTGTAGCCCTATTATTATTGATGCATGAATTAAATCTTTAAATTCTTTGACAACTTTAAAAATTGAATTTCTAAATTGATTGTGATTATGCCAATGCTAGGTTAGACGTAACTATAGTATTGCGATTATTCCATTGTTTTTATCACAGCGAGAGTTGGGTATAAACGGATTTGAGTAATTCAATTTAGGGTTTGATTCTCAACACGAGAGTAGTTGGGTTTGATAATTGGGAAGTGAGAGTAATGTGTTTAATGTCTCTAATATGCATGATACCATGAGAATAGGATTGATTGTATGTTAGGGAAGCCATTGATACTCGAGAGAGATCCTTGGTATTTATTAGGGTTTACTTTTCCCCGTTCAATTGAAATCGTATGTTAAGGGTAGAATTACAATTGCATCGATAATAGTTATGGTGAAGCTAGATCTTGGATGTTTTTAATTGCTTGATTTAATCATCTTAATTAGTTTATTTTTGAATTTTTCCTAAATTTTAGATCCTTAGTTATTGATTATAATTGATTCTTGCTTAGTAGAAATTCGAGTCTATTTAATTATTTTTGAACCTTAGTCTCTTGGGATCCGACCCTTACTTGCCAGTCTACATTAGTATTGGTCTGTTAGGTTATTTTTTATAGGTACGCGACACGCCTACCAACATGTCACATTCACAACATGTATTAGGCTTGCAACTAGAAAATGCTTATTACAAGACTTGAACTCAAGACCAACAAGTCTTAACTTGCAAATCTTACCATCTTAGCCATTTATTATTTCTATTTTTTTATCCACGAAAGTATAGTTAACTTAGATAAGTTAATTGGTGTTTTATTATACTACTCCCTACGTCCCTAAATTAAAAGCCTCTTTTTCTTTATTATGTGAGTAATAAATGTTCGAAAGAGGCTTTGTATAAAGGGACGGAGGGAGTGTTTGTTTCCATTATGTAATGATTGAGTTTTACAACTAAAAATTGTTTATAGCAAGACTTATTAAACTCGAAACCAACAAGTACAAACTAGCAACTCGGGGCATCGTCCGATCCACACACTAGTTAGCTTTTAAAAATTGTCAAACCTCTTACCTCTAATAGGGCTTAATAAGCTATAAAGTTCTTATAAAAGCTCTTTACCGGCGGACGGGCAGAGTACTGAATATTGTGAGACTAGTTAATGCCGGAACCACGCTCGAATTTTTCAATTAATACATGGTTGGATTAATTTTATGCATAACATGAAAAGTAAAATTTGTATAATGATTTAGTGGTCAATAAATGGAACTAGATAAAGCCCGTGCAATGCACGGTTTGTAAGTATTTTTTTTTTAAAAAAAATATTTTTCATATTTATGTGATTAAAATTATTATTATATTAGTTTTAAAATATTAGATAAATTTTTAATCTCAAAAGATAATATTTTGTATTTAATTAATTTAAACTTTTAAAATCTCATTCGCTAATTTTGCTAACGTGATATTTGAATTATTTAATTGTAAAAGAAATTAATAATCTCTTATTTAATTGGCTACCACTTAAATTTATAATCCTACGTGCATGGCACGCTAAGAAATTAAATCCTACGTGGCTTTCTAAAAACTTGAGGAAAAACTCCCCTTTAAATATATATACTAGTTTGTGCCCGTGCGATGCCCGGGTCGTTGATTAAATTTTAAGATAAATTTTTAATTTATATGTCAAATTTTAAAATATATCATTGATACAAAATTAGTTAGGAATTGATGTACTTTTGTGACGATTTTCTATCTAGTTGGCATATAATGAGTAATAATAATTTTGGTGAATTAGCAAATAAATAAATAAATAAATAAATAAAATGTTCAAAATCCGTTGGGTTGACCCGAACTCAAAACTTTGGGCAAGGGTTGAACATTTCTTGGCCTGTAACATGAAGTGACCCGATCCGAAATGACTCATGACCCGACCCTGATTCATAGGTCTACCTAATAATAAAATTATATTAGATTGTGAAGTACGAAGTATATTATTTTAATCAATTAGAATATTACTAAGTATATTATAAATGGATTTTTTTGCATTAGAACTACTTTCTCTCCAAAAAAGGTAAGTAGTATTATGATATCTTTTGAGAATTATAATCTAATTAGTTTTTTTTTAAAAAATTCAATTTATTATTGGTATTTTATCGAAAATAAAACTCAAAACTAACAATTTTATCCTAAAATTCTATCTAAACTTGATTGAAAATAAAATTCTAAATTATTTTTTTTTATCCAATAAAATCTATCCAAGGGGTTGTTTGGCAATCGGCGGTTGGTTGTTGGCTTATTTGCTTGGCTTGTTTGACTAGCTGGAATTATTAGCTGTATGGGTTGGCTTTTTAAGTTATTGTGTTAAGCTGGCTGTTTTCAAAAGTGTTTGGTAAAATTATTAATGATTGTTAGCTGTTTATTAGTGATAAAGTGGGCCAACAAGCCAAAAGCCAATAAAAAAGCTACTCTTATTAGTATTTGGCTTTTGGCGGAAAAGCTAGCTTAAAAGCCAACAAAAAAGCCAACTACCAAACATATTTTTTGGTTGTTTGACCAAACTTATAAGCCAAAAGCTAAAAGCTAGATAAAAAGCCAATTGCCAAACAACCCCTAAATCTATCCAACGTGGCGTGTCACTTGACGAAAAGTTGGAGCGTCAAGTGTCACTGTCTCGTGGTCTGGCTAGAAGTTTAGCTTTATATATTAGTTTTATTTTATGATTAGATTATCAATGTGTAACTGACAAACTATGATAGTATAATTCTCTGTTTAATTCTCATTAATCACAATGGCCACATACAATATATTTATCAATTAGGTATACTTGGAGGGCAAGACCAAATAACCTAAAATAGCTCACAATATTCTCTAGGATATATTCTCACAATATTCACAATTATCTTGTTTCCTAAAATATATCCCAATACCCCCCTCAAGTTGGAGCATACGAGTCACAAATGCCCAACTTGCGAAGTAGAAACTCGAACTTAGCTTTTCCCAAAGCCTTTTTAAAAATGTCAGCCAACTGTACCGTCGTAGAAACATACGAAGGTATAATTGTCCCATCTGTAATTGCATCCCGAACAAAGTGACAATCTGATTCAATATGTTTTGTTCGTTCATGAAACACCGGATTCTGCGCAATATATAACGCTGACTGACTATCACAGTAAAGGTGCATCCCATTCTCATGTTTAACACCTAAGTCACCAAGAAGTCGTTTCAACCACTTTAATTCACAAGTCGTTGCATTCATACAACGATATTCTGCTTCCGATGAAGAAGAGCAACAGTAGGTTAACCAAGAAGCACAAACCCACCACTCAAGGAACGTCTAGAGAGAGGACAACTTGCCCAATCTAAATCACACCAACCTTCCAACTGTAAAGCACTATCAGATCTCAATAAAATTCCCTGTCCCGGACTCTTTTTCAAATATCTAACAACTCGCAGAGCTGCTTCCCAATGATCAATCCTGGGATTTTGCATAAACTGCGATAAAATATGAACTAAATATGCTAATTCCGGTCTCGTAACAGACAAATAAATCAGTCAGCCTATGAGACGACGATATTTCTCTACATCATGAAAAAACTCTCCCTGAGCCAAAGCCAACCTGTGATTTTGCTCCATAGGGAACTCTGCAGGTTTAGCATCTAGTAAACCTGCCTCGGTAATGATATCCAACGCATACTTCCTCTGGCAAATAAAAATCCCCTATTTATTCCGGGCTACCTCTAGCCCCAAAAAATATTTCAACACTCCGAGATCTTTCATCTTGAAACAATTTCCAAGATATGATTTAAAACTGAGCATAGCATTTTGATCGTTGCCTGCAACAATTAAATCATCGACATATACTAACACATTGAGCTGCATTTTACCCTTTGTCAGAGTAAATAAAGAATAATCATAATATGACTGTTTAAAGCCATACTTTTCAAAGTTGTAGCAAGCTTTGCAAACCAGCATCTTGGAGCTTGTTTAAGCTCGTACAACGATTTCTTCATTTTGCAAACTTTGTCAGAATTATCTTTCGCAAAACCAGGAGGAATTTTCACATATACCTCTTCTTCCAAATCACCATGAAGAAATGCATTATGAATGTCCATTTGATGGACTTCCCAATTTTTCACCGCCACTACTGCAAGAAAGGTCCGAACTGTCACCATTTTTGCCACTGGAGCAAACGTCTCATTGTAGTCTAGACCTTCAACCTGATGATTGCCAAAGATAAATAGCCTCGCCTTTAATCTCTGCAAATTCCCATGCTCATCGTATTTCTCTTTGTACACCCATTTGCTCTCGAGAGCCTTTTTACCAGGTGGTAATTTTTCTAGCACCCAAGTGCCCTGTTCTTCAAGCGCCTGTATCTCATCTGCCATTGCCTTTCTCCAACCCTCATGTTTCATGGCGTCCCTGAAACATTTGGGTTCATTTCCTCTTGTAATAGCAGCAATATATTTTCTATGTTTCACAGAAAATCGGTGAGAATCAACATAATGTGTTATAGGGTAAACAGTACCTGAGGGAGATGATGTCACAAGTGAACTCTGAGTTGGTGTAGATGGACTATTATTTCGGATAGTGTGTGTCACATAGTCACGGAGTTTCACAGAAGGAATTTTTGGTCTCATGCCTTTACCCAAGGCCTCAGTACTTACTGGCTACCCAACATCAACTGTGTCGCTGCTATGAACTAGTTGCCCGACTTGTTGCTCTGAATGGGGGGTGGAAGTTTTCTGCTCAGGCTCGTGCACTGAGCTGTCGCACTGCCCGCTGCACTAGTGGGCGCTCGAGAGCCAGCGGGCTGATCAGAGTCCCTGATAGACTCTCCCGCAGCCTAGTCACGACTTGTGGCCTCCTCCCGCAAGTTGCCTGCGGTGTGGTCTGCTGCCCTACCTCATTTTCATCCCTTCTCACGTCTCTACCACTCCCCTCTTTATCCTCCAAGGTCCACTCGTCATCACTTACACCCTCATCCACGCAAGGAATGGAGTATGTCACACGCTTCTCATCCACATTAGGTGTAACAAATGGAAATACATCCTCATGAAAAATCACACCCCTCGAAACAAATATGTCTCGGGTCTCCAAATCATACAACTTCCACCCCTTTTTCCCGAAAGGATAGTCGATGAACACACATTTTCTACTCCTACTTGCAAACTTGTCACCTTTACTCCTTTGATTATAAGCGTAACATAAACACCCAAACACCCGAATATATTCATAAGAAGGTGATTTTCCAAATAACATGTCAATTGGGGTTTTATAGTCAAGCAATCGAGAAGGTGTTCTATTTAACAAATGACATGCTGCTTGCACACACTCCCCCCAAAATTTCAGAGGTAAATTTGCTTGGAACCTTAAAGCTCTAGCCACATTCAAGATATGTTGATGTTTTCTCTCAACACGCTCATTTTATTGAGGCGTGCGTACGAACGAAGTCTCAAAATATATCCCATTTTCAAAGAAGTAGTTCTTCAAGGAATTAAATTTCGTACCGTTATCACTACGAACCACTTTAATCTCTTGAGAAAATTGACGTTTCACAATAGCCACAAAATTATAAAACATGTACTCAACTTCCATTTTATTCCTTATTAAATAAGTCCACACATCCCTAGAATAATCATCGACAATGGTTAAAAAATAATGGGCACCACAAGACGATGGAGTCTTATACGGACCCCACAAATCTAAATGTACTAGTTCAAAAATCCAACTAGCTTTATTTTGACTCAAAGGAAAACTACTCCTATGTTGTTTTGCCCGAGGACATACATCACATGATTTAAATTTATTTCTACTACGACTCACAAATGGAAGTTGTTGTAGTACCTTTGCCGAAGGATGCCCCAAACGTTTATGCCACAACTCTGTCAAATGATCCTCATCTATCTTCAAAGTCTTCACCGTAGAAACACCCCGAATATAATAAAGTCCATCTACTCGTTCACCTGCTCCAATCACCTTCCTCGTCATTAGGTCCTGTATAACACAAAGGTTGTTAGTAAATTGCATGACACAATTTGAGTCATCACATAATTGAGTCGCCGAAATTAAATTGCAATTCAATTGCGGTACGTAAAGGACATTCTCAATAGTTAAGCCCCCTTGCAAAGTCACTGAGCCAATTTTGTTAGCATTGGCATATTTTCCATCCGACAATCCCACCGGACAATTTTTGAACATTAAAAATATTCGTCAACAAAGATAACTCGCAAGTGACATGATTTGATGCCCCGGTGTCAATGATCTAACCCGGGTCATGGTTACCATTAGTCTTGAATTTAAGACCATTTAGATGACTAAGAAGCTGCTGATATTGATCGGAAGAAAGGCCCACAAAACGTTGCTCACCACATCCAGCTATCACACTCACAATGTAATGTCACGTAATTGGCACAATTAATTAATTTCACAAGTCCTCACAACTGAAAGAATGAATCTCCCAATTCCTCACAAATGAAGGAATCAATCTCACAATTCCTCACAAAATTTGTAAACCCCCACAAACTCACATAACTCACGAATTTGTGTATGTATAAATTTCAAAGCAGTGAACTCTCACTCACACTCTAATTGTACGTGAACAATGAATGTTACGAACAAAATAAAAATTTAATTTTGGATCTCACTCAGGCTCTTGATACCACGACAAACTATGATCGTATAATTCTCTGTGTAATTCTCATTAATCACAATGGCCACATACAATATATTTATCAATTAGGTATACTTGGAAAGCAAGACCAAATAACCTAAATAGCTCACAATATTCTCTAGAATATATTCTCAAAATATTCACAATTATCTTGTTTCCTAAAATATATCCCAATAGTAACTTACTTTTTATTTATTTACTTATTTAAATTCGATCAAATTGGAAATGGATTATGTCTGTTGAAATTAAAATTTTCTATCTTGTCTTTTTATCTTGATAAAATTATTTTTTATTTTTGTATGAAAAAATGACAAAAAAAAAAGCTTTTAGAGGGAAATTTTTTAGTACGGTGTTTTTTTTTTTTGACACAGTTTTTAATAGGGTGTTGACACGTGTAACTTAAGAGTTATTTTGGGGAGTACTTTAGTATATACTAGATGTAAGCCCGTGCGATGCACAGATTTTATTGTAATATTTTTGAATTTTTTTTCCCTTTTTAAAAAACTTATAAAACTTTTTTATAAATCCCTTTGTACATGAGTAGTATTTATTTAGATTAGCTTCTAAGTATTTATTGGAAATTGAATATGTTAATTCTAATTATTATGTATTCTTTTTGTTTTGTTAAAATATTTATGTATTTTGAACAAAATATTGTAATTCCAAAGCTAAAATAAACATGCTCCATATAAGGAAATTATTTGCTTCAATATATTTTGGACGAAAGTGTTGGACAAAGTTGGCTTTAATTGAGGCATGAACGTAATCACCCTACAATTAAAAATAAGAAATTAAGTTAGATTTTTTCATTATATTAATTAATAAAAAAACCAAAAAGGTGTATATTATTGAAAATTAATAAAGGTAAACAATTTATAAAAATATAATACCTCCTTGTCCAATTGGACCATATACAAACTTATTAAGCTATCTTGTTTAATTTGGGGATGTTTAGTATGTCAAATAGGCGAGAGCTCGTACTTTGATTTTCCAATCAATTGTTGCTCGAATTTAATTCCCCAATTAAATTAGATAGGTATGTAAAAACAAAATTCAATAAATTAAACAAAACATACACATATACTCGTTAAATATCCCAAAAAACATAATGTAAGTAATAATTACAAATATAAAATTTTAAAAATTAAGCTAAGATTTACCCAACCATTGATGACTTAAAACTGAGAGAAAATTATTAACACAAATTCCCTTGATTGGGTTTTGTATTTCGTATGATGCGTCAATTTATAACGCTGTAAAAAATTATCTTATAATCGTAGGTATCACAAATTTTATTAAAAACGTTTATAATTTAAATCTAATATTATTTGTGATATAATTTTAAGTATTATTTATTTATGTTTCTTGAGCTTGTATTGTCAAAAATTATCTTATAATGCACACAACCTTATGATAACTTATAATGCACGTATCTTAACATTGTTTATAAATATCAAAAAATTAAAAATACTAATTAATTTTTTTTTAATAATTTATATCCTAATATTTAAAGATTATTGTTAGTTTTTTTTTCAAAAAGATAATTTTTAGTTTTTTGTATAATTTAAATTTTAATTATTCACAATTCGTTGTTTTATGTATGTGGTAAAATTCTTGAATCTTATTTGTCACTTTTGTTTAGGTGGTGAGTGAATTTTTTAATTCTAAAATAAATTATTATTCTAATTTTTCATTGGTCAAAATATTACATTTTCTTATGTGGCGCGCCGAAGACTCTTGAAAAATGCCTATTTTATTTATATATATTAGATTAGTATTAGTATTAGTATTAGTATTAGTATAAGATAGATAGATTTGTGATTATTGATTAATATACTTCCCGCCAAACAATTTTTTTTTTTTTTTTTGAAAAAACCTATTTTATAGACCTCCAAAGTCCAAACATTCATTTGCCAATGAATTGTTATAGAACAAGATCAGTTGCAACATTTCTTCATCCCCAAATTCAATTCTCTGTAATTTCGCTATATAAGCGTGCATTTCAGACGTACTTAGTCCAACATAATACCTCAGACCATAAATTCAACAATACAGATTTACTCTCATGGCTTTCTTATCATCCAAACCCAGAAATTTCTCAATTTCATACCAAAGGTTTCTCAAATATTACCAAACAATCCACTGGGAAGGCTTTGCATTGCATTTGCTTCAAGGGTTTGATCCCTTTCAGCATATTTCATTCAAATACTTTGATTGGTATGTATTCGAGATTCGGGTGTATTGATGCTGCCCACCATGTGTTCGATAAAATGCCGCAAAGAAATGAGGCTTCTTGGAATACTTTGATTTCTGGGTTTGTGAGAGTTGGTTTGTATGTGAAGGCTTTTAAGTTATTTTGTGATATGAGAAAATTTTCTGACTTTGCTTCGAATGGGTTTGTAATATCGAGTTTGATCACTGGTTGTTGTAGGTCTAATGATATGATTTCTCAAGCATTTCAATTACATGGTTTTGTTGTTAAGTCAGGATTATTGGATGATGTCTTTGTTGTTACTTCTGTGCTGCATTTTTACGGAACTAATGGGTTTTTGATGGAGGCTAAGACTCTTTATCAGGGCATGCCATACAAGAGTGTAGTTACTCGAACTGCGCTGATGGTTGTGTATTCTGATAGTGGACAACCTCAGGAAGTTATTGATATGTATCAACAGATGAGGCAAGAGGGGGTAGGCTTCAATGAGAATACATTTACTGTGTTGATCAGTTCTTGTGGGATGCTTCAGTATCCAATTTTGGGTCTGCAAATTCTTGGACATGTTATAAAGTTTGGGTTCGAGTCAAATCTGTCGGTTGCTAATTCTCTCATGTCAATGTTTGATAGCTTTGGATATTTGGATGAGGCATCATATGTGTTTGATTTGATGAAGCAACGGGATACAATCTCTTGGAATTCAATAATTACAGCATATGGTCATCACAAGCTTTGTGAAGAATCCCTAGGATACTTCAGGCAGATGCGTTTCGTTCATGATGAGGTGAACTCGGTTACACTTTCCAGCTTGTTATTGGCTTCTGATAATGTTGATTTCGTAAAATGGGGCAGGGGTATTCATGGTCTTGTAGTCAAATATGGATTTCATACAGATGTTTGTGTGTGCAATACTCTTCTTACCATGTACTCTGGAGCTGGACAACTTGATGATGCCGAGTTGATATTTACTACAATGCCAGAGAAAGATTTAATCTCATGGAATTCAATGATAACATGTTATGCCCAAAATGGAAAATCCATGGATGCCTTTCGATTTTTGAGTAGGCTTTTGAAGGCAAGGGCATCAATAAACCAAGTCAGTATTGCTAGTGTGTTAGGAGCATGTACCAGCCAAGAGTTCCTTCCTGAAGGCATTATTGTCCATGCTATTGCTGTCAGTTCTGGCCTTGCCAATAATTTGATTGTCGGCAATTCGTTGGTTACCATGTATGCAAATTTTGGTTTGACAATTAAAGCTCAAAAAGTTTTTGAGACGATGCCTGATCAAGACATTGTCACATGGAATGCTTTGATTGGAGGATATGCTGAAAATGAAGAAGCTGATGAAGCATTTATGTCCTATAAGTTGATGAGAAGAAGAGGCTTGCAAGAAAATTACATAACCATAGTGAATGTTCTTTCTTCGTTTTCTTCTTCCAGTAGTCTGTTGATGCGTGCAATGTCTGTTCATGCACATATTGTTTGTACAGGTTTTGAATCAGATGAATATGTGAAGAATTCTCTTCTTACTATGTATGCCAAATGTGGTGATCTTGATTCAAGCAGTGTACTAATCAGTATATCCAGGAACATAACTCTTGTCACTTACAATGCCATAGTTTCTGCTAATGCACGTCATGGCCGGGGAGAAGATGCATTGAAACTGTTCAAAAATATGTACAATCTGGGGATAGATTTAGATCAATTTACCTTTTCCAGTGCTTTTGCTGCTGTAGCCAACTTGGCAATTCTGGAAGAGGGTAAAATGCTCCATGGACTGACTGTTAAAATTGGGTTGGACATAGATTTGCATGTAATAAATGCTGCAATGGATATGTATGGGAAATGCGGGGAATTGGATGATGTCTTGAATATACTTCCAGAACCAGTTAACAGGTCAAGGTTATCATGGAACATTCTAATTTCAACTTACTCAAGGCATGGGCTTTTTCAACAAGCAAGAGACACTTTTCATGAAATGCTTGATGCAGGGATAAGACCTGATTATGTGACTTTTGTCTGCCTTCTAAGTGCGTGTAGTCATGGGGGCCTTATTGATGAAGGTCTTGAATATTATTATTCCATGACAAGGGATTTTGGAATTCCACCCGGAATTGAGCATTGTGTATGTGTGGTTGATTTGCTTGGGCGATCAGGAAGATTCGCTGAGGCTGAGAAATTTCTGATTGAAATGCCAGTATCTCCCAATGGATTTGTTTGGCGGAGCTTATTGGCTTCTTGTAGAGTTCATGGTAATGTCGAACTTGGTAAAAAAGCTGCACAGCAGCTTATTCAAATGGGACCTGATGATGACTCTGTATATGTTTTGTATTCAAACGTATGTGCATCAAGTGGGAACTGGGAGGCTGTGGAGAGTATCAGAAATCAAATGCAATTGGGTTATGTAAAGAAAAAGCCTGCATGTAGCTGGGTCAAGTTGAAGAACAAGGTCAGCTCTTTTGGAATGGGAGACAAAACCCACTCTCAGACAAAGCTAATAGATGCAAAACTCAAAGAAGTCAAGAAGCTGATTACTGAAGCAGGTTATGTCCCTGATACAAGCTTTGCTTTGCATGATACGGGAAGAGCAGAAGGAACACAATTTATGGAACCACAGTGAGAGACTTGCTCTTGCATATGGGTTAATTAACTCCCCAGAAGGCTCAATCATCAGAGTATTCAAGAACCTTCGTGTCTGTGGTGATTGCCACTCTGTTTTTAAGTTTGTTAGTGCAGCAGTTGGCAGGGAAATTCTATTGAAGGATCCCTACCGGTTTCATCACTTCAAAGCTGGCAAGTGTTCATGTGGTGATTTTTGGTAGCCGGGGATACCATTGTATAGCTTCATAGTAGCGAAGTACACACACACACACAAACAATTTTAACTCCTTTAATTCCTCTTACCTGTACTTATTAGTGAAGTACACACACACAAACAATTTTAACTCCTCTTTTCCTGTACTTTTTAGTGAAGTGTGCAATGAACTGGTGTTAGGGAAGAGGGGCAATTTAGGGAGTAGATTAAAGGAGAACTTAGTTTGTTTGTTAGGGAAATGCTCTGTATATAGACCTAATTAGAGAGAGATAATCACGTTGAACATCGTTGAATGTTTTGGGTTAGCTTTAAAAGGCTAAATTGGTAGAGAGTCTACTTCTCAAAATTGGGATTATCATCTTCTTCCTACGTTCTTCCATTTTTATGATGCCCAAGCTATGATAATACATAGCAGTCTTTTAAATGTACTTTTCAGTGTTAAACAGTTGGTGAGAGTATGATATATTTCTGTGGTGATAGTTTTCTTGTCTTTGATATCTGGTCTGCTGATTACCCTATCTATAGGTCTATTTACGGCTATTTGGGTTATTTATAAATGCAGACCTATCAGAAGCATGGTATTTGAGCACAGGCATATTGTTGATCCAGATCAAGTTCAGTTGAATAAGATCTTCTGTACTGTTTTTCTCCAAATTTCTGCTATATTTTACTAATCGTTTTTTTTATATCACCTTGCAAATTCTACGCTACCTGCTGTGCCAGTTGATTCTCATAAATTTTGGGAGCAGCCTACGGATTTCAACATCTCTTCAGTGCATCCTTTTATTTTGGTTCCTTGCAGCTTCGATACACCTTGTGTCCTTGTCTATATTAACTGCAGCTTCTGCTGTTTCAAGGGTTGAAATGCTTAAGGATTAGGCCTAATCTTTAACCTATTTTTCAATTGTTAAGTGGAATATATTTTTCAGATAAACAGGATACATTTTCAAGGTCAGAGAGGGGGAGCCCTCCTGTTCTATGTCTCAAGTATTCTCTTATCTCAACAGAAATTGCTGCTTGCTGCAGAAAGAGCCCTAGTAGTTTATGAAGTGGTCTAAGTTCTCTGTATCATGACTTTAATTCATCTGCATAATTCCATTGTTGATGAAAATCTTTCAGAGTACTTGAAGCAAGAATTTGGCTGAATTACTACCATTATGTGGTTACTATTATATATTTTACTTTTATCTTAATTGCTGCTCCTGTTAATTCCAATCATATATTTATGCAATGTATATTTACATCTTTTTTTTTAAAACAATGTTTGCATCTGCTTTATTTATGTTAAACCGAACCTTTTGTTTTGCTGAACTTATTTAATTCACTAGTATAATGATTTGAATTTATTTTTATTTTTATTGAATTATTTTTTTCTAAATACTGTATTATTTAAATTGTGATATGTAGTCTCCATCCACCCATAATTGTCTACATCCCCCATGCCAAACTCTTAACTCTTAAGGTTTTTTTTTTTTTTTTTTTTTTTTTTTTCGAGAAATGTTAGAAAAAGAAAAAGGAGTATAAAAGTCTTCTCCCCGCCAAATAAATATTCCAATTCTCATACCGTCTGATAGTATCTCTCATTAGTCATTACTCATTAACAAGTATATACTTCGTTATTGTTTTTCATCTTCGTTACTTTTGGTATTACAATCTGAATTTGTCCATTACTTCATTTTTTTCAATTCTACTGCGATTATCATCTGAATTGGTGAGGTTGAACTTGCTATCAATTGTCTTTGATGACCAACTGACGCCGGAATATTTTCGATTCAGGAACTTTGAATTGGCTGCGCAACTGTCAAAATGGACATCGGTTCGCCGTCGTCCACTCTCTCTCCTCGTCATCGTATTATTCAGGTCATGCTCTTCTTCTCTTTGTCTCTGTCCTTTTTATTTAATTAATTTAATTTTTTTATTTTGAGGATAGAGATAGTAGTAAAATTCTATTTAAAAAAGAAAATTTTGTAAGAAAAACCTTTTAAAAGCACCATTTTGCGAAAAAATATATTTTTAAAAGTTTTTTGGCAAAAGAAAACCCAATTATAATTAAATTTATTTTGTTGAAGTACCTTTGATTCACTTAATTAATCTCTAGTTTCTTCTAATTTACCAGTACCATTTAATAATTATTATATTAATTTATAAATTTAAAAAAGAAACACCACCCCCACCAACCAACCAGCCATTCCTTCCCTTTCCCCCTCCCAGGGCAACAAATAAAATTGAAAGATTAATCAATCAACAAAGAGATACATGGGAAAAAAAAAAATACAACAATCACTTACTTTGATTATGTCCCAACATAAATTATTACATTGATTTGTTTATGTCCATTAGTATGATCAATCATAGATACACAAATATAAAGTTTCAATCAATCAATTAATTTCTACAAATCAAAATCATGTCTAATAGAACTCAATGGCTATTAAAGGGGAAAAAAGAAATCCATAAATTAGTAACTTAAATTATAATTAGCTAATGCGTAGTATATTAGTAGTTTTTATACTGCTTTGTGTTAGCATAAGGTTCATGCGTCGATATTGAAATTCAATCAACAAACTCTATTTTTCTACCCTCTTTGCTCAAAATTCAAGCATATATTGAAAACCATAATTACCTCACTAGTCGCTACCATTATTAGTAGGTACCAACTCAATTCCTTACCTTCACTTTACGGTCTTTAAGATGTGCCTTTGACTATCAATAACGTTAATACTTAATAATGTATTAACAAAAATTATAAAACAATGTCTTATATGACTATTGTTTGGGTACTAAAATGGTCATACCCATTTTAGTCTTGGGTAACTCTACCCATATAAGCCCAAAGGGCATAAAAAAGGTATAAAAGGTCCCAAATAAGTCAAATACATCAATATGGCCTTCAACGGCCCGCATATGTAATTTTAGGGCTCATAAACCCACTTATTTACTCATATAAATACCCCTCAAAGGACATAAGGTAAAAGGAGGTCACTCTTATCATCTAAGATGACCATACTCCTCCACTCTCTCCCCTAAACTCCTCTCAAAATATGCATTGTTTGGCAACTAACTTGGGCGTCGGAGGCTCCGCCCCGGGTTCAACCCCCGGGGCTCGGGGTTCATTTTGCAGGTCCATTCAAGGCCCAAATTCGAGGTTCTCAGACACCCCTCCAAGGCCCGGTTAGCTCATTTTTTGCCGAAACAATTTGGCGCCGTCTGTGGGGAGACGAGTACTACTACCCATAAAAATCCACTAATTCATGGCTACTGTGTTCTATCACGAAAAAGGGTCAAAATTTCTAGCAAATTTAACCCAAAATTATTACTCCTGTCAAAAGGGGTAATCATTCTTGCAAATGATGGAGATGATAGATAAACATTTTGATTTGTCGCCAATCTAACCACTACTAACAAGGTACTTCGTGCCTTTACAAAAAAATTGGGAAATATCCCATGAATATGGTCAAACCTTAATTATTCTTGAAGAAGAATAAAAGCTAGATCTACGTGGCTCTAATGGAAAGCTCACAAAAGCAAGCCTTTCATTCACACCACCAAGTTGAAGAGGCAGCAGGTGGCATGAAACATACATAAAAAATCAATCAAGTTTATGTAAATTCAATGCTTGCCGAAGGAAATTGCCATTGTCTTCATCACAAGCTTCAAGGCTCACAACTCCACCACTAGAACGACTCACCATTTCATCCTAGGCAACACATGCCGAGGTCAATGGGGGTCAAGGCTAGTATTGTGAAGTGAGCCAAATCTCTTCACATCACATCTAAAGTAGCAGCTGAAGAAGATCTGAGGTTGTCTACCATTGTTGAAGCTTAAAAAAGCTCAAACTATCACCACTCTAAAAATCCGAAGCAAATAGCTCGGATAAGCAAAAGGAATCCGAAGCTCATCGAGCCGAGGCTATCCGAAGGTGTTTCAGCCCAAGCCGAAGGTGTTCTGGGCAAGCCAACTGAGCCGAGACCGGTGTTTCGGCCAAGCCTAAGGCTTTTTAGCCGAGGCTATCCGAAGGTGTTTCAGCCCAAGCCGAAGGTGTTCTGAGCAAGCCAGCCGAGCCGAGACCGGTGTTTCGGCCAAGCCTAAGGCTTTTCAGCCGAGGCTATCCGAAGGAGTTTCAGCCCAAGCCGAAGGCGTTCTGGGCGAGTCGAAGGTGATTCAACAGAAACCAAGGGTGGTACAGTTTACCGCTCCCAAGTTAAGGTCGGTAACCATTGCCGAGCCGAAGCTCAACTCTTATCTCCTGGCCGAGGCTAGCCATAGCCGAAGCCGAGCCCAGCCGAGGTTTACCTTCGCCGAGATTCGAGCTCCCAGCCGAAGCTCACAACCATATGAGCCGAGGGTGCTGCCGAAGATGGTTTGTCTGAACCGAAGAAAGAGTAATCAACTCTTTCTATCTTCGGATCAAGAGTAAACTCTTTCTATCCTTGGATCAAGAGCAATAAACTCTTTCTATCCTCGGATCAAGAGTAAACTCTTTCTATCTTCAGATCAAGAGTAAACTCTTTCTATCCTCGGATCAAGAGTAATAAACTCTTTCTATCCTCGGATCAAGAGTAAACTCTTTCTATCTTCGGATCAAGAGTAAACTCTTTCTATCCTCGGATCAAGAGTAATAAACTCTTTCTATCCTCGGATCAAGAGTAAAACTCTTTCTATCTTCGGATCAAGAGTAAACTCTTTCTATCCTCGGATCAAGAGTAATAAACTCTTTCTATCCTCGGATCAAGAGTAAACTCTTTCTATCTTCGGATCAAGAGTAAACTCTTTCTATCCTCGGATCAAGAGTAATAAACTCTTTCTATCCTCGGATCAAGAGTAAACTCTTTCTATCTTCGGATCAAGAGTAAACTATTTCTATCCTCGGATCAAGAGTAATAAACTCTTTCTATCCTCGGATCAAGAGTAAAACTCTTTCTATCTTCGGATCAAGAGTAAACTCTTTCTATCCTCGGATCAAGAGTAATGAACTCTTTCTATCCTCGGATCAAGAGTAAACTCTTTCTATCTTCGGATCAAGAGTAATAAACTCTTTCTATCCTCGGATCAAGAGTAATAAACTCTTTCTATCCTCGGATCAAGAGAAAACTCTTTCTATCTTCGGATCAAGAGTAATAAACTCTTTCTATCCTCGGATCAAGAGTAATAAACTCTTTCTATCCTCGGATCAAGAGTAAAACTCTTTCTATCTTCGGATCAAGAGTAAACTCTTTCTATCCTCGGATCAAGAGTAATGAACTCTTTCTATCCTCGGATCAAGAGTAAACTCTTTCTATCTTCGGATCAAGAGTAATAAACTCTTTCTATCCTCGGATCAAGAGTAATAAACTCTTTCTATCCTCGGATCAAGAGTAAACTCTTTCTATCTTCGGATCAAGAGTAATAAACTCTTTCTATCCTCGGATCAAGAGTAATAAACTCTTTCTATCCTCGGATCAAGAGTAAACTCTTTCTATCCCCGGATCAAGAGTAATTAACTCTTTCAATCCTTGGATCAAGAGTGTTGCCTCGGATGAACTCTTTCAGTCCTCGGATCAAACCTTGGATCAAGAGTGTTTCCTCGGATGAACTCTTTCAGTCCTCGGATCAAGAGTAATTAACTCTTTCAATCCTTGGATCAAGAGTGTTGTCTCGGATGAACTCTTTCAGTCCTCGGATCAAACCTTGGATCAAGAGTGTTGCCTCGGATGAACTCTTTCAGTCCTCGGATCAAGAGTAATTAACTCTTTCAATCCTTGGATCAAGAGTGTTTCCTCGGATGAACTCTTTCAGTCCTCGGATCAAACCTTGGATCAAGAGTGTTTCCTCGGATGAACTCTTTCAGTCTTCGGATCAAACCTTGGATCAAGAGTGTTGCCTCGGATGAACTCTTTCAGTCCTCGGATCAAGAGTAATTAACTTTTTCAATCCTTGGATCAAGAGTGTTGCCTTGCATAAACCTGAACAAATAAAGTCCTTCGACTCAATTTCTATGAACGAATTATTTGGGAAATTGAAACAAAACCCAACTCATTTTTTCAAATAGAATTGGGTCTCGGGGGCTAATTGTTTGGGTACTAAAATGGTCATACCCATTTTAGTCTTGGGTAACTCTACCCATATAAGCCCAAAGGGCATAAAAAAGGTATAAAAGGCCCCAAATAAGTCAAATACATCAATATGGCCTTCAACGACCCGCATATGTAATTTTAGGGCTCATAAACCCACTTATGTACTCATATAAATACCCCTCAAAGGGCATAAGGTAAAAGGAGGTCACTCTTATCATCTAAGATGACCATACTCCTCCACTCTCTCCCCTAAACTCCTCTCAAAATATGCATTGTTTGGCAACTAACTTGGGCGTCGGAGGCTCCGTCCCGGGTTCAACCCCCGGGGCTCGGGGTTCATTTTGCAGGTCCATTCAAGGCCCAAATTCGAGGTTCTCAGACACCCCTCCAAGGCCCGGTTAGCTCATTTTTTGCCGAAACAACTATAATTTTTTATTTTGACTTGTCAAAACAAAAGCAATATCTTCTCACGTGGAGCGCTTTGCACGTCTGACCTAGTTGAAGAGGTACTTGACGGGATAGAGGGACTAATTTAGACAAGTTTTTTGTCATGTTTTATCTAGTGTGTATTCCATATATATTTTTTTTTTTGTTTTTTGTGTCCTTGGCACGAATTAAAGTTGTTTTGTTCTTACTAAACCCTAAGGGCACGTTTGGTTAAAATCTCGCGTATTGCAAATTCATATATGTTCTGCGTATTATAACATATTTTGTATTAGGTACCACTTGTTAGAACAATGGAAATGAAGTAGAAAGGAAACAAATAAAAGGGGGAGAAAGGAATGATTTAACTATTACCTTTTTATTTGTTTGATTTTACTATTGAAAGGAATCCTTTGTGTTAAAGGAGAGTAAGGATATTTGTTACCTTAGGTTTTAGAGAGTTAACAAATGTGTGGCATCTCTTATCCTTAGGTAAAGGTAGTTGTTACCAAACCTTCTAACCAAACATTCGGTGATGGTAATGGTTTGACCAAATTCGTTTCCAGCCCCAAAAATGCACTAACTAAACATGCTCTAGTAATATATGTAAACTAGGAAAATAAAAATATATTTTTTGAAAGAAGGTTTATATCTTGATCAGTCCGCACATGCCACATGATGACCCTGGAAGTAAGTTGTCATCATGATTTGCTTCGCTATAGATTATGCATGACTTTGCATGCACCGTAGATAACGCCATGGGAGTAAGGCTCAGGCAGGTTAGACACCCACCGTACAATGGATTCTTGGCACTTAATTTCAAACCAATAAATGCCATAATATCATATTACATTCAAGCTTGAGACACATAATTATGTCTGACACAAGTATTTTGAATACTAGACACCTAAGCTCAAATGTGCTACTTAGAAGTGGATGGGGCTTAGAGACATAAGGTAAACATTGTAAGTTGTGGGGTTAGAAATCACGTTCTTTTGTTAAATGATCTTTTAGAGCCATGAGGCCTGAATATAAAAAGTGAAATCACAGTATGGGAATTCTGATTAGAAGTACTGAAGTATATGCAATATTTTCAGTTATGTTATCAACAATAATGTTCGGAAATCCTCCAGAAATGATGTCCATTATCAATTGAATAAATATGAGTTGTGCATTTTGGTGAAGGGTTTGTAATAATTTCTATCACTGAGGATCTTTTTTTATAAAGAACTTTTTATTGTATGTGTACAATGATTTTGTCGTACATGTGTTGGAAATATTTAGGCCTCTATATAGGCTGTTGATCTGAAGTATATGATAGTATACACAACTGCTTGCATCATTGTCTGAAATGATATACATTCTGTAGTGGGTAGAATTCACATGGTTGCATCAATGCATCATTGTGTCTCACAAGGTTCCTTCCCTTACAAAGGAGGGGAGTTATAGTATGTCCCTTCCAGAACAAGCATGTTTATGATAAAGTTATGATATTCTAAAACCAAAAAAAAAAAAAAAAAAGAAAAAAAAAGATGTTTCCTTTAAATGATGTATTCAAAAGCAGCAAACCTGGATGCGTTGGGGTGGGATACTAGGATCTATGGAGAAGCCAAGGAGACATGCGCAGTGTGCCCAGGAATTTGTGCATGTCTACGTGTATACATGTTGCTTTGACGTTGATTCTCTCACAAATAAAGTTAAATAAAGCGGAGGGAGTACTACTTTATATGTCAAATGATGACATGCAAACAATGGACCACACACAATTGACAACCCCTTATGTATGTACAATTATCTTGGCATTATATTTTGATAAATGGTTATTGTTTTCTTTGGCAGGGACTATCCATGATTGGCGTTCCTGAGGAGTACCTAAGAGATCTCCAGCCTGGTTTAGTGTGTTTTGTTAAAAACAACAAACCCTTGTTGCCTGAAATAGTCTCGGCCATTTTACCTACAGCCATAGGTAATTCAGGGATGGTTTGTGAAGGGGAATTTGGGTCTAAGAAAGCATTTGACCATCTAAACTTGAAAGATGTCTATCGTGAAAGTATGTGTTGGCTAACGTGGTTGATGTTTGAGCATGAACCAAATATTGCACTGAATAACCTGGCTAATTTGAATTTTGGTCAGCGTGGTGTGTGTGTTGTTATTTGGAGAAAAAATGATTTAGCTATTCGTTGTTATACCTGTGGACATGACTCAGCTTGTGTAATCTGTCTACCTTGTTTCCAGAAAGGAAATCACGAGAATCATGACTTTTTTACCATAACTCCTGGTGAGGGTTGCTGTGATTGTGGTGATGAGTCTGCTTGGAAACGACAGGGCTTTTGTTCAGAGCACCAAGGCGCAGAACAAATACAGCCTCTTCCAGATGAGATAGCCAGTTCAGTTGAACCAGTATTGGATCTGCTTTTCAAGTTCTGGGAAGACATGTTAAGAAGAGATTCAACCAATAAACATGGTTATGAGCTGAGAAAAGTTGTTGACGAGCTTTCCTACAGTATTGTGGAGATGCTTCTGGACTTCTGCAATCACAGTGAAAGTTTGCTGAGTTTTGTTTCTAAGAGGTTGATTCACACAGTTGATTTGCTGAAATTGTTGGCAAGATCTGAGAGATTCTTAAGTAATGATGTCACAAAGAAGTTGCCTGAGTTGCTACTGAAGCTTCTGAGTGAACCTATATTTAAGCATGATTTTGCTGAAGTATTTACAGAGTATTACCCTGTCACTGTTTCTGAGGTTCTTAAGACATCTAGCTCTGATTTTCATAAATCTCTAGTGGCGAAGTTTTCTGTGCACATTATAACTGTGCCAACACTGGCCCCACATCTTGTAAAGGAGCGTAATCTCTTGGCTGTGCTGTTAAGATGTCTGTTCGAGATTCTCTTTTCTTGCTGCGGAAATGATGGCCGTATTCAGGTAATTTTTACTTATTTATTTTTGATTGTTATTAGTTCTGTGTATTTATTGTGAGCTTGTAAGTTGTAACTACGCTTATGTAATGTTAGCCTTGGTTATAAAGTGTAACATGATGGACTTGTTCACAATATCTGTGTATTAGTTAGAATTTAACTCTGATGTATTGTGGGATAGGAGGGGGGAGAGGGTTATGTGATGATATGTTTTGAGAGCTATGTCTTTCTATTCAAAGCAAGATCATAAGTGCATCTGTGAGAATTATGGTAACTTATTCATTTTGTTTCTCAATTTTCTTTAGTATTTCTGTGCAAAGGTTATGGCAAGTACGCTGATGATTCATGTGATACTCCCTCAGTTTTTTTTATAAGTGATACACTTCGACTCGCGTGGAATTTAGGTGGTTGATTTAAATTTGTTAAAATATTGTGTAAGTGGGCTTCATGGGGAAATTATCAAGTATAAAAAGAGAGTGATTTAATATTTAATTCTATAGTAGAAGATGTGAGATGAAATAACATGAGAAGAAATGTGAGTATGGACCATGGGAAGAATATTGGTATTGTACTCTTCACTTATCTTATCTTATTAGCCCTAAACTTATCTTTTCAGAACTTATCAGCCCTTATCTTATTTCAACTTATTGGCCATTCACAAAGTCTTATATGTGGCTGGCCACACCATGTGGCCAGCCACTATAGGGGTTACTTTACTAGTGTAATAGGGGTTACTTGATCAGTGTTAAAGGGGTTACTTTATCATTGTTATAGAGTTACTCTGTCAATGTTATAGGGATTACAAGGGTTACTTAATCAATGTTATAGGGGGTTACTTTAAGTGGTCACACGGTATGGCCGGCCGCACACAAGCCGAGCTGCTTATTTGAACTTATTATATCTGAAATAAGTTGAGGTAATGGAGGAATTGCACTTGGAAAAAGTGTCTGTTTTTGGAAAGTGTCGCTCTTTAATCACGAAGGGATCCAAGTATATGATATGGCTTTTGTTGTCTATATATTTCATTTATTTCAAATGATTCTCTTCCTGTTATCAGGCTTGTACTCAAGATTTATTGTGTGTTTCATTATTCTTATCATCTTCGAAGAATATTACAGTTTTTTATTATTTAAATTACCATTAGTAGACATTCCATATCTTATCCCTTAATATGCTGTTGGGAAATTGTTATGCAGTTTAGCATGTGGCCAGTTGTACACAATCTTTGTATCAGTGTTGTGAAAGACATTAATTATGTTCTAAGCCATTATGACGTACTAAAGTATGTGACACATGAACGATTCGACATTGTCAAAGATTGGTTGCAAATTATATCTTTAGTGCAAGGCATGAATCCTCGAAAACGTGAAAGAACCTACTTTAGAGAAGATGTAAATGCTGAGCTACCTTTTGATATGTGCAAGTATATTGCCAAAATTCATTTTCTTTTAGTAAAGGGTGCTTTCTCTGATTCTGACCATGATAGTGAAGTGATGACTGAGGCTTCTTCTGTGCGAGAGGAAAAAGATACTGATGATGGATATAGTAAAAAACAAGCTAAAGTTGAAAGGCTTTCTAGTGAAGCTACACAGAAGTTTGACGCAAATCAAGATTTTTTTGTTTTGCCTTCTGTCTTACAATTGGCTTTTGAGTCAACAAAGGCTATAGATTGTTGGTTGGCAGGGAGTAATCTTGTTTCTCATGTCACTAGCGACATTTCATTTTGTGTATCCACATTCAAGGAGGCCTCATTTAGTGTCAAAAAGGGGGTGTTCACTTCAGGCTTATCTGATGTTCCCTCGGTGACACTGACACATGCCTTCCCAGTAAATACTGGGGATATGGTTAAGGATGTGAATTTCTTCGAATCAGAAACATCTGTTGAAAAAGATGCTTTGTCTTTGTTGAGTTTATCTGTTTGGCCTGATATTGACTACGATGTAAGTTCACAGGGGATATCATTACATATGCCCTTTCATGGATTGCTTTCTTTAATTTTGAAGCAGGCTCTTAAGCACTATTATGGAGATTCTGTACTGACAAATAAGGATGATGTCACTTATCTAAATCCTTTATCTGATCACCTTTATTTTTTTCAAAAAGTACTTAGAGGCTGCCATCCATATGGATTTTCTTCATTCATGATGGAGCATCCCCTGCAAAGCAGGGTGTTTTGTTCCCAGGTTCGTGCTGGGATGTGGAGGAAAAATGGTGATTCTGCTATATTATTGTTTCATCGATATCGTTTTATTCGCAGATATGTAGAAATAGTTTGTAAATCTGAATTTTTTTTATCCATCTATTTATCGATATGCATCAATCTGTAAAATTGAGCTTGTGTATACTGCAACGGGATGTGGCTGTGATTGTATGCATATGGGTGCATATCAAGTGTTCATTAATCAAGATTCAGAGCTTGATCTATTTTTCAAAAATTGTTCTTTTTGCAGGTCTAATCAAGAGTCAGAGCTTGATCTATTTTTGCTACAGCTATGTGCTTCTTTTGCTCCAGCTGACCTATATGTAACAAGAATCTTAGAACGTTTTCAATTGTCTAATTACCTTGCTTTGGATCTCAAGCATGTTAGTGAGTATGTCATCTCGTCAAACCTCATAGTATGTTCATTCTCCTTATGAAATGTGAATGAACATGCCTTTGTCTTATAATTCTATTTTGATCTTTTTTTTTTTTTTTTTTTTTGTGCTGAGCTTGGGCTTTATTGCTTAGTAATGATGTTTATGTTCTTTTGTTTTTTATCAAATTGGTTTACTTGTTGCTGCCATATTTGCAGGTATGAATCAGTTTTATTGCAGGAGATGCTCACTCTAATAATACAGATAGTCAAAGAGAGGCAATTGTGTGGACTAACAACATCTCAGAGTCTGCAAAGAGAACTGATCTGCAAGCTTGCAACAGGTGATTTTACACACAGTGAGCTTGTCAAGGGTCTACCTAAGGAACTATGTAAACTGGATCTGCTACAGGAGGTCTTAGGTAAAATTGCTTCATACTCCAGTCCATCAGGATTAAATCAGGTTTGCCTTTTATCTGCCTGTTCTTTTCTCCTTTCTTTTCCATTCTGTGTCTGGCGCATTCATGCATTCTGTCTCATAATTTCTGTACTTCAGGGGAAGTACTCTCTACGAATGCCATATTAAAAAAGAACTGGATTTGTATCATCCATATTGGAAAACGAGAGACTTGCAGGTTGCTGAAGAAAGATACTCTCGATTTTGTGGGGTTTCTGCCCTGAGTGCTCAATTGCCAAAGTGGACAAACGTCTATCAACCATTAATTGGAATAGCTAGAGTAGCTACTTGCAAGACTATCCTCCAGGTTATTCGGGCTGTCCTCTATTATGCTGTCTTTACGGATAGATCGGCGGAGTCACGTGCTCCTGATGGGGTACTTATAACTGCGTTGCACTTGCTTTCGCTAGCTTTAGATATTTGCTCTTTAGAGAAAAAATCTGGCCATATATCTACTCATGACGAGGATTGCTTTCCGTTGATGTTGGTTGCAACGGAGGAAATTGAAGTGGGGTTGCATGATGAATCTGGTTGCCCGAGTTTACTATTACTTCTGGTCATGTTGATGAGGATGCACAGGAAACAAAACATGGGCAGCACAATGGAAGCAGGGAACTTCAATTTTTCTTCCCTTGTAGAAATTCTGCTGAAGTTTGCTGAATTAGACTCGAAATGCATGGTGAAACTGCAGCAGTTTGCTCCTGAAATTGTTAACCACAGAACTGATAGTATTGTGGATTTAAGTTCAGCTTCTGATACAAAGAAGCAGAAGATGAAAGCCAGGGAAAGACAAGCTGCCATTTTGGTAAGACACCGAGGCTATACTATGCGTGAAAAAAGCTGATTAGGTCTTGAAAGAGTGCAGGACAGAAGTCAACTAGTAAATGACAGGATTCTTAACTCAGTTGAATAGTCAAAATAATTTAATTATGTTTTCATTTTATACATTTTTCTATTTCCTGCCCTTGGATGTGGTTATATAACTTTGAAGAATGGGCACTTTCTTGACATATTTGGCTTTAAAGTGTTGTGATAATTGTTTATGATATGATTTTTTCTCGCATTGTACAGGCAAAAATGAAAGCTGAGCAATCTAAATTTCTAGCAAACTTGAAGGGTTCAGCTGATACTGAGTCTGATTATTCTGGCTCTGGGAAGGTGGAACACGTTTGTTGTCTTTGCCATGATCCTAATTCTACAAACCCAATGTCTTTCCTTGTATTACTTCAGGTATGCTGATTTTATTCTTTGCTATTACTTTTACACTATGTATGGATAGAGAGAAATGGAAAGAAAGTAAAAGAAGAGAAAAGAAAGGATGCATCAACCTTTGTTTGAATACCTAATGGAAGGATCCATTTTCCTTCCCCTTTTAATAAACCAATTTCCTCCATTGGATAGATTTGGAAGGAAAATGGAAGGTCACCTTCTCCCTTCCCTCACCCTTCACTATTGTTATCTAAACATAGTGTTTGTGTAATAGACAAATTTTTTTTTTTCTCCATTTCACTGGCCTTTCTTTTTAGGGAAAAAAAATAAAATTTCCTCCCATTTTTAAGATAGGTGAAGGCATCAAGGCAAAAGATAAGAATGGATGAAAAGCCTTATTGGGAAAAACAACACTGCATGAATTATCTTTCTCTTTTTGGTTTCTTGCCAGATTGGGGTGGTGCTAGCCTTGTGGGATAGGTTTAGATTTTTTTTTTCTTTTCGAAATCCTTTTCTATGAAATGGAAAATAAAGAGTTGCTGTTACTTGTATCAAGGCCGATCCTCAAAGCTTTGACTTCTCAAAGAGTCAAAGTTTCATGGCCAGTCTACATCTCAATTATACAACAATCCTTGGGCATACCAAGAGTGAGTTTTTTCCCCCCAATGGGATGGGATAATCTAAACAAAATACATCCTTTTAAATATATTGATACCAAACTCTTTCTAGTGGACTCTATTTCACAGCAGCTCCATATCCAATGTAACCTCTAAGAATACATCTTATTTGAAAATTTTATCCTATCAGCGATGCGTTCTATTAGATTATCAACCCTTCAAAATTAGTTCTTGATCCTGCCAGGAAAGATTGTATTTGCGGTTGTAGGCCTTAGTTTTGGATGGAAAAGTTTATGTGACGGTTAATACAACATCTATGGGTCGGAATGTGAGCCTTGTGAGGCATTTAGGAAGGATTGTATTTAGAAAAGGCGTGTAGCAAATATGTATTTCATGAGATGGATGTTTTGGGGTCATCATAAGGGATAGTATTTGTAGTGAGGATATTCAGTAAGGTTGGAGCTGTATGTAAAAAGGATAAAATAAGGTAGTATCAATTACATTGGATTGGGCATGTGCAACAGCGGCCAGTAGATGCCCCAGAAAGGAAATCAGAGAGTTGGTATTATACAGATTTTAGAAGAAGCCAAGGGATGCTGAAGATGACATGGAGGGATTAAAAAAACGATATCTTTAATATTGCATTTGTAAAAGAATTTCACTAGATAATAGTGAATAAAGGAGAAAAGATAAATCAGTGGATGACCAAAAAATATTAATTCTTGGTTCATGCAGCCGACCCCATCCTTCTGGGATTAAGGCTTTGTGATTGTTATCGCAGCTTGAACCTTGTCATTTCTGAAGATATAGGCAAGGGCGGAGCCAGGGGGCTCGTGGCCCAACCGCATATCACTGTGGTACGACTGTCGTGTGTCTACCAAAAATAAACTTAGCTAAAACCTCCTAAAATGTTGTAGGGTAAGCTAGGGTCGATCCCACAGAGAATTGGATTATCAAATTATTAGTTGTGTAAGTTAGAAACCCCTGTTTTGAACAAATAATGATATGATCTAATAAATAAGCTAGAACAAGCTCTCTAGACTCGATTAATTGGCCGCATTAATAACTAGGAAGTCGTTAACTTAAGCCACAAATCTCACAAGCTCGGACTTGTGCAACTCAAAGGGTTGATAATCTTAGGTATTACGACAAGTTTTAGTCACCAATCAAACACCTAATCACTACTAATGGTATTAACTAGAACAATTACGGATCACAAGTTAATACTCTAGCAATTAAACTAGCAAATTACACTAAAGATGGCCGGTCTAAAATATAATCCTACTAGTTCATAATAATCAAACGAAATCACCAATCCCAACAAGACATAAACATAATACCCAATAATTATAACAAATCCATTCTCACAATACAATAGCCCAGGGCATAATATCTCCCTACCCTTATTCAATCTAGCTTGACATACTAAGATACGAAAATTGAATAACAAAAGTAGAAATTATACAATTCATATTATAACTAATGATCCAAGCAAGAAGTACTGACATATTATAGCTAGATTAATTAAATTGATTAGCCAAATTCCACTAAACTAACATAGCAAAGAACTAATAAAAGGAGTTCAAAGCACTAACTTTTTCTCTTTAATTATCAAAGCAAATCATCTAAACTAGAAAACTAACCGAAACTGAAAATTCAATAACAAGAAAATCCAAATCAAAATTACAATACCAAATTTTCTAGTAGAAGCAGAGTCAACATCAATTGAACTGAGTTGCCTCCTGTTCGTTCCCTCAGCTTGGGTTCTCTTTTTTTTCTTCTCCAATCACTTTTCTCTGCTAGATACCTCCCAAAATTTGAGATAAATTCCTCCATTTATTGGTGAAACCTAGCCTAGAAAAATCCCCTAAAATGCAGATTTGATAACTCCCAAAAACTCCCCTCAGAAAGATAAGAAACTAGCCTTTGATTCATCTCAGCAGCTCCGAGTATCTCGCTCCAATAATCATCTGATTTCATCATATCTTGCTTGACAGTTTGGTACCCGCGAAAGTCGGTGTTACCCGCAAGAACAGTTTATTTTTCTTTTTGTTTTGTTCTTTTTGCTTTGGTTGAGGGTCAAGTTGATATATTCAAGATTCATGTGACTATTGGGTTTAAAGTATTTGACTTCACTTGTAAGCTTTGTTTCTTTTTTTTCGGAGCTGGGTACAATGCATTTTGATACCGTAATCTTCCCTCCTACAAACAAATAAATCAAATAGTAGTAACTCTGTCTTAGGAAGAAATTTTTTTTAATAAACATTGAAATCATTAAAAGTCAATATAAAAACAAGAGTCTAATAAACAAAATAATGTACTTTTATAATCTTATCACACTGAAATCTCAAAACTGGTCCCTTAAGTATTATTATATAAACCAAATTTGCACACTAATACATGATTGTAATACATAGCTTAGCGGTAGGAACAGTAGTATATTATGTTATTGGGCTCTGACACAAAAGCCTGGAGTTCGATTCTCGTTGTTTAGTGAAAAATGTGCTCAAAGCTAATTTATAATAGTGCAACAGAAAAAAGTTTGCTATGGAAAAGTATACTACGTATATGCAATACAATTCTATTTTAGTTAATATAAGTCTCGGCCCTATCAATTTCAAATCCTGGCTTCGCCCCTGTATATAGGCCAGTTCTTCCCCTATGACCTGATTTAGTTTACCTATCTGTTCCACATTTCATGGTTCAAGAGGCAGAATCACAAACCAACAAATACCAATAACTGTATTTCACTGTGATCCTATAAAAATAAATCTATTTTCTAGTGCTAGAGGAGGAATTCCAAATTAACTTATGCCGCTTAATTGTAAAGACTAAAGAGTCTTTATAAGGTGCATTTATGCTGAATATTTCCTTAGGAACCCACTGGTATCGAAGCTTTCTAGCATTCCTCAATAGACCAAGCTTTTCTTATCAGCTTCACTAATCCGCATTCAAATCCAAGAATACAGATTTTTTTTTCTTTTATTAATATTGTTATTTTTACTAAGTTTTGCTACTGTGGTAATATTCCCATGCTTCACGCTTCTTATCTTTTTTGATGTGATCTGGGTAATTATTCTCTTGACAACCACATCAGGGTTATTTTGTTGGCTAATAGATGTTGTTTACAATAGTCTTCTGAATATTGATATAATTTTATTTTATTTTTCTTATTCGTTTTGAAAAATAAACAGAAATCTAGGATTGTAAACTTTGTTGACAGAGGTTATTCTGCATGGGACCAAGGCTGGCATTCTGATGGGTTGGAGAGCGCTGTAAAAGCGTGTATGGAAAAGGATCCTGTTGCTAGTGGTTCTAATGCCATCTCTGTGGAGAGTTTACCATCTTCTGAGTTGCTGCCGTTAGTTGAAGGTGCAATAGGTGAGTTTGCTGCTCAGGCTCACCCTGAAGAACTTAATAATTTTGTAGTATTTTGTAAGTCTCGGTTTCCTGAGCTTCAAAATATAAAGAAACCTGGAAAATCTACTGAGATGAGGAATAAGACTGCATACTCCCTTGAGTCTTTAGAGAAAGATCTGTTTTTATCTATTTACAAAGAGATGAGTTGTAATCACAACTCTGGTTTTGCGAGCAATGGTGAAGGAATCTCTACTGCAGAGGATACTAGAAGTTCATCAAACCAGGTCTCTTTGTTGCTTGGAAAATACATAGCTGCTCTCACACAACAGTATAAGGATACTTCACAAAGCAACAACACATTTCCTTCTTATGATGGGTTTGGCCCCTCAAATTCTGATGGGATTTATATTTCCTCTTGTGGCCATGCAGTTCATCAGGGTTGTCTTGATCGTTATTTGTCATCAAATGAAAGGTGAGTTTTGCTAGGTGATTCAATTTTGTGTAAGTTCTACTCTAGATAAACAAAGGTGTTCCACATTTCCACTTTGGGTACCTCTCCCTTTCAGTATATATTTCCTCTTGTGGCCATGCAGTTCATCAAATCTGACACTGATAAACGTTGGAAAAAGTCTCCAAAAGGTAAAAAAAAAAAAAAATCAAAATTCATAAAGAAATTCTGATTTGGATTTTTTTTTTTTTTTTTTTTTTTTTTTTTTTTTTGCATTGATTTGGAAATATTTATAAAAAGACATGAAAAAATTGCAACTTGAAACTTTGTTAGGGATGACTGGATGATTGGAGATGGAAATCGCATTGGAAAATCCTAGGAAAAACAAAATTTAAAGAAACATTTTTTGCATATAAAGGTACAAAATAGTACATGCCTTTCCTTAATTTGAGTCCATTATCGTTCTAATCCTCCTTTCACCATTAGGCTCTTTTTATTTTTTTTCCAACTTAAACCGACAAAATTCTGTAAAAATCATACTTTAATTTGATCAGGAAAAAGAAAAGAGAAAGAGAATGTAAATTCATATAAAAAAATTATTAGTACAAGAATACTAATCTTAGCAGAGTTACCACACTTGATAACATTGATACAAATAAATGTTCAAGATGTAAAATCAATTTATCATCCTTATGGGAAAGTTCTATTTATAGGCTTCATACTAATCTTACCAGAGTTACCACGTTGTTGACAATCTTGACATTAGTGCTTTCAGTATAGTGGTGGGCTGGTGGCTAGTAGCAAATAGCAATTGGCCAATTGCAATTTGTAATGGAATGAATGGATTGAACCATCTTTCTGTGGTGATAGCTTTCTTGTCTTGTTATATCTGGTCTTCTTACTCTAGAAGTCATTCACAGCTATTTTGATGATATAAATTGCAGACTTATCAGTAGACGAATGGTATCTGAAGGCGGACTCATTGATGATTCAGATCAAGTATAGTTCTATAAGATCTTTAGTACTGTTTCTTTCCAAATTTTTGTTATATTCACTTATTACTTCTTTACAGGGTAAGTTTCTTTGTCCTGTATGTCGCCGCCTTGCAGATTCTACACTACCTGTTGTACCAGGTGATCCTCATAATGTTTGGGAGCAGCCTACAAATTTCAATATCCCTTCAATGCATTCTCTTGGCTCTTTGACTGCATCGAAGGAGGAATGTGGTTCATTGCGGCTTCAGTATGCCTTGTCTATGTTACACACCGCAGCTTCTACTGTTTCAAGAAGTGAAATGCTGAAGGCTTTGCCTGTTCAGAGAAATACAAGGATCAGCCCTAATCTTGAACCTGTCTTCCAATTGCTAAGTGGAATGTATTTTCCAGGGAAACAAGACGTTTTCTTAAGATCAGGGAGAGTGAGCCCTTCTGTTCTTATGTGGGCCACACTCAAGCATTCACTTGTATCAACAGAAATTGCATCTCGTTGCGAAAAGAGCTCTCTTGGTGCAAGAAAAGGTCTTAGTTCTTTGTATGATGAATATAAGTCATCTTGTCGGTTTATACTGCCAATGTTATTAAAAGCCATCCAAAGCACTAGAAGCACACACTTGCCTGATTTGCTTGTAAGGTTTAGAGGCCCCTTCAACTCTTTTCAGCGTCCATTTGCTCTGGCATTAACAACGATAAGTGCCCAGAGGGAGCAATCAGTGGAAAAGGTAGGAGAATAATTTTTAAAAAAATTTGATGTTTATATCCTTTATTACTATATCCATCACAAAACTGTGTTTCGACCGAGTGCAATTCACTTATCTTTGGGAAAATCTTTTTGATGTCTGTATATTCCCTCTATATTATTATTTTTATGTACCCATCTTGAAACAGTATTTGTAATTGACTGAATTGCTTTTCTCTTATTGAAAAGAATTAGTGGTGGACAGGTGAGAAAAATATAGTCTTATGCTTTCATTTTAGGTAAGCTTGTAGTAAAATCTAAGGTATATGCTATTGGCCAATTTCTGGAAAGTGTGAATAGCTGAAATTCCACATGAGTGGATAGATTTTCCTGCAGAGATTGAGGTCTACTAGTTTGAGTTTCATGTCTGTCTTTGCAGTTTTCCATGCTTTTTGCAGATTTATTTAACTTTTGCTCTTTAGTAATATTGAGTATTGACGATCTTCAAAAAAGGTTTTGATTAATATAGTGTGTACCTCTGCTTTTCCTCGTAAAAGGTGAATATTTTTTATTTTCCTTTGGGTGGGTAATTTGGGGGTGTGTATAAGTGTATGACAGAAGTGGTTTAATTAAAGTGTGACAAAATGCTTGGATATATAATTAACTTCCCCATCTTTTTCTTTTATATTAATGTATTGCACTTCAACATTCTTTGAGAATCATATAGTTACACGCCGTATAATATAATGTTTATTCTTGTGTAGTATACTCTTCACTTAATAAAGTATATTTGGCTAAATGATGCTTTTATTTTTGGGAGGCATGGTACATGAACAGTACTCAATATGATCAATGGTGCCAATTTTATTTATACATATTGCTAAATTTTGATTTTAGTTTGATAGCAATTCTGTATAAATCTTTAACCTTTGTCATTTTCTCTCATATTGGCTCTTAAATTTTCTGAGCTTATTTCATAAACGTGTTGCATCTGATTAGTTTTAACTTTTCAGGAATTTTTTTGTGGATATTAAAACATGCAAATGGGAAGATGGTGTATCCTGATATGCAATTTTGGGATCAAGCTTCACACCCTGTTCTTATCCATGATCCTTTCTCAACATTGATGTGGGTTCTATTTTGCCTTCCCTCTCCATTCTTGTCAACAAGAGACTCTTTTTTATCTCTTGTGCATGTCTTTTACGGTATCTCTATCATTCAGGTGTGTTAGAATTTCTCAAATATTACTTTATTGGTGCTGCAACTATGTGTTGATTCATCACCTCTGTATGCTTTTAAAAACTTTTCAGGCTGTAGTCACATACTGTTCAATTGCACACCGCAACGTGAATGATTTAGGATTCCATGATTGCCTAATTGCTGATATAGCCAAGCTAGCTGAAACATCTTCCATTACAAAGCAGATTTTCGTTTCAAATCATGTCAATCCGTCTTGTCATGTCAAAGATGTGATTGATAATTTAACCTTACCATATCTTCGAAGATGTCTGTTGTTACAGAAACTTCTCAAATGTTCTGAAATTTCACCTTCCCCTTTAAGGGTTGATGACTTTGATAAATCAATAGGTACCTCTGATTTCCAGGAGGATGCTGGTATGCTGGGGAATAGGGATGAGACTAATGAATTATGCAACATTTTTAGAATTCCTCCACTGGATATTGTTCTTAAAGATGGAGGTCTACGTTCAATGATGTTTAAATGGTTTCATCATTTTTCTAAGGACTTTGAGGATCAACGTGTTCACCGTACTCTGTATTCAACTCCAGCTGTTCCATTTCAGCTGATACGTCTTCCTGCTGTTTACCAGGATCTTGTGCAGAGGTTTTTGTTTGCTTTGTCTGAATTTTCTTTTTCTTTTTTTATTTTTCAAAATTTATTTATTTTCAAACTACAGTGGGTGATTTCAGAATTGATTTTAGTTTGCTAATTCTACTCAAAATAAAAATCTCTAGAAGCTAGTTAGCTAGATAAGTTCACGCTTTAGTGTCATGAGTAGGGTGGTCTATTGTCATTGTTGCTGTTAAGTTTAACTGAAACTGATTTTTTTATGTGTATTGCTTAAATAAAGGTAAAATTCTCTATGATATAAGGCTGCTTGATTAATTCAGGTATATAAAAGTTCCATGTCCAATCTGTGGGACTGTGCAAATTGAACCTGCCTTGTGCCTTTTGTGTGGTAGATTATGCTCTCCAGCCAGGAATTCTTGCTGCAGGTTAGTATCGCTTTTTCCATTCTTATTGAATCAGTAGAGAATAATGATATTTTTTTTGACTCAAACTGTAAATTTTAATTGATATCTGATATTATCATTGTATCTAGTGGAAGCGAATGCCAAGCTCATGCAATGTCATGTGGTGCTGGGACTGGGGTGTTCCTTTTAATTAGGGTAAGGATTCCATGACCTGTTGCAGGCGATTATTTTCATTGTTCTCTCTTTTTCTTGGGACTACATGCCTACCTCCTCCACCTTATTTTTGTGTGGATTTTCACTAAGATTTTTTTTTTTTTTTTAAACCCCTGTGAATAGAAAACAACAATTTTACTTCAGCGAAATGTACGCAAAGCTCTTTGGCCTTCGCCTTACCTTGATGCATATGGTGAAGAGGTAACAATAAAATATCAGAAGATTTCATTATGCAAGTATTTGTTCTGTCAAAGTCCAGTGAAGTATAGCTAATGGTTTCTTTCTGTGAAATGCTTTTACTCACTGTATGTCTACACTCTGATTAAGTCAACATGCTCATGTTTCAGTTAATCCATAAGGCGGACTGATAGACTGGTTTTATTGCTATATGTCGAGAAAATTACAAAGTTGATTTAGGTTTCCATCGTCTTAATTTCATTTTCCATTACTCGTATTTTATCCACAGGATGCTCAAATGCGTAGGGGCAAGCCACTGTATCTAATGAGGAGCGGTATGCTGCTTTGACGTACATGGTGAGGGCTGAAATTTTAAAATCATTTTGTTGCTCCATTGTCATATGGTTTTTTATTTTGACAGCCATTGTCATACATTAATACTGCATTTCTATTTCAAGTTCTTGTACACTAACACTTTTTCATTTAGGTGGCTTCTCATGGCCTTGATCAAAGCTCCGAAATTCTTCGTCAAACAACAATTGGTCCCTACTCCTTGGTTTAATTCTCAGAAAAAGCTCTGGTTGTGTGGTACACTACTATCCTTGTGTATTTTCTTTGTGTAGATTTACCCTACTTTAAAGTCAGATGCATAGTTGTAACCTTCAAGCGATCATTGCAGATGAGCTGACATGAAAAGCGAGAACGATGTATAGGAGATGAAGACTTCGTTGGTTCCCTGTCCACACCTCAAACCCTGATGACAACATACTTAGTTTTGACCTGCAGCGCCCTTGTAAAATTCAACCATGTAAGCTTTCTTCACAAACTGCTTTTGCAAAAAGATAAAAGTGTCTTGCAGTTTGGGGTTTTGGAGCTGTGACTTGATGCCGAATGCCCGAATGTATATATAGACCAACTAATGTTTGTGAAAATTTTCATATACTATTCTCCTTGTTCTTACCAATTATGCAATGGTAGATCCTACAATCTAGAAAATGATAGTAATAATAGTATCATGCTCCCAAAAGAACAAATAGTTCTAAAGCCGGGATATAATTTGTATCAATGATGTTTTGTTATGCTTTACGTACTCCATGAATCTGTTTATAAATTTACACTATTTTCTAAAACGTTTCAGGTAATTATATACTCGTATGTGATTACAACCATTGAAGAAAGGGAAATTCTTGTAAGATATATGCATATACGTAATTGTATATATTATTGGCAAACTTGTAAATAATTGCAAAGTTTTTGCTTTTGTTAATTTGTGATTTTTGATATACCACAAATTGTGATTTTTATGTACAAATTTGATGTTTGGTACAACATTTGATTTGAAACATAAAACATACAAAGTATTAATCCTTATACATTCAATACTTGTCCTCCTCAAAAGCCCCATCAATGAATTTACTAAAACAACCTTAAATGTTTAGCCAACTAACCAAAATATTGCATGATGTACCTTTACCTCTATACCTAGGCAATTTTAATTATACAACTGGTTGTACCTTACATGGTGCAACCAAGGATATATCAGTAATATTTGTTCATTTACATAAAATCTGCTCATTGCACAATTTGCTCATTCGCAATTTGCATGAAATGAGAGCAATTTTTTTAGGGCGCCCCCATTCATCTTTATGATGAACGTGGTTCGTTTATCTTGTGGCAAAAGAGTAAATAAGAAGAACAGTAACATTACCACGTAAGAGCTGAGGTGTAGTATAATGGTTTCAATGTGGCATGAAGACTTGGATTGCAGTACATGTGGCTTTGACGCCAAATATAACTCCGTTTCCTGATGCAAATTGGTTGGCAGCAGTGTTTGGGTGATAAATGTTTGACCTTTTAGCACATGGTAAGTAGTTGGAGTTCTTGTTTGTTCGATACAATTAGTTCAAAGCGGAACAATAGTGAACAAGAATGACGATTTTGAGTGAGGCGCCAAGTGTATCAGCTTGAATCTTGTTCGTGAACATATTTCAGCCACCTAGTATGTTTTATTATCAGTTGTTGTATAGTTTCGCAGGTATTGGGTAGTTGAAAAGCATGCTGCGTGTGTATAGAATTGTATACTAGGTGGTTGGTGCTACATGTATTTTGATTAGTATGCTGGTTTTACTTATAGACTTGTAGTTAATTGATTTCTCATTTTTATTAGTATATATGATTACTAATTTGAACAGATATTCATAATAAGATTATGTAAATTGAAATTTATTGAGTGTATCTTAACTTATTACGTAGGAAAGTTTGGCATTATTCAATATATGAAGATGTAAATGATTTCGGCGTTAATCATATAATAATCATGAATTGGTTATATTAGTTTCGGGTATTAATACAGAATTGTGTATGTATTAGTGTTATCGATTCATAAACTTCAAAAAAAAAATTACCCATTTTAGGCTAAGAATCCCTTTGCTATGGATGACAATATTTAAAAAATTTAGGAATAAAACATAAAATCAATAAATTACTAGAGGGCGATTACTATGTAACTCTTGGATAAATGGGGAAATCAACAAAAAATTATTACTATTAATGGATATCTAATAAGTTGATCAGCAAATGAAAACAATTTCTTAGACGTTGTAAGAAAATATATATTTTTTCGGATTCCAAATGTATTTGTATATAAACATAATTACACTAATTAGTTACTGTAAATCCTATTTCGTGTTTGTGAGATATTGGTTGTATGTATCAAGTTCTCATGAGAAGTGTTTAATATGGATTTGCGTGATGAGTGTGTGTGCAACTCTGTAAGTATAAGTTGGTTGCAATGGATAGTGGTCTTATCTCCGACAATCAGGTCTGGTAATGAAAATGGAGTGTGTGATATGGGCAGCGGGGTTAGAGGACGTGATATTGGAATTCATCAGGCGCCTGCAAATTAAATAACATTGATCGTTGTACATCTAGTGTTGGTGTGATTGTTCCATCAGTTGGGGTAGGTGGAGGTTTTACTTCTTCCGCTTGCATTAATGTTGAAAGTATTGATTTGAGCGTACCCATAGGGAGTTTTGAGATATCAGAAACAGTGGTGGGAAGTAATCAGAATAGTATTGTCACAGTGGAAGAACCAAAAGTAGGGATGGTCTTTACATCATGGCAAGATGTCGAAGCATTTTACAAAGAATACGGTGAGAAAAAGGGTTTTGGTGTGAGTAAGGTTTAGGGTGTGTTATCGAAAGGCGAGAGGAGGCATAGAATATCTACAACATGGCGGTGTGAGTGTTATGGTAGGCCTGATATGAGGGCGCAAAGGGAGGCCAGAAAGAGGGAAAAGGCTATGGGTGTATGTGGTTCAGGTGGAGTTGTTGGTGGATTGGAGTTTGAGGATGAGCCGAGTCGCAGTAAAAGGAGGTATAAGAAGTGTGACTATAAAGAAAAGGTTTATGCTAGCTTGAATCGCAGGGGCAGTGGGAAATTAAGGGCGTTGAGTTGGAACATACAAACCACACACCTAAACCTATTGATGCAAAGCTTGTGAAAGAATATCGAATGAAAAACTTTAATTCTAGGGCTAGAAAGAGGTTAGAGAATTATTTTAACTTGGGTGTACCTGTGTCTCAAATTCATGGTTGTTTTAGCAAAGAGATGGGAGGCTCGAACCCTTTGTCTTACACTGTCAAAGACCTTTAACATGGGGTAACCAAAAGCAGGAGATTAAAGATGGATGGGGGTGATTCTGTAGCAATGATGACATATTTTCAGGAGATGCAAGCTGCCAATCACAACTTTTTTCACTCTCAATGGTTGGATGCGGAGGGAAGGCTGAAAGACGTGTTGTGGGTGGATGCTCGTAGCAGGGCTGCATATGAGGAGTTTGGAGATGTCGTATGTTTTGATGCAACCTATCTGACAAATCCAAACGACCTTCCATTTGTTAATTTTGTGGGGGTAAATCACCACGGGCAGTCCATATTGCTAGGATGTGCTCTTGTATCCCATGAAGATTGTGACACGTACCGGTGGGTGTTTCGGCAATGGTTACACTGTATGAACGATACCCCGCCCAAAGCTATACTCACTGATCAGGCTGCTTCTATGAGGAAGCCACTTGAAGAGGTGATGCCAACTTCCCAACATCGGTGGTGCATATGGCACATAATGTGAAAGATTCCTGAAAAACTGGGCAAATGTGAAAGGTTAAATGAATTATTTTTTTTATATTCACCAAATTTAACATGTTGCGTTTGATATAATGAATAACACTGATGTATGTCTGATAGGTACCAATACCTGAAAGTTGAGTTGAAGAAAGTTGTATATGAAAGTATTACAGTAATGGAGTTCGAGAACAGATGGAATGCGTTAATTGTTGAGTACAAGTTGCAAAACAATGATTGGCTATGCGATCTATATTTGGAACGTCATATGTGGGTATCTGCTTTCATGATACACTACTTTTGGGTGGGTATGAAGACAACACAGAGGGTGGAAAGTATAAATAGTTTCTTTGACGGTTTCCTTACGCGCAACACAAAGTTGTATGAATTTCCACAAAAGTATGCAGCAGCAATGGATAAACGAGTTGGAGATGAGACGGATGCTGATGCAAAATGCTCGAAGTACATTCGAAGACTCGTAAGTGGTTTCAGTGTGGAAGCTGTGTTTCAGAAGATATATACTGACACCAAGTTCCAAGAGGTGCAAAATGAATGTACACGTATGATGTTTAGCTACCCACGGGAAGAGATACAAGTGTCTGATACACTTATTCAGTATTTGATTGAAGACCGTGTTTGGGTTGTGCCTGAGGGTAAAAGTGAGGACGTTATCACAGACAGGAAAATGTTTTATTCTGCCACCTTCAACACGGAAACAAAAGTCATATGTTGTGATTGTCGGAAATTTGAGACTAGTGGCATTATTTGCAGGCACATCATTAGGATTCTAGAACATAAATAAGTTGTTGACATCCCCCAACAATATATTCTGAATAGGTGGAGGAAAGATATACTAAGGAAGCACACATGCGTGAAGGTTTCTTACTATATATGACCCGGAGAAGACATTGGTGGGGAAAAGATATAATCATATAATACACTAATGAATGCGTTTGAGCCAATATGTGAGGAGGCTGCCATGGTGAACGACGAGGCAGTTACAATGGTGCTTGATTCTCTTGAGAAACTTAAGTCAGAAGTTGGTCAATGCAGCAAGCGAAAGTTAGAGCAAACATTCCCGTTAATGTACCCGGAAGACAATGTTCCACCTTGTCAACCAACTTCGGATGACTTTGGTACAACAACTACGTTGCCACAACCAATTGATATGGGAGTTAAAGATCCCTTGCCCAAGAAAAGGGGAAGGGGAGGCCCAAAGGTTCTCGCAACAAGGGACTAGCAGAGATTGGATATAAGAAGCCACGACAGAAGAAGGTTGTCCAGGTACTATGAATCTATGATTGTCTTTGTTTCTTTCGAAAGGTTTTATTTCTTCTCCTTTTTAGTTGTCTATTACATTTTTTTAAAATAAAACTTAAATAAAATAAAATAATGTTACTAATGGAGTTCTTCTAATCACTCCCAGGCTAACCCTTATTCGGATAACGTTGACACCTGTAGGGAATAATTTCAAGCCTTTAGAAATCCCACTAGCTCAAACCCCACTGTGATCATACACTAAAGTACGGTGGCGTCCAAAAGGGAAGAAGATAGAGCAAAAGAGTCGCCAACAAGTTTTTAAGGAACTTGTAAACCGTTCACGAGGTGAAGGTTACACCCCTTAACGATCCAAGAGATCGTCAACTCCATAAGGTCATGAACCAAATAAGGGTTCGGGGATGATGGTACAAATCCAACCTAAAAGAGATTGAATCTGCCCTAATAATAGGCCTCTACTTTATTCTGCTCGTATTCATGTGCGCTTTCTGACTAACATACAATCAATAGGATTAACCCTAAACCTGTTTAATCTATGTTGGTTGAATATTAATGCACAAATAAACTATTATTGGTGATCACTTGAATTATAATCACAATTAACCTAACAAGATTATTAATATCTTATTAAGCGTGATTGCAAATACCAATTCCCTTTAAACATACATAAAAGGTGATCAAGCAATAACAATATAAAATAATATGCATATCAAGCAACATAATCAATAATCAACATCATTAATAATAATCATAATCAATCAATGATAATTAATATTAGGAAGAGCATAGGAAACATCATACTTTTAATCATACTTAATATTAAAGATACCCTAGACATGATACTAGGAATCATAAATAACAATCTAAGCATGATATCTACATCATGAAATCAATTGAACCATCAAAGTACTTACTTGGATGCCTCGTACCTCTTTCTAATAACAAAATACACACGTTAGTAACTTCAAGGAAAAATAATAATTAAAACAATTAAATTAAATAATTGAAAGAAAGATTTGGGACCAAACCCTCAGAAATTAAAACCTTTCACGTCTAGGGCGAAGGCAACTTCGAATATGGCTAGGTGTTTCTAGATCTTGTGAATGCGGAATTTTGTATGAAAAAGTAAGGTTCATAAAAGAATGCTAAAAGATTAATGTTATTGAAAATTGATGAATGAATGATGTATGAAGAGAGTTGATGAATGAAAAGAATTGATTAAAACTTAAGAATAAAGAGAATTGGTAATCATAAAGTGATTGTTGATGAATGAAACCGGAGTTTTTGATATGATATTTATAGAGAAAATCATCCAAAAAAGATAATTTATCAAAACAGAGTCTGAAGATCGCAAAACCACATTGGCGCCAGGACCAGTGGCTAGCGCCAGGCGCCAATGGCTGGCGTCTGGCGCCAATCCTAATTCCAGGCGCCAAGGCCTGGGGTTAGACGCCAAACCGGATTTCAATGCGTTTTCGAAAATCTGATAAATTTCCCGTACTGGAAGATAAAATAATATAATTTCAGTCGAAAATGCTATTTGATCTAATTAAAACTCTGAAGAGTCCTAATTGAATTAAGAATGATAAGACCTTCTAGAAGACCAAATCCATTCCTAATTACATTAGGAATGATAAATCATATTAGGCCCTCCCCTAGATCATTGGGCCGTACTTAAAGCTCAAACCAGGCCCAGTTTAGTAAATTGGCCATAAATTCCTCAATATTCATCGGAATTGGGCTTAAAATATATCGTTGGAAAGGTCTTTGCAAGCCCTATCCAACTACACCACTATTGGACCCATATCATGGACCAACCAAACTGTATTGGCTGTTTTCTTAAAATAAAGTTTTCAAAAACAAAGAGAAGAGAAAAGAAATAAAACTTTTCGCAACACTAGACCTTTCCACACTTTCGTTTCATTCGATTATGATTCGACGTGAAAGGTACTCATCACTGGGTTTGGTTTTGGGGAGACAAATGGGTGTCTACAGAAGCCCCCACTTTGACTGAGTTTGGAGAAACGCAAGTTTCGAAAACAAAAGTCAAAGTATCGATAGGGACGGAGAATGATTCAGAACGTTCTGCGATCCCAAATCAATCTTATAACGCCGATACCTACAAAACTAGCATTAGTTAAACAGATAAAAGAGTTAAGAAACGTGTATCTTGCACCGTCGAGCACACGTCTCTGAAAGTAACCTATTGCTGCTGTTGATGTTGCTGTTAACGACCTCCTGCAAGCTAGAGAATGTCATCCCGCTTGAAAACTGCTACGCCTTGTAACTGCTTCCAATTAGAAGATTGCTTCGCCTGAAACTACCTTCTCCGCTGTGATAATATTCCACGTCCAAGGGAACATCATCGAAAATTATTTCTCTTGAAATAATTCTCATCCGCATTATGATCATCTTCCATGCCTCAGGAACTATGATCGAAGACAATTTCGCCCTGAAATTACCTTCAGTTGTTTGTGACAACTTTCCGCAAGCTAGGGAATGATGTCGAAGACATCTTCTCTTGAAGTCATCCTCATTTGATGCGATAATCTCCCAAAGGAAAATACCGAAGATCCACGCCTGTCGATCTTTAAAAGTTCGCCTGAACTTTGCTTGTGCTATGCCTGTATGTCGGCGCTCTTTGCTCTTAAACCTGTATGTCGGTGCTTTATGCTCTTGAACCTATATGTCGGTGCTTTTTGCTAATGAGCCAATGCATAGGCGCTTTAAGCTAAGTGAGACGATCTTTTTATCAGGTCGATCACTTTACGTAATCAAGCCGATTACCTAATCATGTCAAATTTCTTAGAGGGGCTAACTGGCGTATCAAGGAACCCAAAATATATTGCAGAAGGATAGCACAACCCCAACAGGTGGCTGGCTGCTTTGGCGTCGCTGAAAATCAATCAGCGCCAGCCTTACGGCATTAACGCCATGCGCTGAAATTGGCGTCTGGCGCCAAGCACGGAATGTGACTCCAATGCCTAGGGACTGGCGCCAGCACGGGAATCACTTTAAATTCCCGTTTTCAGTTCATTTCGTGCTCTGGTTTGTTGCGAACGCTGCTCGAAAGAAGTCGAAACTTCAATTGATCGTTGCTCATTCGTTTCTCAACCGAATTCGCTCAAATTTGTTGCAAATCAAAGATCTTCTCATCCATATTCCCGATCTATGTAAGTTTCCCTCCAACTCACTCCGGTTTTTTATGAATTTTTGGCATGTTCATTCACGAATTTTAAGAAAATTCGAAACTTATAATGCTCAATGTGCTTTGTTTATCAAGTTTTATGCCATGAAATTGCTTGTTTATGTTTGTATATTGCCTTGGGAGTAATTTGAGACTTGTTTGACTCAATTTGGTGAAGAAATGAGCAATCCGCCATTGTTGGACCTCCTAAGGTCGTGAAGAACAATGTGACCTGTTCTTGTTGTTTTTGCTAGCAATTCTTGTTCACCTTGTCACAATAATCACTATAGTATTGCAAGAAATTGTTTGATTGCTTGAAAAAATGTTGTCATGCTCAATTTGAATTTGTGCTCTGTTTTAGTACTACATACTCTGTTTTTGCGAACATAGTATCATGCGGCTAGGCAAACCTTTAGATACTATAGAACCTTAATTTATGATGATTTTGCACAATGTAGCATGGCTAGACAACGAGGCTCAGGTTCACGGTCCCGAAACACTAGACGGGAGCATGAGCCCGTGGAGGACGACACTACACCGTCCACTTCGCTTGGTCAGTTCCCAAAGTGGGATGAGAAGACCTTGTTCTTTGCCCCTGTCCACCACATTACTGAGAGGGTGAGACGGGGAACCGAGCCTGGGAGGACACGGCATCACGGCTCTGGCTGTGATGGTCTAGGCGATTTGTATAGGATGCATATCGCCAGAGATCGAGAGACGAGACTCCTATGGGAACTGACCAGCTTGGCCTATACTGACTTCGTTCACGCACTGAGGGACTCGTGTCGCCATCGGTCCTTTAGGACGAACGTTGCTCTGTCTGCTTTCTGGAAAGTCGTAGAGGTAAACATTATTCCCTATAAAGCTTAGCCCTATATGTTAGGCAGCATTTACTCATGCTTTAGCTTTTTTGTAGATCTGGTTCTATGAGTACTTTCCTTCCATTGCGCCGGCGAGACCATCGCCGAGGGGGTATCCGGTGAGCGCCTCTTGGGGCGGCCACCATGTGGACCTGTCTACTGCACGTGTCCGGAGTCGGATCATCTCGGTACGAATTTTGGTGCTTATCTTGCTCTTCTGCGACGTTTTAGACATGTTCTTACCCGATTGGTATTTTTATAGAGACCTGAGGTAGTATACCGACCATGGGGTGGTTGGACAGTCCCTGGATTAGCTGCACAGTACTCTGCTGAGCGCCGTTACTTTCTGGGGACCTACGGAGCGGTTGTGTACTTAGGAGAGAGAGTCGCCAGACAACACTCTTCCGATGCTTTTGTCGTTCCTACTCCTCCACCACGCCACATGTTCGACGAGAGAGAGTTTTTGAGCATGGTTGAGGAGCCTGGTTCTCTTTGGCGGTCCCATGTGATCCTTGGGCGGAGTTATGCTGAGGAGCTACTTCCTTTGTTGGCTCCAGCCCCTGTGTCGGCCGAGAATGTGAGGGTAAGATCCTTAGCTTTTTATTTTTCTCTAAGTAGCCCCCAAGTAATACCTTACTGATTTCTTTCCGTCTTAGCAGGATGGTCCCACTAAGTTTGTCCCACTGATCGAGGAGATGATTTCTCCGGCTCCTGAGGGCGAGCGCTTCGTGGAGCGGTCGATTCCTCGTCACCAGACCAGGGTAAGTCTAGTTCTAATTCAAAATCTTGTATTCAGTTATCATGCACTTTTACTGACTTAACTTTCCTTGACAGTTCTCACGCGAGATGGTTTCGGCTATGGCACGATGCATAGATGCCTTCCGGAGCCAACTCGTCCGGATGAGGAACGCGGCTACCTGTCGTCGAGACGACGCTGTCCGAGAGGTAACTTTTCTTTACTTATTATTTATGCACTATGCTTCAGTTTTCACCTTGTTTCTGATTTAATTCTTTTTGCAGGGTCAGCCGATTGCTTCTCACACCCGTACGAGGCCTGAGGAGCGGAAAGAGCCGGCGAGGTCTAGCTCAAGACGTCGTCGCACTTCGTCAGGAGGTAGAGGTGGCCGTTCCGAGGCTGCTCGAGCCGACGTTGCTGAGGGCTCAGGGTCTTCTTTTGAGGGTGCTCCTGCTGCACCGGTGGGAGAGGCTACCTCGGCTTTCAGAGGTGGTGGGATGTACGAGGTTGGCTTGTCATCGCAGCAGCCTCCGCGGTCTCAGCCTCAGGTTGACCTTGGCTGGAGCGGTCCTGTTTTGAGTTTCCCTCCTCCTACGGAGACTGGAGCTGGTGCTAAGGCAGGAGCTGGTGGAGAGGTGACTCCTCGGACGGCGCAGTTTTATGGCATGATGGGTCTACGTCCTCCGACGCCGTAGTTTATTTCTGTATATGCATTTTGTTTTGACTTTTTATAGAACTTTGCCTTTGACTTGTTATTTAGACACTTTGTTCTGTAAATCTATTATTATCTATTATTATGTTAGTGTATGTTAGTGTGTGCAGATGTGATAACAATTTTGCGCAAAAATTCCGTCATTTTCATTATTGATGGAGGGTATTATCCGACTCTCTCCCCCAAAATAAAAAGGAAAACTATAACGGAGAGAAAGGCTGATTTTTGAATTTTAATATAAAATCATAAAAAGGAAATAAAAATTAACTAAAAATAATTGCTATATTTAATTAATTAAGAAAAGGATAGAAAGATATTTAGAAGAAATTAAAACGAGGCCATAAAGTTATTAACCGACTCCAATTTAATATCAAAACGCAAACTGAGCACACGCGGCTGTCCTGCTGACTTGGCGCCAGCTGGCGCCAGCCTATGGCGCGTGGCGTCAGGCGCTATAAATAGCGTGTGGCGCCAAAAGCTGATGGGTGACGCCAATTCTCGGTGTTTTGACGGCAATCGACGCTGACTCCGTATTTTATCTAGATTGAAATTCCTCGCAATTCGAGCATAAATAGCCCCCTGCTCAGCCGATTCTTCACATAATTCCAGAGAAAAAATTATTCTTCTCTTTAGAAAAAATAATAATCATGTCTTTAGCCACTAAAACCTTCACCCAATATTCTCATGAATGGTGTCGATCTCTCAATGCTAGAGAAAGAAAAGAATTGGATTTATTTCACTTGGGGGGAATATATGGCATTAAAGGGGTAGATCTAGACATAGACTTCATACATACCGCTTTAGAATATTGGAACATTGATACACATTGTTTTAGAATAGGGTATGATGAAATTAGCCCTTTTCCAGAGGAATTTGGTGCTATTTTAGGCTTCCCTGCAATAGACCTGGTAGTAATCCCTAGAGTAGATGCATATTACTATAAGGATTTTGAGCGCTTTTTTAACATGAAGGAAAGGGATTTATCAAATATAGTAGATGGCAACGTAGGGAACTTAAAAGAATTCGCACGCTATTATTTTGATAAACCGCTTTCTAAATCTTTTCACATATATAGAAGAAGGGCGTTTTTATTCTGCATGCTTAATCAATATTGTCTTAGTAGTGGTAAAATTAATGAGGGTCAATCAATTATAACCACTGTGCTTGAACAAATTGAATCAGGGAGAAATCCAATGCCATTGATAGTTGGAGAGACTATGATTAGTCTAGATGAGTTGAAAAGGGACCCAAAAGCACCTCTTCGCGGTTCTCCAATTTTATTACAGGTAGAAAAATAATATTTTTAATTATAGAAATCAAAAAATATATTTTTGTATTGTAATATTAATTTATTTGCATTGGAATTTTTTTTTATAGATGTGGCTAATGGAAAGGCTAGGATTAATTAGCCCTCCGGACGACATTGAAAGTTATACGCCCACTTGCTTTGTGAGAAGAAAGAAGCGCATCCCTAAAATTGGGCGCCATGGGTGGAAGAAAGTCTTTGAATCACGTGATTTCGCTATCAAGTGGGTCATCCCATGGTGGAAAATAAAAAGGATGGTTGGTGTTAACAAGCAACCTTTATGCCGTCTTCCAAGCTTGTCCCGCATGACATATTATTACCCCTGCAGAGTAAAGAGACAATATGGCTTGCTTCGAAATATTCCTTCCGGGGATCTTCATCCTCCCTATGAGTATCCCATATCTCAAGAAGTAGATAAATTTGACACTTACTGGAGCGCTAGACCTTTATGGGAGGTGATTACCCAAAAGGTTCCCCCTTCTTTACCTAATGATGTAAAGAAGTGGTTGCTGAAGAAGTCTTCAATTGATCAGGGTAGAACCGATGTGAAAAATCGTCTAGGTGACAGGGTGACACCGGCCAAGGAACGCTTAGGTGCAAGAATTGAGTTCAAGACACCTACAATGCCTAAGAAGAAGAATACTACTAAAGACAAGGGGAAAAGGAAAGCTACAAACAAGAAGGCTTGGGTGGAAAAGAAGCATGGGGTGCTAGCTGAAGGAGAAACAATCTATTCTAAAATTGAATGTAGGTCCTCTAAAGGATGCCTACTGGCTAAAGTAATGGATGAAGAGGAGGAGGCAGAAAAGAATTGGAAAAGAGCAAAGAAGGAGAAGAAAGACTAGACCATTGCTTAGATTTAGATGTATTAGATTCTTAATTTTTATTTAAAGTTAATTTATTTTAGCCTTATTTAAATTCCTTTAACAATGCAATTTTATTTCATTAATGAAATTTCAGCTTTCAATTAAATTGTTACTTTAAATTTATTTTATTAAAGCAATGAAAAACCGAAAAAAATTAATTTTCGGAAACCTTTCGAGTACGGAAGTCGAAAATTTTCCGAAAAAACACCGAAATTCGCCCAGATATTATGACTGAATTGGCGTCAGTAATTGCAGATTGGCGCCAGCTATTGAGGTCTGGCGCCAGGCGCCAATTCCACCGTCTGGCGCTAATGGCTTTTGGTTGGCGCCAGACTCTGTTCTGTGACGCCAGTTGCTTTTTCGACTTCTGTTGACTTTTTGTTGATTCTGGAACGCGGAGATGTCGAAAAATAAAGTGGCCGCACCCGTAATGGGTTGCCTACGTATCCTTTCCTAAGGAATCAGGCCGAACGTAGCTCTCTTGAGTGTCCTACTCAAGTAATTATGGGTTGTATTTTTTAAGTTGGTCAAGATTGGTCATGTTTGAGAATTCATTGCCATCCATGTTAGTTAATTTTTCTGCACCACCTGACAGGATTGTTTTGACAATGTAGGGGCCAGACCAATTAGGTCTAAACTTTCCCCTTGGATCTGAAACATTTTTTCTTAGCGCTTTTAATACCAAATCTCCTACTTTGATATTTCTTTTCTTGACCTTCTTATTAAAATGTCTAGCCATACGAGTTTGATAGCACTGAGTGTGATGTAGAGCTTCTAGTCGTTTTTCGTCGAGTAGGATCAATTCTTCATGTCGTGCCCTAGTCCATTCAAATTTATCGAGTTTACTCTCTTGCGCAATACGCAGAGATGGTATTTCTAGCTCGACAGGTTGTACGGAATCCATTCCATATACCAAAGAAAATGGTGTATTTCCTGTTGACGTACGGATTGACGTGCGATAACCCCACAATGCAAAGTGAAGCTTGTCAGGCCAATCCTTATAATTTTCTGTCATTTTCTCGATGATAGTCTTTAAATTCTTATTAGCTGCCTCGATTGCTCCGTATGCTTGAGGTATATAATGGGACGAATGATGATGTTGGATCCCATATTTATGTAGCAATTCTTCACATTCGGCTTGAAAGTGAGTTCCATTTGTCACTTATCATTTCATGTGGGACTCCATATCGATAAATGATATTTCTCTCGATAAAAAGTGCTACATGTTTTGCGGTGAGTTTAGCATATGATTGTGCTTCAACCCACTTCGTAAAGTAATCAATTGCTACTAGAATAAATTCATGGCCTCTTGTCCCTGGAGGAGCGATCTTGCCAATTATGTCAATTCCCCATGTAGAAAATGGCCATGGTGATGTGTAGGTGTAGAGCAAAGATGAAGAAACGTGTTGTAAGTTGGCATATTTGACACTTAGGGAATCTTTTTACATATTGATGGCAGTCCCTATTCATGGTAGTCCAATAATACCCTTCTCGCATTATTTTCTGGACTAACATTTTGCCATTTATATGAGTTCCACAGATTCCTTCGTGGAGCATTCTCATTATTCTTTGTGCATCCGCTTTCCCTACACATAGGAGAGCTTGACCTTTAGGTACCCTTTTATGTAGCTCGTTGTCTATGAGTACATATTGAGAAGCCAAAAGTCTCAAGGCTCGTTTTGCTCTTTTGTCAGCATGAGGAGGGTATTCTCCATGGGTGACATAGTTGAGAATGTCTGTGTACCATGGTTCTTCTTCTTGTTCTTCATCTTCGTCTTGGACTGGGTCGTCGTCTTCTATAGCCTGTATATATGCCCGTTTGTGCCTTTTTTCGATAGTTAGAGGCATTTGCTCGATATCCGTGGGAATCCTAACCATTGAGGCTAATCTCGCCAAGGCATCAGCAAATTGATTTTCTTCTCTAGGTAGATATGTGTATTCCACCTTCTCTAACTGATCGGTAAGAGTTTCCAGATAAGTTTGGTAAGGGGCTAGGCTTTCGGTCCTTACTTTCCACCTTTTAGATATTTGATTGACGATTAGAGAGGAATCTCCGAATATCCTTAACTTCTTTACTCCCAATGCCAGGGCTGTTTCAAGGCCTACCACACATGCTTCATATTCAGCAGCATTGTTGGTAACGTCGAAATCAAGCTTTATTGAGATTGGGACATGTTCTTCTTTAGGTGATACTAGTAGCACTCCGACACCACATCCCTTTTGGTTTGAGGCTCCGTCGAAATACAAGGTCCAAGTATCATCTTCGGTGACCATCAAATCTTCATCTGGAAATTCATTGTCCTGTATTGGTGTCGAGTCTTCTATTGGAAAATCTGCCAGAAAGTCTGACACCACGGATCCTTTAATAGCTTTTTGTGGCATAAACCGCACATCGAACTGGGCTAAGTTGACTATCCATCTTGAAATACGCCCATTGAGCGTTGATTTCTCGAACAAGTATTTGAGTGGATCCAATCGAGATACCACGAAAACGGTATGCACCAACATGTAATGTCTCAACTTAGTTGTGGCCCACACCAAAGCGAGGTACAATTTCTCGAGTGGTGTATAGCGTGTTTCGTATTCGAGCATCTTCTTACTTAAGTAATAGATTGCATTTTCTTTGTTTTCTACCTCTTGTGCTAGCATGGCTCCCATTGTCTCTTTGGTAACCGTCAAATATAACCTAAGAGGTATTCCGGGAAGTGCTGGCGCTAATACGGGAGGATTTGCGAGATAGGCTTTGATCCGGTCAAAGGCTTTTTGACACTCGTCATCCCATATTACTGGTACATTCTTCTTGAGCTTTTTGAAGATTGGTTCGCATATCGTTGATAGTTTTGATATGAACCTACTTATGTATTGCAACCGGCCAATGAATCCTCGAATCTGTTTCTCGGTCTTGGGCGGTGGCATTGACATGATTGCTTCAATCTTGGTTGGATCTATCTCTATTCCTCTAGAGCTTATGACGTACCCCAAGAGCTTGCTTGAGGTGACTCCAAAATCACATTTTGATGGATTTAACCTCATATTGTATTTTCTTAGCCTTTCGAAAAATTTCCTTAAGGCTACTTGATGGCCTGGACGGTCCTTTGATTTCACAATCATGTCGTCGACATATACTTCAACTTCTTTGTGCATCATGTCATGGAGCAAGGCAGTTGCTGCACGTTGGTAAGTAGCACCTGCGTTTTTAAACCCAAATGGCATTACCGTGTAACAGTAAGTGCCCCATGGTGTGATAAAAGTTGTTTTCTCCATGTCTTCTTCCGCCATGAGAATCTGATTGTACCCTGCGTATCCGTCCATGAATGAGAGAAGCGCATGATTTGCTGTGTTGTCTACCAGAATATCGATGTGTGGCAAAGGGAAGTCGTCCTTTGGACTTGCCTTATTTAGATCTCGATAGTCGACACACATCCTTACCCTTTCGTCTTTCTTTGGAACTGGGACGACGTTGGCGACCCATTCGGGGTATTTGGATACCTTGATGAAACCTGCAGTTATTTGTTTTTGAACTTCTTCTTTTATCTTAAGTGCTACGTCGGGTTTCATTCGACGCAACTTTTGTTTTACAGGTTTCATTCCTGCGATTAATGGTATAGTGTGTTGAGCTATTTCTCTGTTAATGCCTGACATATCTTCATATGACCAAGAAAATACATCGATAAATTCTTTAAGCAAGTTAATTAAATCGGTTCTTTCTTGTTTATTCAATGTTAGTCCGATTTTAACTTCTCTTTAATGAGTTGAATCATTTGAGATGTCAATTGTTTCAGTCTCTTCAATTACTAATGTTTTCTTTTCAAGTGTTTCCATTGCTTTAATAAATTCTTTATCTTTTTCATCGTTAGCTAAGCAATGTTCGTCATCTTGGGTTAGGGAAGAACACGAGAAGTAAGGAGAATGAGCGATATTATTATACTATGAGATCATTACATCAAAGAGTGATATGTCCTCAGGGACTGGATCACTAACTATCCTAGGAGAAGAAGAAGGAAGGGAAGGCGTTATAGCTAAAGACTTAGAAGATTCTAAAGGGAAAGACTCTGACTCAGACTCTGACTCTGACTCTGACGATTCTTCAAACATTGGCCCTTGTCCTCTCGTGATTGATATCTTCCTCCCACTCGGAGTAATCACCTTGATAGTCTTGCGCCACCCTTGCAATAATCCTTCAGCTGGAGTAATTAGCTTTGAGGGGTTGAAGTTTTCACTTTATAGGACCGTTTGAATGAGTGAGGAGTTATCTTCCTCATAAACTGGCTCAATCTTTTCTCACCCAAACAGTAATCCCATGACGTTAAAGTCAAAGCATGGGGGTGCTTTCTCCTTATAGACAGGAGTTGGGATTTCGTCAATGAAGTAGCAATCCAAGAAAATCTCGAATCCTGGTTGTCGTATGCCATTTACAACAAATGGTTCGGGAAATTCATGGCATGGATAGTCCTCTCCTTCTTTTATAAACTGACCATTAAGCGTAAGAGGGTACTCATCCATTGGAATTGCTTTCTTTTGAATGCGAGCGTCCCTACGTGCTTTCAATTTGTCCTAGGCTCGCTTGAGATCTTTCCGAGTCGGTTCGAAACCAAGTCCGAAAGTATCTAGTTTAGGGAGGCCAGGTGACTCTAACGATTTTGCTATCCCCTTCTTCTTTCCTAAAGTCATCCCAGAGAAGTGTCCTTGTTTCTTTAGCATAGTGTTGATAATCATGTTGGAATGGGGGTCGTAGCAAAGAGATGTCCTTTCATCCTCTTGGATTAAGGAGACTTCTTCGTTAAAGCCCCATAGATCTTCATCATCTTCGTCGTGCTCCACGTTGATGATTGGATTCTCTATTGATTTGATCCTCATTGGAGAAGCATCAATGGTGATGGGGATTCCTCCAACTATAACTTTCACTTGTTGGTGGAGAGATGAAGGGACGGCCTTTAGATCATGGAGCCAAGGGCGTCCTAACAAAAGATTGAATGAGGCTTTGATGTCTACCACTTGAAAAGTAGTAGCATGTTCTATTGCTCCTGCCGTCACATTTAGGGTTATTTTGCCAAGAGCTTGATGTCGAGTATTATCGTAAGATCTTATTCCTTGTGTGGACGGAGTTAAATCCTCATACTTTATACCGAGCATCCTCGCAGTCCTAAGTGGACAGACATTAATAGCCCATCCATTGTCTACAAGAGTCATGGGAACATTCATTCTTTTGCAGACTACTGTGAGGTTTAACGCCTTGTAGTGTTTGTCACCTTCCGAGGGTAAGTCTTTATCAGAGAAGGTGATTAGATTAATCGGACTAGGGAGGTCACTCGTGAGGAAGTTAGCTAGTCCCTCAGGAGTGGTGTCAGAATCTATCCCAATTTTATCCAAGGCATTCATCACAGCCAACCTATGTTCTCGAGATGTTGCCAGAAGCTTCCATACATTCATCTCAACTTTTGTCTTCTTGAATTGTTTAACAATGTCATTGTCTTCGATGATAGGTATGGGAACTTGTTTTATAGTAGGCATAGGTTGTGTTGAAACGGGAGGTTGTATTCTTCCGGATCTTGTGAGGACGTCTATTGATGAATCTTCTTCAGCCCAAATGTCGTCCGTGGTGTATGATACAGAAGGTGAAGGTCCTAATATTTCTTTTAGATAGACATCTTCTTCATCACTGTCCCATACTCCATTAACATTTATGTCCTCTTCTTGTTGAACTTGGACTAATTCCTTTCTATAAATATTTTCTGCACCAAATCCTTGAATTTGAAGCAGTTTTCTAGGGTGTGTCCTCCTGACTGATGGTATTGACAGTAATATCTATCTGTCTTTTTTAATGATTCAAATGGTCTCGGTTCAAGAGGTTTGACCTTTCCACTCTCGGAGAGCATTTCAAACATTTGTGTATACGGGATCCCAATTGGAGTATAAACTTTATTGCTCTTCTTGGGTCTTTCGGTGACTTGTAAGGGAAAGTGTTTTGCCTCATAAGTCATTTTTACTGGTGTGAATTCTCTCTTAGGTTCTTGATCATATTCCTTGCGAAGTTCATTCAAAATTTTGAGAGTTTCATGTAACAGTTGCGATGTCTCCCTCAGATACAGTGTGAGTATTCGTATCTCTACCTCATTTGCTAGTTCTGGAAGATTATCTTCGACATCAAAAAAGGTCTCTTCTTCTTCCTCTTCGACGTTGGTTGCTTTGACAGGTTTAATGAGAGATGAGGGGTCAACTTCGCTTTCTTCATCGAAGATAACCAATGTGTGAGCTAGAGGTGCATTGTCAATACTCGGTTTCTTACTGGCAGGAGGCAACGACAGCTTGTTACTGTCAATTAGGTCTTGGATAGCTTCCTTAAGCTTCCAACAGCTTTCAGTAGAATGGCCCCTACCTTGATGATATTTGCAATGCGCATTGGGGTTCCAATTAGGAGACCTCTTCTCGATTGGTGGATCTCCAAATGGTCCAATGGGAGTTATAAGACCTTTTGCATTAAGCCGATCAAACGCGGTGTCATAACTCATGCCAATAGGAGTGAAGTTTCTCCTAAACGGTTTCTTTTGTCCTTGGTTGTTCATGGCGAGGACTTCTCCTAGATTAAAGGCGCTAACATTATTTGAGTGGGCGGTTTTGGAAGAAGAAGGATTGTCGTTCTTCTTTCCTTTCCAGCCACTGTTGGAGCTATTGTTGGCAGCTTTAGATTTAGCTAAGTCATCTTCAATATAAATCCCAATATCATAAACAGCCTTAAAGGTATGAAGGTTATTTTGATATTTAAGATGTTTTGAATATTTTTCTTGGAGATTTTTAATGAACAATCTCACAGACTCTTTTTCACTTGGTACCTCAATCATTTTAGCTGAGGTTTCCCTCCACTTGTTAAACAAAGATGTGAAGCCTTCATTCTCCTTCTGTTTGAGGATTTCAAGTTCTCTATGGTCAGTTTCGACTTGAACGTTGCACTTGTACCTATCGACGAAAGCGTTTGCTATGGATTCCCAGGTAGAGGTCTTTTCTTTTTCAAGAGAAAAGAACCATTGTTGGCAAACGGTCTCGAGAGATAACGAGAACAAAGAAGGGAAAACTTTCTTATCGATACCCTTGATACTCATTATTGTTTCAAATGCCCTTAGATTGAAGTAGGGGTTGTCGATTGCCCTAAACTTTGGGATGTCATTGGCACTGAACTTCTACGGAAGAAGATCCTTATCCACCGAGACCCCTTGGGATGTGAGTTCTTGAAACTTGTAGTCGCTAGACAACTTGCTTAGGCTTTCTTGCATGAGGTCCATTTGTTGTTGCTTCGCGGGATCCTCGATCTTAAGTGTGAGAAGCTTCAGTGTCTCAGTTACAGTAGCCAGTTGGTTCTTGAGATCATTAACTTCTTCCTCAGTTGCCATTATAACTCTTGCTTTCCTCTTGCGAGCTATAGGTTTGTCGAAAAGTTGGACTTGTACGAAGAGGTTATCTTTGATTAATCGCCCTTCCTTTCTTGACCACGCGTTGTAAATTAAGCCAGTTTGTGTTTTAATTACTTAACTCGAATCAGTTTGACTTTATGGCTTTTATTTTAAAAAAGTATGCATATTTTTAGGGAGCAATAATTTACATGTGTTTAGGGAACTTAAGTGTTATTATTTATTGGAGGATTAATATCCGACTTACCCCCCTAAAAAAATGACGAAAAATGACGCGCGCACACAAGACTCCCTTAATCATGGTCAAGACATGTGTATTAGTGTGTGTATTGAGTGTAAGTGACATGCTTGGACTCTTGTGTAAGACCATGGGACTTAGTGCCTAAACTCGAATATTGATTCAATTAAGCATTATTGCCGGCAAAATTAACCGAATTAAACAGGAAACTGATTAATTAGACATTAGGTGATGACTCGACAAATAATCCGAACTGTCGGACAAGCGACAGGACTGGCGTCACAATATGGTGGTTGGCGCCAGACTTTTTAGTAAATGTCTGGCGCTACACACCATACAGTGGCGCTATAGCCCAGATTTTGGCACCAATACTGGAGCCTCGATCTGGGACTGTTTTCGATTCCGATTAAAAGAAGAAAAAACTTTATTGACTCGAATTAATTAATTAATTAATTAATTAGGCAAAGTTCTTTAAGTCATTAATTATAATCTCAACACAAACCAACAAACGGTTAGGAGGAGCATAGGATATATATGCACAACAAATAATGCACAATTAGGCAAGTAAGCACAATATGATGCAATGAGTTCGCAACCTAACCATGGCTCTAGTTCTCTAAAGTTCGGGATATGGTTTAGTCAAATAGGGTCCATGGTTAATTATCCAGATGCACCGCGTAGAAGCCTAACCGTGAAGGGTTAACGCGTGTGGATAGAACACCGCGAGTTTTTTAGAAAAAACTCACTTCCATGGTTTGGTGAATTCAACCTCTCAGATGTACCCTTTGTTGCCAGGAGCGTTCAATCAGGTAGATAGAGCATGAATTCCCAGAGGGTTATGTCCATATGTAGAACACATATGGGTTTCAGAAAAGTGAGAAAAAATTCAATTAGGAAGTAGGATCGAGCAAACAATACGAAAAACCGGTCGATATTAGAACGCATATTTCTGGCTCGGTATTAGGGGAAATTGGCGCTAGCAAACATAGACTGGCGCCAACTTTTAACTGTAGCGCCTGGCGCCAATATTGGCGTCTGGCACTACGGCTAAATGTTTGGCGCCAAGCTCTGGCCCCTGACGCTACTTCCCACATGCCTCAACAGCTTTCTTTGCTCAATAAAATCATCCAGTTTCGCGCGGTGTTATTTCAGTCCTAGTTGTGAAAGACGTTTCTCAAAATCCCTACGTGTAAAATCCTATGTTTTTGACTCATTACGGATGGTCTTTCCAATGAGAACCTTTTTATGCATATGACAATAATGTTAATCAAAATTACGCACATGAAATACTTAGAACTTTTCGAGTCTCATCCACTCATTCTAAATCATTGCCGAAACAAATTCAGGAATTAAAATAGAAATCCTCCCCAGTGGAGTCGCCAAAAACTGTAGGGAATAATTTCAAGCCTTTAGAAGTCCCACTAGCTCGAACCCCACTGTGATCATACACTAAAGTACGGTGGCGTCCAAAAGGGAAGAAGATAGAGCAAAAGAGTCGCCAACAAGTTTTTAAAGAACTTGTAAACCGTTCACGAGGTGAAGGTTACACCCCTTAACAATCCAAGAGATCGTCAACTCCATAAGGTCATGAACCAAATAAGGGTTCGGGGATGATGGTACAAATCCAACCTAAAAGAGATTGAACCTGCCCTAATAATAGGCCTCTACTTTATTCTGCTCGTATTCATGTGCGCTTTCTGACTAACATACAATCAATAGGATTAACCCTAAACCTGTTTAATCTATGTTGGTTGAATATTTATAAACAAATAAACTATTATTGGCGATCACTTGAATTATAATCACAATTAACCTAACAAGATTATTAATATCTTATTAAGCGTGATTGCAAATACCAATTCCCTTTAAACATACATAAAAGGTGATCAAGCAATAACAATATAAAATAATATGCATATCAAGCAACATAATCAATAATCAACATCATTAATAATAATCATAATCAATCAATGATAATTAATATTAGGAAGAGCATAGGAAACATCATACTTTTAATCATACTTAATATTAAAGATACCCTAGACATGATACTAGGAATCATAAATAACAATCTAAGCATGATATCTACATCATGAAATCAATTGAACCATCAAAGTACTTACTTGGATGCCTCGTACCTCTTTCTAATAACAAAATACACACGTTAGTAACTTCAAGGAAAAATAATAATTAAAACAATTAAATTAAATAATTGAAAGAAAGATTTGGGACCAAACCCTCAGAAATTAAAACCTTTCACGTCTAGGGCGAAGGCAACTTCGAATATGGCTAGGTGTTTCTAGATCTTGTGAATGCGGAATTTTGTATGAAAAAGTAAGGTTCATAAAAGAATGCTAAAAGATTAATGTTATTGAAAATTGATGAATGAATGATGTATGAAGAGAGTTGATGAATGAAAAGAATTGATTAAAACTTAAGAATAAAGAGAATTGGTAATCATAAAGTGATTGTTGATGAATGAAACCGGAGTTTTTGATACGATATTTATAGAGAAAATCATCCAAAAAAGATAATTTATCAAAATAGAGTCTGAAGATCGCAAAAACACATTGGCGCCAGCCCTGGCTCATTGGCGCCAGGACCAGTGGCTAGCGCCAGGCGCCAATGGCTGGCGTCTGGCGCCAATCCTGATTCCAAGCGCCAAGGCCTGGGGTTGGACGCCAAACCGTATTTCAACGCGTTTTCGAAAATCTGATAAATTTCCCGTACTGGAAGATAAAATAATATAATTTCAGTCAAAAATGCTATTTGATCTAATTAAAACTCTGAAGAGTCCTAATTGAATTAAGAATGATAAGACCTTCTAGAATGTTCTAGAAGACCAAAACCATTCCTAATTACATTAGGAATGATAAATCATATTAGGCCCTCCCCTAGATCATTGGGCCGTACTTAAAGCTCAAACCAGGCCCAGTTTAGTAAATTGGCCATAAATTCCTCAATATTCATCGGAATTGGGCTTATAATATATCGTTGGAAAGGTCTTTGCAAGACCCATCCAACTACACCACTATTGGACCTATATCATGGACCAACCAAACTGGATTGGCTTTTTTCTTAAAATAAAGTTTTCAAAAACAGAGAGAAGATAAAAGGAATAAAACTTTCCGCAACACTAGACCTTTCCACACTTTCGTTTCATTCGATTATGATTCGACGTGAAAGGTACTCATCACTGGGTTTGGTTTTGGGGAGACACAAATGGGTGTCTACAACACCTATAGAGGAGATGAAGCTGTGTCCTCTAACAAGCCCAAGAAGATGAGAGTATGTTCATTTCACATTCCATTACAAGTAAATTTCCCAATGGCAATCATCTCCATAACGCAAGTATCTACTTTAATTGGTGTTTTTTACATGTTAGGCGAAATTTCCCTTCTCAACAAGCAGTCGCGGAGACTAATCACATGGAATATGTTGCAGAAGATGATATACTTCTAACTGGCACATCAACCAGCTTGTCCGAATACTTGTAGGAGTCAATGGATATCCATTATGGTAAGCTTTATAATAGTTCCATAGGGGACATTCTATGTGAATGCCTTCAATCCATTATTGTTTAAAACAAACCTCTGCTTGAGTTCTGTTTATGGTATTAAACTATGGATACGAACACCTAAGAATTAGTATTGCAGTCTATTATGTGGTCCCTTTTTGCAAATTTCAGAAGAACAAGTGCAGTTGATTCTCCTATGCTTGGAATGAAAGTCCTAATTGAAATGTAATAAACTAGTGAAGTAAGGACTGATGGGGGTATAATTTGTTGTATCAACGAAGGTGATAAAGTGTGTGTTAGTAGGATCGACCTATAATTTAATGTTTAGTTTATTCAGTAATCATATTAATTTTATTTTTTTAAAAATATTTTAATTATGTGAGGTTAAAATTGTTAAATTGATACATTTATGATAATGATAATGCGTGTATTAATATGGTGTAGATGTCTTATAATCTATCAATTACTCTAGAATCATATCCACATTATGGCCCACAATACATGGGGATAGTGGTGCCCAATTCATTTAACATAGTTTGTATGTTACCATGGATTTCAAATGGCCCATATTATATTTGTGTAAAGGCCCATTTTAACATAGTATGTATGTAATATGAATATAAATTGGGCCAAAGACTCAAAGTTAGTAGATATTAGATTACTTTAAGTTGGATAAATTGGGCCTTATAACTCGGCCTACATATTTCATGAACCTTGGTTTTAGTGCAATACAACACAGTTTATGGGCTACTTAAAACACTCCAAGGAGTACACCTAATTACTCTGAAGACCTAATACCATTAACTTGCCTAAAATCATGTCAATTAATACATGCTAGGGACATGATTTACAAAATATATAAAAGCTAAGCAAATCACAAATTCGGGGTTAACACTTAAAATTACAAATACTAACCCTAGCTTAGACTTGAATTTCTGATCAGTTAAGTAAACATTAGCAACAATTAATACTTCCTAATACATAGCCGACCTAATTCCATTACCCTGCCAAAAACCATGTCAGTTAATGCCTACTTATGACATGTATTACCAAAGATTTAGCATAACCTAAGCAAAACAGCCACACTGATCAGTTGAGTTGCCTTTGTGTTGGAAACTGCTTTCAGTGTCCTCTTCCCTAGGTCATTGTTGGTAGGAGTAACAAACGATTCAACTCCCCCACCCACGGACAAAGGCCTCTTCTTGGTATAAAAAACTCGACCCATTTGATTGATCTTACCCTTTGCCCATGCAAACATCTTCTTAACCTTGGTTGAAACCTGAAACTCATCGTCATTTTCATCCATCACTGACCTTGCCTCAGGACTTCCAACACTAGGTTGAATAAGCCATGACCCTAAGGGATTAAGGGACATGATCAAACGTAGAAAATAACAGGCTGCGAAGCGAAATATCAACGGGAGAAGGAAACTCGTCATCCTCTTCGTTGCCATTGTAAGGCAGTTCCCCTCGAAACAACTCCTCAAAGTCCATTTATGTTGGCCCTAAGCCCAACATTGGGCCAAAAGGGGTGGTTGTGACACCCTCATCCATCTCTTCATTGATAGGTGTTAGCAACCTATCCCTAGGCCCGACAAAGAGGCTTGACCTTGTAGGAGTTTATAGGTACTACGCAGCGGAAATAATCATGAATCATATTCAATCAAGTACCAATCCCAAGAATCACATGAATAACACACAAGACACATAATCATACCTTTGACGCGTGAATTCCACGAAGCTATTCGACAGGAAAATCAGGGAGAGAATAGAGCCCCAAGCGTTGCTCCTCTACTTAGTCCACGAGATTCGAACGAGCCGTCCACCAATACTAGATTGGTCGAGTATTTGAGGAAAACCGCGATCACCACCTTTATGGACAACCGACCACCGCACGAACCACCACCACCACGAAACACTACCGGCGCCTAGGAGGAGGAGAGAGCCGTGAGAGAGAGAGGACTTTGAGAGGGTTGGGTTTCGTGTTTGCTAATTAGGGTTTGATCACACTGATCAGTTAATTGCTTCCTCGCTGCAAACCTAGGCACCTAGTCTATTTATAATCTCATTATAGACTAGGGCACGAAGCCCAAAACTCCCTTGTCCACTCCATATTGCCGGCCACCTAGAGTGATGAGGCCCGTGATGGGCCTCGTCCTCTAATGCTCGATCTAGCCCCTTTGTGTGACCTTATAGGATCCGTCCAATTGGGCTTTGGGCTATTTTACTAGTCCAAAGATCGTTAGTACCTCTAGCTATGGAAAAACGACGACCCAAAAGTACGAACTTAATTATCTCCATAATTTGATCCAATTATATATCTAGTAATTGCACACGACGAAGACATAACTCCTTCAATCTCCCACTTGTCTGAGACAAGGGTGCAATATTCAAATTCCTTAAGTCAATATATGTGTCGATTTGATAATATGATTGCATCACATGTCGAGATCATATTACTCTACAAATAGTTTCTTGAAATTTGAGTTAGAATTACAAAACCAACTGATTACTGTGTAATGAATTTGAACGCGGCCACGTATTTTCTGAATTCTCCCTCTTTAAGAGGCCATGACACATTTCCTAATTTAATAGGTAGACTCTATCCAATCTTGTGGAAACATGACTCCCACTCAACTTCTGAAATAACCAGGAAACACCCTTTATAATCTCCAGTTACGGCTAGACGTTTGAGTGTACCATGGTCACAACATCCATTGAATGAAATCAATGTTCCACTCATGTCAAAGGAATCCACTAATATATACGGAAGCTCTATACTTGAACTTCAAAGTAGGTCAATAGTTCGATCATGCATCATTCATGCATATCCAAGTGATTGACCGAGCATCACTATGCCCCTATAGCCCATGAAACTGCGCTATCCAATCAATCTTACATGCTAGTTCATTTAATGAAATAATTTATGTCCACTTTAATGATCTCGAACTAGGAACTTTAAATAATATATGAATTTTGTTCACCTGTGGGGTTTCAATTCACCAGGTCATCAACCTGATGAGCCCATCAATTCATAATTATTTTGGACATTTTATTTAATTTCCAAAATCATAATTAAATAAGAGAAATAATAATTTCTATTTTAAACATAATTCTTCAAATTGATGCATTTCTCATGTAATATGTTTTCTCAAAACATATACAACTTAAATTACATAACTTGGTTCAATCCTAAGACTTTAATATGACTCTCATATCTTAGTCCATAGAAGGGGTTTAGTGATTTCTCACTCATAATAAAACTTTACAGGACATGACCTTCCGCTGGTTAATGATCTCACAATTGAGGTGATATCTCATATCCTTTTGTTTGGATTTGTGATGTGACTCTGGCTCCTTTGTTCTTGGGCAAAGGTGACCTGTTAGTCACATGACATTCTAATCCGAACTTCCTCTGTAACTATCTGACTATAGTTTAATACACATATTCTGACATTGAGTATGCAACAGTGCTCTGCTTTTTAACTCTTCAAGCTCACTGTCCTTTTCCATCCAGACACAAATATGCATTTAGATCATCATCTAGAATCATCTTGCCTGTTTGGAAAACTTGCATTCGTGTGACCTTTTAACAATTTGCTTAAATTACCATTTAACGTAATAGCTAGAAGAATTCCTTTAGTGCTTCTCAAGTACTCAAGGATTTGTTCTTGGTAATTCTCCGTATGCTTATTCTGAATTTGCTTGAATTCTGCTACACATGCACAAGTCACATGCAACATCTTTCTTTGTACATTTCATGGCACATATAATGAACCCTTTTGCAAAAGCATGAGGTACATTATCCATACAACTCAACTCTATTCGCTTTTGAAGGCACTGAGTTTTACTGAGTGTAATAGCATGAAACATGGGAAGATATCCTATCTTAGAGTCTTGCTTCATGAACTTGTCAAGATCCTTATCAACATAAGTCTCTCGATTCATTCCAATCATTCTTCAAGATTCACTTCATGGGTTTTAATTCCCAATATGTACTCAACATCTCCTAAGTCTCTCATATAGAAACAATCTTTCTAACCATTGCTTGATTCATTCAAGCATTGATATATCATTTCATATGAACTTTATGTCAACTACATATTAGACTAAGAAGACCAATTGCTCCCACTAAACTTCTTGTCTCTACAAGATTCCTTTGTTCTACTAAGGAAATCAAACTGTTTGATTGCCTAATCAAAACGAATGGTCCAACTCCTTAATGCTTACTTCAATCCATAAATGAATTTCTGAAGTTTGCAAAACTTTCTAGGAATTTCTGGATTTCAAAACTCTTAGGATGTATCATATACATTCTCACCATCAAGAACATTTCATGAAAGTGATTTTGATATCCATTACTAGAATAATCCGAATAGGCTTACCCAACTAATAGGTTTGACCCTATTTGTAAGACTATTATGGACTAACACATTTTTACAAACATGGAGTCCATACTGGATTTCATAGCTTTAAGCCATTTCCTGGGTTGGCATTTTTCCAAAGCTTGCTTGTAGGCCATGGATTCTAACCATTCTAATAAGAAAATTTTAGAATCCACCTTTTCTCAGAATTTCAGAAAACTGTTTGTTTTGATCCCAAGTCACCTACAATAGGTATGAGCGACAATAGAATTATTCTCTTCAACTCTTTAATGTCTTTCATTCTAGTGGGACGATAGAAGCCTCGGTAGTTGAATTAGCTTGCTTCGACACACGTTTTATCAAATTATCTGATTTCATATGCCTTCGTCTCTGATGTAGTGTTATCCACATCCATTTGTTGCTCGTCTCGAATCTCATCGAGATCTAACTTTAGATCTAACTTTACTCCCACTTGGCTTTGTAGGAAGACATTCTTTCTATAAAGACATTATCGTGAGCAACAAACACTTTGTTCTACGCGATTATAGGAATAATACCTCTTAGTTTCCATGAGAAAACCCATGAAGAACTATTTTTCTTTTAGGGTGTACTATGTTACCTTTGTAAACATTTTACATTGATTTCATATCCCTCAATCCTGTTTAGAAAAGATAACTTTTGGAACATTTCCAAATCATAACTCTTATGACATCTTTTCTACTGCTTTGGTCAAGTTTCTTGTTTAGTATATTCGCAATTGTTGTTGTTCTAATGCATATCCTCAAAACGATATTTGTAAATCATTAAATCTTAGATCGAACAATGGAAAGCAAAGTTTGATTCCTTCTTCATAAACATACACTTTAATTGTAATGTTTCTGGATTGTGAATTTAATTCAACAATTCCCTTTAGATGATCATTCCTTTTGAGTTAAATATTTATCACAACAATCATATTGTGGTGTTAAATTGTTTATCTCAAACTAATTTTACATTTCATTTTGGAACTTTGAACATCTCAATGTTTCCAAGCTTTACTTCATTAAGTAATTATCGATATATTTACTTAAATCGTTAGTAAAAGCAATGAAATAGTTAAATCTCTTTGCTAGTTTTGAACTTATTGATTCACATACATCATATGTATGAGTACCAAAAGGTCATTTTAGCCTCTTTTACCCTTTCTATTAAAAGGCAACTTGGTCATTTTAACTTTTATCAAGCATGACTTATAATTCTCAAGTGATTCATAATCATATAAGAATGAGAGTCCATCCAAAACTTTGGATGTGCAAATGGTTAATGTGACCCAACCTTACTTTGTTATAAGTAAGTGTATTTTGAATCATCTAAATCTTATTTTTTGATCTACTTATATCAATGTCATAAAACAAAATTAACTCATATCTAGCAAAATAAATGAAAACAATTTATTACCTTGGTCATGGATCAACACTTGTCCAAGCCAAGTAAACTAAATTCAGTATTCAAAACAATAAAACCGAAATATTGTCTCATCAAAACTGGAAATTGTTCTAAAATCATGATAATTAATCAAAATTTAAAACTATGAAGCTATCTCTGGCCACTCAAACACTTCTAGTGAACCTTTAAGTTCCATTTCCTTGCTAGCTTCACTTATTTGCAGTTCCTGCGCAACATCACTATGTTAAGCACTGCAACTTGGTATCATATACCTAAGTGAAAGTTAAAATGTATATAACATTATACCTGAGGTTGATGCTCCATTCTTCTTGAGGAAGTCATGGTATTTCTGGCAATTTCGCTTCCAATGCCCCCTCTTCTTGCAGTAAACGCATTCACTTTCACTTGCAACCTTGGGCTTTGGAGTCGTCTTAGGCTTTTCAGGAGCCTTGGAAACTTGCTTGCCCTTGCTCTTAGCACTAGCCTTTTGCCCCTTCTTCTTGAACCCCTTTCCCTTTTGAATCATAAGAACTTCCTTCTTAGGTTCCTTAGGGATTTGTTTCTCAACACTAACCAACATTGTATGAAATTGATTCATAGTCTTTGCAGTGGCAGTCATGTTAAAATTCATGATAAACTGGTTGAAACTTTCTGGTACTGAATGGAGAATGATGTGTGTTGCCAAATCATCACTGTATGGGTGCCCCAGTTTTTCCATACTTTGAATTAGGCCGATCATTTTGAAAACATGATCATGAACTGTGGCTCCCTTCTCCATCCTACAATCCAGAATTTCACGATGGAGCTCATACCTTTCAACCCTAGCTTGTTTCTTAAACAAAGCTTTGAGTTCTTGCATGATTGAGTAGGCATCCTGGTCCTCAAAACGCTTTTGAAGACTAGGCTCCATGGTAGCAATCATTAAGCAAGTGATAGGTATAGCTCTGTCATGAGCTTCCTTCTGCTTCTTGATCTCTGCCGCAGTTGGATTTTCTGGCAAAGGTCTTGGTAATGGGGTATCAATGATATCCTCTTTACCCTCAGATTTCAGAACAAGTCTTAGCATTCTTTCCCAAGTGGAAAAGTTCTCCCCTGTCAACCTATCCTTCTCAAGGAATGGTCGAAGGTTGTAAACGTTGTTGTCATTGTGATTACGGCTACCCATCTATGTCAAAATAAGGCAAAGTTTAATAATTATGTTTAATTTAAAATTAAAGTACCATAAACGCATTCATTTGGTAACTTTAAAACACTTTATTCAATAATTAATTGATCCCAATTGAATTTAAGTGATTCCAAGATCTTTTATTTGTGCAATAATTGACCGTACTTTGGCCCTACCATCAACCATTACATTTTCAAGGTGAGTAAACTCTTTACTGATTACAACTCTTGTAACTCTTGGTTGAATATTTAATCATCACATGTTTAATTATTTCCCTTTGCTTCAAGGTTCTAAACTCTTTAGGTAACCTTGTTGAGCACAACCAATTAAAAGTGTAAAATTTGTTTTACCCCCACTTCCCTAAGATATAATATGACACCCAGCTTTGGCATGACCCATCATAAATATCGAAGGTTTCATCGGGTTTTTAATTGGAAAAGCAATCTCAATATTACTGGGACCTAGATTTATTATGTTGTGATTAGTTAGTGAACTCTAGTGCATCATCAATCAACATAAATAAAATCTAACATGAATAATCTACTAATGCAATAAATCATGACATATTATGGCCCCTTAGTCCTAAGAAAACTAGAAATGAAAAAACTCCCACTTGAATCGTCATTGATCTCCATCCACCTCGCTCCTTTGGGCCTTCACTTCATGGGCTTCTTTGGACTAACACTATTTAAATAACTATTCTATTTACTTTACACAAAAGTTACAAAAATACTTAACGGTACGCAGACCGTATTTAGATTACAAAAATACATCACGATGCGCAGATCGTATTTAAGAATCCATGGGCCATACTAGTCTTTATATAGAAACATAATATCATATATTATAAAAGTGCCATATAATAAATCACTTAACATGCTTGTCTAAACTACAACATCGAATGTTCATAATAAAGTCAACGCATTTCCTAAAATATCTCATATTTTAATCATAATTAGATAATATCACATATTATTCATGACCGATAATAAAATATCATATATTTAATTTAGTCATGAGATAGAATCAAATCATATTTTAATCTAGAAAGATAACTCATATTTAATCTTTCATGATTATCCTAACAAATTTACGAGATTCCTAATTACTAGCCAATCAAATAATTTTAAAATCAATTATATCCTAATCTAATTATGGGATAATCACATTATTTAAATAAATTATTATCCTTTTGGAATATGCTCAGAATATCCTAGTTAATCTTATCCAAAATTAACCACTTTAATTAGGATAATTACCAGTTTAACAACTTTAAATATGGATAATATCAAATATAACAATTCTTGAATATTTGATTTTATTTTAAAATAAAAGATTTTATCCAAATAAAACCAACTTTATCTTTTAAAATAAAAGATCATATTTTCAAAATATTTTATCTTATCCAAAATAAAACTGATTTTATCCCAAAATAATTCATAATTATCTTGAAATAATTTTTTTTAAAAATAAGATAATTTTTTTTTTTGAAAAACCCGTGACTGCACGGTTGGCAACCGTGGTTGGCTAGCCGGGGCTAGCCACGGTGGCTGGCTGCTTTGCAGCAGCCACTGCCGCAAGGCAGCAGCAACCAGCAGCAGCGGCAGCCATGGCAGCAGCGTGCAACACTTGCACAACTGCTGCCTCAGCCACCAAGACCGCCGCCCTCTCCCTTCCCCTCCCTCTTGGACCGCCACCTGATCGGCAGCCGTCGTGGCTGTGCCACCCAGCCGCGGCTGCCGGCCACCTAAAATAGTTTTTTTTTGTGTTTTAATTTAATTAAAATAACATTTATCATAATTAAATTAAATCAGTCCATAAGATTAAAATTAAATCACATTCAACTTTAAAATTAGGGTTCTTCATAAAATTAATCCCAATTTAATTCTAACTTTTAAAATTAAATTTATGATCATACACAAAACACTTTTATGCATAAATCAATCTAATTAAAATTATGAATCATAAAATAAATCGAATTAAATCAAAATCAAGCACAAAAATCATATTTTAGGGCTAGGATTTTCGAAAAATTCGAAATTTAGGGTTAGGGGGTTCGAAAATTTCGAACACATTAGGGCTAAAATTCAGTCCCTTCATGGCTATTTTGAGCATAATTAAATCACATTTAATCAATTCCAAAAGTTTAATCACATTAAAAATAATAATTGAACCATAATTAAAATAATTTCTCCCTCTTAATTGATTATAAAATTAACGTGGACATCAAATAATCGTATAATTATGATCTAGCGCGTTCATGCAAGAGGCTAAATGATACCACTGTAGGAGTTTATAGGTACTACGCAGCGGAAATAATCATGAATCATATTCAATCAAGTACCAATCCCAAGAATCACATGCATAACACACAAGACACATAATCACACCTTTGACGCGTGAATTCCACGAAGCTATTCGACAAGAAAATCAGGGAGAGAATAGAGCCCCAAGCGTTGCTCCTCTACTTAGTCCACGAGATTCAAACAAGCCGTCCACCAATACTAGATTGGTCAAGTGATTGAGGAAAACCACGATCACCACCTTTATGGACAACCGACCACTACACGAACCACCACCACCACGACACACCACCGGCGCCTAGGAGGAGGAGAGAGTCGTGAGAGAGAGAGGTGGTTGGGGCTTTTGGGCTAGGGCACGAAGCCCAAAACTCCCTTGTCCACTCCATATGGCCGGCCACCTAGAGTGATGAGGCCCGTGATGGGCCTCGTCCTCTAATGCTCGATCTAGCCCCTTTGTGTGACCTTATAGGATCCGTCCAATTGGGCTTTGGGCTATTTTACTAGTCCAAAGATCGTTAGTACCTCTAGCTATGGCAAAAAGACGACCCAAAAGTACGAACTTAATTATCTCCATAATTTGATCCAATTATATATCTAGTAATTGCACACGACGAAGACATAACTCCTTCAGACCTCACATATGTATCTCTTGTGATGTTTCCTTCCCTAACACCCTCCATACCTCTCTTCTTTGTTTTTTAAGTGGTGTTATGCAACCGTGAGTGAGTGAATGAGGATTTAATTATGTGGGTTGAGCTCTCACAATATATATAAGAGTGATGTGGAGTTGAAGGTGGTTGGGGAGCATTTACCAATGATTTAAATTACCGTTACTTTATCTTATGGATGTCAAATCTACTAATGGTTTAAGTCGTCATTATCTTGAACTAACATCTATAAGAACTGACCAGTGGACAATACATTGCCTAGATGTCTGCTACACTTTATGTCTTACATTTATGCAAGTCCACATTTCCCGTTGGGCTTCTTGATGAGGAGTCTAAAATAATTTGATTTTTTTCTTAGCGCTACTCCTATAATGTTGCATCTGTATATATTAGCATATCAATATCGGAGGGCTATCAATCTACTATTTCAAATTTTCGAACAATTACCCAGATGTCTCGTCAATTTAAATGATTGTTTTATCTCTTGTTTAGTTATGAAAATTCATTAGATTAGTAACAATTTTTTTATAATATAGTTTCTTGGGGAAACCTTACGTATGACGTTACCGATCAAGTGTTTGGCATGGTGATATCCCAAAATGTTGCTAGTGATTGTTGTTGCTAATAATACGGAAAATACTTCGTTCTTGTTTAACTAAAAATCTGTCGGACTTATTTGCATATTAAAGGAAAATCACTAGTCGATTTTTTTAATCATTATAGCGTGACTATATATTATACATGTATACGTCATATATATACAAAATTTATCTCAACTTATAATCTGACTTTCTGTTTTTAAAACCAATTAGAGCAAGAAATAATGGGAAAGATGGTAAAGTTATAAGATTTGTTTTTGGTTTGGCCATTGGATGCTTGTCACGTGTCTGCAGAACAGATGGTTTACTTATTTTTGTAGGACTAGTACACTTGAAGTGTGTAGAGGTCAACTTTATGATTGCTTTTGGTATTCGTATGTTATTTGGGATGTGAGATGTCCATTATTTACTTTAATGAATTAAAGTGGTAGACAAAATACTAATGACGATAATAATTAGAGTGGTAGTCAAAATACTAATGATTATGATAAGAGGTTATAATTGGAATAATAATAACAATAATAATAACAATAAAGTAATTAACAATAACAATGATTATGATAAGGTACTAATAACAATAATAATAATAATATTATTAATTATTATTATAATTATTAACTTTATTATTATTATATTGGAGAGACTAATAATAATAATAATAATAATAATAATAATAATAATAAAACCTAAAAGTTATTCTAAACAACACCACATACTTGTGGTTTCTGAAAACATGAAAGCTACGTTTGGAAAATTATCACACGTGGGAAAGTGGTCCCAACATGTTCTCATAAACTATGACGAACATTATGGGTCTCAGGCCCACGGCTCTTACGGGTAGGCCCGTACGATGTTACTAATTTAAATATTTTTTCTATTTAAATTTTTTAATTTTATATAATGAAAAATGATTATGTCCTTATATGTCATTTCCTCCAGAACAAATGCTACGCTATGCTCTTAGTGATATTTGTATCATTTGTACCCTAGTCAACCCACAAAACATATTTATAAAGTCAATCGCTGTAATATGAAACACCTACACCATTCAAAGTTAAGTTTGATCGATTTACAACTACCCTATTCATATTTAGATTATCAATTAGAGTAGAAACAGTCCCAAAAAAGCCCTACCCACTTCCTATAATAGCCGAATAAACAAAACTTTACATCAGTTAGATGGTCACCTTCAAGTAAAAGGCATACCTTCCAACTCCACATACACCTTTTCACCGAGTTGGACCCCCTCACCACGCATCATTTCGGGCACTCCTTTCTTAATGCTGCAGGACACAATTGACTTATTTTTGTCGAACCTCATTCACATTGTTTCTTTCCATTTGCGTTTCACCCAAAGTTCTATCGAAGTTTCTTTCCCAAGTCCTTAGAAATGTGCTTTAGCAAACGGTAGAGGAACATTCTAGAAAAACAATCACCAACAACAACGTTGTATGAATATGGAAAATATGAAACGGCTTAAGGAACAATGGTGTTGTTAAAAATTGAAAAAAATAAGGATGTTTTGTTCAAATTGACAACCTTAAGGATGCTTTACTAAGATGTGAACTACTTGTTCCAATACTATGTAAATGTAGGGTAAAAAATTATAACAATAATAGAGTAGTCAACTTACAATTCTAGGTTTCCTCATGTATCCTTTGGTGAAAGTAAACTTGAAGGAGGGTATTCCAAGTACTTCCGTTGGAACGAACTCCGATGTGTCAGCATCACCGATTGAGCCGTCATGCTCTATGAGTTTAAATTAATCTATGAACTGTGATCTCTTCACCGTCACGCCAAATCCTAACCTCATTCATAGGGGTGTTAACAAACCGATCCTGCTCGTGAATTGTTCGATGCTCGGCTCGGTCAAAGCTCGGTCAAATCTCGGCTCGAGCGGGCTCGACTCGAGTTTGAGTTTGGCTTGACATCTTAACAAGCCAATCCTGAGCCACCCATGGCTCGGCTCGAAAGCTCTTGAACAAGCTCGAATATTTTTTTATATTAACATTTTATTATATATATTAAATAACAAAATAAATAAATAAATAAAACTATTTAGACTTTTTTTGCATACGTATTTCCCAATTCTTGTATTGGGCCTCATTTTCATTTATAGATTTACCCTCCATTATACACATCTCAATATAATACCTTCAAGTTTCAACCCTAGCCGTTATTGCCTGATTGTCTCCCTTAGTTCTTCACTCCACTGTTTGCCTCACTCCTCTGATCCAATTAAGCAATCCTCTGACGGGTGAGTAGTCTTCCTATCAAACTTTGATTTCACCTGTTTGCCTCGCTCTTTTGGTTCGTTAGTCCTCCGAAGCTCCGATAAAAATATGGCAGGTGACTTTCGTTCAATTGTCTCATGAAATTATTTAAGTTAGTTATGAGTGATATATTGATTATGTAATTAAGCAAGATTTGATTTCATAGTTTGGTTATGAACAACAAAATCAAATTCGTTTATCTATGTTTAATGTCTTGTACGAGTTTGTTTGGATATGAGTTTAAATTAATTTATTTTTGTTTAAATTTGTTAATTTTTTGGACAAATTATTGTGTTTCTGGTTGTACTTCTTAAATTTATTATAAATTTGTTGTTAAATAATATCTTGTACTCGTGCAATGAGTTTCATCTTTATTCATAATTTGTGGGTGCATGTTAAATTAGAGAATTTAATTGTTAAAATGGTTGGTAATTGAAATTGTATAATACCACTGTGCATTTGTGCATTGTCTCTAATTTTTTTATGTTGCATTATTTTTCCTCAGATGAATGTAATTCTACACAATTACCAACTCCTAATTGTTCTTCTACACCTTGTGTAAGAATTCTTTGTGAATCATGGTGATGAAATGCAAATACCCAATGCTGAATTGGAGGAGGAGGACAATGTTGAAGAAGGGGTACCCATTAACAACCAATCAGAGACAAATAAGGAAGATGTATCCCAACATGCTAAGAGAGCAAGGACATCTGAAGTATGGAAAGACTTTGACGAACCTTTTCTCGTAAGTGGAAAACGGAAAACTAAATGTAAGCATTGCAAAAGAATTTTTAGTTTTCCTAAATCTGGTTGTACAAGTCATTTAATACGTCATGCTTCTACTTGTTTACCAAAAAAAAATTTATTGAAAAAACAATCTATACTAAACTTTTTGCCATCTTATTCAAGTGCGGGTACACCTGATTTTGAATTTATTAGTGCTTTGCATAATGGCAAACTTGATATGTTGAGTATGATAAAAGAGATTGCAGATTGGATTATAATGTATGAGAAACCATTTTTTGTTGTAGAAGAAGTAGGGTTCAATATGATGTTAAAGAGGGGAATACCACAATGGAAAAGTGTATCATGTCATACTATAAGAAATGATGCATTTAAAGCTTATGATATTGATAAAAAGAAGTTGAAAGAAACCTTAAAAGATGTGGATAGGATTTCTCTAACCACGGATTTATGGCGTTCAAGACCACAAAGGATTGAGTACATGGTTCTTACGGGTCATTATGTTGATCGTGATTGGAAATTACAAAAGCGAGTGTTGAGCTTTGTACATATACCTCCTCCTCGAAAGGGAAAAGACATAGCAAATTGCATATTTAAGTGTTTAAAGGAAAGGGACATTGAAAACAAAGTAAGTTGTTAATAATACATTTGAATATATTTATTCCATATACTTGTTATTAGTGATAAAATTAACACCTTTTTTTTTTAGGTCTTCACGGTATCAGTTGACAATGCCACCGCAAATGATTCAAGCATACAAATCATGAGAGACACTTTCTCACATACTAAGAGGTTGATTTGTGGGGGAAAATTGTTCCATGTTCGTTGTTATGCACATATTCTTAACATCATGGTGCAACATGGTCTCAAACAAGTCAAATCAATCATTAAGAATGTTCACGATTATGTTGATTACCTTAATGGAAGTGAGGCAAGATTAATAAAGTTTTGTGAGATTGTCCAACAATTTAATCTCAAAGAGAGGAAACTAATTCTTGAATGCAAGACCCGATGGAATTCAACATATGATATGCTTGCTTGTGCTATCAAATTTAAGGATGTATTTTCTAGACTTGCTTTAGAGGATAATGAGTATGTTTATTGTCCTAGTGCCGATGAGTGGTTGAAAATTGAAAAATTGCTTGATATCCTAAAGGTGTTTTATGATACTACTAATATTATCTCGGAATCAGAATATCCTACTTCTAATTTTTTTTTGTCCGAGGTATATTACATTAAAGAAATGTTGGATAGAATTTATGATGCCCCTGATATGTTTGTTAAAGATATGGTCAAAAATATGAAAGAAGGGTTTGATAAGTATTGGGGTGAATGCAATTTGATCATGGCTATTGGTGGAATTTTAGACCCTCGTGTAAAAATGAAGGTTGTTGAAATTACTTTTCCTACAATGTTTCCTTCAGATAAAGTTAGGGATAATATACATAAAGTTAGAGATACTTTGTTTGAGTTGTATGATGAGTATTATAATATGTATCCCCCTTTGATGGAGGAATTTGGTGAATGTGAAAACGGTACTTCAAAAACTAACATGGGGCCAAGTCTTCATGGGATGTCTAGAATTTTACAAGTTGTAAGAAGTAGGCAAACATCTCAACCTAGGAAATCAGAAGTAGAGTTGTACCTTGAGGAAGAAACTTATATTGATGAAGGAAATAGCCCAACTAAGTTTGATGTCTTGCATTGGTGGAAAGAAAGAGCTAAAAAATATCGCATTTTGTCTAAAGTGGCTACGGATGTTTTAGCTATTCCTATTACAACCGTTGCTTTTGAGGCTACTTTTAGTGCTGGAAGTTGGGTTATTGATCCTTATCGAGCTTCACTGCTTCCCGAAACCGTACAAATGCTAATATGCACCGGAGATTGGCGTAGGTCTCTTTTTGGAGTAAAAAGAAAGAACAAAGTAAGATACTAATATTTATTTTTCTTTTTCTTTTATATGTTCCTTTTCTATTTATATGTGTAAATTGTATATATAACTTTATTATAATTTTATAAACTCTTCTATGTAGAATGTTGATGAAGATGAGCTAAAGGAAATCACTCTTCCAATTCCTTAGGTTAGTTTTCTGTAACTTTTTCTCCTTATACTATATTATTCAAAATATATATTGACTACTCTTAATCTCTTACATATTGTGCAGGTGTTTGGGAATCATTATTAAAAAGACCAACAAAATATGGCAACAAAGAGGGGCTACTGCATGCTACTATTATTTATTGATCGAAAGCGAAACCATTAACTTTATAAATTTTGTAATATTTATGTAGTAGTTTGTACCAAATTTCGCTACCTATAAGTATTTATAGTCAATTTTGTACTTTGATAGCTAAAAATATTATTTTGTGCTTCACAATTGTATGTCTAATTCTTATAAGTTAGTTAAATTAAAACGGGATAAATTTTGTGTAAACAGGTAAAACTCAGACTAATTAAAGCTTTTAATGCTCACATCCTATATTCGAGCTCAAGCCGAGCCTTGAGTTGGGCTCGAGCTCGGACCGAGCTCGAGCCGAGCTCGAGCTCGAGCCAAGCCCTTGTATAAGTGTTTCGAGCTCGAGCCGAGCTCAATATCTCAGGCTTGACGAGTTCAACATTGTCGAGCTCGAGTCGAGCCTAGAGATGTTCGGTCTCAGCTCGGCTCGTTAACACCCCTACATACAACATTTTGTCACTAAATTCTAACATAAACTGAATACGGTCTTCAAGTTGAAATTTGTTTGAAGTAACAAACTCACTCCATCCATCACCTAAGGAACTCTCAACCACACCCCTATCATCAACACCCCGTCCCACTTTTACCTTGTACCCCTTGGTCTCAGTGCCTCTGTGTAGGCGAATCACATCCCCTTCACTCTTCTTATCGTCCCATATTTATTTCAATTCTGTACCATACACTTCGGAAGAGCCTAAGAACATTGAAAAGCATTTGTTATAAATGCTAGCCATCAAGGGTGCAAAAAAATCCAGAGTATCATATATTATTCATTAAGTACAGACATGAACTCACCACTTTTTCTTTCCAACGATGATTACGTAGTGTGAAGTCGTATCTAGAAGCAGACATTATGTTCCTACATCACATAGCAATATATTTAGAATTTGCTAATTAATTAAACCACAAAAACCACCACCAAGGAGTATTCCATGATTAATATGGTAGTGTGTACAAATAACAAGGCATTACATAACAATTTTCCTCTTCCTCAACACAAAACATGAATATGATCCACATAACCACATCTGCCAAAACAACTTTCACAATGCATTCAATCATTCATTGTGGATGACAAATTATGCATCAGCAACGGTTAAGATGGGCAGATAGATGTTCTAATTGGCCTTTTTGGTGAAATTCGGACCAATTGTGGGGCAATTAATTATGAAAGATAATTTTACATTGAAATCTTATGTAATCATGACACTTACTTGTTTACTTGTATAAGTAAATTATAAGGTTTAGCAATTACTCAATAAAATGGGAACACATAATTCCAAATTCTTTAATGTGAAGTGTATTTCACTTGTTCATAATTCTTGTTCCTAATATTAAGAAACACCTTCAACTCATAAATCAACAAGTAAACCAACTGCAGATTGTTGGAAATAAAGAAAGGAAATTCAAAGGGTCAGATATGGGCGCCCGACCGAGCGAGACCCGCCCGATCAGGCGCGAGAAGAGTTGTAAAATTCTGGAGTTCCGCCGCCCGATCGAGCAAGCTCCGCCCGATCGAGCGCCCGACCTGGCGCCCGATCAAGCGCGTGTTTGTCTGTTGGACTCCAACGGTTCCCTTGGATTCCTCTTCTTGTTTTATTTCTTGTAACCCCCCATTTAAGAGGTTGATTATGGTGTTTTTAATCACCATAATATTTCTGATTTCTCTTTTTGGTTCATAAAAGATTCGTCCATGATCTTTCATCTTCTTTATTCATCTCTATAAATTAGAGGATGTTTTCTGATTTGTATACACAAGAAATACATATCAAACACAAGCTTTCTTAAACACATACTCTATATTGGGTATAAGTTACTTGGCTCCAACCTTCCACCCAAAAGTGCCTTTGTGTGGAAGTGGTGTGTTAACCTTAGGGAACGTGCCGGCGAATACAATAGTGCACCCTGGTTGCGCCGGAATTTCGTTGTCAAGTCAGTGATTTGCATCACGACACACCGTACTCTTTCGTTGTCACGAGATCATCTTTTCGATCTTCTTATTTTAGAATATAGCCTTGAAAATACTTCTTATATTACAACACAGATTATACAAACCCCATTCCAATTGAAGCTCTTAGCTACTAATCATTTCTTAAACTGACCAAGCAATTCAAATCTTTAACTAACAAGGGCTTATCAAACTTTTCCAACAGGTATCATGCACAGAACTATACAAGATCTAATAAACGTAGTAATTTAGATGGAGCCATCACTGAAATTTATAAACGAAGACTGAAAATCCACCCTAGTCAAGGAAGAGCGGCTACAGGGAACAATTCACCACCTCAACATAACTCCAGTTGACATGAAGACAAATTTAATTATGAAGGAACGAGGGAAAGAAAGCAATCTGTTATTCGAAATTCGGCTAAGTCACATGTAAGGCCTTAAGGTCGTTTGCTATGTCTTTATTAAATTCATTCGTACTTAGTCCGGAACAGAAATTCCCTATTATGTACTTCAAAGCAGGCACATTGCCTAATTAAATAACCATTCCTTTTGGCTTATTACATATCACATTCCAAATTAAGCATTATTCAAGTAACTAACATTTTCCTATTATTTAATCGCTAAATGAAGCCCAAAAATCAACAATAAAGGATGATAATATCATCACCTTTAGTTTCAAAACTACGAACATTAAAAAAAAATGAATCAGTACATTGTAAAATATTTATAAATAGCATATACATTCTTCTCATATGAGTCTTTCGTTGTACATAGATAAAAATTAAATCAATGAATTCAACAACCCAGGTCGAAGTAAGTATTGTACCTTTACACATGAGATGCGAGCCGTGTCTGCCGTGAGGTGGTGGGTGTGGGTGTTGAAGGTCGTTAGAAACAATGAAGGTAGAGAGAGGATTGATTTAGGGTTTATAAAATTGGGGGAAATCGGGGTGAGAATAGTAGAGAGGTAAAGAAGTCTCTTAGATCTAAGCAGGCAAGTCCCGATTTTTGACCAAAAAAAAATAAAAAAACCTGAAAAATAATAAATATATATAAATATAGAGGGCCCACGTATAATATTAATATTACATTAGATTTGATTTGTTTTTTTAACAACTTGTTTAAGTCTCGCGCAATGCACGGTTTTTACTTATCCTAATTTTTAATTACAGTGTTAATTTAACAAAAACTTAAAATAGATACTTGAATTTCTTTAAAAAAATAATATTAATTAAAATAAAAAAGAAAAACAAAACTTGAGTTTAATATTATATTGATGTCAAAAGTTATTGATCATTAAACATTTTTTTTTTAAAAAAAACACAAATTTAATGAATATAGGTTTTTACATTAGAATTAAATTTTAAGTTAACTAGTTTTGTGCCCGTGCGATGCCCGGGTTGTTTATTGAATTTTAAGATAAATTTTTAATCTATATGTCAAATTTTAAAATATATCAATGATACAAAATTAGTTAGGAATTGATGTGTTTTTGTGATAATTTAAACTATATAATAGGCATGTAATAACTAATAATAATAACATTGGTGAAAAACATTTCTTGACCCATAACCTGAAATAATGAATTTGTCCGAAATAACTCATGACTCGACCCGATTGACAGATCTACACACAGTAATAAAATTATATTAGATTGTAAAATATATTGTTTTAATTGATTAGAATATATTATAAATAATGGATGTGGTGCATTTTGAGTGAATTCCTTCGTTCCAAAAAAATACTATGATATAAAAAAATTAATTTATATGATAATTTATGAGTGTTATAATTTTTTTTTAACAAAATTATAATTTAATTTGTACATATGAAATATTGGTACTTTATCGAAAATAAAACTCTAAATCAACAATTTTATCCTAAAATTCTATCCAAATTTGATTGAAAATAGAATTCTAAGTTAACTTTTTTATCCTACAAATTGAATTCTATAAACTCTATCCTAAGTGGCGCGACACTTGGCGAAAATTTGAAACGCCAAGTGTTGTTATCTCGTCGCCTGGCTAACAGTTTAGCTTTATATATTAGTTATATGATTATAACCCGTACAATGTAATTTTTTTAGAGGAGCATGTGTAATGTACATACCTCAACGTCCCAATTTTGTTGGCATGTTTTGACCGGCACAATGTTTTATAGCTTACGTTGACCGATATAATGTTTTATACAAATTTAATTGACTTTTATTTTTTGATAATTAATAATCAAGGTTTTTTATTTTTATTTTTCATTTTTATTTATTGAATTGTAGTGTTATTATTATAAATAAATCAATAAATATATACGTCGTAATACAAGTTAAAGAGTCAGTCAATCCAGGTTAAAAAAAAAAATTTCCAAAGAAAAAAATATGATACAAAATGATATGGAGTAGTACATTATTATTGTAATATATTACAGTACATGTTAGTGTATTTTAGAAAAAAAAATATCTATTATAAAATAATAGAAAGATAGGGTAAAATATTATTAATTTATTATCATTGAATGCATGTAGATTATATAATATACTTTGTATATAATATAGTTGCCAAATTGAAGCTTAAATATTCTAATATATAAATAAATATTCACGAAGATTGTAAAAAAAAAAAAAAAAAAAAAAAAAAGAAAGAAAGTTATAAATGGCGGGAAAACTTTTAATCATAACATGACAAGTGTCATGTCAGATTAACCTTTAGTATTATTTTATTGATGATTTGGCTCAATTTCATGACACCAAGATATGTATATAGTCCTAATTCTTATAAGTTGGTACCTTATGTGTCCAAAGCAGTCATTATTTTAGTTTATTATATAGTATTGTGCTTGTGCATTGCACGAGTTATAAATCAATTTTTTTTTTTTTTGTTGACAACAACATGATTTATCCAGTCTAGAAATAAATCCAAAAAATAATTTTAGAGGTTGCTACACGCAAGGTTTACATAACGTAACCCTTTTCCTCCATATTTTTTAACCCTCACAATTCACAAAGCTCTAAAATTTAAATTCCCTCTCTTTTACCTAAATATAAAATCTTAATAAAACTTAAAATATTTGCAATATAAGTACTACAAACAATTTAAAATACTCATTGGCTTGAATTGCGATGAATTATTATTGTTAGCCCAGGTCTATCAATTATTTCGACTCGAAGGACCTCAAAATTGAACTAAGTTTTCAACCCTTTTTGTTTTTTTAAGTATATATCATGTAAAATGATTGAAGATAGGTCCTTTTTGGTTACGTTGAACAAAATTAGAGTATCAATTTCACGTATTGAACAAAATAGTGAACTCTATTTCACACATATTGAACAAAATAGAATACTGTATTTCCCATAAAATAAACAAAATTCTATGCTCTATTCCACACAAATTGAACAAAATCCTTTTGCATTGCATATATAGTCTCATTTGTAGCCCAGTTACACAAAGCTTATAGTCTATATACTCTAGATTATTCGTATCCTAATTTGATTGTTTCACTTTAACAAAAAAATCCCAATACAACTATATAAGATTACATACTCTTGATTTTTCAAAATGATTTTAAATAATCCAAAACATCCAAAAATTTATAGGTTCTATTTTCTTAAAAAAATAAATTAAAAGAATTACAATTTTGACATATTTAATTTACCAAATTAATTATACTTCATGTTACTAACAAAATTGCTTGCATGATTCTAATCATATTCTACGTCCTTTGTATATGTGAATGTGATGCTTTATTCATAAGAACTTCATATTTAATATGATTATCAAAGGAGCTTGGTTGGGATAAGTTTTTGTGATAGCATGACATTGTGGATAGGAAGAGGCTGACATTGAGAGTTGACTCTTTAGGATATTAACATTATTTGTTACACCTAGTTTAAGAATTAGTTATGTTTGACTTGGCAATTATGAGGTTGAATTTTGTCAACCCTTGTTACGTATAAGTTTGACTTATCCTTAGGAGTATGTTGGCAAATTATAGTTCTAATGTTAACGTTATTTCACTACTAATTTCTTATGAATTTTTTTTTCAATGACAATATAACATTTGGAATAGATACAATTTTATATTAAGTATTTATGTTTTTAAGTGTACTATTTATTATTCATAGTAGTAAAATTGAAGGCAACAAATTTAAGTTTTGATCTCAATAATGGTCAGTAATTTCCCTTCCTAGTTGATGGATCATTTAATCTTAGCATGAACTTTACTTCAAGTTGGATCGCAGGTGGATATTTCAATTCTAAATTCTCCATAATTAACTACTACTAGTTATATCAAGGTGGAAATTTTAATTCACTACTACTACTTTAAAGCAAGGTGGATATTTTAATTCTAAATTCTCCACAATTAGCTAGTACTTGTTAAATCAAGGTGGATCTTCATTATTGAATTAAAAATACTTAAATCTTTCATCGCAGCTTTCTAGTTATTTTTCCATGACGACTACACGCATCACTATGATAATTATCAACTGCTCTTACCCTATGTTAGACCATAATTAAAAGAGATTCTAATAAAACTAGAATGACTAATCAACATCGACACAACGTTATTCACTAATATTCGCTATTAAGTTTCATATGGCATAGACGTATTATTCAGTACACATAATATATATCATATATATATATATATATATATATATATATGTCATAATAATTGGGTTACATTTAGCCCCATAATACACCAAATTCACATCTAATACAAATAAATACCTCGTCCATTACATATTTTGTTAAAAAAAATTTGGATGAGGGCATGACAAATACTATCCGTCACTAATAATACTTAAACTTAGTTCCCATAAGTTTCATAGTACCTTGATTCATACATATACTAATCATTCATAATTTATAGCACATTAGTTCATAATTATATGTATATCATAGATCAAGCTTTGATCAGGAAACGGTTAGACCACAGCACTTCTCAAGGATTCCTCCAATTGTTTGGCAACACATACAGGATCCAATTGTTCTTGATACCTACTTCTCGGATTGTATCTAGTTCGGTGACAACAACATTCTCATATACCCCGAACAAATTACGAGGATGAACGTTGTTACGCTCCCCCCAATTCTTGTATACGGTGTACAATGTGTCCTCAGGAAAAGCAGTGACCCTAAGCATTCGAGGAAAAGACACCAAATCTTGCATCCGAAAAACCTTGACACGGGTGTCCACATTGTGATTCGGATCCTAGCATTATTTGTATACATGTAACCACGATTAATGACTTTCATTTTGAAAGAACAAAATATTAAGTTTTTATAAATTAATAAATCGGAGCGTATTAACTGTACTTTTACTATGCTCGAACTATATGTACATATAAAATCATTACAACTCCCCTAATCAGCAAAAAGATCATACAACTATTCTTGGAATAAAATTAAAATATAGAATTTACCAATGAATAGCATATGTATAGGGGACCACTTATAGGCTTATCTGATGAAGTTCACATACTGACTTCATGATGAAAATAATAGTTCAATTTCACAAAAGTTACATAATTCCAATTCCTATGCTTATGTCAGAATATTTTTTTACTATATTATGTAATTTTTTTTTATTTTTTTTTAGATTGACTTTACACATATCATATTATATCATATAATGCTTAGAAAAAATATATTCTATTATTAAAAATATCTATAAATATATACACCTTTTGTTTTATATGGATATATATTTTCACATAGTACAATTGTAAATTGGAGATACGTATTTCAAATTCTTCCTAATATATATTGTAATAGGATTAACAAAAGAATATTTTTTTTAATAATATTATTAGCATCTACATAACCTAGCTCGAGTTCATGCAAATAATAGTTCAATTTCCACAAATGTTAAATAATTCTAATTCCTTTGCTTATGTCGGAATATTTTTTACTATATTATGTCATTGTTATTATTTTTTTTAGATTTACTTTACGTAGGTCATATTAGTTCAAATAATGCTAAGATAAAATATATTCTACTATTCACATAATCTATAAATATATACACCTTTTGTTTTATATAGCTATATGTTTGCATAGAGTACAATTGTACATTAGAGATACGTATTTCAAATTCTTCCTAATATTGTAATAGGATTAACAAAAGAATTTTTTTTTTAATAAAATTAGTAGCATCTACATCACCTAGCTCGAGTTTCTTACATACCTATCTCTTGCAAAAAATTATAAATACATATTTAAGGAAGACTTGTATTATATTATATTTTAACAACTGCCTAAAAATTGTTCCACAACATATATTCAAAACATCACATTAAATTAATTAAATTAAGGCAATAACTATCCTTCTTTGATAAATAGATCCTGCTTTTGACTTGAATGGAAAAGTTCAACCGTATGGAACAATAAATTTTACATATGATAAACGTTAATTGTCTTAGTTTAATATTTTTCTTATTGGGATTTTTATTATACTATTAATATAATTATAGACATTTATTTCTAAATTGAAATAATAATTGAAGTACTGAAGCCGAATTTTATATATATATATATATATATATATATATATATATATATATATATATATATATATATATATATATATATATATATATATATATATATATATATATATATATATATATCAATTTAGAAAATGGTAAACTAATTAGAAATAGTTACCAAAGCTTCAATAGTAAGTACATCTCCTTGCTGAATCCCCGCATCAAAAGCGGTTTGAGATTTCGAAAGCACACCTCCGTTCCTCCGAATCACAATTTCATCAATATCACGATCAACCCTATTAGCATAATTCAGGTACAAACGGTGGAGTGTCTCAATTCCAGCTACGGTGTAAGGTATCCCTACCTTAGTGGGGTTTGTGCTACGGATTCTAACGTTATAAAGAGGAATGCCTCCATTATAGTTATACGACAATCAATAACCTGGATGTTTGACATTTGGAAACAATAGAGGAACACTTTGAGGGGGTGTAGGCATGTTTTGGATTGGAAAGGGAGCTCAGGTTGAAGGAGATCTTAACGCTAAAGGTGGAGGTTCGTCCACCATCTCTTTTGGGAAGCGGTTCAGGTCAGGTTGGAGGGGTTGGACACTACCGCCGTTGGTGGTATCATTAGGGCTAGGGTGTGAGGGATGACTTCCAATAGTGATCGAGGCTGCATGGGCAAGCATAGCAAGAGCCCGCATATCTGACGGGGATAAGGCCCACCCTGACCCCTACTACTCCGACGCCTCCTCCCACCAGGCTTTGGGGAAACAATAGGTTGCTGGGTATTAATATGATTTTTTCTAGGCATTTTCCTCTGTAGTGTTTTCAAACTGGTTTAGGGGAGGAGTGAGGAAAAGGGATTGGATGCATCTATATTTATAGCACTTTTCCCCCAAATAATGTTGTTGACTTAACTTATCTTGTGTGTGTTTAAGTTTTTTATATAAAAAAAACACATATAGTAATAAATATAATGAGAGGTGAAGATACTTCATACATTTATGAGCTTCTTATTACTCTCTTGCTACTTAATTTGGTAGACTCAACAAAAGCCATGAGTTTAAAATAAATTTTGGGTAGATGTTTTCAACTAATTTCATGTTTTTTTTATGATAATTACTAAATATATTATTAATCATTTTATTAAAAAATAAATACTTGTTCTTATATTATTTTAAACTTAGATTGGAACCTTATATACATGTAATGATTGAACTGTAATAATATTTATTTTAAATGGTCGATCAAATATATCTTGATTCAGATTAAACCGTGCTACGTTTCCCAAATTTTGAACTTGCCAAATAATATTACGACTTAAATTAACAGCCTCAATCAACCAGTTTTAGCATGTACTTCAAAACATGGGTAATTGGTTCAAAACATTGTATAAGTTGATTATTTCATAGGTTAGCAAGTTACTACGAGTACAAGCTACTTACTTTGAGAAATTAAACTGTTGACAATATTAAGTAAAGTTAGCCGGAATGTAAATGTGGGGAATAATTTCAAGCGTTAAACCCCTAGCTTGAACCCCACTGTGATCATACACTAAAGTACGGTGGCGTCCAAAAGGGAAGAAGGTAGAGCAAAAGAGTCGCCAACAAGTTTTAGGAACTTGTAAACCATTTATGAGGTGAAGGTTACACCCCTTAACGATCCAAGAGATCGTCAACTCCATAAGGTCTTGAACCAAATAAGGGTTCGGGGATGAAGGTACAAATCCAACCTAAAAGAGATTGAACCTACCCTGATAACAGGCCTCTACTTTATTCTGATCGTATTCATGTGCGTTTTCTGACTAACATGCAATCAATAGGATTAACCCCTAAACCTGTTTATCTATGTTGGTTGAATATTAATGCACAAATAAATCTATTATTGGCAATCACTTGAAATTATAATCAAATTAACCCTAAAAAGATTATTAATTATCTTATTAAGCGTTATTACAAATACCAATTCCCTTTAAACATGCATAAAAGGTGTGATCAAGCAATAACAATAAAGAATATATCAAGCAACATAATAATAATCAATAATAATATCATCATAAATAAAATAATCATCATCAAAACAACAAACATCATAATAACAATCATATTAACCATAATAATAATCATGTTAATCATAATAATAATAATTATAGCAATAATAAAATTATAATCATAATCAAAACAATTATAAAAATAATCATGAATCATGTTAAAGCATAATAAAAATAGCAAGATCCTAGGCATGATACTAACAAGATTAATAACAAACCCTAGCATGTTACTAAACAATAAAAATCAAATCTTTAACCCTAACATGACGCTAACAATCATAAATATTAGGAAGAACATAGGAAGCACGAAGGAATCATAATAAGCATATTTGATATTATAACCTTTTCCCTAAACATGATACTAGGAATATCATAATAACAATATAAACATGATTTCTACATCATAATATCAATTAAAACCATCAAAGTACTTACTTTGATGCTTTGTACCTCTTTCTAATAACAAAATACACACGTTAGTAACTTCAAGGAAAATAATAAACCAAAACAATTAAATTAAATAATTGAAATAGAGATTTGGGACCAAACCCTCAGAAATTAAACCTTTCACGTCTAGGGCGAAGGCAACTTCGAATATGGCTAGATGTTTCTAGATCTTGCGAATGCGGAATTTTGTATGCAAAAGATTAGTTTAGAAAAAAGAAAGATGAATGATGAATGATTAAAAGAGAATTAATGATTGCGAATGAAAACTAATTGTAGGTGAATATAGATGAATGTTGATGAGAATTGGTGAATGAAAACGGAGTTTTTAATACGATATTTATAGAGAAAATCAGCCAAAAAGATAAAATTAACAAAACAGAGTCTGGCGCACGCAAAACGAGGTTGGCGCCAGCCATTGGCCATTGGCGCCAGGCGCCAACGTCAGCGCCAGGCGCCAATCCTATTTTTGACGCGTTTTCTAAAATTAGATAAATTTGGCCGTACAGGAGGATAAAATCATATCTTTTCCTCAAAAATGCTCTTTGATTTTAATTAAAACTCTAAAAAGTCAATGAAAGTCAATTTATCAATGCTAATTGAATTAGGAATGAAAAGAACCTTCTAGAAGAATCTAGAACACTAAAACCATTCCTAATTGCATTAGGAATGATAAATCATATTAGGCCCTCCCCTAGATCATTGGGCCGTATATAAGGCTCAAACCGGGCCCAGTTTAGTAAATTGGCCATAACTTCCTCAATATTCATCAGAATTGGGCTTATAATATATCGTTGGAAAGTTCTTGTCAAGCCCCATCCAACTACACTATTATTGGACCCATATCATGGACCAACCAAAATGTATTGGTTGTTTTCTTAAAAATAAGTTTTCAAAAACAGAGAGAAGAGAAAAGAAATTAAAACTATCCGCAACACTAAACTTTCCACACTTTCACTTCTTTCGATTATGATTCAACGTGAAAAGTACTCATCACTGGGTTTGGTTTTGGGGAGACACAAATGGGTGTCTACAGTAAAGTATTTGCATGTTGAGTGATAATGTAGCATAAGAGTACTCTTCCATCATAAAAAATAAATCTATAAGCATGGCTAATCTAACCTTTGTCCATATTTATGATGAATCATATTTGGCCTTATGAGGAAATAAAAGAATCAGACCACCCTTTTTAAAAAAAAGTTAGCAAGTAATGCATGAGTTGGTAAAAGCTAGGTATATCAGTTTACGTGATTTAGTTAGAGACTTGTCACTATACGACAAAAGAATGCAAAACGCTTATACAAGCACTAAATTAATTAAACCTAAATTTAAGGGGCGTTTGAAAGTAGGGATGGGATTAAGTGCGATAAGAAAATGGGATACAAAAGGTGGAATTAATAGTTGGGATTACAATAAAAATAGTGTAGTCCATTGTTTGGTATGAGTTTGGATTATATTGGCACAACTCCCTTCTTTATCCACATTTTATCCCCCTTCATAATCCCTATTCCTCTAAACAAACAAAAGACTTGTTAAATCCCTACTATTTTATCCTATCCCCCCTCTTTTATTCCTCTAAACAAACACCCCATTGCAGTACAACTTTGCAACATATGCTAGGGTATCTAAATAGATAATTATTGTCTTACCTTAAATGTGGAGTAACTTCAAATTGTAATCGTAATGACACCTATAAAATTGTATTGTTACTAAGATGTGGTCAAATCAAATATAAACCAGAAATTCTTTCATTTTTAATTAATAAATATAAGTACTTAATACTTGGAAGAGTTATAATTATTTAATTATTGCGACAACATCATTTAAAAAAATAAGGTAACATGAATTAAAACACACAATCCTTTTTTCATGTGGAATATTCAAAAGAATATTTAAAACTAAAAATTTTATTTGAATTTGACATATATGTAAAAAGTACCAAAATAATAATTACATACAAACTGCAATTGCATATTGGATTTATAACCCACAAACCAAAAATTTGACCACCACATGCAAACCTAATAAAAAAATATGAAAACTAATATTATTACCGTCAATTGATATGGATTATTTTTAATCTGAAGATATAAATCATGTACTTCTTACGTGTACACAAACAAGATTATGTAAGATTTAACTTGATAATTGTGATTTAGGTCATAGAACCTAAAAGCTTAACCAATGAAATGCGATTATCCAAAAAAGATATGATATTATTGTTCATTCCTAGAGAAATTTACGAATAGAATTTCATTTACTTAGCAATCCATCGAAAGGTCGATAATACGTCCTATAGAAGATCCAATTAGCTGTTTATTAGTTTGACATTTCTTTGTGATACTTTATTTTTCTTCGTTGTTTTTTTTTTTGGATTCAAGTGATATGAATATATCTACCATGCAAAAGTACATAATATTCAATAATAAAGCTATTTAGTGAACATCTTTATTTACAATTTGTTCATAACATTAGTGAGGATGTTTAGTTGTAGCCATCTTTTTCATGTAGATTTGGTCATATCACCATATGGTAACTTACATCCTAAATTGTTGCTATTTGTGGGTAAAGAAGTCGGGTCAAAAGGAACATATTTTTGGAACCAAGTAATCCAAGTATGTGTTGTGAACTTCATTTATAGGTCTAATAACTGACAAAGTAAGATGGTTGACATTTTCCTTTCGGGTTTGGTGGTATCATTTTCCAAGTCAGGTTTACCTGATTCGTGGCCTACCAAATTGATGTCCAAGGATTTTTGAACCTCATAACTAGGCTAAGGATTTAAAAGATTTTGCCAGACTTCAAGTAAGGGGCATATATGGAAATAAAATCACAAATTAGATAAAGGATGGTACTCTGACAAGAGAATAGAACATTAAATAAACTGATTGATTCAAGTCATTTTTCATTCGCCGGCTCTACTTGAAGTGTGACATGAATAGGTGTACTTCTCCTTTAATATTTCAAGTAAAGTCAGCAAAGTTGTTGAAGCATAAATTACCTTCTAATATGAAATTTTTACTGTTAAGTGAGCATCACTTATAAAATTTATTTACAACCTCTACACAAGTTTACATGTTTTTAAGTTGTGTTGTTTTAAATAATCAAATTTATTGGACCTAATTTCAGTTACTTAATAAAAAAGCGATGATGGGCATAATGTAAACATATATATTGAAGGATTAATAATTGCATGTAGGAGGGGACATAAATTCATTAATTTTACGGGTTAAATTATATGTTGAGAATTAAAGAAATAAAAGTATATTAAACATGTTACATCTGTTGTCGGTAACGAACTCGTACTCGACTAAAAAACGCTCGGTCATAACTTATGTCGGGTTAGACTTATCTCGACCTTCACTTAAGATGTTAACTACCACGAGTTGAGCTTGTTAAATAAATTAGACTCGGTAAGCTCGTGAGCAGTTCCAAGAATTTATGTTTCGAATTCAATTTGCAAACAAAGTGACTTTCTTGGAACAAATTTGACAATTTGGAACCAATATTTATACGAAGATTATTTAAAATAGGGAGTTATTAATTTGAAACAAAATCTACATGTAATACGGACCACAATATTTATTGAAACAAAAAAAAACAATTTCACAAGGCATATAACTAAAGAATAACCTTAAAATGTTAATTGTCACCTAATCGAATGGTGTCCAAAATTCTACGAGCTTAATTCGACAAGATTTAATTGTCTCTAAACTAAATCGAGCATGAGGTTTGCAAAGTTTTGAAATGTAATTCACTTTTTAATAAAAAAAAAATTAGCATTTACTCAAATTTGTACTCTTTGCAGAAAACAACCTTGCATTGCTTAAATATGATATGATGGATAACTAGAGCATTGATGAATACCCCAACCACTTTGAAAAAACAATCAAATGCAGTTGAAGGTTGATCTCTTATTCCTACAGTAAAATTCTAGAAGATTTAGGTAGTCCAATTACATTAATGGTAAACGGTGATACCTCCTACTTATTCTTACATTACGGAAGCTTTAATCTAGAATATCATATTTGCCTAGGATTATACTAAGATTGTTGCTAAACAATCATTGGCTAGCATTAAGATAATCACTAACATAGTTTTCTAACTATAGTTATCCTAACTTAACTGTATACTAAGATTTTAGCTAATATTTTCACTACTACAAAATTGGCCAAAGAGACCATATTAAAATGGCCAAAGAGACTACCTCAGGGGTGGTCTCTAGCTCACAGGTCTCTTTGGCCTAAGAGGCCATTTCATCAAAAGTGGTCTCTTGTTTTAAAAAGAGAAACCACTTATTTAGAATAGATGGTCTCGGAAATAGGTGGTCTTAGTTTTTCAAAATCTAAGACCACCTATTTCAAATAGACGGTCTCTTTCTTTCTTTTTTTATTAAAAAAAAAATTATTAGTATTTTAATATATATAATATCAAACAAACAAAAATACAATTCATTAATATTAAAAACTATACACGTAGTTTACACTTACAAAAAATATACAAAAAAATAATAGTAAAAAATTCATTAATACTACAATCAATAATTCAATATTATTTAAAAATTATAAAAAAAACAAATTAATGCTACAATCAAGACCTTTTAAGCATATCTTGTGCCACCAACCGAACAATTCAACAAACACAAGCATTAATCTTCTTCAATTACAGTCTTGTATCCCTGAAAATTTTCCAAGAAAAATCCAAATTTAGCACACAATTATAAAAAAAAATTAAACAAACTTTTAAATTATCAATTAAATTTACAAAAACCGAAATTAAAAAATTAATTGAAAACAAAAAATTAAAACAAAAATGAAGGCAAACAATTAGACACCATGACAATACCATTCACCTGACATCAGCAACAACACACCTTAGCAGCAGCTCACTCCCTGCTGCCCCACCCACGACCCCTTAACATCACCAACAACCCATCACCGCAGCAACACACGCATACAACAGCTGCTCCCCGCACAAACAACAGAAGAACATACAACCCACTTCTTCCATTCCATCTCGCACTCACTCCCACCAATTTGCCATTCTCCTTCACCTATTAGATCACAACAACTGCAGCAATTCATCACCCGCAATCGACAATTTGATCGGCAAAATGAAAGTGAGAATTGCAGAATTAAAAGGTCTTAAAAACCCTAGAATACCAAGCTAAAGGAGAGAGAAAAGGAAAGAGGAGAACGAATGTGGCCGGTGGTGGGTTGTGGTTGCGGCTGCGGTAGTGCGTCGTCACCCTCCAAACCCACACCACCAACAACCCACGCTCAGGCTCACGCACACACACACGCACACGCACACACCCACTCCCACGGCCCAACACCAAATCCTGATCTACACCCACCCGCAAATTCTAATTTACCCGCAAATAAGTTAAAAAAAACCTAACTAAAACCCAAAAAAAAACAAAGAAATCAGAAATCAACACTGTTCGCAAACCCAAACTATCCTAATCAAAGTGATTCCATGTCAATCAGATTCCGGAAATCAAAATAAATCCACCCACAAGTCTAAACAATCAGATTCCAATTCCAATCAATGCAAATCTATACACAATTAAATAAGGCGAAATTCGAAACCAAAATCCAGAAAACAATGAAATAAAAATCATACCTAAAGAAGAACAATTTTCTACACCTTCAAGAGTAACATCATCTAAATTGAAAGAAACCAAATCACAAAATCCAAACCCTAAATTAAAACTAAATGAATTCAAAATCGAAACCCTAACCAAATTATACAAAGTAACAACAACAACAACAACAACAACAACAACAACAAAAAAAAAAGAGAAAAACCTGGTTAGGAGCAGCGCTGCCATAAGATATCTAGAGGAGGGCCGGGCTACGGTGGGTGAGGGCACGGCGGGGCGAGGCTGCACTCATCTTTGAGGAGAATGGAAATTAGAGGAGAATGGAGAAGGATCGAGATGTTGAAATTTAAAACCAAAAAAATAATAAAATGGAGAGACCATTTATTTTAGGGAAGTGGTCTCTCATTTTTTTTAAATTTAAAACAAAAAAAATAATAAAATGGAGAGACCATTTATTTTAGGGAAGTGGTCTCTCATTTTTTAAAAAAATTTAAAATCAAAAAAATAATAAAATGGAGATACCATTTATTTTAGGGAATGGTCTCTCATTTTTTTAATTTTTTGGTCTCTTATTTATTTGAAATATTTGGTCTCATGAAACATAGAGACCATATATTTAATTAAATGGTCTCTTATTTAGTTATTTGAGGTCTCTTTGAACGTTTTTGTAGTAGTGTTTAGTTATGTTGTTAATATCGACTACTTAAACTACTGATATTATATTATTATTGTAAAGGCTATATCTAATAAAAGATCAGCTTAAATTAATCACCTTTGATGTATGTTCATTGCACTATGGAAGGCAAGGCCTCTTGTTTTAATCTAATAGATGCAGACATGGTTATCTTTCTTGTCAAGAAAAAATTGAAAGTACAATTTATAGGGTTTAAGTAATGAATGTCTTTATTTTTTTTTTTTTTGCGTTGATGTGTCACCTTTTATGTAAATATAGAAATAAAATAAATAATTATGGGCTTAGTACAATTTGGGTCAAATAAAGCTGAAAATGGTTGATGATATTGAATGCAAATGGAAATACATTTACATCTCATAGGTAGCCGTGTTGCAATTTTAATTATTTTAGTTATTAGAACCTTATATTTCAATTCTTTTCCACTTTTATTAAATTATGACAAATTTTTTAATAATAAAAAAAACAAAAAAAAATTTTGACAAATACACAACGGTTATTAAATTATCTTATGTCACTCATTTATAAATTGAATTTTGCGGATGGATAACATTAATTTTATAAATCATGTAGATTTTGTTATCTAAATTTTGCTGATGGGTAACTTTAAATTATTTTAAATACTATTGATATAATGTGTAATTGTATATGTTATAGTTTGCGAAAATGAAACTAAGTGTATTATAATAATTATGAAATAATTATATTAGACTAAAATTTGTAATGGACAATGGTAATTTAATTGCGAGCTGCAATTTTTTTTTTATTATTTTTAAAAGAGAGCTCAACTTCTAGATACGTAAAATTTAAAATAACGCTAATTTGAATATAATACAATAATATTAATTTTAAAACACGTGAATTTTTAAGCAATTGATACTTATAAATACATTATCATCATGAGGTGGCAACGTAATATTGGGCAATGCAAATTTTGGTCAACTTAAGTACTCCACATGCATAGTCTTGAATTGGGTTATAATTTAACATACTCCTTGCAAGACTCACCATAGTCTTTTATCACATTTTTCGCTAAAGTCTTTCAGAAGAATCGTGTTACTTGCGATAAACTCACCAAATTCAATCCCTTCCACTCTTTATATTAACAAAAATAATTTAACAATATCATAGTAATAACAATTTCATGATAGACTAATTAAATGATATCATAGTAATAAAAAATTCATATTATATATGAATATTAAATTTCGGGGATTAGCTCGTGTATGCCCACTGAACTAAATGCACATTTAGTTTGGTCTTGGTGACAACCTTTGTATTTCTGTAATTGAATGCATTTTCCAAATGTGTCCAATTATTGTTTATTTCGAAAAAACCCTAATAAAAATCATTAATAGCAAGAGTCACACTAGCTAAGTAGTTATTGTTTCTGATTAGGTTTGGCTAAAAAATTTAACTAAAAACTACACACATTTTAGTTAACTAGGGCAGACAAAAGCGCGCGTTGCGCGCATGGTGATCAACCCTTTTGGCATAATTTTTCTTGGCTTAATTGTGTGTTCACTTGACATTAAATTAATGGAAGAATAAAGGAATATATCTTTATTGCTTAGCCTTAATTTTTCTTGGCTTGTGTTTGCACTTCACATGGAGTTGATCGTCCGCTGCTGATGGTTCTTGTCGTTGAAGGATATTTTGGGAAATCTAATACAATAGGCTGCACCCTTATTTAAGTAGTGAAAAAAATAACGTGCTAACACTTTATATAGGAATTTATGATGCTAATATATCTTTTGCGCTCATTGACCTAATTGGAAACAACAAGGTACACCATATAGGAATACAGAGTACATCACAATACATAGTAGTGGCATAAATATATAATAGTTTTCAGACACACATGATTTCACAATATAATGGTCAAAAGTTAACTGATAATAAAAAAAATGAACTCGGACAAAATGCTTCTCACAATTTGGTTTTGCAATAAATTAAGCTCTACGCAACCCCATAACTCCCTTGATAATTCCCTTGAATCCCTTCTTACTTTCTTCGTGGTCAGTTTGGTATTCTTTCTTCCTATTACATCTACTTTGGTATAATCATAGATTAATTTCATTAGTTTCAATGTCCTTTAAACACAATTATGTGTAAGTGGTTAATATTTACCTTAACAAAATAAAGGAAAAAAAAAAACTCCCACATATAGCAACAACCTTTCGTTGTCTAGTGACTAATGTTGTCATGTAATTAAAACAAACCCCCCACTAAATTAAATATAGAAATTTTAAACTTTATTATTCCATTTTCCATTTAATTTCTAACTAATTGATGGGTCTTAAGAAAAATTACAAAATTACACATGGGGCTAAGAAGGTAAACATGAAAGAGTTGTGTTTTCGATAAGTGTAATTACTAGATATATCAAGGATCACTATTATGGAGATAATTAGTTCGTTCTCTTGGGGCGTCATCATCTGTTGCTAGACTATGAGAGATGATCTTTGGACTAGTCAAATAGTCCAAAGCCCGCTAGAATGGATCCTATGAGGTCACACACAAGGGTATTGGGTTAAGCAAGTTAGAGGCCTATTAATGGGCCTCATGAGCATTTAACTAAACATGAAATGGATTGAGCTAGCATAGTTAGATTGGAATTAGGTTTTGGGCTTTTGACATGGGCTCTTATTTAGAGATGAGATCTATAAATAAGATCCATGCGTAGGGTTGCAACTAAGCAGTCATAATTCACACACAGTGTATTTTGACATCAAGGCAACCAATCCCAAAGACCCTAATTCCTCTCTCTAACTCACGACTTTCTCTCTCCTCTCCTCGTTCGTACGGCCGGCCACCTTGGTGGCGCGTTTGGTGGTTCGTGGTGGTTCATGGTGGTTCGTTGCTCGCACTTCTCCATAGAAGGTCAATTGAAGGGTTCAATTGCAACTAACTAGCATTAGTGGAGGTCTTAATCTGTGCCCGTGGACCAAGTAGAGGAATCACGTTTGGGGTTCTTTATCTCCCAATGTTCTTGTTCAATCGCACGTGGAATCACACTTCAAAGGTACGATTATATGTTCTTTATGTGTTATGCATTAGATCTTGGGATTAGGTACTTTATGAATATGATTCATGTTATTTCCGCTGCGTAGTACCTATAATTCCCTACAAACAAACATTTTGAGGGGCATAATAGTCAGTGTACTATTCATAAGAACAATATCCTACTTTTTATAAGGTAGGGATTTGTGAAACCTATATTAGGGGTACAATTTCGGAGGGGGGGTCAAGGGGGTTCATTTAACCCACATATTTAATCAAAAAAAAAATTAACTTGTAATTATACTGTAATTTTTGTTATGTTAACAAAACCTGAATATTCTATGTATACAATTGATGTGTATAAAAGTAAGAAGGAAAATGGTGGAGCGTGGTGGTATTGGCCCCTAAACAATTTAGCTTTGGGCTTATTGGTCAGGGTTCGATTTCTGGCAGGAGCGTTTTTAAGTTTAGTATCCTCCTTTTTTTTTTTATTATTTTCATTATTTTCCCCTTTGCTTCTCTTTCTTTTTAGCCTATTTATATTTTCTATTATGCCTTTTTAAAAGCCTTTTTTCCCACTTTGCTTCTGTTTTCTTAGTCTTTTTTAAAAAAAAAAAAAAAATCCCCTTTTTCTTTAAGGTCAATGGTTTGATATTGCAACATTTTTAATTTTATAATATTTACTCTCACTCATTTTATTGTTTTTTTAATTTGTGATTCTCATGTTTGGAAAAACAATGTACAACCATATGGTATCTCCTTAAATTCAATTCGTCTAGAAAAAGCTTTAGTGATATCAAATTTATTTAAAATTTACAAAAATGTTATCAAAGATATTTTAGTTTAATAATTTGCATCCCCTAAAAAAATTATCCACCCAACCCCCCTCTAAAAATAAAATAAAGGTTATATAAATTGCATTGGCCCCTAAACAATTTAGCTTTGGGCTTATTGGTCAGGGTTCGATTTCTGGCAGGAGCGTTTTTAAGTTTAGTATCCTCCTTTTTTTTTTATTATTTTCATTATTTTCCCCTTTGCTTCTCTTTCTTTTTAGCCTATTTATATTTTCTATTATGCCTTTTTAAAAGCCTTTTTTCCCACTTTGCTTCTGTTTTCTTAGTCTTTTTTAAAAAAAAAAAAATCCCCCTTTTTCTTTAAGGTCAATGGTTTGATATTGCAACATTTTTAATTTTATAATATTTACTCTCACTCATTTTAATGTTTTTTTAATTTGTGATTCTCATGTTTGGAAAAACAATGTACAACCATATGGTATCTCCTTAAATTCAATTCGTCTAGAAAAAGCTTTAGTGATATCAAATTTATTTAAAATTTACAAAAATGTTATCAAAGATATTTTAGTTTAATAATTTGCATCCCCTAAAAAAATTATCCACCCAACCCCCCTCTAAAAATAAAATAAAGGTTATATAAATTGCATTGACAAGCGTAAAACCATCAACATTGCAATTTAAAAAGACCGGGGGGCTATATCTTATTTTGTAACGATACTGAATCCATAATTCTAACTTCCTCGATACGCCTCTGCTACATAGTTGATCCTTATAAAACCCTATAAATTTGACCCGAAATATGTACATTGACTCCTTCGACCTATTTTCACTTAATTTATTATGTTTTTTTTTTTTTTTTTTTTTTTTTTGGTATTGGACACATAGGAAATTCATTTTATATATGCAATATAATATCTTTTTCAAAAATGACATTTAATGTATCTTCTAATACAAGTTATTCTGGTAAGGTAGGTGTTAGATATTAAATTACAATAATTTTTTTAAAAAAACAATTATATAAAATGAGTCATAGCAGAAATGTATACCGTTGTTTTTTATTTTTATTTTTTAAATTTTTTTTTGAAACAATGTATACCCATGTTAGTTGTTATGTAATGTAACTGGACTTGGTTTATGTTACAAAGTATTATTAAGTGTGTACAATTTCTACTTTGTATAAAAGGTAAGGAAAAATAAATATCTAAATAATTAAATTATAATTACATAAAAAAATAACTTTAAAATAAAAAAACTATTCATATTATAAATGTGAGTACATATACATAAATCAACAATATAATAAAAATAGCAATTACTCATGCCTAGCAATTCTTGTACCTCCGGTAATGCTTCTAGGCAAATCGAATGTCGACATGGAATTCCGGCTAGGTTGTCGGTGGTTAGAAAAGGAGTCAACACTGGCCGTTCTTTCCTAGGGTGTCCTTACTGGCAGGTAAATTCTTTATTTACAAGAGCATAGAGCTCTACCACTATATTGTAATGATAATAATTATAATACTCTTATGTGATTGTAAATTACCAGACTAGGGTTAAGGATTGTGGATTTTTCCAATGGGACTCAACGGATGGTGGTGATTCGAATCACTCTGTCAATCAAGAACACAATAACCACTCCAAGTTATCAGTTTCGTTGAATGAGGAATTGTTGGATGAGAATCGTAACTTGAAAGCCGAGTTGATTCGTTGTTCGGCCGTGTCCGTGACAAAGAGAAACACATTATTTGCACTAGGTTTAGTTTTTTCTTGGGGTTTGTTTGTGGCATATATTTTAATTTAGTATGTGATAATACTCAACACCTTGCGTAATTATTGATTATTGTTTAAAATAAATGTGTCATTGTTTGTAAGTAATCCATGACAATAGTATGTTATTTAAGGAAGTACTCCAAATCTGAGTGTGAATGTAAATCTCATTTATTTCCAAGTCATTAGTCCTACTTAAACAAAGATCCGGCACCTAATACATTAAACGTAAATTGGGTAAACATGAAAAGATAAACTAAATCAGGCATAGTTTTGATCATAACCAGTAAAAAAACACATCATTGCAACATATCACATGAGCTACTCAAGATTCATTTAGAAATTATCATGGTAAATATTACTTGAGAACCAATCAACACAGCCTTCAGAAAAGAATTTGCCTCGCCTTTAGATGTCCCTAAACACAAGACATGAATGACAATGATGTAAGAATTTTTCATAATAAGTGCAACAACTCAACAAGTAACCCTTACCTTAACAAAGATATCTATTTTGGTTTTGCTTGTATATAGTCCCATGGCCTCAATCCCAGCAAGGTCGCTCTTCCACATATAAGCTACTCCACCACACAGCCCTTCCTTGGGGGATGATAGTCCGAAGCCATAATCTCCTGGTAGTTGCTTAACAATTTTTTTTATAGTTTGATATCCATGCCTAGTCTCGAGCTCTATAACAACTATAGGCATATGCAACTTAATTTAAACATGGTTTTGTAGTTTTCGATAAATGAAGGCCTCCCAATCCCCCTTACATTCCATATGCACACAAGGGAGTTTAAAGGAAGTGGACCAAAATGGCCACTTATAGCGTCATCGGCCTTTCTACTATCATAAGGTGTTAAATCCACCATATGATATCCCGGAACATTGGTAGGAAGTTTGGAATAAAGTACCCTAATATGTAGGCCACGGGGAAAAGGAGGAACCCAAAAAACTTGGAAGGTATCAGTGAAAGCCCCAACACACATTTTTATCGATGTGTCCTCTAATTCCAAAATTGGACATGCAAAGTTGATATTAGGTTTAGGATCTAGCAAGTGCATTGCAGGTTTCATTTTTCCGCGGTTGAAAGAAGACAAAGGTAAGGAGCCTAGGCACCATAGCAAAAACACTTCAAATTTAGGTTTAATAGGATGGGTGTCATGAATATTAGGAAAATGAGCTGGTTTTGGGGATCCATCATAACCAATTTCACGCATGAACAAGGAGTTGAAAAGGTCGTTATCAGTGTGGGTAGGACGGAATATAAGATCTGCTATTGTTTCATGTGTGAGCTCGGCCAATATTTCACCATCGTCACCTACAAACAAATAGTCGTATTGTGTGAAGTCTAACTCCGATATAGAATTTTTTGGAGGTTCAAAGAACAATAGGGAAGGAGTATGGGATTTCGTAATTGTACGACGAGGCATCGCGGGATTGAGTGGGAGATGTAACAAAAGTTTTTTTTAGGAACAAAGCATGGAATTGAGTACAGATGGTGGATTTCTTTCTCTAGCGGGTGCACTTATATAGTAATACATGCTAGATAAAAGTGTTAGGACCATTTATTAGGTTGTTGAAATGAAATTCAGGTGTACGATTGATTAGATGTTTGGTAGTTATCCCAATATTCGAGGTTGTTACAATATAATGGCCAAAACTTAAGAGGCATATGTGGGAAATATCGCCACCATAAGACAAACAAAGTAGAAAATTTTTCAAAGATAAAATCACATTTTGTATAATTATATTTGTCATATACTATTAAAAATTATCAAATTGCATAATATAGAATCTTATTGACATCAACAAAGTAATCTACAAATTATTTTCCAAATACTATATTTGTAATTAGTGTCATTTTCATTATAAGTCCAACTATATGTGTAAAGTGAGTAGATGTAAAATTTGTTGCCGCTCATAGTGTAGTTCATAATTATCTGTAATTATAATTCATTAATAATTGGGTTATTAACTTAGATTTTAAACCTCAAATTTTAATAGATGACATATTTATCATGTCTATATACTTGTAATTACATGAGTTAATGTAAACTACAGTCCCTCAACTTGATATGTGTATCTATGACCAAGTCTATGCCGAACTCTGAAGACTATAACTGGACATCATTTCTAGTGAATCTAGTACTAATGTCAAGGGTGTCATCAAATTGTTGTTAAGAGTTAATAAGATTTACACATATTTATCACTTTAGCCCTAACAATTTAACACTTAAAGTTGAATATTACAAAAAAAGTGTTAAAAAAATTACAATAAAAGTGTATAATTAAAACATAGGAGAAATGAGTCTCAATTAAAAGTCTTAAATCGGGATTTGTAAATTAAACACACAAATTTAGACTTCTTTGGCAGTTATTCAGCAAACCGGGATAACTCTTAAAACTAAATCGTAAGACACAAAATGATGATCTCCACCCAAGTGTTCTGACAAGGGTCTAAGGTTACTCAAATTTTATATAAGGCAGCTGGGTACATAATCCACCAAATACTCAAATTTAGATACAATTAAGTTGGCTAAGCATAGTTTGGGGACCTTAGTGAACTAGTAGCAATAATTGTAATGAATTTAAAATTATATTTAGGGGATATTTCACTCTATTACTTCACAGAAATTAAATTGGAAATTATATTATATGGGACCAATAGGGGTGTGGCCTAGTGGCTAAATCAGTTTTCATAGGCCAAAAGTTTAGGGACTCTTAGGGACACATGGTGCAACCATACAAGAGTCATTGGAGATTTCAAAAGGTAAATGCTATTTAGGTAAGAAAATATATATTTTTTTATTTACACAAATTAATAATTTAGAGTTTAGTAAAAAAAATATTAAGTGTAGCAAGCTATATATATGAGAGAGATACTTTGAGGATAAAATTCATGCTCACTATTTGATTGGTCTTAGTACAACAAGTGAAGAATTATCGCTAAAATCATGCTGCAACAGATAATATTTTTTTTAAAATCAAATTTTTTTGTGTAACCTTAATTAGTCAACTACATACAGTATTTTAGTACTATACTAGGACTAATAATATTTTCTCCAAGAAATTTGGGCAAGAAATACCATAATAAGAATCCCAATATTTTGTGACACATAATTTTCACATGTATTGATAAATCATTTTGAACATACACAAATAGATTAATTGAAAAATAAAATTATACGGCTTTGAAAGGTGAAATACAATACCACACAAAAAAATCGGGACACTTTTACAAAAAATATAAAATAAAATTGAAAATTTCATGGATAAGTGGTATGGTTTTATATTTAATTCTATTGTTTAATATTATCATTTATTTGACAAATAGTATATTAATATTTTTTATTACATTTACATTTCCAATTTTTTATTTTGTCTTACTCAGGCAATTGGAAAACAAAGTACTATACAACTTTTTGTTTTAATATTTATATTAATTATAAAGTCTCGTTTAGCCTTTAATTTTCCTTTTTTTTTTATATATATATAATATGTTAATAATTAGATAAGCGGTAAGGCCTTACGATTAGAGGATGTGTGGTTATTGAGTTTAAGTTGATGGAGAAACTATTTTTCAAATTTGAAATCTTATTATAAATAAAAGGGAAAAAAATTTATTATACTAATAATATAAAATTTATCATCATTATCAATTAGGAAATTCTCAATGGTACTCTTGTATTTTTTATTTTTCTCAATGGTAAACATCAAAGAATTAAATTATCTTTGGTAATCAACAATTTGTGTTATTAATTGAGTGGTAATATTAATGAGATTAATTTATATTTATAAGCCTAACTATGGTTAATTAAAGGCAAAATGACTAATATGCCCTTGAAAATCAGATTTTCCTTTCATTTTTAACAATTATTATTTTTAAAAAAATTTAACAAAAACCACCAACCACACTTTTCCCCAGCCACCGGCCTCCAGCCTCGATCCCCCATCCCTCGGCGCCGGACGTGCCTAGACCCTTCAGCACCGGTGCCGCACGAACCACCATCCCCCTCCCTAGCCCCACGAAACTCTAAACCCTTTAAAAATCATCCCCAACCCTCGAAAAACCCCAAGCAGAACCTCCAAAGACCGACGCCAATCCCCAAAAACCTTGTTGATCTCGACCTAGGGTTCGTGAAATTAGCTCCAGATTCATGTTAATTACCGGCGGCAAAATTGACCCAATTTGTTGAAGTCGGTTTAATCTTCATCGAAACCATAGAAGGAAGTAGCGAGATTATCGGGTTTGGAGCAATCTTTGTCGGGTATGAAGATGGCTTTGGTGGTTGGGTAAGATTGATTAAAGGAGATAGAAGGGTCAGCTGTGATTTCGCCGATGGAATCGTCGAGTTGAACGATTTTGTCGCGATTTGGGGTTGTTGGTTTCGGGTAGGGGGTTTCGTGGGGAAAGGGTTGGTCGGAAAATGGAGTGGAAAGGGGGGGGGGGGAGAGTTGGCCAGGGAAGGGTGGCTGGAAATGGAGGGGAAGGAGGTGGCCGGATTTTATGGAGGAGGAGGTTGGCTGGCAGGGATGGCAGGGGAAGAAGGGGTGGTGGGTTTTTGTTCAATAAGGGTATTTTAGACATTTTTCTTTTCCCTCTCTTTTAAAACTTAAACCATGGTTAAGATTTTCTTAAAATGCTTAACTAATGTTACCATTGAATTATTTTTATAATTTATAGATTACCAAAGATAATTTGATATTTTAGTGTTTACCATTGAGAGAAAAAAAAACCTAAAGAGTACCATTGAGAATTTCCCTTATCAATTTCAATTGGCATTTGTTAATTATGGTAAACTACCATTATAAATAAATGATTCCAGAAATAACCATTTTATAAGAATTAATTATAGAGATAACCCAATTTGTAAATCCGTACGCATTACTCTATACTTAGGGCTTGTTCTCGTACGTTTAAATTCAGTTCATTTCATTTCATTTAAGTTCAATACAATTCAGTTCTATGCAGTTCGATTCAGTTTCGTTCAATTCCGTTCAGCTAAGTTCAGTCGATGAGAGCAGACCCCAAGTATTTAATAACCTGAACCACGCATTACTCATATGCCACATGTCACCTCAAATCACTCAAATGCCACATACCACCTACTTCTTATAAAAATAAAGTTCAGGTTTTTAGTCGTTATGTATCTTGCAAATTTAAGTAAGGAAATTAAGTGTTTCAAGTACACCTAAATAAAGTCGTATTCTTTTCATCTTCCTTACATAAGATAAAGAATCAATTATATATATAAAGTTATAATGAGAACCAAGGCTAAAATAAAAACTAGGAACTAATCTAGGCCCTTAGATCATGTTAATCCGACGGCTCATATGCTTCCCGTGTCATTAATGACATTTTTGTAATATTTGAATGTTACAAACTGATTCCCAGATTCATTTCTAAAAAGTAAATAAAAAGTTAGTAAAAGTAAATGAAATCAGTCATAAAATAAATGAAATTGCCTTAAAAGTTTAAAAACTGGAAAAAAAGTTTCAAAAAACGCATAATTACGAAAATGCCATTAATGAATGCGGGTGAAACGTGAGCCATCAAATTGAGTGCGATTAATGGCTGAGAATGGTTTTTAGTTCCTATTATATATATATATATATATATATATATATATATATATATATATATATATATATATATATATATATATATATATATATATATATATATATATATATATATATATATATATATATATATACACCATTGGTGAGCTATTTAGTCCACATTAAATGAACATAAATAAAACGGACGATAACACAATGCTTACTCATATATATACCTCAATAATCAACAAATTCAACGGAAAATATTCTATGTAATAACATGTTATTTTAACACTTTATAGTAAAGGCCAAACCGAAAAAGACAAATGTCATATCCTAGTTAAGAATGTTCCCTCCAAAAGTTTTTTTAAGTGATTATTTATTTCCAAATCTTCTTAGAAAAGTTTTTAATGCAAACTATACAATAATATATAATTTCCCATTTTACAAATATATATATTTATATAATTTTTCATTTCCTATTTGATAATTATAATCCATTTGTGCACATTCAAACAAACATATTAGTTTTTTTTTAGTACAATTTTATGCAATAATAGTCTACTATTTACAACTTTGTAATGTAATTCATAGTTATTTTTAATAGTCGTACATACATTATTGTCTCTGTTTTCTTTAGTGTCTTAAATATTTTTTGATTGTTTTTTAATTACAGAAATAAATTTCATACTAATTTGCAATTAGGTATAATTTTTAATAATAAAATAATAGTATTAAACTAATGATAAATTGATAAGTTAGAAGTATTAAAAATTACCGTGCATGACACGGGACTTAACCTAGTATTCACTTAATGGATAACATTTGATTTACATTCACACTTCAATGTATACAAACACTAGAAACAACATAAGAAATATACATTAGATTATAAAAGAGAATTTTAAAAACTCCTTGAGGATGGACTAGACATTTAATACTACGTATATGAGGTGTGATACATTTTTAAGCTTATAATTGGGAATTTCGTACAATAGAGAATGTTTAGTGTATATAAGACCTCCATTTTTAATGCATTATACTTCCTCCGTACTATTATAGCTTTTTAATGCATTATACTTCCTCCGTACTATTATAACAATGTGAAAATTTTGCAATTATTTTCTCATTTTGTCATTCCTTTGCAAGATGTTTTTGCAAATTGTATCAAAGGTTAAGGGATGAAAAAAAGGAAGAAATACTGAACAGAAGTAAAGGGGTATATACTTACTGAGACATTAAACAAGAACTAGGTAAGACCAATAAACTAATAATTATGTGATAATTTTTCAATTAATTTCTTTTCAGTTTAAAAAAATTGAAAACTTGTAATTAAACCATTTAAATGGTACACATTATTCAATGAAAATTAAACACTACGATCGGAATTGATACAAAGGCCACAAATATAATCCAATCCATCAAAAGATATCCTAAAGATCACTCATTGCAGTTTATCATTAATATTACACATCATGTCAAATCTACTACTATAGTACTCCTACTAGAATAAGTCAGATACTTTAAGTTTAATAACATAGGAAATTTAAAGTTAAAAATAAGCTAGGCGTTTTTAAGGAAGTACATACTAAGTTCAAGATGACACCCCAAAACACTATTACCTAATAGCCGAAATATTGTTTGAATAGGCACAAAATGTTCTAACAAAGACCATGGAGAAGCATAAGGATGGTCGTTCAAGTAAAGCGTATACTTAAAACAGGTGGATACATTTGAACCAAGTCAACCAAAACCTTCTAACCGAGTTGAACACCTTCGACGTCAATGAATTCTGTAACACCTTTCTTGACGGAGCAAGCTATAATGTTGTCCTTGCGATCATAATAAATATGCATTTTTGCATCATGCGTCTTAGACAAGAACAATTGAACATCATAGGGGTCTTGGAGGTCTCCAAAATGTGCTCGAGCGAAGGAAGTCGGAACGTTCTAAGTCGTACAAAGTAAAATGAGATAAATATTAAATGGATGACCTGTAAAAAATTATATATCAACGAAGCCACAACTTAGCTCAAAACATTTACTTACAATTGTGGGTTTGTCCATGTAGCCTTTGGTGAACTGGAACTTGAAGAAGGGGGTTTGTACACTGTTCCCCCGTCAACTCTCGGTTCTTCACCTGTTAACTCAATGTCATCAAGCCAGATCCTAACACGATACACCAATTCCTCTAAATCCTCTATTGAAAAAAAAATCCCACTTTTAAGTTATTTGAGCTCACAAAGTCCCCCCATCCTTCACTTAAAAAAGTTTCCACAAGACCATCACCCCAGGTAGTATCTTTCAAATGCACAATGTATGTTTTTGGGTCACTTCCCCTACGAAGGCGAAATTTAACCTCACAATTATCATTCGACCTTGTACACATTTCTTTCACCCGGCGACTCATACGCATTGGAAGAGGCTGGATAGCAAAAAAATCATTGAATAGCTAGGTTGAGCATGGATCTTTTATAAACTCCACGTAAACAACAAAATATCATAATAAAGTCACCACATTTTGTAAGCGGCGACGAGTGTCGATTGTGAACTCAAATCTCCTAATAGACATTCTTTTTCAACCTACTCTCGTAGATCCCAAAAACTACAAATTAGTGTCGCAACAATGGTGGGGTATACTATGCAGACTGACAAAGAATCTAATAGAATCGATTATATAATACATAATGACAGATCTGTATGGCCAAATAAAGCTCAACATTTGCTAAATAGGATAAAACCACTCATCCACATTTCAAGGACTACTCCTAGAAATACTCAACTAAAGATTCACCATACATTTTAAGTGTTTGACATCCAAAAATAGAAAATCTACCATAAATACTCACAATTGACTGTACTTGAGACCATAATCTACATGTATGTTATAGGACTACCAAAAATTGAATTATCCAACAATTTTTTTCCTAATTGTATTACATAAAACGGGAAAAGGATCCACCATTCTACTACAACAATAAAAGGGAATATTCTTCGGATGCTTTATCAAAGAACATACTAACATATATACTCATACAAACAAATCCATCAAACCTCAATATAACTCCCCAAAATTCTACAAAACTCAAACAACCTTAGGATAATAGTATCATATTCTCAAATTCAAGCTCAATTTTGAACATCTGCAAGACGTATTCCAAATTGTGTGAATTAAACATGACAAAATCGTCTAAACTAACAATAAACTTACAAAATTTAACCATTTTACCTCATTTATAAACGGTTTTATGTAATTACTTGACCAAATTTAGTTAAATTAAAAAACCCATCAATTGTTGCATGTACAATGAAAAGGAAAAAAAGTTATCTACGGAAATGAGGAACTCAATCATAGGAAACAAAAATTCAAGAGGGAAAGCGTTTTACCTGAACAAAGGGAAGAAGGTGAGAAGTTTTCTGCTTGCCGCCGAATGAGGAAGGAGAAAGAGTGAGTAGGAGTGAAACAATGACAATAGGTTAGGGTTTCAAGGACTAAGGACTTTTGGGGAAAAAAATTAAAAACAAAAATTTTAAAAAATTAAATTTTTTTATTTAAAGTAAGAAGTAGGATTCGAACCGTACACCTTGCTGCAAGTTGATTGAAAGTGACTAGGGTCGTGGACCAGAAAAAGAGCGCTGCTACCTTGTTCACATTTGAGGAATTAATAAACTTAACAAAGTTTTAGTTCACAGAATGGGATTAAGTTTGACTTCAAAATAAATATTTATATTTGGAAATATAAAACTAAATACTTGAGTATTAAGGGCGGCCATTAGAATATACAAATGTAACGTAATATAATAATCATACTGTAGGGAATAAATTTCAAGCCTTTAAATCCCACTAGCTTGAACCCCACTGTGATCATACACTAAAGTACGGTGGCGTCCAAAAGGGAAGAAGATAGAGCAAATGAGTCGCCAACAAGTTTTTTAAGGAACTTGTAAACCGTTCACGAGGTGAAGGTTACACCCCTTAACGATCCAAGAGATCGTCAACTCCGTAAGGTCTAGAACTAAATAAGGGTTCGGGGATGAAGGTACAAATCCAACCTAAAAGAGATAGAACCTGCCCTAATAATAGGCCTCTACTTTATTCTGCTCGTATTTATGTGCGCTTCCTGATCAACATGCAATCAATAGGATTAACCCTAAACCTGTTTATGTTGGTTGAATAATAATGCACAAATAAACTATTATTGGTGATCACTTGAAATTATAATCAAATTAACCCTAACAAGATTATTAATATCTTATTAAGCGTGATTACAAGTACCAATTCCCTTTAAATATGCAATAAAGGCGATGATCAAGCAATAAAGAATAAGTATCAAGCATCATGATAAATAATCATCAATAAAATAATAATCATGAACAATAACGAATATCATAATCATAGGAATCATAATTAATAATAATCATAATTATCACAATTATAACAATATTCATGTTAAAGCTTAATAAAAGTAAGATCCTAGGCATCATACTAACCAGATTAATAACAAACCCTAGCATGTCACTAAACATTAAAAATCAAATCTTTAACCCTAACATGATACTAACAATCATAAATATTAGGAATAGAACAAAAGACATCATAGCAATCATGTTTAATATTAAAAATAACCTAGACATGATACTAGGAATATCATAATAACAATGTAAACATGATTTCTACATCATAATATCAATTAATCAATTAAAGCACTTACTTTGATGCCTCGTACCTCTTTCTAATAACAAAATACACACGTTAGTAACTTCAAGGAAAATAATAATCAAACAATCAAATTAAATAATTGAAAGATAGATTTGGGACCAAACCCTCATAAATTAAAACCTTTCACGTCTAGGGCGAAGGAAACTTCGAATATGGCTAGGTGTTTCTAAATCTTGTGAATGCGGAATTTTGTATGAGAAAAACCAAGTTTTGGGAAAGACGAATGATTTATGAATGAAGAGAATTGATGAATGAAAACGAAGTTTTTAATACGATATTTATAGAGAAAATCAGCCAAAAAAGATAATTTAACAAAACAAAGTCTGACGCACGCAAAACGAGGTTGACGCCAACCCTGGCTAGCTGGCGCCAGGCGCCAAGGCCTGGGGTTGGACGCCAAGCTTAATTTCGACGCGTTTTCGAAAATCTGATAAATTTACCGTACTGGAGGATAAAATAATATAATTTCTTCGAAAATGCTATTTGATTTTGATTAAAACTTTGAAAAGTCAACTTATCAATGCTAATTGAATTAGGAACGAAAAGAACCTCCTAGAAGAATATAGAAGACTAAAACCATTCCTAATTGCATTAGAAATGATAAATCATATTAGGCCCTCCCCTATATCATTGGGCCGCATATAAAGCTCAAACCGGGCCCAGTTTAGTAAATTGGCCATAACTTCCTCAATATTCATCGGAATTGAGCTTATAATATATCATTGGAAAGGTCTTTGCAAGCCCCATCCAACTACTCCATTATTGGACCCATATCATGGACCAACCAAACTGGATTGGCTGTTTTCTTAGAAGAGAAAAAGAAAATAAAAACTTTCCGCAACACTAGACCTTTCCACACTTTCGTTTCATTCGATTATGATTCGACGCGAAAGGTACTCATCACTGGGTTTGGTTTTGGGGAGAAACAAATGGGTGTCTACAGAAGCCCCCACTTTGACTGAGTTTGGAGAAACGCAAGTTTCGAAAACAAAAGTCAAAGTAGCGATAGGGACGGAGAATGACTCAGAACGTTCTGCGATCCTAAATCACTCTTGTAACGCTGATACCTGCAAAACTAGCGTTAGTTAAACAGATAAAAGAGTTAAGAAACGCGTATCTTGCACCGGCGAGCACACGTCTCTGAAAGTAACCGATTGTTTTGATGACCTCCTGCAAGCTAGAGAATGCCATCCCGCTTGAAAACCGCTACGCCTGTAACTACTTCCAAATTAGAAGATTGCTTCGCCTGAAACTATCCTCTCTGCTATGATAATATTCCACATCCTAGGGAACATTATCGAAGATTATTTCTCTTGAAACAATCCTCACCCGCATTGATAATATTCCACATCCTAGGGAATACTATCGAAGATTATTTCGCTTGATATAATCCTCATGTTGTTCGTGACAACTCTCCGCAAGCTAGGGAACGCTGTCGAAGATATCTTCTCTTGAAGTCATCCTCTTTTGATGCGATAATTTTCCAAAGGAAATTACCGAAGATCCACGCCTGTCGATCTTTAAAAGTTCGCCTGAACTTTGCTTCCGCTATGCCTGTACGTCGGCGCTCTTGTTGCTTTGAACCTGTACGTCGGTGCTCTTTACTTTTGAACCCATATTTCGGTGCCCTTTGCTCTTGAACCTATATGTCGGTGCCCTTTGCTCTTGAACCTATATGTCGGTGCCCTTTGCTCTTGAACCTATATGTCGGTGCCTTTTGCTAATGAGCCTATGCTTAGGCGCTTTAAGCTAAGTGAAGACGATATCTTATCAGGTCGATCACTTTATGTAATCAAGCCGATTACTTAAATCATGTCAAATTGCTTATAGGGGCTAACTGGCGTACCAAGGAACCCAAAAATATGTTGTAGAAGGCTAGCACAACCTCAACAGGTGGCAAGATGCTTTGGCGTCGCTGAAAAACCATCAGCGCCAGATATTTGGTGTTAGCGCCAGGCGCTGGTGTTGGCGCCAGGCGCCAAGCCCAACTTGTGACGCTAATGCCTAGGGACTGGAGCCAGCACGGGATTCTCTTTAAATGCCCGTTTTCTCTTCATTTCGCGGCTATGTTCGTCACGAAAACTGCTCGAGGAAACCGAAAGCTTCAATTGCTCATTGCTTGCTCGTTTTTCAACCGAATTCGCTCAAATTTGTTGCAAATCAAAGCCCTTCTCATCTATTTTCCCGATCTATGTAATTTATCCTCAAACTCACATCAGTTTTTATGAATTCTTGGCATGTTTATTCACGAATTTTATGAAAATTCGAATTTTATGATGCTCAATTTGCTTTGTTTGTCAAGTTTTATGCCATGAAATTTCTTGTTTATGTTTATATATTGCCTTGGGAGTAATTTGAGACTTGTTTGACTCAATTTGGTGAAGAAATGAGCAATTTGCCATTGTTGGACCTCTTAAGGTCGTGAAGAACAATGTAGCTCGTTCTTGACATTTTTGCTAGCAATTCTTGTTCAATTTGTCACAATAATCACTATAGTGTTGCAAGAAATTGTTTGATTGCTTGAAAAAAATTCTATCATGCTCACTTTGAATTTTGCTCTGTTTTAGTACTACGTACTCTATTTTTGCGAACATAGTATCATGCGGCTAGGCGAACCTTGGATACTATAGAACCTTAATTTATGATGATTCTGCACAATGTACTAGACAACGAGGCTCGGGTTCACGGTCCCGAAACACTAGACGGGAGCATGAGCCCGTGGAGGACGACGCCACGCCGTCCACTTCGTTTGGTCGGCTTCCGGAGTGGGATGAGCAGACTCTGTTCTTTGCCCCTGTCCACCACATTTCTGAGAGGGTGAGACGGGGCACCGAGCCCGGGAGGACACGGCATCACGTCTCTGGCTGTGACGGTTTAGGCGACTTGTACAGGATGCACATCGCCAGGGACCTTTAGACGAGACTCCTATGGGAGTCTTACGGGCTAGTTACTCTGTTTGAGACCTCCGAGGCTATGGTCGCCTCTAGCGGGGGTCATCATGTAGTGCTCACTTTGGTGGAGTTCTTTTGGGACACCACCAACACCTTCCATTTTCCCTGGGGCGAGATGATGGTCACCCCTACAGACTTCAGTCTCATCACAGGACTGGAGTTCACTTCTGTGCCACTGCCGTTCGACGGTGGGATCGACGTCTTTTCTTCAGAGGTCGAGGAGTTGTTGGGGCCGATTGCTATTCGGGCCCGAGCTGAGGTCGAGACGACTCAGTTCAGTGCTAGAGGGATTCGCCGCTCGACGCTGGCAGCGACTCTTGATGACGATGCGACCACCCGAGAGCAGCGGGTGCGCATCTTTGTGCTGATGTTGTTGTCAGGGACATTCTCACCTAACAAGGGTAGTAGGGCATTGCTTTACTATCTTCCTGCTGTCCGTGATCTCCAGCGGATCGGGACTTATGACTGGGCCAACTTGGCCTATGCTGACTTCGTTCGTGCGCTGAGGGACTCGTGTCGTTACCGGTCCTTTAGGACGATCGTTGCTTTGTCCGCTTTTTGGAAGGTCGTAGAGGTAAACATTATTCCCTATAAAGTTTAGCCTTACATATTAGTTAGCATTTATTCTCACTTTTAACTCTTTGTAGATCTGGTTCTACGAGTACTTTCCTTCCGCTGCGCCGGCGAGACCATCGCCGAGGGGATTTCCGGTGAGCGCCTCTTGGGGCAGCCACCATGTGGACATGTCTACTGCACGTGTCCGGAGCTGGATCATCTCGGTATGACTTTTAGTGTTTATCTTGATTTTCCGCGGTGCTTTAGATATGTTCTTGCCTGATTGATGCTTTTTATAGGGACCTGAGGTGGTATACCGACCGTGGGGCGGTTGGAAAGTCCCTGGATTAGCCGCACAGTACTCTGTTGAGCGTCGCTATTTTCTGGGGACCTATGGAGCGGTCGCGTACTTAGGAGAGAGAGTCGCTAGACAGCACTCTTCTGATGTCTTAGTTGTTCCTGCCGCTCCGCCACATCATATGTTCGACAAGGCGAGGTTGTCGAGCATTTATGAGGGAGCTGGTACCCTTTGGCGGTCCCATGCGATCCTCGGGCGGTGTTATGCTGAGGAGCTACTACCTTTGTTAGCTCCAGCCCCCGTACCGACTGAGGATGTGAGGGTAAGATTCTTAGTTTTTTATTTTTCGCTAAGTAGCCCCCAAGTAATACTTTACTGATTTTTCTCGTTTATTCAGGACGGAATTCGTTCTGCCCCGTATGTCCATTCACTACCAGGGGATATACGGGCCGATCGAGGAGATGATTTCTCCGGCTCCCGAGGGCGAGCGCTTCGTAGAGCGGTCGATTCCTCGCCACCAGACTAGTGTAAGCCTAGTTTTAATTCAGAATTTTTTTGTGTTCATTTATCATGCATTTTTACTGACTTATTTTTCTGACAGTTTTCACGCGAGGTGGTTTCGGCTATGGCACGATGCATAGATGCCTTCCGGAGCCAGCTCGTCCGGATGAGGAACGTGGCCACCTGTTGTCGGGATGATGTTGTCCGAGAGGTAACCTTTCTTTACTCATTATTTCTGCATTATGGCTTCAGTTTTACCTTGTTTCTGATTTAATTCTTTTTGCAGAGCCAGCCTATCGCTTCTCACACCCGTACGAGACCTGAGGGGCGGAGAGATCCGGCGAGGTCTAGCTCGAGACGTCTTCGTACTTCGTCAGGAGGTAGAGGCGGTCGTTCTGAGGCTGCTCGAGCCGATGTTGCTGAGGGCTCGGGATCTTCCTCTAAGGGTGCTCCTGCTGCACCAGTATGAGAGGCTACCTCGGCTTTCAGAGGTGGTGGGATGTACGAGGTCGGCTCGTCATCGCAGCAGCCTCCGCGGCCTCAGCCTCAAGTTGATCCTGGCTGGAATGGTCCCATCTTGAGTCTTCCTCCTCCCACGGAGACTGGAGCTGGTGCTGGAGCTGGAGCTGGAGCTGGAGCTGGTGGAGAGGTGACTCCTCGTACGGCGCAGTTTTATGGCATGATGGGCCTACGTCCTCCGGCGCCGTAGTTTGTTCCTGTATATATTTTTTATTTTGACTTTTTATAGAACTTTGCCTTTGACTCATTATTTAGACACATTTTGTATTTTTATGTTATTATGAATTTATTATGAGTTTATTTGAGTGATGTGTATGTTTGTGTGTGCAAGAAAAGTGTGACAACAATTTTGCGCAAAAATTCCATCGTTTTTGTTATTGATGGAGGATATTATCTATCCGACTCTCTCCCCCAAAAAGAAAAAATTAAAAAAGGAAAAGAAACGAATAAAAATGTCGGGCTTTTGAATTTAAAATAAAGTCCAAAAAAGAATAATATAAATTAAAAATAATAGCTATATTTAATTAATTAAGAAAAAAGATAAAAAAAAGTTGTTTAGGAAAATTAAACGGAGCCATAAAGTCTTTAACCGACTCGAGTTTAATATTAAAAACGCAAACTGAGCATGCGCAGCTGATCTAGCAACTTGGCGCCAGCTGGCGCCACACTATGGCACGTGGCGCCAGGCGCTACACTTAGCGTGTGGCGCCAAGCTCTGGCGGTTGGCGCCTATCACGGGTGTTTGACGCCAATTGACGCTGACTCCGTATTTCATTCTGATTAAAATTCTTCGCAATTTGTGTATAAATAGCCCCCTGCCCAGCCGATTCTTCTCATAATTCCAGCGAATAAATATATTCTCTTCTTTAGAAAAAATAATAATCATGTCTTTAGCCACTAAAACCTTCACCCAATACACTCATGAATGGTGTCGATCTCTTAATGCTAGTGATAAGTCTATTTTATATATATATATTTATTCCCCGTCCCACGGTCATATTTGTGCTTATTTGAGCTCTGCGGAGCTTTTTTTATTACTAATATATGTTTTCTAGTGTTTTTGTAGAGTTGGTATTATTTTGTAGGAATTTGCATATTTTTAGCATTTTCCCGAGCTTATTAAACCACTACGAAAATATTACAGTCGGATCGTATTTTATGGCCGAGTATTTTAAGCCCAAGACCGAGTTAAAGGAATTTAATTTGGTAATTAAGGGCTTGATTGGTGAAGAAGTCCAATTATATGCTACTATTACGGACCAAGTCTAAGCATTGAAGCTCACCTCGTAACTCTAGCTGACCGGGCCCGATCGGATGAATGAGATGCAAGCATGTTGTAAAGTCAGTTTATTGAGTTTAAGGCCTATTATTATTACATAAGCTATTTGGGCGGACATCTTCAGCATTGGGCTTGCAATTTTATTGGGCTTCTTCGCTGACGTTGGTTTACGGCTTTTAATGGCCTTAGCTCCAATTTCACACAGTTGTAGGATTAAGAGTTTTAATAGGCTTAGATGTTTGACTATAAGTTAAATTCTTTTTCTACTCCTATATATATGGAAGTAGTATGTAGGTTTTGGGGAATTTTATTGGTTTTGTTTTTAGTTTGTTAATTTCCTTTCTTATTAGTTTAGTTTTAGTTTTATTAATTTGTTATTAGTTTTAGTTTAGTTTTTTTTTTCTCTCTCAAACTTTTCTCCCTCTCTCCTTTTAATTAAAACTCTTAGTATTATTTTCTCTCTTGTTTCTCTCTCTACAACTCTTTGTTTAATCTTATTTATTTATTTTATTTCTTCTATCATGTCTTGTTTAATTGCTTTGTTTAGTTTATATTTAATTATGTGTGAGTAGTTTAATTTCTAGGGTTTATGGGGATCTAATAAATAATATGAAGGGGTAAATTGTTGTTGTTGATTATCAATGCTAGATTAATTTTCTATTGATTGATTTAATGCTCTGTGGCTAGATTAGGCCTATCTTTTATGCATGAGTTTGACAATATTGATTCAAGATTCGAGAGATGAGAATTAATGTTTAGGTCTAATTTCAATAGGCAAGTTAATTTATAAATGGTTAAGTCAAGATTCGAGAGATGAGATTTAATACCGGTAAATTAATTGTGTGATTGTAATACGTAGCGAGAGCCCTTTACAATCTGGTTAATTGATGCATTGATGATTGACTATTATTGATTGTTGGTATTGCATGATAATTTTTTATTGGATTGTTTTAATGTTTTACAATTGCGGCTTGTAAAAGTATAACAATATTAAATTGATGAATCGAGCAGATGTTTATTTGATATTAAAGGCTATTTTCAATAAGAACTTAGATCTAGTAAATTGCGAGAGCCTGTTAGATCTATGTTGATTAATAAATTGCGAGAGCCTGTTAATCATGTTATTTATGCAATGTCAATGATTGATTACTATGTTTTACCCTGGAGTATTATTTATTGGTGAACCTATGCCCTAGATCCTTTTATATATTATTTTCTCCCTATTCCTATTCTTTGTATTTTAGTTTCATACTCAAGTATAAATATTGGTTACTTAGATAATTTAGATTATAATAATTAATTAGGTGTAAAAAGACTAGTTTCCCTGGATACGACTTTACCCTGTCAAAATTTGGCGCCGTTGACGGGGAAACGGTTTTATTTTTATTTCTAATTATTATTAGAGTCTAGATTATTTTTAATTTTTTTATTATTATTATTATTTAATTTTTTTTTATGAGTTGAAAATATCCATGCTTATGTCACTACAAGAATTATATAATTTTTATGCAGCACCTAACTACTGTACTTGTCAACGTCTTTGTCATGAAAATTCTGAATGCCCTTATAGTGAGTTTTTTGTGCGTGCTCCGGATGATTTTAGAGTCTTTCCATATACATATGATCATATTCGGAAACGATTAGTTGCTAATGAAAGTTATTGGAAGGCTCTTGATGAAAAAGTCTATGGACACTATAATAATATGAATGTTATTGAGGATGAAGAACCATCGGTTATAGAATTTGTGGTTGAAAAATCATTGGTTGACGAATCAGTGATTGAAAAATCATTAGTTGTAGAAACGGTGGTTGATAATTCCTTTGTTGATGATGAGGTTATTTGTGAGGGTAAAATTTTAAAGTCATTATTGGATGATAAAGACAATGACTACCTCCATGTTCGTTCTATTAATTCTAAATTTTTAACGGAGGAAGTAGAAGGTTGTGGTGTATTATCATCTCTCTCTTTTGATTTTTCCTTCTACCTTGAGTTCTCTTTATGCGCTCTTAACCTTTTCTTTATAGGGATTAATGTGCTTGCAATTAAGCCATATATAGTGTTTAATGAAATGTTTGCAGGAGCGTTTGATAAGTTACTCAAGGCGTTGAATTCTTCCGATTGAGAGAAGGAGTATGGTCGAGCGGGACCTTGATAAACTAGCGCTTTGCGGGAGGCAACCCGTAGTTTAATTTGCTTTTTAGTTTAGTTTTTCCTTATTTTTTTTTTTTTCGTGTGTGTGTTTTATTTGTTTTTAATTTTTTTTAGAGAGGTAAGGAGAGTGTAACTAATGCTTGTGGGAGTTTGTTTTTGTGCATATTTTGATCTAGAGAAGGCTTCATTCACGCTGGAACTACACTCGTATTCGATCGGGCAGAGCTCGCCCGATCGGGCGCGCGTACGCGTCAGCAAACTACGTCAGCTTTTACAGGCCATAACTTTTGCGTTTCTTATCCAATTTTTGCGTGTGACCTGTCGTTGGAAAGTTCTTCAAGTCTAGTTTCTAATGCAATTAGAATCACTATATTATCATTTATAAATCAAAAGTTATGATCAGAATAGTGCACCTGACTCAAATTTGAACTTTTTCCCACTAACACTTTGTTTCTTTCTTGCCCAATTTTGTTCCAAAGAGATGCATTGCAATCCTCGAGGCTTTGGTGACATTGATGTGGTGATGATGAAGAGTAGTCACCTTGACTACTAGCTTCCCTTTAAGACAATGAGGACATTGTCTGATTTAGCTTGGGGGGAGGTTCTCGTGTTCGTATGGTACATCTTTCACTCTCTCTCTTCTCTTTTTATTTTTATTTTTCTTAGTATAGATTTTATTGCTTTCTTAGGTTAGTTTTGTTCCAATGAATTGTAAATCATGATTCCCTGTGCCCCATACTTGAGAAAATTTGTTTTGATTCTTGGTATTTGATGATAGGCATTGTGGATTAGTTGATCATGATTTGATGTTTGATTGCCTTGAACCCTTAACATGCGTCAATTTTGTCCAACTACTTGTGAATATAGTGCTTGACTAGTTGATTTAGTAAGGAATGTGTGATAGTTCCATAGTTCCTGGTATGTCAATGAATTTGAGTATTGGTTTGTAACTATTAGTAATATTTATATGATTCATTATTATGCACATTGAGGAGGACGAAGGCATTTGTTCTTTTAGGTAGCCTCCAGATGATTGTAGATACATTTGTTCCCTTCTTGCTACCCATGTTGTTGCCTTGACTTTTTGTTGTTTATCAGCCACATTACAAGCCTATTTTGCCCCATTGGTTATTAGTCCCAAGCTTGGCTTGGGGGAGCTATTAGTGAGTGAGGTGAGGGAGTTTGTAGTGTACTTATTATTTGCACAATTTGGGTGGGCTTTTGAGAAGTTGTTTTGTTAATTATTCACGTTTATTTTTAATGAGTTTGAGAGTTATATTTTCTTGAAAAAAATAAAGCATGATGTTATGAAAAAAATAGAAGTTCAAAAGAAAAAAATGTGAAAAAATAAGTGAACTTCAAGAGAAAAAAATGTTCAAATGTTCTAGTTGGAGGGTGATAAAAAAAATAATAATTTTGAGCCTCAATGAAATATTCAAGTTTGGAAAATAAAGTTTGTTTATTCACTCTACTTCTTCATTATTATATCTTATGAGTGAAATTGTAAGAGTTGGGATTATTTATTATGATTGGAGTATATTTGGTTGATGTTAGAGTTGGTTATGTAGGAGATGTTGATCATTATTTATTTTGATCATGGGCTTTATTAGGATTTGCTCCCTTAAGCATAGCTTTACTCTCACTTGTTCCCAAATGATTCCTACCCTTTACCCTAGCCTTACATTACAAGCTTTAAATACCTTCCGACCTTTGTGCATAGAATTGTATGAATGTGAAAGTGTTGCTTATCAATGCAAGTTATGATTTGACATATTTCGAGTCGACTAGTAGGTTGAGCTTACATTGTTCTTATACACACGAGAGTGTGAGTTGGGAGGGCATTGTTCACATAAAAGGGGTTTGGTTGCAGGGCGATCGAGTACATCTTTTACTCGCCACATAAATGAGAGTTGAGTGTGTAAGCACTAGTCTTGAATTCTATATGCTCTTGTGGTTTGCTCTACTTGACAATTGTTAGGGAAGTATGGCAGTTGGATGAATTTGATTGGTTGACTTTGATACTTATTTGTCAGATTTACCTTGAATTATATTTATTGATTTAAATTATTTTGGGGGTGAAGTATTGATTTATTTATTCATTGCTTTGCTTAGGGACAAGCAAAGGTTTGGCTTGGGGAGTTTGATAAGTCTATTTTATATATATATTTATTCCCCGTCCCACGGTCATATTTGTGCTTATTTGGGCTATGCGGAGCTATTTTTATTACTAATATATGTTTTCTAGTGTTTTTGTAGAGTTGGTATTATTTTGTAGGAATTTGCATATTTTTAGCATTTTCCCGAGCTTATTAAACCACTACGAAAATATTAGAGTCAGATCGTATTTTTTGGCCGAGTATTTTAAGCCCAAGACCGAGTTAAAGGAATTTAATTTGGTAATTAAGGGCTTGATTGGTGAAGAAGTCCAATTATATGCTACTATTACGGACCAAGTCTAAGCATTGAAGCTCACCTCGTAACTCTGGCTGACCGGGCCCCGATCGGATGAATGAGATGCAAGCATGTTGTAAAGTCAGTTTATTGAGTTTAAGGCCTATTATTATTACATAAGCTATTTGGGCGGACATCTTCAGCATTGGGCTTGCAATTTTATTGGGCTTCTTCGCTGACGTTGGTTTACGGCTTTTAATGGCCTTAGCTCCAATTTCACACAGTTGTAGGATTAGGAGTTTTAATAGGCTTAGATGTTTGACTTTAAGTTAAATTCTTTTTCTACTCCTATATATATGGAAGTAGTACGTAGGTTTTGGGGGGGAATTTTATTAGTTTTGTTTTTAGTTTGTTAATTTCCTTTCTTATTAGTTTAGTTTTAGTTTTATTAATTTGTTATTAGTTTTAGTTTAGTTTTTTTTTTTTTTTCTCTCTCAAACTTTTCTCCCTCTCTCCTTTTAATTAAAACTCTTAGTATTATTTTCTCTCTTGTTTCTCTCTCTACAACTCTTTGTTTAATCTCATTTATTTATTTTATTTCTTCTATCATGTCTTGTTTAATTGCTTTGTTTAGTTTATATTTAATTATGTGTGAGTAGTTTAATTTCTAGGGTTTATGGGGATCTAATAAATAATATGAAGGGGTAAATTATTGTTGTTGATTATCATTTTAGATTAATTTTCTATTGATTGATTTAATGCTCTGTGACTAGATTAGGCCTATCTTTTATGCATGAGTTTGACAATATTGATTCAAGATTCGAGAGATGAGAACTAATGTTTAGGTCTAATTTCAATAGGCAAGTTAATTTATAAATGGTTAAGTCAAGATTCGAGAGATGAGATTTAATACCGGTAAATTAATTGTGTGATTGTAATACGTAGCGAGAGCCCTTTACAATCTGGTTAATTGATGCATTGATGATTGACTATTATTGATTGTTGGTATTGCATGATAATTTTTTATTGGATTGTTTTAATGTTTTACAATTGCGACTTGTAAAAGTATAGTAATATTAAATTGATGAATCGAGCAAATGTTAATTTGATATTAAAGGCTATTTTCAATAAGAACTTAGATCTAGTAAATTGCGAGAGCCTGTTAGATCTATGTTGATTAATAAATTGCGAGAGCCTGTTAATCATGTTATTTATGCAATGTCAATGATTGATTACTGTGTTTTACCCTGGAATATTATTTATTGGTGAACCTATGCCCTAGATCCTTTTATATATTATTTTCTCCCTATTCCTATTCTTTGTAGTTTAGTTTCATACTCAAATATAAATATTGGTTACTTAGATAATTTAGATTATAATAATTAATTAGGAGTAAAAAGACTTGTTTCCCTGTGGAGATCGACCCTACTTTCCTATCTACTTTAGTTAGAGGATTTAGGTATTTACTTTTGATTAGGGAATACGACTTTACCCTGTCAGCTAGAGACAAAAAGGAATTAGATTTATTTCACTTGGGGGGAATTTATGGTATCAAAGGGGTAGATCTAGACCTGGACTTCATACATACCGCTTTAGAATTTTGGAATATTGATATGCATTGTTTCATAATAGGGTATGATGAGATTAGCCCTTTGCCAGAGGAATTTGGTGCTATCTTAGGCTTCCCTGCAATAGACCTGGTAGTAATCCCTAGAGTAGATGCATACTACTATAAGGATTTCGAGCGCTTCTTTAATTTAAAGGAAAGGGATTTATCAAAATAGTAGATGGCAATATAGTTAATTTGAAAGAATTCGCACGCTATTATTTTAATAAACCTCTTTCTGAATCCTTTCATATATATAGAAGAAGGGCGTTTTTATTTTGCATGCTCAATCAATTTTTTCTTAGTAGTGGTAAAAATAATGAGGGTCAATCAATTATCACCACTGTACTAGAACAAATTGAATCAGGGAGGAATCCAATGCCATTAATAGTTGGAGAGACCATGATTAGTCTCGATGAATTGAAAAGGGACCCAAAAGCGCCTTTTCACGGTTCTCCAATTTTATTACAGGTAGAAAAATAATATTTTTAATTACAGAAATCAAAAAATATATTTTTGTATTGTAATAATAATTTTGTTTGCATTGCAATTTTTTACAGATTTGGCTAATGGAGAGGCTAGGATTAATTAGCCCTCCGGATGACATTGAAAAATATACTCCCAATTGCTTTGTGAGAAGAAAGAAGCGCATCCCTAAAATTGGGCACCATGGGTGGAGAAAAGAATTTGAATCACGTGATTTTGCTATCAAGTGGGTCATCCCATGGTGGAAAATAGAAAGGATGGTTGGTGTTAACAAGCAACCTTTCTGTCGTCTTCCAAGCTTGTCTCGTGTAACATATTATTATCCCTGCAGGGTAAAGAGACAATATGGCTTACTTCAAAATATTCCTTCCGGGGATCTTCGTCCTCCCTATGAGTACCCTGTATCTCAAGAAGTAGATAGATTCGACGCTTACTGGAGCGCTAGACCTTTATGGGAAGTGATTACCCACAAGGTTCCCCCTTCTTTACCTAATGATGTAAAGAAGTGGTTGCTGAAGAAATCTTCGATTGATCAGGGTAGAACCGATGTGAAGAATCGTCTAGGTGACAGGGTGATACCTGCCAAAGAACGCTTAGGTGCAAGAATTGAATTCAAAACACCTACAATGCCTAGGAAGAAAAATACTACTAGAGACAAAGGAAAAAGGAAAGCTAACACCACAGACAAAAAGGCTTGGGTGGAAAAGAAGCATGGAGTGCTAGCTGAAGGGGAGACAATCTACTCCAAAATTGAATGTAGGTCCTCTAAAGGATGCCTACTAGCTAAAGTAATGGATGAAGATGAGGAAACAGAAAAGAATTGGAAAAGAGCTAAAAAGGAAAAGAAAGATTAAAAGCATTGCTT